>NC_133453.1:25136207-26336207 GCF_048565385.1 Saimiri boliviensis | reverse complement strand
ATTATCGATTGTATACTGTTGACTCATAAAGATTAAACTTAGGGCCAGCAGTACTACAAGTCAGGCCTTGACAAAGCTTAGCTAACACAGTATTCAATATTTTCTCTGAAAGGCACATCACAATCTTCTTGAGCTTAGGGACACACAATGGTATGTCAGCACTACAGAGCTATTTTAAACAATAAAAACACCAACAAAAACACAAAAATGCAAAAAACATGGCATCAATAGACTGAAAGGGCCACTTGCTTACAGTGTGAGAGCTGAAAAAAGGAGACCAAGTATCACCTTGTTTGACCTCAGCTGGGGACATATTTCTTTGGCAACTAAAGATCCTCACTACTCTGTACATGTCTACAAAAGCACTGTGAGTACTGATTTAGGGATTACAAAAAAATTTTCCTAAGTAAGAAAATTCACAAGCACAGAATCTACAAACAATGAGGCTTTACTGTATATTACTTCCAATTCAGGGGAGGGAACGGAAATGCAAAGAATTTAACTTGCTTAAAGCCATTCAGCCATTAAGCGGCAGAATGGGAATTTGAACTTAAATCTGCTTAGTTTTCTAAAGGCTGTTTATTTCACAATGAAATATAACTTCTTGGTACAAAAGATAAACCTTGGGTATTATCTTGGCATGATGTAAATATGTCAGATAGTTAAAAGCTGCTTGAATTGAGTGTTCCAAGATGTTTTTTTATTATAAAAAGCTCAGAAGACTTGAACAGCTGAGTACTCCATTGCTCCGAAAGCAGAGGTTTGTCAAAGACTGAGTCTTTCCTGATTGGGACATTAATGCATATTCAAATTCAGCACTCACACTCAGGACATCCATAATCACCCATCATGTCCATCTTAATTTGTTAGTTTTACCTGTGCTTTATTTGGTGCTCATCTCTCTCCCCCCCTCATTGTCTTTAATATAAAAATCATATTCACCCAAGTTCGCTAAGCTGAATTTCTGAATCTTATGATTTTAACGTACCATAAATGTGCTTTGAATATTGTTTTACATATAATAAAAATTACACTCTAAAAAGGGCATACATTTTAATAACCACTCACTGAATTAAAAACTACCTAACAAAGCTAATATAAAATATTCATTGTACATTGAAAATGAGACTCAAAATTCTGGACTAAGTCAAAATACCATACTAGAAGCATCACCAGTGTGCTGGAATTATGTCATAGACAGTTTCTACTTTAAACACCAAACCAAAAAACATCAGCAATCCTGGGAAATCGTTGACTTAACTCAAATTCATTACTTTATATGTAATTTTTCTTTACTTTCTTCCTCACTTAAGCACGTACTCCCCTTCCCAAATCTCCTTCCCAATGATACTTGCAGAGCATTTGTAATTGTATCTTTCACTGAATGAATATGGTGGCACATAAAGCTGCAGACTGAACACTCCTATGATCATCTACCATATTAAATGAATGGCTAATGTCTAACTGCAGCATTGAGAAAGTGGGCTGTGCTTATGCTGGCTGCTTATCCATTTAATGGGTTTATTTGACTGATTATTTACAAGAAATATATTAAAATGATATCTATTGCTCCTGACATTAGTCAATCAACAGAATTTAACCTTAATAGATACTAGAATCCATAAGTATGGCATCAAGAAAAATGAGATGGCAGATACCAACTGGGCAGCATAGTACTTCCATGGGAAGGAGCCACCGTAAGGCTTAATTCATTAAATATTCAGTCACGGGAGTTGTGTAGTAAGTTTCTACAAACTAAGACAAATCCAATGCTCTAATCACAATGACTGAGTTAAAGAAACACATTCCTCTTATATCATTTCACTCCAAGTAACAATCTGCAAAATTCATATGCCACCTAAGATCAACTAGAATGAAAGTAGTTCTTTTTCTTTTCCTGAAAACTAAGGAAGTTTCTAGGTCTATCACTACATTTGAATGTTGACAGTGTTTTGTTAGAGTTGCTGTAATAGCATAGAAAATCTCAAGAATTTTTTCAAAGCTGAGAGTGACATCTACTCCAAGAATTGTGACTCAAATACCTACAAAGGCCAAGTAGATTACATAAATGTGTGAGGAATCTGGTGTGAAGTGGTAGGAAGCTATGGAGAATGTAATGAACATCGAACCTAAAGACATAAAAATTAAATAGTTATGTTAGACAAAAGCACAGACATAGTATTTGCTTCAGCCCTCAGACTCCTCAGCCTGCTGATTTGAAACTTCTGATGCTTTGTATAATCAACCTCTTTTATAGATTAAAAAAAACCTGAAGTCCTAAGAGATTTAAGTGGCTTTCTCAACAACATAACTGAGATGAGAATGGAAATATACTCCAAGTCATAGATCAAGTTTTCTTCATCTTCATTCTTAGTTGGATCAATGTGTTTACTCAATCTGATGTGCTAAGGTTGCCACTCTATAATTTGTACCCTGTGAGTTTCAGAATGACACACTCCATAGATACTACCATAGTTACAAATTCATATCAACTTCCTACTGAGCCTTTTTTAAGACAAATCAATTAAGTTGATTTACTAAAAAGTAAAATAAGAATGAAATGCTTTAAAATAAAATTTCAGCAATTCGAATGGTGATACATTATCAATGCAATGGAAGAATCTACCAGCCAAACATTACCTAATTAACAAGCCTAAATAATGGCTAATACTTTAAGGTTTTATTTATTCAATAAAAGTTAAGCAATCTGCAGCAAGAATTCTTAACCTATTTTCCATTTGAAACACAGATACTTCTTCAGATTTAAACTACTTTATATTTGTAATAAACAGTTACTAAAGTCCATGGTTATTCCACTATCTGCCACTAAAACAATTCAGCAGAAAAACGAACTCTTAACAATTCCTTCTTAAGAAAAAAGAAACAGAAATACAAGACCACATTTTAGTTAGCTTTCTTGGTGAATATTTTCCTTACTAAAATTACTTTGCATGAGTAAGTTATGTTATTTATGTAAACACAACTTTTGCATATGCCAAAATGATGCATACTTGAAAATGTGTCAAGCCACTATCCTTACAAAATGTATGCTTTATTTCATCTTTGTTACTTTTCATATGTTCCCTTATAGTTGAAGGTTTTGACTGAAGCTATCAACTTTGCAAAAATAAAGGGATGAACTACTTATCTATTAAAACTAAGAGATTCTTTTAGCCTTGGTATATTCCTGATCATGTCCTCCATTTCATGTAAGCTTTCCTTTTTCCCTGAGATTTTATTATATTTTTACATATAGGTAAGCAGCCCCATTCCTAAAGTACTGATTAACCCAAAGTCATTAAGGTATCTCTGTCTACCTTAGCAAAGCCTGAAATTTTTGCATATTAATGTAGCTTATGAATTCCAGGGCTACAATTTTCTGTAAAGAAGCTTCTACTATACGTAAGGTATTCTTTTATTCTAAATTGCTAATAACCACTCTTTCCTCCTATCTCATAAAAGCATATACATCAGTAGATGTATATTTCCATTTTAGCTGCATGGACCACTAATGATGGTCATGGATTTATATTAAGCTTACTTTTTCTCTAATTAAAAAAAAAGAATAATACAAATGAAAGACAGTTAAAAAAAGAAAAAGGGGGAGGGGAGGGTGTTCCTGAATCTACAGTCATACAAAAATGAGAGGATACAATGAAGATGGAAGAAAACTTCAAAAAGGAGATCTGTTAAATGTCCAAAGTAGAAGAGGATTAACTTTGCCTGGTAAGCCATACATAGAATTTTCTCTCTTCAAACCCCAGAGTAGTAAACAAATCCACATTTTAAAGAATTTTTAGGCTAGATGTGATGGCTGGCACTTGTAATCCTAGCACTTTGGGAAGGTGAGGCAGGAGGATAGCTTGAAACTAGGAGTTCAAGAACAGCCTGGGCAACAAAGTGAGATGTTCGTCTCAACTAGAAGGATTAAAAGAAAAAAAAAAATTGCCAGGCATGGTGGTGAGTGCCTGCAGTTCCAGCAACTCAGGAGACTGAAGCAGGAAGGTCACTTGAACCCATGAGTTCATGGCTGCAGAGAGCTATGACTGCACCACTGCACTCCAGCCTGTGTGACAGAGTGAGGGAGGGAAAAAAGGGGTGCTATTCTTCTGGAATTAATGGCTATTTGTAACTGAAACAGCTACGGGAATCAGAATTAATCACTGTTAGTCAATATCAAATATCCTTAAAAAAAAAAAATTAAAATACAGAATCAGATATCACCACTTTATGCAAAAACAAAAGTTCTAATAAAATATGTGATTAGATCTAAACTAGGGATTTGTGTCATTCAAGATAGCAGTAAGTAAAATAAATATTAAAGAATTTCTCTTTTGATTCTATTAAAAATCAACACCCAGATTGTAAAATAAAACAAGTGTTTTGAAAATGATTTTTAGACTTTTTAGTCAAGTAGACGATAACAGCCCTAAACTGTAGTAAAAAACATAATCACAGTAGGAAACTGACAACAATAACACAGATGGAAAAACAGTAGCACATTGTTACTGTTACACACTGTCACATCACCGTGACAAAAACTGTCACTGCAATTTTTGAAAGACTTAAGAACAGAGAAATGAGCCCAATATTTGAAATTCCATAGCAAAAAGTGAAAGGACAATGAGATAAAGGCTGAAAATACAAAATAAAAGGCATATTGTTCCCATTGAAGATTTGAGATATCTCACTAACTACTGTCGCAGATCATTAGATTCTGGCTCCTTATAAATATCACTTAGCAATATTTTATTTTTGACTATGTTTTAGTTCAAATTCTAACTATCAGCATATTTACATGTAAATAACATATTTCTTCACATGACAATATGTGTGATTTGCTATTTTACTTAATGCATTGAGAATCAGGTCAAACTCTATTGCAAAAATATGATATCATAAATTTTTCTTAGGCAAAACTTGGGTATCAATGCTAAGACGCTGTATTATGGATAATAATATAAAAATAGTCTGTCTCTTGTATTATGAATAATAACATTAAAATTATGTCTTTATAAAGGTATAGCTAAAAAACCAAACACAGTCTAATGTCCAAAAATTCTCATAATTATTAGAAAACTCATGCTCTGTGTTCTTTTTTCTCATATACTAGAAGATCAAATTTTTATGTAAAAATTTCTGTTCCAACTAGGACAATCACCATAATCAAATGTATTTGCTGCGTATGCATAACAGGTATAAAAGACCTGGTATATCAGATGGGAAGAATAAATACATGCAGGTTCTAATTTCCCTAATGAAGATCAAAGCCCTAACCTATCCAATTAATCTTGAAAAGGAAAGTGAAAATACTTCCAATTATTATTACAACTTGAAAATTTGAATGTATTAATTTATTCCTAGAGAATTTAAATTTGATCTAACAGGCACACATTATTTTTAAAACTGCTATAAACAAATAGCCTAATCTTTAGTAACCCAACAATTTACTGCTGTTTCTCTTTATTTTTTTACTCACATGCATGCACACATTTACATACATTTGAATGAAGATATAATTGTTTAATATGTTTAAAATTTAAACAATTTTATTTTTCATCTTTTAGTCTTAATATTTATCATATAAAAATATGAATTTTTTTCCAGAGAATATCTTCAAGCATTTCAGAATTTTCTTTATCTTTCATATTTAGGTTATATTACCTACTTCTTGCTATTAGAAGTACCACTACAAATCCTTTTTCTTTCATCTGTATTTTTTGCTTAGGGTGAATTCTCAGAACTGGGACTATTAGATCAAAGGATGTTAATTTTTTTATTCTTAGTCTTTGGCGAAGGCCTCTGTCAGCATAAAGTTGTCTAATCATCTTAGTTTATAGGAATGCTTTGGTATTTTTTTTTTTTATAATTAGCAAAGTTTATATAGAATAAAGTTGTATTTAATTTTAAAATTCCATAGTACTCTCAGTATCCATTTAAAGAAGCAAATTGTTAGAACTTGTTTGAAAACAATAATCTGTTAGCCTGATTATGAGGTCATTTATTAAATGATGACGTAATGATTGTCTTCTAGGGTCCATCTCTTCTCAGCTAAAGCAAAAACGAAAAAACACTCAATTTAGCTCTCCCCCATCTCACAGACATAAATCCAGTGTAAAATGTCTGGCACATTCCTTCAGTAATTCCCTTAGGTGCTGGAGAATTTTACAACTTCTACAGCTGCAATTTTATTTAGACTTAGATGAGAGTGGAGAAGAGGGAAAGATTATTAAAGAAAAGATGACAGCCATCTGTTTTCTTCTTTATAATAAGGCAAAAAGAGAGGATGCAGAATTAAATTTTTAGAAAAAAGGCCAGGATAAAAAAATATTTTGAAAGCGGTGTACTCAAAGAACAAGTCAATAGAAAACATTTTATTTTGGCCTAGTTTGCATCTTTAGGATACAGTTTCATCTTATTCATACTCTATGAGAGTAATAAAATGACTTATTTATATACCTTCTATTTTTCATTCTTATCACCTCTTTAATATCAAAATCACCCTTGTATGAGGGTAGTTCCTAATGGCTTGTGAGAAATTAGTGCCCAAACTAGGACTCAAGTAGAGTTCTCCCCCCAAATTTGATGTTGAAGAAGGGACTTTTCTTAGCCCTAGCTCCTATTTCTGTAAAATGTAAGATAACTATCATTCTGTAAAATATCTGTAAAAGCAATATAAGACAGACTGGATGGCCTGTAAAATTATGGCTTAGTCTCAGAATCTTCATGCTAAGCCCATTAATTGTGGCACTGTAAGATACTATGCATATATAATGTAAGAAAATAAGAGATATTAACCAATTAAGACAGACACTTGCACAGAAAACTGCTCGTAGTTAAATTTGGACCCAATGAATCCCAAGCTTTTGTATAATTCTTTTTGTTTAACTGTTTAGTCTGTAAAATGAGTTTATTATCTACAGAGAAAATAGTGAATAAAATTCCTCTTGAATCTATTTGGTTTATGAAATATCCCATGAAAGGTTATATAAAAGTTTCTGGAAAGTTAATCCAGTAAAAGTTGTGTGTTTTACTGGATTAACCAGCAAGTTAATGGACAGACTCAAACACTAGGCCTGGTTTTAAAAAGTCATACATCTTTACAATTAATTTTGAAAGCTTTGGTCCACCTATCATCTTTTAATATGAATCGTTTTCAGATAGTTTTGAATAGCTCTGAAACATTTTTAAAAATCAAACTGAGCCAGGTGTAGTGATATGCACCTGTAGTATCAACTACTCAGAAGGCTGAAGCTGGAGGATTGCTTGAGCGAGACCTCGTCCCCTAAAAAACAACAACAGGGCCGGGCGCAGTGGCTCACGCCTGTAATCCCAGCACTTTGGGAGGCCGAGGCGGGTGGATCATGAGTTCAAGAGATCAAGACCATCCTGGTCAATACGGTGAAAACCCGTCTCTACTAAAAATATAAAAAAATCAGCTGGCCATGGTGGCGCGTGCCTGTAATCCCAGCTACTCAGGAGGCTGAGGCAGGAGAATTGCCTGAACCCAGGAGGCGGAGGTTGCGGTGAGCCAAGATCGTGCCATTGTACTCCAGCCTGGGTAACAAGAGCGAAACTCTGTCTCAAAAAAATAAATAAACAAAAATAAAACTGAGATGCTTGACACTGAGAACAGTCAGTATAGAAACTATGAGAAATATACACCAGGAAAGAAGTATTTGAAGGTTCTTGCTTCCTTTTTGTAAACTGAGTGACTATTTAAAGGAATTGTCTCAAACTTTGAACCTATTTCTCTTTGGACTCTATATTAAAAAATGTGAGGATACGAACTTCAATAAGGGATTCCATCCATCCTTTCTCCTAAAAGAACCATCGTTATTAGAGGATGTTATTCACTACTGTGAGAATCACCAACTAGCACACTATTAAGTTAGTCTGAGTCCATCAGTGGTTCTATAAAAATGATACAGCCAAGATATTAAAGTGACAAAACTTACATTTCCCAAAGAAGGTAGATTTTATGGAAATGAATCATGTAGCCTGTGTATGTAACCAAACGGCAGTTTAGTATATGCACAAGAACTAGACTCAAAAGTTAAGTAGTAAATGTCTTAACACTCAAAATTTCGTATGGCTTCTTTATTACTGCGACCTTATTATGAAGAAAATCTATTTCTTCCTATAACCACTGGAAAGGTTTCTGGTAAAGGTTTGATACAAAAGAATCCCTAATCAGGAAACCATTTTAAATGAATTTTTTAGACACTGAGGCTCAATAAGACTTTGATAGATTTAAAAGGGAAAAAGAAAATTCAAAACCAAGTGAGACAAATTAGTCCAATTACTTATACGTCTCAAACTCGTCCTAACTAGAAGAGACTAATTAATAGAGACTGGTGAGAACAGATGGAGTGGCATTGCTAGTCACAGCCTCTTAGCTGGATGAGACTGCACCGGTTGAGACTAGCATTGCAAGAAAAGAATTGGAAGCTGTATTTGAAAATGACATGAATACCAATTGATGAAACTGTTTTACAAACCAAATCAACTTTAAACTACAGATTAAATTAATAATATGATTAAGATCTTGATAAATCAAGCATTCTACCATAAAACCTTCAAAGCACAAAGCCATAAAACCATTTTTATAAACTAATTTTAATCCATCAGTTGCTTCATAAAAAAGTTTCATTAAATAAACCCACTGTTCTTTCTTAACATCTTATTTAAAAATAATTACCGTCATGGAAAGTTTCAAAGGCATGAACAGAGACATCCTATGCACCTTTCTTCCAGTGTCCAATGTTACTGCACTCCATTCCAGGCTGGAGTGCAGTAGCACCATCTTGGCTCACTGCAACCTCCACCTCCCTGGTTCAAGTGATTCTTTCTATCTATATCTATCTATCTACCTACCTACCTACCTACCTACCTACCTATTTATTTTTGAGATGGAGTTTCTCTCTGTTGCCCAGGCTGGAGTGCAATAGCACTGTCTTGGCTCACTGAAACCTGCACCTCCCTGGTTCAAGCAATTCTCCTGCCTTAGCCTCCCAAGTAGCTGGGATTACAGGCATGTGCCACTAGGGGTTTCACCATGTTGGTCTGGCTAGTCTTTAACTCCTGACCTCAGGTGATCTGCCTGCTCAGCCTCTCAAAGTGATAGGATTACATGTATGAGCCACGGCGCCCAGCCTGATTTCACTAGTTATAAATGCACTTATTTGTGTAATTTTATCTCAGGTAGTTGTGTTACATGACCACCACTAACATCAAGACATTCAATTGTATTGCTCCCCATGTTACTCCTTTGTAACCACTAATCTTTTGTAACTGCTAATCTTTTGTAAACAATTAATAAACAAAAAAGGTCAATCCACTGTTCTACATTAGCCATGGTGTCAAAAGTAGATACATTAAAGATTAAGGAGTAGAAAATAACAGTGTATGAGCTTTCTTTTCATTTTGTTTTAAGTCCCAAATGAATCTGAGGTTAAGAAAACTAAACAAGTGACAGGAGAGAAGGTGACAGGCAGCTCGGAAGGTGTCAGTGGATTGACCATCAGCAAGAAGGGAACAGGAAAACATTTTCAGTGGAGGTCGAGATAGTTGGCGTAGTCACTCTAACTCAAGCAGTACAAGGCAGTCAGTTTCCCAACAGATTCCTAAAAATACTGGATTAAATTAAGACCAAAACCATGTTAGGTAAGCAATCATAAAGAAAAAGCAATTAATTGCTTTCATCTCACAGACTTGTTACACAGTATATTTAAAACACGTATTATTAAATTCAATATATCATTTAACAGTAACATGGGTTGCTTAGGCTTGAAATTTTACCATGCATTGAAATAGTTGGTATTATAGGAAAAAAGACTTTAAAACCAGAACATAACGTGTATACATTTACAAAGGACATCTAAATGACACCATAAATATGAGAAGCTTTTACAAAATGCAGTGACCAACCAGAGGTAAGGAAACTAACATCAAGTTCCTTAATCATGGGCATCAATAACCATGAAAAATAAAACTAGTCTAATTCATTTTGTAATTCTCTAAAATCCAACACTTACATTCAAATTTTAGAATCCAGCATCCATTGAGAATCCCAAGCATACACTTCAAGGTACTTTGAACTTCATCACCAGGAACAACAACATGAGTTACTAAAATACAAAAAAAGCAGTAAGAGAAACAAAGACACAAACCAAAATACTTCTTTGGCCTGCTTTTTATAACTAATCTAGATTTTGTAAACTTATATCTGAATTTTCTTCAAAGGCAACAATTTTTACACTGAAGTGTAAGACTTCTTCTATTTGGTATCTAGTTCTATAACCTGGCTATCAATATAAAAAATCAGATCATAAACCATGTATCTTAAAGCCATATTAGCAAACACAAATTTTTATTTAATTTTCAAATCATAGCTAAGGGATTATGACATTACATTGTGCTACAATTTATGTCATTAGCAAAGTGAAAAATTTGCTCTTCTCAAATACTGTCTTGTCCTAAAATATATGCAGACTTTAAACTTTACATTTCCTAACTACATTAAGTCTATAAGTAGTTTATTACTGAAAAAATTATTTTAGATTTATTACAAGATGCAAAATATATAGCCATCTCCCAAGGGTTAAAACATATGTAAATTATCAAAGGTAGTTCTCCAAAGGGATCATCTATTTAACATTTTTTTCTACCCCCCAAAAATTCAAAATCCTCACCTGTGCTGTCAAACTCAGTACATTTTTTAGCCTTAAGAATTGCTGCAAGCTCACTGAGCATTTTCTGTTGTTCTGAAGAAAGCCCACTGCCTATAAGTACAAGAGGTCCATCCTTACGCTGCCCAGTGTTCACCTGTTAATACAAAAGGAGATGCCAAGTGTTAACATCAGAACACTAGACAAAGACATTAAACAGACCTTTACTTGATATAAGCTTGAATTTCATTACTTCGTTTACTCTACTAATAATTTTCAGTGATTTCCCATTGAATCCTATACCCAGAACACTTTAAATAATTGTCTCTTTATTTTTCCCTCAAGAAAATGTCAGTCGAGATAGCTTTCTTCTTGTTTCTTGTTTTATCTTGTTTCTATCTTGTTCAGGGCATTTTGTTTCTTCAATTTTAAATTGTGTGTCTCTAGGGTTTTACTTCATTCTGTCACCACTAAGTCTTTTTCTTTCCCCAAGTAACCCAAAATATCCACTTAAAATGAGGAATTCCCTATTCCACCTCCACTAACTTGTCCCAATAGAGTTAAACTCAAAAGGTCTGTTTAGTTTAAACTGAGATTATCTGAAAAAAATCAAAGAATGCCAAAGCTTCTAGAACAGTGCTGACCCCAAAGATAGAAAACAAATTTTCATCATCAAAATAGTATCCTCTCAAAACTAGGAAAAGATAAAAACAGACAAGTTAATTCAAAACTTAGGAGATCAGATCCATAAACAGTAAGAAGTCCATGCAGCTCATCACTAAGAAGTATTCTAACAAAGACTAACAGTTTCACTTTAAAATCTAGGCTTACAATTAATAGACGACAAAAAAGTCAAAAATAAGGAGAAGCTAACAGTGGATAGCATTAAAGCTTAGTAGTTAAAGACTCAAGGAAACAATATGTGTGTGTTTACATGTGTGTGTATATGTATGAGTATATATATATTTCCATAAAAGTGTTTATAAATGACAGAATTCAGCACTTAAAAGTTCAGCTAATCTTTCCTAGTCACTAAACTGTAAGATGATGTAACCACATCTAACCTAAATGCTATAAACACTCCTCACGTGAAAATAAATAGTTCAGTGTATTTTATGGATTGTTCAATTACTCTTTAATATTTAAAAACACTACAGTATTTTAGAAATTCTTGTAAGTTACACAAATACCATAAAATAGCTCTAAATAGAACACATTACTTCTCAATGTATATAACTCCACTTCAGCTAAATTAGTTCTCTGTACAAAACACGAAAGTGAAAAAGATATCATTTCTAAATATAGCATACGATACTATCTCTATCAACCCAAGGAAAGCACCAAAGTGTGTCAAGTATTTTCCTATCATACTTTTTAAAAGTTGTATACAAATAGAAATGGGCACTAATTTCTCATAGTTAAAGAATGCTATAATAAAACATAAAGTAAACAGCTGCCAAAGCCACATGTCTGATTTGGGGTGGCGTGGCATGGGGGCTGGGGATTTCACTTGAATAAGCATAGGTCTCACATCGTAAGGCTCAAAAGAGGTGCAAAACACACCCCAAGGGTTTAATACTCTGATTTTACATAGATTAGATACTATGTTCACTAGCATTCAATAAATTCAAAGATTAAATAGAGTACTTCTTCTTAGATAAAATCATTAGTTTTTACTAATAAGTTCATCAAAAATGGGGTTAAAAAATTTAGAAAAAAGTTAAAAAGATAAGCACGCTGCTCAGAATGAATCATGAGCAGAGAAGTCTCAAATGAATGACAAGGAGCTTTTAAAATTTTTAGAAGATTAGAGATTGCTTTCCAACGCAGTTTTCTAATAGCCACTACATTTTACTTGAAACACAAAAATTCTAAAGAGGAAGTAGAGAAATGAAAACCCATTCCCTTCTGCATGATGCTCCCTAAAGCAGCTCATTGGACATCACTGATTTAAAGGATTGCAGACTAAGCTACCAAGCACTTGTGCTTGTTTTAGAGGCAAGATTGTATCATAAAGAACACTCTAATGCTCATACATGTATTCAGCACACACTGCACACTCACTATGTGCCAAACGCTGTTCTCAATGCTAGGGCTACTACAGAAAACAAAAGAACAAGTCCCTATCCTCACACCATTTACAGGTTTTGATCGACTTACGACCTATGCATCTTACAACCATTCGACTTTACGACCACAATCGCTAGCCATGACTGCTCCGTGTCTGGCAGCACAAACGTTGCCCAGCTGGGCGTACGACAGTGCGGACCAGCTTCCGGCAGCACTACCATCTCCGCGTGCACCATTTCAACTGTTATCCCAGACTCGGTACAGCAATTTGTGTTTTGTGTCTTGGATATTTTTCATCAAACCCCTCCCAAGATGTCTACCAAGAGGAAATTGTCTTTGTCTATGCCTTAGTCTGCCAAGTAGGAAAGAAAGGCCATTGATCTCGATACGAAAATGAAGGTAATTAAGCAGTACGAAGGAGGAAAGAAAGTAAATGTGATCGAATGTGATACGAAGTTATCACACTCAACGGTGTCCACGATTTTGAAAGATAAAGAAAGAATTCGTGAAGCCATGAAAGGTTCTGCACCCATGCGATCAACGGTTATAACAAAGCAACGAAGTGGGCCCATCCATGAAAAGGAGAAATTGCTATATATTTGGATGGAGGATCAAATTCAAAAACGGACACCAGTAAGTCTTTTTACAGTGCAGATGAAGGCGAGAAGTCTATTTCAGACTCTGAAGGAGCGTGCTAGAGAAGATTACAGTCAAGAATTTGTAGCAAGCACTGGCTGGCTCCAGAGATTCAAGAAAAGATTCCAAATGCATAGTGTTTGAGTGACTGGAGAAGCAGTGAGTGTGGATGAGGAAGGAGCACGTAAGTTTGTTGATAGTCTGGATGAATTAATTACAGATGAGGGATATCTAGCAGAACAGATTTTCAATGTTGATGAAACTGGATTATTTTAGAACGGATGCCAGCACGCACTTATATTCACAAAGAGGCCAAAAGCATGCTGGGATTTAAAGCATTTAAGGATAGGTGAACTCTGCTGCTTGGGGGGAACATCGCAGGGTTTAAGTTGAAGCTGTTCTTAATTTATCAGACAACCCGCATGCATTCAAGAATATTAACAAGCACACACTGCCCGCCTACTTTCGTTCTCAACATAAAGCATGGATGACACAATGATTGTTTGAAGACTGGTTTATGAACTGTTTTATTCCTCAAGTTCAAGAATATTGTTTGGAGAAAGATATTTTTTTTCAAGATTTTATTGCTACTCAATAATGCGCCTGGACACCCACCACATCTAGGCGATCTCCATCCAGATGTAAAATTTGTTTTTCTTCCGCCAAACACGACTCCACTCATCCAGCCTATGGACCAAGGTTCGATTGCTCCATTAAAGGCCAACAATCGCTGAACCACCTTCGCTCAAGCAATATCCGCTATAGATGCTGACTCAGAACTAACATTGTGAGATTTTTGGAAACACTACAACATTTTGATGTGTATCAAGAACGTCACTACCGCCTGGGAGGCTGTGACATCAAAGTGCATAAATGGCATCTGGAAAAACTGTGTTCAGCGCTATGTTAATGATTTTGACGGATTTGACAGTGAACATGAACTTGGAACGATTCGGGAAAAAATAGTAAAACTCGCTAAAGACCTTTCTTTGGAGTGTGAAATGGAAGATGTCGAAGAGTTGCTAGACAAAGAATCTGGAGAACTTACAAATGAAGAGCTAATCGAACTGGAAGAAGAAAGAGTGGCGGAAGAAGAAAGAAGAGGAGGAGCCAGAAAGAAAGTTCACCACTAAGTGATTATCAGTTTATCTTTATTGAATAAACTTCTTATACATTTCTGGACCCAAACATCGAATGATTTGCAAGGATTGAACGGATGGCGCATGATGTGTTTCATCCGTATCGTGAAATTTATGAAGAAAAAAAGAAACATACAATTCAGACAAAGCTCACCATGTTTATGAAAAAACCAACTCCGGTAACCCCAACTGCTGCCTCAGAGGACGACATCAACGATCTGCAGCCAAGCACCAGCGGCCAATAAAAGGTTTCATACATGTTTATATATTTTGATATGTTTTGCAATTGGGAAAATGTTTCCTATGGTATTTTTTTACACCTGTATTTTGTATTTTTGTATGCACCTGTATTTTGTAATTTTGTATGTTTTGCAAATATTAAACCAGTTGTACTGGTAATGCAGTGTTTTACTTAAACCTGATGAATGTAAAAATAAGAAACAAAATGGTGTAGAGATGATACAAATGGCATAAAATGAACAAAGAAAATTATGATATATAACAATAAAGAAAGAAAATTATGATAAAACATGACTTAAAGATTTTTATAACATCATTTCACAGTACTGTACATATGGCTTACTCAACTTATGACCAAATCGTGTTACGACCCGTCTGTCGGAACCAATCGTGGTCGTAAGTCGAGCACTAGCTGTATATTCTAGTTGAAAGGGGAAAGCAACACAATGTGAACGAAGAAAACAATTTATAGTTGCTGAGTATGGTGGGACTGAGTTGAATACTGACCTAAGGCTTAAGAAATGTGAGTTCTAACTGGTCCTTTAATAAAGAAAAAAACAACCTTTTATTTTTAATGGCTTGTTAACCCTGGGGAAACACAGCCTCTTATTTTTACAAATTTTCTCATTTGTAAAGTAAGGAAATTAAACTGCTGATTTCTAGCTTCTTTTCCAATTCATTACCAAAACTATAGTTTGGAATACATTTACAAGGTTGAAGTCTAAAGCAGAAGACGTGGGGTTTTCAAGATACACAAGTAGCTAGCTCATGAAAGCATCTATGAGAGTATCAAATTGTAGCTACCTTAGGCTACCTCCTTATCTTAAACAATGGTATCTACCAGTACTCTTATGAATGATTCTTGACTTCAGCTCATCCCTTTCTGTCATTTTCCTCCATCTGAGCAGTACTGTGATATGGTGAGTCTAACAACTCTCTTGAAAACCCCTCTTCTTCTCTCCATCCCCACATAACTACCATCTATAATTCCAGTCCTCAGCATTTCAAACCTGGACTCCACTACTAGAGCCTCCCACCCAATCAGCCTTCAGTTTCTTCTCACTTCCAGCTATCCTGCAGACATTCCTATTTCAGTCTAAAACACATTGAAGGTGCCCTATTAAGTCTAAACTTGTATCGGAGAATTTAAGGCCTTTCACAATCTGGTCCCAACCTGCCCTGACTACCTCTTTAACACACTACATGCTCCTGTACAGTAAACACTATAGTTTCTCAAATTCCTTAGGTCCTTTATGCCTCTTTGTCTCTGAGCAGCTGTTCCTTAGATTTGGGCTGCCATTCTCACTTTGTACACCTGACTGCAGGGGGGAATGTTGGCTGTCCACTCAAAATCGATTGCTCACTTCCTCCACACTTTGTTCAGGTAGACCCCCTTTCAAAGACTGACTCTTATCTCCAGTCCCAGGGTACATCAAAACCAATTTCAGACCAGCTCTGATCACTAAGACACAAGGGAAGTCCATGGCAAGGCTTCTGTGAAAGACTTTAGTGTCTCTTTTTCAGTTGGCCACTGTTATATCCAGAATTGTGGCAATCATCATCCTATAACTACTAAAGAAAGTTTCTTAGTGAGGACAAATCCACCAAACTGAGGATGGCAAGTAAAGAGATACAAAGCATTTGGTTCCTTGCTGCAACCACTAAGTGCTAAATTAAACAAATGCAGAGCTATCCTGCATCGGGATTAATTCTATATAAGGTAATAAATTATCTTCAAGCATTTGAGAAAAGGTTTTCTGTTATTGGCAGCCAACAGCATTTTATTAGATATTTCACTAAAGTATTTACCCTGAAAGACTTAAGATACCTTTTCTATGAAATTCTGTCTTTATTTATTTATTTTTTGAGACAGTTTTGCTTTGCCGCCCAGGATGGAGTGCAGTAGCATGATCTTGGCTCACTGCAACCTTCACTTCCTCGGTTCAAGCAATTCTCGTGCCACAGTCTCTCTAGCAGCTGGGACTACAGGCGCATGCCACCATGCTCAGTTAAGTTTTTTATTTTTCATATAGATGGGGTTTCACCATTTTGGCCAGGCAGGTCTCGAACTCCTGACCTCAAGTGATCTGACTGCAACAGCCTTCCAAAGTACTGAGATTACAGGTGTGAGCCACCATACCTGGCCTTTCTGTGAAATTTTTCCAGATCTCTCCTGTAGTTTCTACTTATGCTGATTCTACTGTATATTTTTATAGCTGATTTTACAAATTTTTTACAATGTACAGTAAATGTTTTTACATCTGAAATCCCTGCTAAGCTATGGATTTCTAAGAAACAGTCTTTCTTTCCAGTTTATCTCTAGCTTGTACCTCTCTCCTAAGCTCCAGACTTTTACATACAATGATCTCTTCGACATCTCCATTTGATGTTTTACAGACATCAAATTGGCACACAGAACTATTGATTTCCTCCTCCATGGCAACAAATGGCATCACCATCTACTCCATTGCTAAGGTCATACTAATTCCACTCTTCTCCCACACTTCATATGTGATCCATCCGAAAGTCCTGTTTAGATGCTCACCAGTCTCCAGCAATAACAAACTTCTTTCTAACCTTCTAACATACCAGCCTGATTCACTGCAGGGCCTATACATTTGTGTCCTCCAGAGAGTCACCTGGCAACCTCCTCACTTCAACATTCAGGCTTCAATTCAAATCAGTGCTTTAAGTCTCCTCCTCCGTGATCCTTGCTAAAGCAATGGCCCTGCAGAAGCCCACAACCTCCATCCAATGACACTCTACAAATCTTCAAAGCAATCACATCTAAGTTCCTCAAATTATTTATATTAGTCCACATATTTACATTTTGTCTCTTTCCTACCTCTCACCAGATGGTAAGCTCTTCCCTGAGAATAAGAGTTCTATAAGTCATATTCATTGTTTTATGACTACTGCCTAAAATGTAGAGGGCTCAATAAGTATTTCTAGACGGTCACACTGTCTTTGAATCCACAGTAGCTAATACTCAGGAAGTGCTCAATAACTGTTTGTGAATATAAGCAATTTGCCAACTGGAAATTTTTCTATTATGTTCCTTTCATAACTAATTTTAATTAAATATATAAATGTTCCAAAGCTAAATCCATACTTACTACCGAGCAATGGCTGGTTGAGGATGATTCATTCTTCTCTGGTAGCAGCAATAGTGACTTCATATCTTCATCGTCTGTATAATCCACAGGCCGCAGACCAAATATGTTACTGGTAAAATAAGTGCAGATGTATTTAAGTAAGACAAATGTGTGATTTGACTATTAACTACGTGAATGAACCGGTAGAATAATTTTTCAACATTCTTAATAGTAAACAACTTTAACTAAAATAAATTACTCAGAACTCACATTAGGCAGAAGAATCTAGAATCAAAACTGCTGAACTCAAAGGAGAAATGATGCAAAATTTCAGTATGACATCAGATTATAGGGATCGTTTTTACTGAGTATAGTATTATGAATTTTTCACTATATTCTGTATTTTTATATTAAAATATGGCTTCATAATCACTAATCACTATGCGTGACAGACTTTCAAATGTCAATAAAAATCATTTACTATAGCTATTATAGGCCCTACAGTCTATATAAATCAATACAAAATTAGATAAATTCACAGGACAGGGATTTGGTTCTGCTAGAAGGAAAATTATCCCATATAACAGTTTAATAATGTAGTTAACAGGGTACTTTAAAAATTAATTTAAACACGTATGCATACAATAACCTATAATAATCACAACCATCGCAGAACAAACTATTATGGACCAGAGAGATACAAACTTCTTGCATGTACTAATTCACAAGTCACAGAATGTTACAATGAAAGAGATTTTAGAGATCAGTTTGATCCTGTTATTTTAAAGATAAGAAAACAAAGAGAGAAGAACAGGTTCCAATGGTTTAACTAAGGTCATGTTCTCCTTGTTCAATTTCACTGAAATTAAATATTGCTCAGCCTTAATTTTCCAATTTTAAGTAGCTTGTTAGAACTATAGAACTTCTGTCTACTATTCTGTTTCCTTATATATGGTTTCAAAATATGACTTAAATACATTATTCTATGGCAGTAAGTTTTCAAAATGAGTAATTCTTTTATAGTCTTTTATGGTTTTTTTTAAAGATTATGCTATATTTATATAATGGCCATTGAAGTTCATGTGAAAATGCAATGTGGTAAATGGGATATAGTTATAAAAATGGTATAATACCAATTCTGCAAATTGTATCAAATGTATAGAAAAAGATCTGGAAGGAAACAGAGAAACATTAGGGAAAGTGGGAGGTATAAAATGCCAATTTTGGTTGATGCTGCATAGAGGTCACGTAGATGAGGGATACAAGATCTACTGAGTTCACACACAAGGTCATTAATGACCTTGGTGAAAGCTGTTTTGATGGCAGAGTGGGAAAAGGAAGCTCATGGAATAGAATAAGAAATGAACCACAGCAAATGTTTCTCTAATGACTGCAATTCGTGACTATCAGGTTCAGTGCTCTTTCTTCTTTGGGCAGTCCTGGTAAACACTGACAGGTCTGTATTCTGACTCCCCTTTATGTCCAAGTCCAGCAACCTCCCCCTGGCAACAGTCTTTCTCCAGCCAAGATATAGCACGATATAGTCGATCCACTTCAGCTTTGTAATTTAAAACAAAGTGACACACGTCACTGTTTACATTTACAGCAGACAATCTCAGGGTGTTTTAAAAGAAACTCATCTACTACTCTTGATACTTCCTAATTCATTCTCTAAATTATTACGCTCATATACCAACGACTCAATCTCCTCACACACATACATGCTATGCATAAGACAATAAAAAAATAGAAATCAGAGAGTTGAAGAACCAATATTCTAGGTCTTAAACCAAGTACAAAAATGAATAAACTTAACAAAAATATTACATCACATTATACGCCATCAAAAAACAAAACAAAACAAAACTTCGTAGTCATGATTGTACCACTGCCCTTCAGCATGAGCAAGAAACACTGTTTTAATGAAAAGAATGAGGAAAAAAAAAATCAATGCATATACAGGACTTTTAATAGAGACAAACAGATCTTACACCTCAAAAAAATAAAATATAAGAGCCTAGTCAAGAGCACTTTAATGCACAGCAACTGAATCACATTAGCATAGTTATTTTACACATATATGAATAAAAGTCCACTATGACAACAAGAAAAACTGTTATAGTGCTTCTCAAAGTACCACCATCAGCTAGGGAGGAATTTAAAGCAAAAATCAACCAATAACACATGGTCTAAGCCAGTAAGATGATTTTAAAAAGTGACTACCTGGGTACCAATTTACATTTAGGATCCTTACTATACAAAGCTTACTATCTCACATGGTCTTAAAACACGTGGTTTCTCTGCTTGGATTATGGATGGCTTCTGCTCACATACAATTCACTAAACTCTTAGCTCTCCTGTAATGCTAATGAACTGAATGGCACATTGTAAGTGTTACAGATGGAAAGATAATCAGTTAACCTCAGTCCTGCATCATGGGAGATAGAGCCTATTAAATTCAGTCATGTTGCTTCTGCTTTGTCATGAACCATTAAAATTTGGAAGCAGACATAAGTTTACATGTGGGACCTTCAAAGACCACAGCAAGAGAAGATGGGGCATGTGTGACATTTCTTATTATTTGGGCACAGTAATGTGTGCTTTCTTCTCACTGATACATTTGAACAGACTGATGCTTTAGAAAATTAGTGTGAAAAATCAATTTAAAATGCACTGAGGTGTATTTCATTCCCTTTGTAAAACATATACGAAATACATAGAGGAAAAGTTACATGTTAGAACATATATCAGGAACTATTAATATGAGTTATTACTAAAAGAAGGCAGTGATAAATACATTATTCTTCATCACCATACAAAGGAAGAAAACCATTTTAGATTTACTACATCATGGACTCAAAACAGACATCAATAACTTGATTTGCTATTTATTAGAATGGGTTACCAGGGAAGCTTATAAATACAGGCTTTTTAAAATTATACTTAAATACAGTAAATTATCTCTTTTCTAGCATGATTTAACCTAAAGCCTTACCACTCGAACTAGGTGTTTTGGAGGGATATGTAAGACTTAGAAAACATTGTCCTTGCCTATGATCCTACTGAGGATAAACACTCATTCAACAAACAGGTATTGTAAACCCAAACAAGTAATGAGTGACACAGAAAATGGATTTAAATGGCCTTGAGCCTAGGACTAGAAACTGGAATATGGTGGTTAAATGTTAAGGGCCCATGCAGGGAATAAGCAATATGATTATTGAAATGTATGGAACTGATGGAAGAAAGCCTTCTATCAAACCTTCTAAGCACTGTGTGCTCATGTGTAGAAACCACACAGAGTATGAAAAACTAATGAAAGAATCAGGTATAAAACAATGAACATTAGAAACAAACAATGTATGTAGCTGTGAAAATAGAAAGGCACATGTGTCTACTACATAAATGATATAGATCAACACAACACCAAAGTAATTAAAACTATTTGGAATATATGAAAATGTCAAGATCCTAACTGCTGAATTTACATCTAGTACATGACAATATATTAATATCTTTTTACATGTACCACTTTTGACAGTCACTTATTTTAATGCCCTATCAAAGAGGGTCTCAAATTCAGTGAAATGCAAATGATTATATGTAGATAATATACTTTACCTATACTGACATGGTTTCAATCTGTGTCCCCACCCAAATCTCATGTCAAAGTATAATTTCCAATGCTGCAGGAGGGGCCTGGAGGGAAGTGACTGTATTATGGGGGTGGATTTCCCCCTTGCTGTTCTTGTGACAGTGATTGAGTTCTCAACAGATCTTGTTGTTTAAAAGGGTGTAGTACTAATGATCAGGGAAATGCAAATCAAAACCACAATGGATACCACCTTACTCCTGCAAAAATGGCCATAATTAAACGATCAAAAAATAACAGATGTTGGCATGGATGTGGTAAACCGGGAACACTTCTACACTGCTGGTGGAAATGTAAACTAGAACAACTACTAAGGAAAACGTGGAGATTCCTTGAAAAACTAAAAGCAGAAGTAGGATTTGATCCAGCAATCACACTACTGAGGAAAAGAAGTCATGATACGAAAAAGATACTTGCACACACACATTTATAGCAGAAACTTTGGCAAAAATGTGGAACCAACCCAAATGTCCACCAATCAACGAGTGGATAAAGAAACTGTGGTGTATTTATACAATGGAATACTACTCAGCCATAAAAAAGAATGAATTAATGGCATTTGCAGCAACCTGGATGGGACTAGAGATTATTATTCTAAGTGAAGTAACTCAGTAAGGAAAATCGAACATTCTGTGTTCTCACTCATAAGTGGGAGCTAAGCTATGAGGATACAAAGGCATAAGAATGACACAACAGACTTAGGGGACTCGGGGAAAAGGTGGGAAGGTGATGAGGGATAAAAGACTACAAATTGGGTTCAGTATATACTGCTTGGGTGATGGGTACACCAAAATCTCACAAATCACCACTAAAAAACTTACTGATGTAACCAAATACCACTTGTTCCCCAAAAACCTATGGAAATAAAAAAATTATAAATAAATAAATAAATAAATAAGGTATAGCACCTCCCCACCTCTTCCTCCTGCCCCGGCCATGTAAGATGTTCCTGCTTCCCCTTTGCCTTCCACCACGACTGTAAGTTTCCTGAGGCTCTTCCTGTACAACCTGGGGAACCATGAGCCAGCTAAACCTCTTTTCCTTATAAATTACTCAGTCTCAAGTATTTCTTCATAGCAGTACAAGAATGGACTAATACATATACTGAATTTAAAAAATTACAAGGTCATTAATTTTTTTCTGTTCTTTGACAGCATAGTACACTGGCAGATTTTTACCAGTTTTTCTTTCTCTAATGTATTCTTACGCTATTCCTTTATCTATGACTTTAAATCATAATGTGGAAAATATACTTCATATAAAATATTTAAATATGTAACTGGAGATATTAAATTTTAAACTATTGAAGAGACAATCCAGGGTTTATGTGTCATTGCTTCTTGTTATCTAGAATGTAGTATAAAATATTAGATGATTTCCTGATGTTGACAGTAGATTCTATGTAAAAATAGATTTATGTACTAATATACAAAATGCATGATATACATAATGCATATATAAAAAGTAGCAATAATCATTTATTTATTTAACACACATGGAATGAGTATATTTGTAAAAACATGTAGGGAAAAAGTCACAAACACTGTTTTTAAAATCAGTTTGGAAAATATTCATCATTCAACAAGTACTTTTTAAAAAAAAGTACCAACAACTTTTAGCATTAAAGAAATAATGAGATAAAAGGCAGTTTCTGTCCTCACAGAGCTCAGGGGAGGAAATCAGAGAAGCACACCGAAAAGGTTTTGCAGTCTGGTAAAGCTCCCCAGACCTGAAAGGGTAAGGAAGAGAAGTAGGTACATTAACAGAGTAAGACTATCCTAGCAGAGACAAAAATATGTGAAGGATTTTAAGAGAGATAGCACTTGGAACTTTCTATAACTACCATTAAAACAAAAGGAAACAAAAAAAGGCAGGGGAGGGACAGTGAAAGAAAGGGAAAGTGAGAGAAAGGGAGAGGGAATGCACCACAGGAATATGAGGTGCTCTCGAACTGTCAGCTGTGGTCATAACAAACGGGAAGAGTTAAAGTACTGGACTTCCTCCTAAGGGAAACAAGAAACCCCGAACAGCTTCTTAAACTTCAACCCTGCCACTCAAAAGTCGTATGACTTTAATGAATTACTTACACCACTTATGCCTGCTTCCTCATCTACCAAATGGAGATAATAACACACCCTATTTTACAGGATTGTTGCCAGGACCAAATGAATACATCAAAAGCATTTAAAACAGTACCTGGAATATGGTAATAGCTCAATAACTGCCATGGTATTACAGTGTTAGATTTGCATTTTTAGAAGACAGATACAGAACGAAGATAAGGAAACAAAATAAGTTATGTCTGCAGCATTAACCTCTTATCTTCATTTTCCCCAATTTTATGATACAATTTGTGCATGTTTTTCATGAATATTTGGATGTTTACTTACTGAGGGAAAGTATAGAACCATGTCTTCTTAACAACATTCTATTTCCATTTTCCCATATGATATGATCTAAAGAGAATGAACTACTTGACTCTGAAAATCCTCTCCTAACTAGGAATCTTTCTTATCCCGAAGATGAGAAAAAGGAAGTACTTATGAAAGGGTTAAACAGTGGTGTTGAATGTTTCAGTTTTGTCCCAAAGGCCGCATTCAGAATGCAGTATAATCTTTTCATATCATTTCCCTCAGTAATAGGACAGACACCTGCCTACAATGGTGCCCTGAATTCATTACACCACTAATAAGAGAGAGAAAGAAGAGATGGGCAAATTTAAACTTCTACTTGCATGGACAGATCATCTAAACTGCAAAAACATATGCAAAAAGGCATTTTTACTGATGCTAAATCTATCACGCATGACAGGATACCAAGAGAGTTCACGAATGAAATCCTCCATGAACAACTACAAAACTGCAAACACACGTATTTAATTTTTCAAGTCACTTTGCTTGCTATGGAACAGGAAAAAGCAGAGTAATTCAAAACAGCAACACGGGTTTTTAAAGCTATAAAACACAAATTATCTCTGTTGTAGGCAATTAATTTTTTGAAATTAACCTAGGGCAGTGGGACAATTAATAGGTCCAATGGTCCATATAATATTTTCTGCTTCAGAATTCAACATTCTTCTAAGGAAAACTCTGTTAATGGCAGATCAAGTACCACATTCTAAAATCCTACATATCCATTAAAAAAAAAAAAAGCATATGTTATTCTTCACACATTCAAAATGATTCTGGTGTGACCAACGGAAGCTAGAGCTGTAGTTCTAGCTTCACACAGGGATGTACAGAAGGCAGTGGGGAAGACAGATTACCAATGATGTTTGGAGCAGTTATAAATATTCCCAGACAACAAATATTATAGACTAGATAAACCTTTTTCTCATTATCTAAGGTTAAAACAGAACTGATTTCCTTTCTTAGATATTCTTTTAGCTCACAAAAGGTAAATTTTTAATGCAAAAAAAAAAAGAGTTAAATGAATTAATACTGTTATTTAAATGCAAGACACATTAAGCAGTAAGGTGCCAGAATATTCAACTTAAATCAAAACAAAGTAGATACATGACTTTCCACTCTATATTCGAATCCTCCATAATTATAAAGATTTAGGGTCCAAAAACATTGTAGTATGAAAATTAATAGTTAAAAGAACACAGCGTCCATGGGAAAAAATAGGGTTGAGAGACTTCACTGGTGAACTATGAAAGCTCATTTATTTTTAAATAGTGAAGATGGCAAACAAAGAGTATCACTGACTTTAAATTCATATTGCAATATGGTGAATTCTTAGCTATTGTGCCTTGCCTTATAAGCTTTCAAGATTTCCCTCCATCAATATTCAACAGGATGCTTTAAAATTTGCTTGGCTTTGCAGCAGCTAACACTCTATTCTTTTTCCTATGTCTAGTCTTTCATATACATTCAATGCCTAACTTATATGACTGAGTTATTGACTCTTCCCCACTTGCTGGGCTACAAAAAAAGCTCTCAGTTATCTTTGTATTTTATAAATCACTACTGAAAAGATAGTTCTTAAGCCTGGTCTCTAATATTTAAAGTCACGTCTTACTTAGCACCATTCATGATCTTATTATTTTTTGAGACTGAGTCCCCAGGGTGGAGTGCAGAGGTGTGATCTAGGCTCACTGCAACCTCTGCCTTCCAAGTTCAAGTGATTCTTATGCCTCAGCCTCCCGAGTAGCTGGGATTACAGGCACACACCACCACACCTAGCTAATTTTTATATTTTTAGTAGACATGGCATTTCACAATGTTGGCCAGGCTGATCTCAAACTCCTGACCTCAAGTGATCTGCCTGCCTTAGCATCCCAAAATGTTGGGATTACAGGCATGTGCCATCTGGCCCGGCCCATGATAACTTATTAATAATACCAGAATGTATCAGGATAAAACCTGGATTACTAAGCCCTCTTATATAAGCTTTCCCCTTTCCCACTGACATCGGAGACTGACTCTCAGGATAGATTTTGTCTTAGTTTTTCTTCTCTCTCCTAGAGCTACATTACAAAAATATTTACTCTTTTAATTCAAACTAATATTCTTACAGTAGCAGGAAAATCATAAAGTTAGTCAAAATCACAGCCTCAGACAAAACTGTAAAATAGGTAAAATTTTGACAGTCCACAGAGACTTTTTAATGAAGAACTTAATGGGATTTTAAAAAACTCTATTTTCTCTTTAGTGTCTGTATTGTATTATTAATACATTAGTATACCAGTAACAAAAGTTGAGAGATATCTAAAAATTATATGAAATGTGAGTTATTAAAATAGATAATGTTACGCCACGTTGGCAGGGGGGCAGGATATTTCCAGAAGATAGACTATTCATGTTCCAGAGAACAGAAAAGGTAAAAAGAAAATGAAAAAAAAAAAAGCATCCTGGTTACTTTTTAGAAGCTATGAGTATAATTTTGACATCAAAATCTGAGGCAAAAAAATGAAAGATAAAATCACAAATCACTCTAACTTATAATCATAAATGCAAAATTCCTAAAAACCCTAGCAAATTTATGTAAAAGTTTTGTTTAAAGAATAACATACTACATCAAGTCAAGTTTATCCCAGGAATACAAGCATGATTTAATATTTAAAAACATATTAATGACATCAATAGTCAAAAAAAGCATAAGCTTTGGGAGGCTGAGGTGGAAGGATCACTTGAGCCCAAGAGTTCAAGACCAGCTTGGGCAACACAGTGATAGCCTATCTTAAAAAAAAAAAATAAAGTATAAGAGCATCTCAGTAGAAGCTGAAAATCTTTCAATAAAATAAAATACAGTCTTGTCAGAAAATAATAAAGGGAAGAAAGCTTCCACAAGGCAATAAAGAACATTAATCTTTATATTTAAGATGGAGATTAATATTAACTATAACTCTACAGTCAGGACTTTTCTAAAAAAGGAAGAAGAAAACAAGCAAGCCAACTGTCACCATTATTTTATTATATCATTCTGGAAGCACTGACAAATGCAGTAAGAAATAGAAGTTAATAAATGATAATTAAATCTTTAGAATTAGGTATTGGCTGGATAGAAATTTACTAAAATTAACAGCTCTCCTCTATCTCCAGAATAACAAATTATATTTATTTACAGAATATCCAGTTTATTAGCAACAAATAATCAAATATTATACATGTTGAACACTGCTAATCCAAAACTCTGAAATTTGAAATGCTCCAAAGTTGGAAACTTTTTGAGCACTGACAGAAACCACAAGTGGAAAATTCCAAACATAATACTTAAAAACCTTTTTTGATTGCACCAAATTATTTAAAATATTGTATAAAGTTACCTTCAGGCTACTATGTATATAAAATGTTTATGAAACACAGATAAATTTCATGTTTAGTCTTGGGAACCATCCCTAAGATATCTCATTACATACATGCAAATATTCCAAAATCTGAAAAAATCCAAAATACTTCTGATCCTAAGCATTTTGGGCAAGGGATACTCAGCCTACACCCAGAATAACCTCAATTAATAGTTATATGCATGTGTATACACATATACATACATACGAAACAGACTAAAAACTTTACGTGTGTGTGTGTGTGTGTGTGTGTGTGTGTGTGTGTGTGTGTCTTTATGTATAAAAAACAGAATGCTTAAACAAATGGAGAAACGTATCTTGGTCCTGATTAACTTTTAGAAGGTATGGGTGTAATTTTGATATCAAAAATCTAAGAGCAAAAAATGAAAGATAAAATCACAAACCACTCTAACTTTTAAAATGCAAAATTCCTAAATAAAATCCTTGTAAACTGATGTAAAGTATTTGTTTTGTTTAAAGAATAACACACGACACCAAGTAAAGTTTATCAATCCACTTGATAGAAACCAACTTTATTAATCCACTGTAACCTATATACCTATCCAATTTCAATCAACATCCTAATTGGTATTCTACTAAAATCTATGTACTTAACTTCAAAACATTCTAATATGGTATTTTCAAAACTATAAAAAGTAAATCAAACTTCATTTGAAAGAACAAATTAATAAATGTGGCTAATTCTCCATTCCACCCCGCTCCCACCATTCCTATCACTACTTTGACTCTCATCTCTCCTTTCCTAGATTACTGGACAAACTTCTTAACTGAGTTCCTGGCCCAGTGTGAAGGAGGAGGTTTTCAACTTAAAATCGGCACTCTTTTTAGAACACACAGCCTTTTAAAGTCCCTGCCATGGCCTCTTATCTCATCCTCTTCCTCCCTTTTATTCCACTTATATCACTAATAGAAGTTCCTAGAATGAATGAAGCAGCAGTCTGGCCTTGAGTACCTTAGCACCCGTACCTTACCTTTCCAGAAAACCTTTTGCGACTTCCTCTGGTCTTACCCTCAGCCTTAGTCAAGATTTTCATACTACAGTGAGCACCCTGCTGCAAAGGCTTGCCTCACGCCATTCTACAACCAGTGCATTAATAGTCTGTTCACTCCTCCTAGAACAGAAGCAGCCAGACAACTGAGGAGATGATTAGGTGAGAAGTCATGGAGGGACTATGAGAAAACTAAAGAGGAACAGAAGGCATCTAAGAGAAAACTTCAGCCTTGAGGTAATGAAGAAGACAGCCAAAATGTCCATTCTAGAGCTAAAGGAGGCCATTTAGAAATTTAGAATAAGTAAAAAGGACTTTACTTCTTCCATCAGTCAAAGTACCAAACCCTAAAGAGGAACAGACAGAATAACATTTGCCCTTGCTGGTTCTTGCCCTTCTCTAGGGATGGGAAGAGCTTAGGTGTAGTTATTGAGAAAAGAGTTCCACCAAGAGTAAAAGAGATATAGTAAGCAGAGAAAGAAAAAGGAAACATGTTTGCCAACTCAGACTCCAGAATCTGAGATGTTAATGGCTTATAAGGAATAAGAACTTCAGGAAGAAAAAAAAGAGTAGTAAGAATCCCATAGTTTCCATGCTCCAGACCCTGTTCCCAGGATCTCCTTAAGAAATGGAAGAAAGGGCAGCAATAAATATCATGTGTTCTTACCTGTTACTACTTAATTCTAGAGGACAGTATCTAGAACATTGAGAGAGTGCATGCATAAGAGGGTCAAGGCTAATGGAATGACTTTGGGTAGCCACGGTCATTAGTAACATGCCATGGATGCCAACTGGGCAAGAGCTATCAGGAACCAGTTGTATCACCCCAGAAAAAACACAGATAAGGGAAACTTGGTTTTAGACATCTTGTCACACAGTAAAAGTAGTGGCAGAAGGAGGTAATTCCCATTTTCATGTCATCTGACCTTGTATCAAAAAAGGAAAAAGTCTACCATAATCTTCATTCATTCAAACACTATTTCACTCTATAAACAAACGTGGGCAAAGACTACATTAGACAGTTGGCAGAGCCAGCGGGGACACACATGCTCCCACAGAGCATACAACCTCATGAGAAGGTAGGAAACAGTAAGTCCTATGAATGGAGAGAAGCCCCGTATCAGGAGAGGTGGCCAAAAGGACAGGATAACCCAGGTGAAACTCAAATGAGAAACCAGCTACCAGAAACAAATATTCTAGACAATGCGAGGGCATGTACAAAGGCTAGGAGGTAAAACAGCCTGGCACATTTTAAGTTAACAAAAATTTGGAAAAGCTGGTGAAAAAAATGCTTGAAGGAAAAAAGAGGAGACGCTGTGCAAAGACAGACGGCATCAGAGAGGACAGTGGCACCAGACCATCCAGGGTCTTATAAACCACATTTGGGGAGTTAGCCTTTATTTTTAAAATATTAAAAAGAAGCCACGGAAGGGTTTTAAGCAAATGAATGATTTGGCCAGACTCGTGTTTTTCTGAAGGCACTCCAGCTGGTCTGGGAAGTGAATTAAAGAAAAGCAATCTGAAAAGGAGGAGACCAGTTAGGAAATTTGTAAAGCCAATCAGATGAACAATGAGCACCAAAATTTTCAAAACGCAAAAAACAAAGGAAAATACTTAAGTATGAAGACCTTAGTACTGAAAAATAGTCTGGCAAAGAGTTTTTTAGAAACAGGTACCACACTGTTGTAGCCTATGATTAAATCTACACCTTTATCTGCCCTACTATCCTTTATCCAATATTGGTCCCAACCTCTTTTGTGAGAAATAAACCCTATATCCAGCTGTCCAACACAGTAGTCACTGGTACATGTGGTTAAACTAAAATATATTTTTAAAATTTATTCTTCAGTAGCAATAGCTAATTTTCAAGTGTACAACAGTAGAGGTGGCTAGTGGCTACTCAATGTCCAGCATAGATATAAACATTTCCATCACCACAGAAAGGTCTACTAGACAGTGCTGAGCTACAGATATATCTAAATTTGCCACTTCACTATGAAGGCCTACTTAAAACAACACTGAAGGCACCTGTGCCTTCACTCACTATCTCATGCCCCTCCTTGTATATTAATAAGCCCTCACAGTGCAGTGAAGAATCATGGTGTACGAACCACAAGACAGGCTCTGTGTTTTGGCTCATTAATCCTCACTGTGCTCTGAAGAAATAGAAACACAGCAGGCATCACCCATATAGGTGAGGACACCAAGGCACAGAAATTAACCTGCCTGAAGCTATAAAGTCAATAATGGAGTCACAAATAAAAGCTAGATTCCCTAATGCCCTGACCAGTGCTCTATTCATTAAAGTAGTCATGGCTGATTTAAGAACCCAAGAATGAAAACTAATCAGTTTCACTTGACCTAGGCAATGATTTGCTTTACCAAATGGCTTGCTACACATACAGGAGGGTCGTATCTGTTAGGTCCTTGTAAAGAAAGTTATCTCTGTTAGGCCCATGTATATAGACAGACAGACAGACAAACAGACACACACACACACACACACACACACACACCCTGAATTTGCCCCAATTATCTTATAACCTGTGATGAGAGATAAAAGAAATTAGACACATTTACTGAAACTAACAGCACCAAGATATGGTACATTCTTGCATTATTAATTTGGTTTTCAATTATGTTAAATGGTTACCAATAAAGATTCCAACCTAGAAGCTCTGCATTTTATAACTTATTTTCATCTGTTACCACTGAAAGCCTGACTATTGTGTGCTCTTTTTTAACCTATAGAAGCAAAAAGAGCACAGAGAGGCAATGCTTGCGTTTTCATTTCAACTACCTAACTAACTGGAAAGAATAAAATAATGCATAGGGAGACATGAACCAAGTTACAGATTAAAGATACAAAATCTACATACAGCATTTACTTGTGACACTCTTGACAACAGCAATTTTAAAACCCACCTGCTGGCATTCACTAATGCATCTCTGTGTCCTGCCACAAAAAGTTTACCCAGAACCGCATGTGAATGATGTGAAAAATCTAGGAAATAATTCAACGGCCCTTGCCCAAAATTAAATTTTTATATGCTTTACCTGTCGTTATATTATACACACAGAAAAATAAGATGGGAATGAAATAAATAATTCCAAACTATTAGAAAGCATACAAAATAATTGTTTCTACAATAATTAGTTATTAAAGAATAAATCAACCTATAAACACTAAGTGAATTTTTCCATTAAATGAAAGCTTCCAAAATTAATTTGACAATTGTTTCTGAATTAAGGAAGTGAATCTCCTCCAAAGATGTCAGCACAGTCATCCCTGCTGGTATCCATGGGGAATTGGTTCCACGACCCCTGTGATGTCAAAACATGCAGCTGCTCAAGTCTCTTATAAAAAAATGGCATAGTACTTACTTGTAAACTACACATATCCTCCCATATACTTTAAATCATCATCAGATTACTTGTAACACCTAACAGTATGAAATGCTGTATAAATATTTATACTATAGTTTTAGATCATTTTATTGTTTTTCCCTATTTACTTTTTAACTTTTATTTTATTTTAGGTTTTTATTTAAGTTGGGAAGGTTATATAGGTAAACTTGTGTAATGGGGGAGTGCTGTACAGATTATTTCACCACCCAGGTATTGAACCTGCTAAGAAATAGGTATTTTTTCTGCTCCTCCCCTTTCTCCCACTCTCCTCTCATGTAGACCCCAGTGTCTGTTGTTCCCTCCTTTGCTTGTATTCATGAGTTCTCATCAGTGAGCTCCCATTTATAAGTCAGAACATGTGGTAGTTGGTTATCTGTTCCTGCGTTAGTTTGCTAAGGAAAATGGCCTGCAGCTCCATCCACGTGCCCACCAAAGACATGATGTCATTCTTTATTGTGGCTGCATAGTATTTCATGGTGTATACGTACCACGTTTTCTTTATCCAATCTGTCATTAATATTTCCCCAATATTTTTGATCTGCAGTTGGCTGAATCTCGAATATGAAACCCAAGAACATGAAGGACCAATTGTATCAAAAAGACAAAGGGCATGAATGCTGATTATAAATGCAGAATCTGATGATCACATCTAATTTTAGTTATGAAAGAGAAGAAAGTCATCAACTTGAGAAAGTCTCTGCTTCATCACATACCTTGATTCAAGAATATAAGTCAATTTTTAAAATAACTTTTAAGTTGACCTACTTACACAGCATTCCTGGAGGCTCCACAGGAAAGTAACAGCTTGACTATATCCATGTGCCCATTCTTGGCTGCGTCGTGAAGTGGTGAGTCATTTTGATATCCAGTGGTGTTCACCAACGCCTTATGCTGGAGCAGTAATTCCACTACCTTCAGGTGCCCATGATTGCAAGCTTCATGCTAATTAAATTTTTGAAAAATAAGTGAAAGAAGTGATAAGAAAGAGCAATGAATGATATTATAATATCATATGTTAGAAAAATACAAATGTAGGGCCTCCAAGTTTGGGTCTCCTCCCATGACCGCTCCCTTCGTGGAAGCCATCTTTCTCTCTCCTGGATTTCCAGCTCTCTGGAATCCCCTCCCACACAGTGGAAGCTCTCTTTCCCCTCCCAGATTTCCCCTCTGTGGTCCGCTTCCACCTGGTGTGGAAGCTCCTTTTCATCTCCTAAACTCCATCTCTCTCTCTCAATTTTCTACCACTCAGTGTGCAAGCTGTCTTTCCTCTCCTGGATTCCATCTTTCTGGATTCTCTCACTCAGTGTGAGAGGAGCTTTCCTTCTCCAGTTTTCCCCCTCTGGGAACCCTTCTCACTCAGTGTGAGAGCGGCTTTTCTTTCTCTCTCAGTGTGAGAGTTAGCTGTTAGCTCTCTCTCCTTTTTCTCCCTCTGCTTTAAATAAATCACTTTCTACGAGGAAAAAAAAAAAGAAAAATGTAAATGTCAGGCAGTAAATTTACTGTTACCTAAATGCTCATGAAGGCTGTTAAGTTGTTGACAGAATAAAAGTTACTATTAACTAATCTTTTTTGATAAAGATCTGTGTAATTCATGAAAAAAGAAAAGGCAATTCATTTGAGCCTTGGGTCAAGCACATTTACATTTTTTTTTTTTTTTTTTTTTTTTGAGATGGAGTCTCGCACTGTTGCCCTGGCTGGAGGGTAATGGCGCAATCTTGGCTCACCCCAACCTCTGTCACCAGGGTTCATGTAATAATCCTGCCTCAGCCTCCTTAGCTGGGATTACAGGCACACACTACCATATCTGGCTAATTTATTTTGTATTTTTAGTAGAGATAGGGTTTCACTATGTTGGCCAGACTGGTCTCGAACTCCTGACCTCATGATCTGCCTGCCTCCGCCTCCCAAAGTGCTGGGATTACAGGCATGAGCCACTGCGCCCAGCCCACCTTTTTTTTTAAGAAGAAAATGGAGCTTTACACCAACTATAGCTCCTTGTTCTACAATAAATTTAAAACATTAAAAAAAAGACTATATATTTAATAACAAGATGATACATAAAAATCTGTACCAGTACATACACATATCATGCAACAAAGTATCTGTGAAGGAGTACTTTGCTGAACCTACAGATAGCTGTATGACTGCTGTCATTAATAAGAGAAATAACATGAGTAGGAATACAAAAAGAGCTTGCTGAATGACTGAACTGGTAACAATGGAATGTTCAAAGATGCCTTAGGTACGAATCTTTCCTTATGTCTAATGAACTACTAACAATGTTGTATTCTACTAGATCTCTCGCATTCTATACTTAAGTACATCTATTTCAATTCATAATAGGTGATACCACACTCAACATCTGTAGGTCTATTTTTAGGAGAAAGAAATCCTAATTAGGCATTAAACTCTCTAAATCACTAACCAATCTTTACTACAACTTGTTAGTAGCTTTGAAGAAAAAAAATTAACCTTTCTTTGAAAAGCTTAGACAACCAGTAGAGTCCAACCAGCAAAGTGACTGATCCAGACTAAACCGTCCCAGCTTTTTAATTTCTGGGCTGAATTTCTAGTTTACAGGATGAAGGTATCTACTTCATTTGCTGACAGTTCTGTGGCTGCATTCAAATCTCACGTTTATTTTTCCTAATGTAATTAGCCTACATAGCAATTGTTTCCAAGTATTTGTGTCATTCTGTTTCCAGATTATGCTTCACTTTTACTTTTAATAATAAGCAAAGACTTTTAAAAACGTTTAACGTAAGCAAAGATTTCTACTGCCTTGTATCTCTGCAATTGGATAGGATATAAGTGAGGCTGAGACAGACCCTCAGTAAGAATTACCTCCTTGTGATCACTTTCCTATACTCAGTTCCTCTGACCCCTTCTTGTTCCAAGAAATTTGGTTCCAGTGACATGCAGTGCTACAGAATGGAGCCTGATGTCAGCTGTAGCTGTAATCTCCAGACATTAGCTAAATTCTGCAATATAGTACAAGTAGATTCCTAAATCTAGTCTGTCAAAAGGTAACCAATTTCTTGCCTGTCACAAATGAAAAGCTAGAAGGAAAGTAATCATGTTCTCATACTTGATGAAAACAAATTCTTCAGACTAAAAAGAATATATGTGGCAGAGGATGATATATAGACAACTACATAACTATAAACTATAAGAACTGTAAAACATAAAAAGAATGAGAATAAAAACCAGAATAAATACCAATGGTGTCCATCCAGCATGGTCTTTAACATTTGGGTCACTTCCATTTTGTAAAAGGTATTCAACAGAAGGTATATCACCCTAGAAAAATGAACAAAATAGAAATTAAAAAGCATTAAGGAAAGAAAGGAAAATATTGAGATTTTAAAAATGCTATCTTCAAGATAAAGTAAAACTTAAATCATCTCTTAAGGCTACTGTTCCTGAGTGAATAAAGAAATCATTAGGCCAGGTGTGGTGGCTCATGCCTATAATCCCAGTACTTTGGGAGGCCAAGGTTGAGTGGCTCACCTGAGGTTAGGAGCTTGAGACCAGCCTGGTTAACATAGTGAAACCCCATCTCTACTAAAAACACAAAAAATAGTTGGGCATGGTAGTGCCACCCCATAATCCCAGGTACTTGGGAGGCTGAGGCAGGAGAATCACTTGAGCCCAGGGGGCAGAGGTTACAGGGGGTGGAGATCATGCCACTACACTCTAGCCTGGACCACAAAGTGAGACTCCATCTCAAAAACAAACAAACAAACAAAAAAAGAAATTATCTATACATAAATTATTCTGAGACATCAAGAAATACAGTCATGCTTGAATATAGACTACAAAAATCTATTAGCAAGCCATATTCAAAATTCATTTCATGGTAACACATAAAGGACACTAGCTAAAGATCATCTGCTCATAATGAAGTTTTAAAAGCCATAATTTTATTTATTAAAAAAACCATTTTTGAGTATATATGTAAATGGCTTCTGGGTATTGTTTAAAACAGACAAAACTGTTTAGCCCAGAAGACTACTCAGTGAAACCAAAGTTAAAAAACAGACAAAAACTGTAACTTTATTGGCAGTTACTCCATCCTAATACATTCATTTAGTTTATATTCACTTTATTTGTTCAATAACATTTTCTATGAAGCAACAGTTGCTCTGTTTAAAATGGCAGAAAAGAGATCAGTAGCATCCTATTCAAATCAGCCCATGGAATCAGCATTACATTTTTATCCCCTGCCCCCCGCCCGCTTCAAGTCTAAGATCACCACCCATTATCAACTAAGTCTACAGGAAATAGAGCTTCTGTAAATCCGTGATGTAGCCTTAGAAATCTTTTCTAACAAATGGTTTTCAACTTCTCACTCTCTATTTCCCTATTCCAGTACTCTGGAGACCTATACAACAATGTTGTAACAGTAGCACACCAATGCAGTGGAGAGAGATGGAAGATGAGGGTAAAGTAAGAAATACAATAACTTAACTTTAGAATTCACCACCTCTTTTTGAATGACATGAAAAAGATCTGGGGAATAAGTGAATTAAAATAAGGCACAAGGCAAGGAAAATAAAGGCAGGCAATATTAATTTCGCTTTTATAATATTAAGACATTATCAATTATTAAACAGCATTAAAATTAAAGTTCCCTTCCCAGTTTTGAACTTTCTGTGTCTTGTGTGTCATGATTCAACTAAATCCTCCAAGTTAGTGGACCTTTAAGGTTACTTTAAAGCTGTCTTTTGAAGTAGGAAATAAAATAGCTTCCCTCTGCTGCCGGCCTCCAGTGAAGGTAGACTCTGGCAAAGGAGTTAAGTCTGGGGAACTGGTCTCAGGTAGTCTGCCCTCTCTCTTCTCTTTTTTATTCCTTTCCCTAGAAGTGAGACACATAATCCTTAAGCTATCTAATATCAAGGTCTCTTAAATTCTTCCCTTCATGTAATGTGGGAAGATCTGACATCTATCTTCTATATTTAACTACATATTATGTTTTAAGTATCAGTTAACTCTTAAAGGCTTTTAAAAAATCTCTAGCTGTAAAATAAGAGATATCACCCCTTTGTAAAACAATGTCAGGCTACAGGAAGAAGGAGGCATTTATGCCATGAGACGAAGGTAAAAATTTTCTTGAAATTACACTATTATCACCAGTCACTACAAATATAACTAAACCAGTTCTTTTAGAATAACAGGAGAGGGTACAATATCTAAGTCCATGAAGATAAGGCAGAAATAACTAGCAGAGGGTACTCTTTAAAAAGACTGAATAAAAAGCCACAGATGACAGAAGTTACATACATAACACTGTGTTCAAAGAGTTTTGTGAAGTGCTTCTTTAGTGAATAAATCTCTCCCCTCCCACCCTTACCCCTAGTACTCTTTTCTGAAATGATTTTTTTCCTCTGTTGGTTTGAAAATGCAGAAATCACTAATTCTCCTAACACTTGATTTTTTTCTTTTTAAAAAATTTTACTGGCTGGGTGCACTGGATCACGCCTATAATCCCAGCACTTTGGGAGGATGATGCAGGTGGATCACGAGGTTAGGAGTTCAAGACCAGCCTGGCCAATGTGGTGAAGCCTCATCTCTACAAAAAATACAAAAATGGGCCGGGCACGGTGGCTCAAGCCTGTAATCCCAGCACTTTGGGAGGCCGAGGCGGGTGGATCACAAGGTCGAGAGATCGAGACCATCCTGGTCAACATGGTGAAACCCGTCTCTACTAAAAATACAAAAAATTAGCTGGGCATGGTGGCACGTGCCTGTAATCCCAGCTACTCAGGAGGCTGAGGCAGGAGAATTGCTTGAACCCAGGAGGCGGAGGTTGCGGTGAGCCGAGATCGCGCCATTGCACTCCAGCCTGGGTAACAAGAGCGAAACTCCGTCTCAAAAAAAAAAAAAAAAAAAAAAAAATACAAAAATTAGCCGGGCCTGGTGGCGCACACTTGTAATCCTATCTACTTAGAAGGTTGAGGCAGGAGAATTCCTTGAACCTGGGAAGCAGAGATTGCAGTGAGCTGACATCATGCCACTGCACTCCAGCCTGGGTTAACAGAGTGAGACTCCATCTCGGGGGAAAAAACAAAAAAAAAAAAGCTTTTTATTTCTAATTGTCTCTGTTTCCATGCTCTGGGCTGCTTCTCAAATACAGCAAATCTTCAGTTTTCTAAAAAAGTAAATCCACATGCAACATATATTTTTATATTCCTAAATTAACAAAATTACCATAAATGCTCAATGGACCTAAAAGGATCATAGGTTTCAAATCAATTGCCCCAGTTTCAAGGAAAAAAATTAAAAAGGAACATTTTATTATACTTCTAGAGGAAGTTATCATATATTTAGCAACTGGAGTGCAATGGCATAGTTCACGGTAACTTCAAGCTCCTGGGCCCAAGCAATTATCCTGATTCAATCTTCTGAGTAGTAGCTGGGATTACAGGTATATACCATAAAGCATGGCTTATTTTTTAATTTTTTGTAGAGATGGGGCCTCTGTTGCCCAAATTAATGGACTCCAGCAATCTCCTGCCTCAGCTTCCAAAACAATTGGTATTACAGGTGTGAGCCCCTGCAACTTTGGCTTTATATTCATATCAGTTACAAATGAATGCAGGAATATCTGTTAAGATACAAATTTGATTTTTTTCAATAACAATCCTGTAAAAAGTCAGCAGATAAACCACCAGAACCACACACATTCCCTATGTTCAACATGAAAGTACTCACACGCACAAACACCTCAAACATTTCCCCATTCTAATGCTACGTGGTAATGAAAAAACATATTAAAGAAGATCAAAAAATAATATAAACACAATTGTGAAATGGAAGAGACTCATGGAGATAGTCAAACAGAAACAGAGTGACAATTTAAAGAATAAACGTAGACTCTCTTTCAAGGTTGCTAGACTGTTGCTATTTTTCTTTCATGTCACCTCTTCGTATTATCAAAGTGTCTTGTTAACATTCTACCCACCTCTTGAACTGTATAGCTGATTAGCAAATGGCCTGCTTTTTGTAACCAATCTGCTTTCTCCTCTCTAGTACTTGAAAGTTTGTCACATTTTCATCTTTCTACTTCATGTAAATTTAATGTCATGCTCATAAATAAAATTATGATAATTAGATAGAGTCTACAGTAACTGGGTAAGGTTGAACTGATACGAAGTAGCCAGGAAATAAATTAACTTTTGATTCTGGCTTCTTTAAATTAGTTTCAAATACTCATTTTTGGGCTCCTCACAACTTGAAAGAATAATTAAACTTTTCTTACACCATAGCAAAAAAAAAAAATTATCTAAGGAAAGTATTTGCCAAGCCTTACTAAAAATGTTAAGTGAATTTGGTATTTTCAAGTAATACACTGAAGGCTGAAAATAAATGTCTATGTGAGTGTGTCCCACTGAATCTTTTTTTTTTTTTTTTTTTTTTTTTTTTTGAGACGGAGTTTCGCTCTTGTTACCCAGGCTGGAGTGCAATGGCGCGATCTCGGCTCACCGCAACCTCCGCCTCCTGGGTTCAAGCAATTCTCCTGCCTCAGCCTCCTGAGTAGCTGGGATTACAGGCAAGCGCCACCATGCCCAGCTAATTTTTTATATTTTTAGTAGAGACGGGGTTTCACCAGGTTGACCAGGATGGTCTCGATCTCTCGACCTCGTGATCCACCCGCCTCGGCCTCCCAAAGTGCTGGGATTACAAGCTTGAGCCACCGCGCCCGGCCCCACTGAATCTTTTATTGCTAATTGTTCAAAGGAAAGATCCTTCACACATTTGTACATACTACAGATCCACGCATATTCCAGCAATATAAATTAACTTCCCAAAAAACACACATACAAGAACAAAACTTTTTCCTTATGATAAAGGTCAGCTCTTCTTTCTTAAAGACAATACAGAACATTACAAGTTAGTATAAGACAAATGACTTTCCCAGCATGGTTAAGCTTTTCCATGTAAATGAACCGACCAGGAACCTACAATTTCCCCTCTTAGCAAAAGGTGCCATTAAAACAAACAAAAATTAACCATCTGGAATGAAGCTCTAAAAATGTTAAATATTTCTCTGGCTTCTTAGTCAGAATTTACTGAATAAAATACAGGCATACCTCGGAGATATTGTCGGTTCAGCTGCAGACCACTTCAATAAGGCAAATATTGCCATAAAGCAAGACACATGAATCTTTTGGTTTCCCATTGCATATAAAAGGTGTATGTACACTATACTGTAGTCTACTAAGTGTTCAATAGCATTATGTCTTAAAGAAAATGAACAGATCTTAATTTAAAATAACTGTATCGCTAAAAAATGGTGACAAACTTTTTGCTGGTGGATGGTCTTTCCCTGATGCTGCTGGCTGCTGACTAAGCAAGTAGATGGTTGTTAAAGGTCGGGGTGGTTGTGACAGTTTTGTTTTGTTTTGTTTTAAAGATGGAGTCTCACTCTGTTGCCAGACTGGAGTGCAGTGGTGTGATCTCTGCTCACTGCAACCTCCAACTCCAGGGTCCAAGCGATTCTCCTGCCTCGGCCTCCCAAGTAGCTGGGATGACAGGCACATACCACCACAACCAGCTGACTTGTGTATTTTTAGGTGAGAAGGGGTTTCACCATGTTGGCCAGGATGGTCTTGATCTCTTTACCTCGTGATCCACCCACCTCAGCCTCCCAAAGTGCTGGAATTACAAGCATGAGTCACGGCACCCAGCCAACAGTTTCTTAAAACAAGACGACAATAAAGTGTGCCACATCGACTGACTTCATTTAATGAAAGATTTCTCTGTAGCATGTGATGCTGTTTGGTGGTATTTTATCCATGTAGAACTTGTCTCAAGATTGGAGCTAATCCTCTCAAATCCTGCTGCTGTTTTATCAAGTAAGATTAAGTAATTTTCTAAATCCTTTGTTGGCATTTCAAAAATGTTCACAGCATCTTCACCAGAAGTAGATTCCATTTGAAGAAAAGAAATCACGCGCTTTCTCATCCATAAGAAACAGTGCCTCATCCATGAGACTGCAGCAATTCAGTCACATCCTCAGGCTCCATTTCTAATTCTAGTTGTCTTGTTATTTCTACCACATCTGTAGTAACTTTCTTCACTGAAGTCCTGAACCACTCAAAGTCATCCACGAAAACTGTAATCCACTCTTTTCCAAACTCCTGTTAATGCTGACATCTGGATATCCTCCCATGAATCACCAATGATAATGGCATCTAGAAAAGTGAATCATTTCCAGAACCATCAGTGGACTCAAATCTCCATCTATAGCAGCTATAGAATTGATGTTTTGTTGGTAGACATGAAAACAGCATTAATTTTCTCATACGTCTTCACCAGAACACTTGGATGACTAGGTGCACTGTCAATTAGTAATATTTTGCATATCTTTCTTGAGCAGTAGGTTCCAACAGGGGGCTTAAATTATTTAGTAAACCATGCTGTCAAGATGTGCTCTCATCCAGGATTTGTTGTTCCAAATGGTAAATGAGCATTGGCTTCAACTTCAAGTCCCCAGCTGCATCAGCCCCTGACAAGAAAGCCTGTTCTTTGAGGTTTTGAAGCCAGGCATTGACTACTCCTTTCTAGCTATGAAATACCAAGATGGAATATTCTTCCAATAGAAGGCTGTTTCAACTTCACTGAAATCTGTGGTTTAGTGTGGCACTTTCTCATTAATTATCTTGGCTAGATCTTCTGGATAGCCTGCTGCAGTTTCTCCATCAGCACTTGTTTCAATGTGCATTTTTATGTTATGGAGATGGTTTTTTTCCTTCAACTTTATGAACCTAGCTAGCTTCCAACTTTTCTTCTGTAGCTTTCTCATCTCTTTCAGCATTCACAGAATTGAAGAGACTTAAGCTCTCACTCTGGAGTAAGGTTTGGCTTAAGGAAAATACTGTGGTTGGTTCAATCATCTATCCAGACTATCCAGCTCTCCTCCTATAGGCAATAAGGTGGTTGTGTTTTCTTCTCATTTGTGTATTCACCAGGGTAGCACTTTTAATTTCCTTAAAGAACATTTTCTTTGCATTCACAAATTGGCTGTTTGGCAAGAGGCCTACCTTTTGTCCTATCTCAACTTTCAACATGTCTTCCTCACTCTTCATTTCTAACTTCTTAGATAAAAGAAGAGATAAGCGACTCTTCACTTAAAAACTTAGAGGCCAGCCGGGTGCGGTGGCTCAAGCCTGTAATCCCAGCACTTTGGGAGGCCGAGGCGGGTGGATCACGAGGTCAAGAGATTGAGATCATCCCGGTCAACATGGTGAAACCCCGTCTCTACTAAAAATGCAAAAAACTAGCTGGGCATGGTGGTGTGTGCCTGTAATCCCAGCTACTCAGGAGGCTGAGGCAGGAGAATTGCCTGAATTCAGGAGGCGGAGGTTGCGGTGAGCCGAGGTCGTGCCATTGCACTCCAGCCTGGGTAACAAGAGCGAAACTCTGTCTCAAAAAAAAAAAAAAACAAAAAACAAAAAACTTACAGGCCATTGTAGGGTTGTTAGTTGGCCTAAATTCAATATTGTTGTGTCCCAGGGAACAGGGATTCAAAAGGAAAGAGATGGGATAATTACCAGTAAGTCAGAAAAGACACCATTTATCAATTAAGTTTGCCGTGTTACATGGGAAGGGTTTGTGGTGCCCCAATGCCATTACAACAGTAACATCAAACATCACTGATCACAGATCACCATAACAGATACAAGAGTAGTGAAAAGATTTGAAACATTGTGAGAATTACCAAAATGTGACACAGAGATATACTGAGTATGTGCTGTTAGGAAAAAAAAAAACCAGCACAGATAGACTTGCTTAATGCAGGATTGTCAAAAAACACAAAAACAAAACTGTATCTTCGAAGCACAAAAAAAGTGAAGTGCGATTAAAGGAGGTATGCCTGTAATTTAACAGATAATTCTGATAACCTAGTTAATGGTACAATAAGTTACTGGTATTACTAAAGCAGACTTATACAAATGTGGGGGATGACAGAAGGGAAAAAGCAGATACTGACTCCAAGAGGTGTTTTAGAGATTAAACTCTTGAAAATATCACATATGCCAAGGCTGCTTTTGTGTCCTTTGCTACCTTCTCACGAAGCTACCATGAAGGATACATAATAATTACACACACAATATAACATGACTACATTACAGTATAATAAACTACAAAGTTGCCGGGCGCGGTGGCTCAAGCCTGTAATCCCAGCACTTTGGGAGGCCGAGGCGGGTGAATCACGAGGTCGAGAGATCGAGACCATCCTGGTCAACATGGTGAAACCCCGTCTCTACTAAAAATACAAAAAAACTAGCTGGGCATGGTGGCACGTCCCTGTAATCCCAGCTACTTAGGAGGCTGAGGCAGGAGAATTGCCTGAGCCCAGGGGGCGGAGGTTGCGGTGAGCCGAGATCGCGCCATTGCACTCCAGCCTGGGTAACAAGAGCGAAACTCCGTCTCAAAAAAAAAAAATAATAAACTACAAAGTTAAACTCTGAATGAGACTCTTCACAAGGGATCTTCTCCCTGCCCAGGGGATCTTCACCACCTTTGTTATGTTCTAAGCATACCATGCTTGTAAGCCGCCTTCAAAACATTACCTACTATGTCTACATCACTAATACATCATGACATGCCACCTTCAAGCCATTCTTCTATTCCACAGTAAGTCATTGCTGGGGCTTAAATTATGAGTGATCACTGCCATTTTAAGAATTTGTGCTAGAGAACTTGGTGGGGGGGCGTCGGGGAGGAAAGGGGAAGGTCAGTACAGTACAAATTCTCAAGCAAAGGTGACAAATAGAAAATAGAAAATTTTTTCTATGTCTTTAGTATTTTGTTTTTTTCTTGGGTTGGTGCAAGAGTAACTGTGGTAATAAATCAGAATAAATGGTGAGTATTTATCTTAGTTTCTACTTAGGCACAATGCTTTCTCATAATAATCTCCCATTCATAACACAATGTTTTCAACAGTGGTTTAACACAGGTGATGCAGACATTCAAATAGGAACATGAGTTAAGAAGATATTCAAATAGGAAGAGGAATATAAAAACGAGTTTTTGATTGGAGAACAAAGAAATGACAATTTTGACTTCAGTTAGATTGCATATGTAACTCTGGCTGTTACATATACAACTGACTCCAGGAAATACAAAGGGAAATTCATGTAAGAAATTATAAAGCTACTTCAGTGGTGTGGTCAAAAAGTTATGATGTCCACACTAATAATCCCCAGAACCTGTGAATATGTTACTTTACATGGTGAAAGGGACAATGCAATGTAATTAAGGATACACACCGTGAGATGGGGAGATTATTCTGCATTTCTCAGGTAGCCCAATTTAATCATATGAATCCTTAAAAGCAGAGGGTCTTTCCTAGCTATGTCAGAAAGATGAGATGTGTGAAGGGCTCCGTCTACTGCTGCTGCATTTGAAGATAAAGAAGAGGACCTCTGGCAGAAGACATTTCTTAGCAGTGGAAGAAAAAAAAGAACAGGACCACAAACTAAGGAATGTGACAATCTCTAGAACCTGGAAACAACCCTCACATCTCATCTAAAAAGACTGGCTGGATGTGGTGGCTCATGCCTATAATCCCAGTACTTTGGGAGGCCGAGGTGGGAAGATCACCTGAGGTCAGGAGTTAGCGATCAGCCTGGCCAACATGGCAAAACCCCGTCTCTACTAAAAATATAAAAATTAGCTAGGTGGGGTGGCAGGTGCCTGTAATCCCAGCTACTCAGGAGGCTGAGGCAGGAGAATTGCCTGAATCCAGGAGGCAGAGGTTGCAATAAGCCAAGATCATGCCACTACATTCCAGCTTGGGTGACAGAGTGAGACTCACTCTCTCAAAAAAACAAAAGAAAAAAAAAATATATATATATATACACACACTAACAAATCTACTGATTTTAAGAATCTGTCTATTAAAATAAAGCTAAGGTAAGAGGCATATATTCAACTCAAAAAATTTTTAAAGGATACTATTAACTGGTGATTGAACAAACAATAAAAATCAATTAACTTTTAAAAAATGTACCATAACATAACCTGACAACTGGTGACAATAATTGCATTTAATAATTAAGTTCAAAGAAATAAAGATGGATTATTCTAATTCTGGCAAAACTCTAAGTAAACTGACAAATCTCATATGAAGTAATCTCGAACATATCAATAAAGAAAATTCACCAAGACAGGAGTATACCATCATTTTTTCCTGATTTAATATTCTATTACGGTTTCTTCCCATGCCTAGACCAAGAATAGGCAAACTATGGCCTGTCGGCCAGTCACCCGATTTTGTATATAAAAAATTACTAGCCTGCATATTGTCTATGGCTACTTTTGCACTATGACAGCAGAGTTGAAGAGCTATGATAGAGACTTCACGGCCTGCAAAGCTGAAAATGTTTACTCTAACTGCCCCTTTAAGAAAGAATTTACAAAACTCTGGCCTAGATCCTAGGGATCCTGATTAATAAAGATAAATTATTCTTACGGTTAGAAGAAAAAGTCTCCACCAATATAAGTAAATGCTTACCTGATGTTCTGAAAATTCCCAGAAAGCAAAATATATAAAGTATTATACATTAGACAGAAAAATGAACAAAAATAATTACATTAGCTACTTATGTCTACGAAGCATTAATAACTTTCTGTTAAGATCAGAATAGCTTATATGTATGTATAATATGCATATATATTTAACAAAGATGACAAAAAAGTCTTATTTTCCAAGTCAAGGTTTGGAGAAATCAAACTAAAACACAACCAGAGACAAGTTCAAAAATTCAAGTTGTCCAAAGGATATGTGGTCATATTGTAAGGTCCCTGCCTCACTGGTATTAGATATAGAGTACAGTCATGCCTCAGTATCTGTGAGGAATTGGTTCCAGAATCCCAGCAGATACGAAAATCCACAGATTCCTCATATAAAATGATGTATTTGCAAATAACCTACACAGACCCTCCAGTATACTTTAAATCATCTATTACTTATATACGTAATATCATACAAATGATACGTAAATAATTACATGATATTTTAAAATTTGCATTACTTTTTATTACATATTGTTACTGGTTTTTCCCCCAAATATTTTTGATCTGCAGTTGGTTGACTCCATAAACACAGAACACACAGATACACAGAGCTGACTGTATTTTTCAGTAATCTGGAAGAAAAGCAAGGAAAATGAACCAGCAGCAGTTGGGATAAGCTCATTTTGTACTGTGCTTTCTCCAGACAGAAGTACAGAAATCTTGAGACCACACTCAATGTCTACTCCTACTCCGTGTTCTTCCCAAATGTTTCATGTTGCCCACCAGCCTTATATTTGTGAGCCTCCAGATGGTTCCTCCCAGACATCCCAAAGTTCTCTACCCATCCAGAAGACCAAAGGATTTCCTGGGTGAATTTACTATGTAAAGTCACTGAGAGAGCATGAAAGCTATTCTAATTTAGTACTAAGGTCTACCATATCACACTTTCCTAACACTTGCATGAAATCACAGAGCAAAGCCTATAAAGCTATAGTGCTTACTGCTCTGTTTAATTTGCAGTATTTGTATCAATTTCAAAGATTAACCACTGCCAAGTGTTCAGAAAATAGGCCAGGTTCCAAAAAATGCTGCCACATCCCAGGTGTTGAGGCAATAATTAAAGAGAATTAACGTCAATGAATGGGTCAGTAAAAAGGAATGGCTGATTATAGGGCAAAAAGCAGCTCCTTTGTGGTGAACCAGAGTAGCCATTTCTAAGAGTCAAATGTCCAGGTCACTGGAGAGATGTACAGATCACATCTTTCAACCTTCCAAATTCTAGTGTGCTCTTTTACTAAGTAAACATCGCTGCCTGTAATAACGTAGCAATTGTCTACATTCATAAAGCATGAGACCAGGTAAACAAAATGATAAAAACTGAATATAAAATAGACAAAAGCAAAAGCACTTGGCAAAGTAAAAGCTGAAATATTCAAATATTGTTTTTTTCCTACAAGATCATGCTGTCCAGACTCGGGGCCACTGCTCCAACTGAAGTAGAAATGCGGTCCCCGTGAATTTTGCTTCTCTGGTTCAGAGCACGTATCATGCCTGTGAAAGGTTACACCCTTTTTCACAAACTGCAGAGAAACTGCTTTACAGTTGGCCTCATTCTGAGATGGTATTTCAGAGTAAGCATCCTACCTTAATAGAAGCAATATGGAGCAAAGTCTCTCCTCTATGATTTCTTTTCCCAGCCATATTGGGTAACAGCTTCATTGCTGAGGGGCTAGATGTCACTCGTCTGTACCTTGAACTATTTAATGTAGAAGGTGGTGTACCTGGTGAAAGACTAATGAATTCGTCTGACATATTACTGTTTTTCCTCCCCGATGTACCACGAACTTTACGTTTGCAGGAAGGTGGCAAAGAACTTTCAGGCAATGGAATATTTTCTGAGGGCACCATTTGCTTAACAAAATCTCCACTGGTGCTCAGAATGCTGCTTCTACATCTCTTAGAAATGGGACTGGAACGTCTATTGTGTTGGCCACATTTTCCATTATTTTCTAATGGCAAAGATTTCTTAGACGTAAGATAATTTTTGCAGACCTTCTCAGGAGTCACTACTTCATTCTTGCTCTTAGTGTCTGGAGAACTTTCAGGCAATGGAGTATTTTCTGAGGGCGCCATTTGCTTAACAAAATCTCCACTGGTGTTCAGATTGCTGCTTCTACATTTCTTAGAAACAGGAATGGAAAGTCTACTGTCTTGGCCACGTTTCCCACTATTTTCTAATGGCAAAGATTTCCTACACGTAACATCATTTTTGCAGACCTTCTCAGGAGTCACTATTTCATTCCTGCTGTTAGTGTCTGGAGAGTCTATTTGCTCAGCCAATGGTAAAGAGACTTCAGTTAAACTTCCGAAACATTCAGATTCTGTCAAGGAGCCACTTGCTAGTAAGTCTATTTCACCATTTATCTCAGGGCTGGTGATAACGGATGGTTGGCTACAGAAGGATACCAGCTTTTGCTTCGATTCCTCTTTGGAATCAAATTTGCCATCTTCTTTTTCTGCCTGTAAATTCCATTTTTGGTTGATTTCAGCTAAAGTTTTCTTTTTTAGAGATCTTGCAGAAGGCTTTTTAGCCTTCTCAGAAACATCTGCAGGAGGAGTTGTGGAAACAAATTCATACATTGAGTCTTGCTGAGCATTTACATCTTTTTTTATTTCAGGCTGGGTCTGCACTGAAACTTTACTCACAACATATCTGACTTTCTTACTTCGAGGGCTAAACCACATTTTAATTGAATTCTTCTTGTTTTCTGCATCATTAAACAACCTTGTCCTAGGTTTATCTTCTTTCAATTCTGATAGGAAAAAAAGAAAAAGAAATCTGTTACATGAACTTTATTGCTCCCACCTGGAGCTCCCACAGAATTTTTTTTAATAGTTTCCTTAAATTGTATCATCTTTTAATTGTGTACTTCTTTCTCAGCTCCTAGAGTATGAACTCTTTGACAGCAGACAGATATTCATTCAATAAAGTCTTTGCGCTGTTTCTTAGAGACTGAAGATAGGGCAGAGAACAAAACATGAAACTTACATTCCAAATACAGTACCAAAAAAAAAAAAAAAAAAAAACCCATAAAATACTTAAGTACAAATCTACCAGAATATGTGTAAGTTCTGTTTGCTAAAATTTATAAAATACTTACTAAAGAAATTCTACACAGATGGAGAGATACACCATGTTCATGAACTATAACGATATTGTTAAGACGTCAATTTCTCTGAACAGATTTACAGATATAACAAATCCTGATGTAAATTCTAGTATGCTTGCTTGTAAAACTCAACAAGCAATTACAAAATTTACATGGAAAAAGGACGGTACTATAATTTGGAAAGGCAAAAGGCTTAGAATGGCCAACAGTACTGAAGAACAAAGTTGGAGGACTCATACTATCTAATTTCAAGACTTATCTAGGACAAAATGAATCCCAGGGATTAAAGACAATAGTCATGGTCCTTTAGGTACATCTTATATTTCAAGCTGTGTAACCAGAGATTAGTAAGAATGAATGAACAATAACTACATACTCAAACATAAACTGTTAAGCAAAAGAAGCTACATAATCATTATATGTTTTCATTTACATCAAATATAAAACAGCCAAAACTAACTTAATGTGTTAAGTCAGAAGAGTATTTGGTTATCCCTATAAGGAAAAGAAGCAGTGACCGGAAGGGGGCACAAGAAGGGCTTCCAGGGTATTGTTTTTGTTCTGCATGAGTTCAGTCTGTGCAAATTCATTAAACTATACACTTAGAAAATATATGTATACATTTTCTACATATATATAAAATACTTTTTAGATACTTTTTAAAAATATAGAATTATAATCAAGAATTAAAACACAAAGATTCTATTAAGAGTAGATAGAATACACAAAGATTCAGAAGAGTTTTAAAAAAGAAAAAAAAAATTGTCTCTATGTAGACAAAGCGCCACATTTTGTGAGAGATACTCTTCTTTAAAATCACCTGCTACTTTAATTGAGGTTATCAAGGAAAGCATTAAGAAGAAGCTGATTTTTGAGCTGAGAAGTAAATGATGAAAAGGAAACAGTCCTGTGGATCTCATATACAATGCAGAAAAGGAATATCATATTTTATATTTTAGAATTATCACTCTGACTGCCACATGGAGTAATTTTAGAAAGAAAGGAGTAGAAACAATAACCTATTATGTGGCTATGATCCAACAGGAAATAATATTGACCCTGACAAGTGTTGTAGTAGTAGAAATGGTAAAAAGCATTCTAAAAGATCACAAGTTAACTAGACCAAGAGGCAAGAGGGAGATGATAAAATGCTGAAAGGCCCAATAGCACAGAGCATATACAGTCATTCCTCCGTATTACTGGGGATCTGGTTTGAAGACTCCCTCAAATATCAAAATCCCCACATACTCAATTCCTGCACTCACTCCGGGAGAACCAGAGCATAGAAAATGTCCACCTTCCATATACTTGTGTTTTGCATGCCACGAATACTGTATTTTCCATCCGCATTTGACTGAAAAATATCTGTATGTAAGTGGAGCCATGTATCTCAAGCCTATTTGTTCAAGGGGCAACTGTAATAAATTTAAGGAACTAAAGGATGGCCAACACACCTCACTTACAGAGATCAAGGAAGAAAGTGGTTTATAAAGAAAATGTGGCACATACACACCATGGAATACTATGCAGCCACAAAAAAGAATCAGTTCATGTCCTTTGCAAGGACATGGATGAAGCTGGAAGCCATCATTCTCAGTAAACTAAACAGGAACAGAAAACCCAAAACCTCATGTTCTCACTTATAAGTGGGAGTTGAAAAATGAGAACACATGGACGTAGGGAGGGGAATATCACACACCAGGACCTGTTGGGGGGGTGGAGGGTAAGGGGAGGGAGAGCATTAGCACAAATACTTAATGCATGATGGGATGATAGGTAACAGCAAACAACCGTGGCACATGTATATTTATGTAATAAACCTGCGCACTCTGCACATGTATTCCAGAACTTGAATTCCAAAAAAACAACACAAAAAGATGAGAATAGGCAATAGACCATGCAAGGTCTTGCTGGTAATGTTAAGGAATTCCATACTCAAACTAAGAGCAATGGAAAAACACAAAAGGGTTTTTATGTAAGTCAGGTGGCATTACTAGACGCTTAAGAAACAATATATAAATTTGTGAGGACCACTTAAACTTCCAGAGGTACTATGAAGATTACTTTAAACTAAAAAGATATCTGAGATTAAATGAATAAAGACCAAAGACTTTTTGGACCTTTCGTAACTGACTGAAGACAGAAACTGCTGGGATTTAAGGCTGCCAGACATCCCCTTTCATGGGAGATTTACTGGAAAAAAGACAGAGAAGACCAGTCATATCTGCATAAACAAACATCGGTATAAACCTTCTTATCTCCCATGTTCCCCTAGAAAGCCATTTGTTCTAAATGAAAAAACATTCCATGTTCATGGATAGGAAGACTCAGTATCATGAAAATGGCCACACTACCCAAAGTAATGTATAGATTCAGTGCTATCCCCATCAAACCATCATTGGCTTTCTTCACAGATTTAGAATAAACTACTTTAAATTTCATATGGAATCAAAAAAGGGCCCGCATAGCCACAATAATCCTAAGCAAAAAGAACAAAGCTGGAAGCATCACACTACCTGACTTCAAACTATACCACAAGGCTACAGTAACCAAAACAACATGGTACTGGTACCAAAACAGATATATAGACCAATGGAACAAACAGAGGCCTCAGAAATAACACCACACATCTTCAACTATCTGATCTTTGACAAACCTGACAACTAGTAATGGGAAAAGATTCTCTATTTAATAAACGATGTTGGGAAAACTGGCTAGCCATATGCAGAAAACAGAAACTAGACACCTTCTTTATACCTTAAACAAAAATTAACCCAAGATGGATTAAAGAATTAAACATAAGACCTAAAACAATAAACACCGTTGCAGAAAACCTAGGCAATACCATTCAGAATATAGGCATGGGCAAAGACTTCATGACTAAAACACCAAAAGAAATGCCAACAAAAGCCAAAATTGACAAATGGGATCCAATTAAACTAAAGAGCTTCTGCACAGCAAAGGAAACTATCATCAGAGTGAACAGGCAACCTACAGAATGGGAGAGAATTTTTGCAATCTACCCATCAGACAAAGGGCTAATATCCAGAATCTACAAAGAACTTAAACAAATTTACAAAAAAAAGATAAACAACCCCATCAAAAAGTAGGCAAAGGATATGAACAGACACTTCTCAAAAAAAGACATTAGTGTGGCCAACAAAAGTTCATCATCACTGGTCATTAGAGAAATGCAAATCAAAACCACAATGAGATATCATCTCATGCCAGTGAGAATGGTGATTATTAAAAAGTTAGAAAAATGGTGGAGAGGATCTGGAGAAATAGGAATGCTTTTACACTGTTGGTAAGAGTGTAAGTTCAACCAATGTGGAAGACAATGTGGGATTCCTCAAGGATCTAGAACCAGAAATACCATATGACCCAGCAACCCCATTGCGGGGTATATACTAAAAGGATTATAAATCATTCTACTATGAAGACACATCACATGTATGTTTATTGTAGCATTGTTCACAATAGCAAAGATTTGGAACCAATCCAAATGACAGACTAGATAAACTATGGAATACTATGTAGCCATAAAAAAAGGAAGAGTTTATGTCCTTTGCAGGGACATGGATGAAGCTGGAAACCATCATTCTGAGCAAACTAACACAGGAACAGAAAAACACACACAGTATGTTCTCCCTCATAAGTGGGAGTTGAACAATGAGAACACATGGACAAAGAGAGAGGAACATTACAAATAGGGCCTGTTGCGGGTGCGGAATTAGGGGAAGAATGGCATTTGGAGAAATACCTAATGTAGATGATGGGTTGACGGGTACAGCAAACCACCATGGCACATGTATGTGCCGTGTAACAAACCTACATGTTATGCACATGTATCCCTGAACTTAAAGTATATTTAAAAAAAAAAAAAAAAAAATAGAAAGCCATTTGTTCTTTCCATTGAAGACTTTTCTTCCCTCTACCTATTCCCATTAAATTAGGTGTATAAACCCCCATTTTTACCTGTTTGGAGAGTCACATTTTTCTGTGAACTCACATGTAGATTCATAAATAAAAATCTATCTTCTCTCTTGCTAATCTTTTTCACAGTTTAATTCATAGGCCCCCATACAATGAACCTAAGAGGGTAAAGTTTTTCTTCACTAACAAATTGTACAAGTCAACCACTTTTGTGATTTTGACAATTAACTCGCTTTGAGCTGTCTTACATTGTTTTTGTCTTTGGGCTATTCATTTTCTTCAAAGAAAAAAAACCATCCCTTATAATTCTCTCCTCCCACCCAATGTAAACATAGGTCAGCCCAACACAGGGGTGAGCTCACAGACAGTGCTCAGTAAGTACTAGTGAATAGATTATTTTATATTTTCCTACATCTTTCCAAGTGTTTATGTAAGATATGTTAGAATTAATTTTAAAAGCTAGAAGAAAACTTAAAAATCACTGAGTCTAATTCTTTCATTTTAACAATGAAGGACTAAAGTTCACATGAAAAGAAAGGAGGAGGTCCCTAACCCCCAACCTGGTGCTCTGTCTCTCTACACAAACCGGATTAGCAAAAGGTAATTTCAGGGCTAGAAAAGGAAAAAAAAAACAATAAAAAATAAAATGTAAGAAAGGGAGGAAAGTTGAAAAAAACAGCAAAAACCTGATAAGATTAACAACAATAACAATTAACGAATGACAAACGTTCTCCTGGTTAACATAGACAATCTCCTCTGACCAACCAGGCTTCTTACAATATGTTTTGTTATTCCTATTATAAGAAAGAAGAGGAGAAAAAGAGAGAAAAAAAACGACCCAAATTTTGTTTTCTTCCTTAGAAGTCACTTTTCATTCAAATTGTAAAGAACTCTGCAAAAAACTTTACTTACATTACAGAGCCAAAGAAAAATTTTAATGGAATGGAGTTCTAAACATAAGGTACTTTAAGAAGAAAACTAGTGGCCACTAGACTTAATCCTAACGCCTATAACATCCACCACATAGAAAATAAACATCGGATATTACTAAAGTGTTCAATAACATTTTAAGATGGTGATTATTCTTAAGAACTTTTAATACTTAAGAGACACAACATTATTTTAATTTCATTTTCTTACTGTTTTGGGGAAGAAATTTCTTTTCAACAGTCTCATGCCTTTATTAGCAAAAGAAAAGTACGTCATCAATTATTTTTTATTTCCTTTCTTAGTCATTTTTTATTCATACACAACAGCTTGTTTTATCAGCTTAAAATTAATACACCAGAAAATTGCTAATGATAATCTCAATTCTTTCGAGTTCAAAATTGCTTCTTCTGCCTATTCTTTCACCTCATATTTCTTGAGTACAAAAGTCCTATCTTTAAAAAAACCATCTACCAGGTAAAAAAGAACCTTAAATAGGTAAGAAGAAATGTGAAAACAGGCTTTGAAAACTAATTATTACTTAACTCTAGAAATTTCAGACATGATTACTGCCTAGCAAAAGAGTGAAGATTTCTACTCCAAAGTGCAGCCATCACTCCCTGCTGAGATGGAAGCACTACATTGAAAAGGCAATAAACTGATAAACCTGCTGGAGGCAGGAGTATGTATCTGAGTAAGGGCAGACTCTCCTACAAATACCCTTTGAATCCAATAGCTGAGTATGACCTGGTCCACAAAGTGTTACTAAGACAGGATCTTGGAGAGTATCAGAATGAGGTATCCATTCACACAGAGACTTTATGTCTAGATTCAACAAGGTCTTTTCTTTGCAGTGATAAGCAGATTTCAAAACCAAGTCATTTCTGATATAATCTCAAGTCTATAGGAAAGGTCAAAATAAAACGTTACCAGACTACTTTTCAAGAAAGGCTCAGGATTACAAAGACATAAAGGTTAATCCTCTGATAGTCTGTAATAACTTGTATTTGATTTTTTAAAAAATTATTTTAAACAAAGATGACATTTTCAATTAAAACCATGTCAAACCCTGAGGTTCTCAGTAGAACTGAGCTTTTAAAGGAAAGTTAAGGCTTACATACAACAGCAACATACTCAATTGACTAAAAAACCTAAATTTAAAAAGACACCAAATTTCATAATCAGGTGTACATATATCCTACCTTATAAATGAGTAAATGAAGATAACACATTCAATGTAACTGATATGAACACAATTTTATTATTCATCTGATAATAACTTCACTCAAGAAGATTTTAATTGAGTATCTTGTATAACTAAAAAAAGGAGCATAACAACAATATGATTGTATATTCCGAATTTTATCAGATATTCTGAATATCTAAGAATATCTAAGATAAGACTGTAAAAAGCAAAACACTCCTGCTGAAACATAAATCATGTTATTAACAACTACCAACAGTTTTTATGGGTGAATGCTTCTCAGCATGATAAATCATCATATTCATTTCATGAAGAAAAATATTGGTCCTTCCTCTGCACAGTAAATTCCTTAATGATAATATTTAAAAATTCTATCCTCTCAAATTCAGAGTACATCACAAAATATTGAGGAACAGAGATGCACGTGTTACTAAGGAGCTGCTTAGCCAAGTTTTTTCTTGAAATTTAATAATCAACTACAGAAAAAAGAAGAAATCAGAAAATGTGATTTAGCTATCATTAATCTACATCAAAGGATTATAATGATGTACATTGTGTGCCTTTCTAATTATTCTCTATTATAGGTTTCACAACAGAAGTTGAGAAATCTCTTTGACGAATCAGTCCCTTATTAAAAATCAAAGGAAAGTCCTTTGCTACCATCTGTGCAACATTAACGCCTTCACTGAAGAATGATTATTTTGTAAGTTAGTAAGCATTTAGTTCTATTTAAAAAAAAAAAAAAAACAATGGCAACACGGCTATTCAAACATTCATCTTCATCTATTACAAAGAAGTCAATGCATATATGAAACACTATGTAATAGTTACATAAAGACCAGCATCTCTCTCTAAAGCAGAAACAGAAAGGGAAATTGTTAACACTATAAAAGCATAATCAAAGTATTTTTGTTTTAATGTTACCAACACCAACATGTTTCACAGAACCTGACCAGCACCTGCAAGGTCTGATTTAATATGACAGGGTTCAAGAGAAAACGAAAACTTTTAAGTTTAACTCCATTAGTAAAAAGATTATATTATAAAGGATAATGTAAAATTATCCATAAATGGTTGTCAGCAAAATGTGACAATCTCCTTTTTAAAGTACACTGAACCGAGAAAAATGTGTTCAGGTATTTAGAGGCTCATTTTAGCAAGTATTACTATAAATCAGGCTTCTTTATCTCCAGCATACCATACACTATGTCCATGGTTTGACAAATTCTTCCTAATTGCCCACCTTAATTAGAGTAATTATATATATTATAGTAAATGCAAGTAACAAGGTTCATTTAAAAGATAAATTGTAAACTACAAAGTTTTTAAAAGAGAAAATGTGAGAGACGTTCACCATTCCACTTAATTCATCATCTTCTACACATGACCATTTAACAGAATCATACAGTTTTGGAGGGACAGCTTAGGAATCACTTAATATAATATTATTATCTTAATAATAACATTTTCCAGTCTCCTCATTATGAAGACGACCAACTGTCATTTGTCCCCAACTATCAGTTTCTGGTATATAGTTTACCATCTAACATTTTAGTTCTAGAAGTACTTACTAGATGATCAACTACCACAAAGGTACTGCATAAAACACACTGAACAGACAAAATATCAAAGAAACAAAGAGAAATGTTCCAGAAAAAAAATCTCCAGATCCGACTTTCAAGATGGCCACCTAAGAACAGCTCAGGACTTCAGCTCCCAGTGAAAGTGCAGAGGGTGAGTGGACGCCGCATTTCCAGACGAACTCTTATTGCCCACAGACCAGGAGATACCCAGGCAGAGGGGTCGCCAGCGTCGCAGTCCCAGCCGGTGCGGCTGTTTTGGCCCCCGCGGGGCTGATTCCGCCCGCGCGGCTGCTGTGACCACTCCCTGTTGCTGCCGTTCTCCGTAAAAAAGCCACTGGTCTGGGAGCCCTCTTAGCTGGCGAGCAGAGCCTTGAGACGGCAGAATAGCCCATTCATCTGAAATAGCGAGTCAGGCCAGGAGATTCCTAGGCAAAAAATCCGCCAGGAGCCTGCGCCGCAGTTCGAGCCGACTCCGTGAGTCGCAGCACGGGAGATCCCGGCGCCTTTTCAACAAGCGACCGGAACGCGGGGTCGTTCAACTTAAAAGAAAAGACTCTGAGTCAGGGAGCCAGGTGATCAGGCTCGGTTGGTCCCACCCCTCCACCCCCAACAACAACAAAAACAAAAACAGTAATTGGAAACCCTCTGGGTTGAGCCCTTCAAACCAAGCACAGCTGAACCGGGACGGTCCAGCTCCGTGGGGGAGGGGCTTCCGCCATTACTGAGACTCTCCACCGCTATGGAGGCAGGCTGCCGTTGCCGAGGCAACCCGCCGTTGCCGAGGCAACCTGCCACAACAGAGAGAGTCCGCCATAACAGAGGCGGGGCCACCATTGCCCAGACAGTTCTAACTACGCCCATATAAAAAGGACTACAGGGAAGAGCTCAGGGCAGCTGGGCGGAGCCCACAGCAGCTCAGCAAAGCCCCTGCGGACAGGCAGAGGCTAGTCCTGCTGCTAGCTGGGCGGGTCCGACCTGAAAAAAAAAATCAAAAAAGGCAGTAGTACAACGGAAACTCATAAAGCTCCAACTCCCTGGGACAGAGACAGACAACAGGTGGATAAACCCACAAAAATGGGTAGAAACCAGCGTAAAAAGGATGAAAACTCCCGAAACCAGAACACCTCTCCTCCTAAAAGTGATCACAACTCCTCACCAGCAAGGGAACCAGACCGGATGGAGAAGGAGGGTGATGAAATGACAGAATCAGACTTCAGAAGATGGGTAGTAAGAAACTACAATGAGCTAAAAGAACATGTTCTAACCCATCGCAAAGAAAATAGGAACCTTGAAAAAAGATTGGACGAACTGCTGACGAGAATGGACAGCATAGAGAGGAGAATAAGTGAATTGATGGAGCTAAAAAACGCAACACGAGAACTTCGTGAAGCATGCACAAGCTTCAACAGCCGAATTGACCAAGCAGAAGAAAGGATATCAGAGGTCGAAGACCAACTCAATGAAATAAAAAGAGAAGGCAAGAACAGAGAAAAAAGCGCAAAAAGGAATGAACAAAATCTTCAAGAAATGTGGGACTATGTGAAAAGACCTAATCTACGTCTGATAGGTGTACCTGAATGTGATGAAGAGAATGAATCCAAGCTGGAAAATACTCTTCAGGATATTATCCAGGAAAACTTCCCCAACCTAGCAAGGCAGACCAATATTCAAATCCAGGAAATACAGAGAACACCACAGAGATATTCCTCAAGAAGAGCAACCCCAAGGCACATAATCGTCAGATTCACCAGGGTTGAAATGAAAGAGAAAATGCTAAGGGCAGCCAGAGAGAAAGGTCGGGTTACCCACAAAGGGAAGCCCATTAGACTCACAGCAGATCTCTCAGCAGAAACCCTACAAGCCAGAAGAGACTGGGGGCCAATATTCAACATCCTTAAAGAAAAGAACTTTCAACCCAGAATCTCCTATCCAGCCAAACTCAGCTTCGTAAGTGAAGGAAAAATAAAATCCTTTGTGAACAAGCAAGCACTCAGAGATTTCATCACCACCAAACCTGCTCTACAAGAACTCCTGAAAGAGGCTCTACACATATAAAGGAACAACCAGTACCAGCCACTCCAAAAACACACCAAATGGTAAAAAAGCAGCAACACAATCAAGAATCTGCATCAACTAACCAACAAAACAGCCAGGTAGCATCAAAATGACAGCATCAAATTCACACATAACAATACTATCCCTAAATGTCAATGGACTAAATGCCCCAATCAAAAGACACAGACTGGCAAATTGGATAAAAAGCCAAAACCCATCAGTGTGCTGTATCCAGGAAACCCATCTTACATGCAAGGATACACAAAGGCTCAAAATAAAGGGATGGAGGAAGATCTACCAAGCAAATGGAGAGCAAAAAAAGGCAGGAGTTGCAATTCTCATCTCTGATAAAATAGACTTTAAAGCAACAAAGATCAAAAGAGACAAAGAAGGACATTACATAATGGTAAAAGGATCACTGCAACAAGAAGAGCTAACGATCCTAAATATATATGCACCCAATACAGGAGCACCCAGATACATAAGGCAAGTTCTTAATGACTTACAAAGAGACTTAGACTCCCACACAATAATAGTGGGAGACTTTAACACCCCATTGTCAATATTAGACAGATCAACCAGACAGAAAATCAACAAGGATATCCAGGACCTGAACACAGACCTGGAACGAGCAAACCTAATAGACATTTACAGAACTCTCCACCCCAAATCCACAGAATATACATTCTTCTCAGCACCACATCACACCTACTCTAAAATTGACCACATAATTGGCAATAAATCACTCCTCAGCAAATGCAAAAGAACAGAAATCATAACAAACAGTCTCTCAGACCACAGTGCAATCGAGTTAGAACTCAGAATGCAGAAACTAACTCAGAACCGCACAGCTTCATGGAAACTGAACAACTTGCTCTTGAATGTTGACTGGATAAACAATGAAATGAAGGCAGAAATAAAGATGTTCTTCGAAACCAATGAGAACGAAGACACAACATACCAGAATCTCTGGGACACATTTAAAGCAGTCTCTAGAGGAAAATATATAGCAATGAGTGCCCACATGAGAAGAAAGGAGAGATCGAAAATTGACACCCTATCATCAAAATTGAAAGAGCTAGAGGAGCAAGATCAAAAAAACTCAAAACCTAGCAGAAGACAGGAAATAACTAAGATCAGAGCAGAACTGAAGGAAATAGAGACACAAAAAACTCTTCAAAAAATCAATAAATCCAGGAGCTGGTTTTTTGAAAAGATCAACAAAATAGACAGACCACTAGCCAGATTAATAAAAAAGAAAAGAGAGAATAACCAAATTGATGCAATAAAAAACGATAAAGGGGATATCACCACAGATTCCACAGAAATCCAAACCATCATCAGAGATTATTACAAACAACTCTATGCACATAAACTAGTAAACCTGGAAGAAATGGATAAATTCCTGGACACCTGCAACCTCCCAAGCCTAAACCTGGAAGAAGCCGAAACCCTGAATAGACCAATAACACGGTCTGAAGTCGAGGCAGCAATAAAGAGCCTACCACCCAAAAAAAGCCCAGGTCCAGATGGGTTCACAGCTGAATTCTACCAGACATACAAGGAGGAGCTGATACCATTCCTTCTGAAACTATTCCAGACAATCCAAAAAGAGGGAATCCTTCCCAAAACATTTTACGAGACAAACATCATCCTGATACCAAAACCCGGCAGAGACTCAACAAGAAAAGAAAATTTCAGGCCAATATCCATGATGAACATAGATGCAAAAATCTTCAATAAAATACTGGCAAACCGATTGCAACAGCATATCAAAAAGCTCATCCACCATGATCAAGTAGGATTCATCCCGGGGATGCAAGGCTGGTTCAACATACGCAAGTCCATAAACGTAATTCACCACATAAACAGAACCAAAGACAAAAACCACATGATTATCTCGATTGATGCAGAGAAGGCTTTTGACAAAATTCAACAACCCTTTATGCTAAAAACCCTCAATAAACTAGGTATTGACGGAACGTATCTCAAGACAATAAAAGCTATTTATGACAAACCAACAGCCAATATCATACTGAATGGGCAAAAACTGGAAGCATTCCCTTTGAAATCTGGCACTAGACAAGGATGCCCTCTCTCACCACTCCTATTCAATATAGTACTGGAAGTTCTAGCCAGAGCAATCAGGCAAGAAAAAGAAATAAAGGGTATCCAAATTGGAAAGGAGGAAATCAAATTGTCTCTATTTGCAGATGACATGATTGTATATCTGGAAGACCCCATCATCTCAGCCCAAAATCTCCTGAAACTGATAAACAACTTCAGCAAAGTCTCAGGATACAAAATCAACGTGCAAAAATCACAAGCATTCCTACACACCAGTAATAGACTTCAAGAGAGCCAAATCAAGAACGAACTGCCATTCACAATTGCTACAAAGAGAATAAAGTACCTAGGAATACAACTAACAAGGAACGTAAAGGACCTCTTCAAGGAGAACTACAAGCCATTGCTCAACGAAATAAGAGAGGATACAAACAGATGGAGAAACATTCCATGTTCATGGTTAGGAAGAATCAACATCGTGAAAATGGCCATACTGCCCAAAGTAATTTACAGATTCAATGCTATTCCCATCAAGCTACCAATGACCTTCTTCACAGAACTGGAAAAAAACACCTTAAACTTCATATGGAACCAAAAGAGAGCCCGCATAGCCAAGTCAATTCTAAGCAAAAAGAACAAAGCGGGAGGCATCACTCTACCGGACTTCAAACTATACTACAAGGCTACAGTAATCAAAACAGCATGGTACTGGTACCAAAACAGAGATATAGACCAATGGAACAGAACAGAGGCCTCACAGGAAATACAACATACCCACAACCATCTGATCTTCGACAAACCTGACAAAAACAAGCAACGGGGAAAGGACTCCCTGTTTAATAAATGGTGTTGGGAAAACTGGCTAGCCATGTGCAGAAAGCAGAAACAGGACCCCTTCCTGACACCTTACACCAAAATTAACTCCAGATGGATTAAAGACTTAAACATCAGACCTAATACCATAAAAACCTTAGAAGAAAATCTAGGCAAAACCATTCAGGACATAGGCGTAGGCAAGGACTTCATGACCAAAACGCCAAAAGCAATGGCAACAAAAGCCAAAATAGACAAATGGGACCTAATCAAACTCCACAGCTTCTGCACGGCAAAAGAAACAGTCAGTAGAGTGAATCGGCAACCAACAGAATGGGAAAAAATTTTTGCAGTCTACCCATCTGACAAGGGGCTGATATCCAGAATTTATAAAGAACTAAAGCAGATCTACAAGAAAAAAACAAACAAGCCCATTCAAAAATGGGCAAAGGATATGAACAGATACTTTACAAAAGAAGACATATAGGAGGCCAACAAACATATGAAAAAATGCTCATCATCACTGGTCATCAGAGAAATGCAAATCAAAACCACATTGAGATACCATCTCACACCAGTTAGAATGGCGATCATTAAAAAATCGGGAAACAACAGATGCTGGAGAGGATGTGGAGAAATAGGAACACTTTTACACTGTTGGTGGGAATGTAAATTAATTCAACCATTGTGGAAGACAGTGTGGCGATTCCTCAAGGACCTAAAAATAGAAATCCCATTTGACCCAGCAATCCCATTACTGGGTATATATCCAAAGGATTATAAATCATTCTACTACAAGGACACGTGCACACGAATGTTCATTGCAGCACTGTTTACAATAGCAAAGACCTGGAACCAACCCAAATGCCCAACGATGATAGACTGGATAGGGAAAATGTGGTACATATACACCATGGAATATTATGCAGCCATCAAAAACGATGAGTTCACGTCCTTTGTAGGGACATGGATGAACCTGGAAACCATCATTCTCAGCAAACTGACACAAGAACAGAAAATCAAACACCGTATATTCTCGCTCATAGGCGGGTGTTGAACAATGAGAACACATGGACACAGGGAGGGGAGCACTACACACTGGGGTCTGTTGGGGGGAAATGGGGGAGGGGCGGGGGGTGGGGAGGTGGGAAGAGATAGCATGGGGAGAAATGACAGATACAGGTGAGGGGATGGAAGGCAGCAAAGCACACTGCCATGTGTGTACCTATGCAACAATCTTGCATGTTCATCACATGTACCCCAAAACCTAAAATGCAATAAAAAAAAAAAAAAAAGAAAAAAAAAAAAAGAAACACTGAATGCTGGCTGGCTACAGAAACAAAAACAAAAACAAAAAAAAATCTCCAATGCCCTTCAAGGCTAGTTTGCTTTGGGAAGACTTTGGGATGAAAACTTGGTGACTATGCAACTTACATTAAGGTAGAAAAAACTCTGCACCATGGAACTTAAGAGATCTGGCAGAATGTTTTAATTCAGTATGTTTACACTCTAAATTTCTTACAATTTTCTATCAAAGTAGCAAAGAAAGATATTACCATTATAATTTTTTAAGAAGGCCTATGAATCCATAGATGTTACCATTATAAAATGATTTAAACCAAATTCTAAGAATGTATTTTAAAATTCTTTTAATTAGGTCAGGTACAATGGCTCATGCCTATAATCCCAGCACTTTGGAAGACTGAGGTGGGAGGATCGTTTGAGGCCAGGAGTTCAAGACCAGCCTAGGCAACACAGTAAGACCATTATCTCTTCTTAAAAAAAAAAAAATAATAATAATAATAATTAGCTGGGTGTAGTGATGCCTCCCTCTCATCCTAGCTACTTGGGAGGCTGAAGTGGGAGGATCTCTTGAACTCAGGAGTTCAAGGCTGCAGTGAGCCATGATGGCCCCACTGCACTCCATCCTAGGCAACAGAGCAAGACACTGTCTGTCTCAAAATAAAGAAATCATTTTAATTAAGTTTAGTCTCTAGGATATAAATTAGCATTGCCAATTTTTATTCAACTCGATTCAACAAACATAATAAATACCTACACTTCTAACCAAAAAGTTGTACAAAATAGAAAAACAGTAAATAAGAAATTTACAACACAACTGCCCTCTGTAGCCTAGGTCCTCAGTTTTCTTACCTACAGAATAACAGAATTAAAGATGATCTTGTTTCTAAATTTTGGATTATGTGTTATCTAAACAGTGAAATTCAACTCAGTTTAACGTAAGTAATGTTGAAGGCAGCAGTGCTTAAGTCTGGTAAGAACTAAAGTATTTATTCCTAATTATAACCAGGAAAACAAACACAAAATAGCCTTTGAAAAATTGATCAGTAGAATGATCTCTCCAATCTCCAACTCTATGTAGATGAGAAAGACGAAATTCTAAAAGGCCTCAGAAACTTGTTCTAAACTCAGTTTTCTTAAATATCTTTAATGATGAAATATGAAAGCATTTCATATTCCATAGTCCTCAAAATATAAATGATTCAAACATCACTAGCCAGAGTAAAATTTCTACCAAATCTATCTTACTCTTCTTTGCACCCCCGTGGTATGCCAGAACTGACAGTAGTAAATCCATCAAGGGTTACCTTGCTCTCCGTTTATCACCATTAAAAACGTTATTAGTTATAAATTGTGTTCCTCCTCTACCAAAATTCATTTGTCGAGGTCCTAACCCCCCAGTAACTTAGAATGAGACTTTATTTGGAAATAAGTTCAGTGTAGATGTAACTAGTTAAAATGAAGCTATACTGGAATACAGTGGACTCCTAACGCAATGATTCCTATCCTTGTAAAAGGAGGAAATTTGATACAAACAAGAATACCATGTAAACATAAAGATGGCCATCTACAAGCCAAGGAGACTAGCCTGAAGCCCTCTCACAGTCCTTAACAGAGAACCAACCTTGCATAGACTTTGAGCTCAAACTTCGAGTATCTGGAATGGTGAGACAATATATTTCTGTTATTTAAGCCATCCAGTTTGTGATACTTCGTTACAGCAGTTATAGCAAATTAATGAATACATTACTACACAGAAAATGGTGAAAAACCCAATCAAAATATCATCAAAGCCACAAATCCCAAAGTAGCACTCCAAATTTCAATGCAAAGCCAATAATCCTAACAGATCACGTACTTCTAAGAATCTAACAAAAGTCACTTTCACACAAACATGAACGGTTTCCATACTGCACAATTAACTCAAGAGGCTCACTGATCCTGTACCCACATCAACTCTGAACACTGCCGAAGGTGTGTGGGCCCCTAATTAAGAACCCCTGCACTGACCCGTGGTATCTATGTGGGGAGAGAAAGCTAGATCACATACCAATCTTTTAACAACAACAAAAAATTATCGGTATTATCTTTGAATAAGAAGAGTTTAGATAAACTAATGACAATTTTTTTCTTCAGTATGTTCTTAAAACACTGTAGTTGTGTATTACAACTACAATATCAATTTTTAAAAAGGGCAACTTTTAAAAATGTGTATATAGTTACATCTGAAAGTAAGTAAAACTTCTGCACTACAGCACATTTTATCTTAAAGAAGGAGTCAAATACAATGATGCAGATAACCGGCTGAAGGAAATTTTTCATAGATATAGACTGATGTGAGTTCTGATTCTTAAAAATACAGATCTGTGGTAAGACTCAAAGTTTTTGCCACGTTTCTTTATTTTGTACACTCAACTTCATCTTTAGTAGATGACAATAAGACATCATGGCAAAATTCTAAGAACAAAAGATTAAAAAACAGAAATCTAAAAATTTTACATGAGTATTATCAATCATCCACGGCATCCTGCCAGTCAAGAACAGGCTCTTCTACAAACACAGATTAAAATGGCATGATCTGGCCAATAAAAAGACAATTCCAATATCCAATTATGAAGATACAAAATATTTTAATTTCTTTCCACAGTTAATTAGTTCTCAGCAGAAAGCACAACGGAAAGATATATAGTTAACACACAGAGTCTAAGGACAATTTGAAAAATGTTAACCCCCACTTAAATAGAAAAGAAAATGAGTATTAGATTTCTGCTCTTTCAAAATGTGCTAATCTAATTAATTCAGTCTAGAAAAGTGATCCATGGAAGAATGTTGTATTCTATCTTGGGAAAGGGTATTTAAGCAAGTTAAGTGCTGTTACAGCCAAAATCACTATCCCATATATATTCTACAGAAGTTATCATAAATGTAAAAAGCAGGCAGTGTAAAAGCAGCAAAAAAGTTCCTGGATTTACAATCAGAAAGGGGCTCTATTTCTCCAACTTCTGGTACTAACTACACATGTGACTATAGGCAAGGTTATTTCACCTCTCTGGACCTTGATTTCTCAACAGTAAAATAAGGGGATTAGATTTTAATTATCACTACGCTTTCTGTCATTTCTCAAAATGATCTCCTAAAAACCACTGGGTGTGGTGTCACATGCATGTACCCAGGAGGCTGAGGTGGGAGAATCCCTTGAGGGCAGGAATTCAAGTCTGGCTTGGACAACATAGAGAGACTCATGGCTATTTTTTTTTTAAATCCCACATTTTAAAATCTAAAATATGCCATTCAGAATTCCAGACAGATGTTTTACGTACTTTATATGACAAATATGAATTAATCAGTTTTTAACTAAGAGAGGCGGGGATATTTCTTACCTGAGAGCTTACTGTCATGTAGCAAATTTCGAAGCTTACTACAAAGTTGAATCATACTGTTCAGTTGTCTATTAATCTTCACATCTTGTATCCAGGCTGGGGTGTAACACACTGGACATTCAGTTCCAATACAGTCGCTTACACAATTACTTTAAAAAATAAAAAAATAGAAAAAAATCAACATATTCGGCAGAATCTAAATTCCAAAAATTAAACAGTTTGAACAGAAATAAATGCAGCAGAGGTTATTCTAACAAGTGTATTACAAGGTCAGTTGTAATACAGGGTCAGTTGTAATACACTTGTTAAATACTGTTTAAAAGAGTAAAATACACACACACACACACACCAAACCTAAAATTGCTCATGTAATTTGCTATGAAGAGACTTAACGTAGCCTGACATTAGTCTGTATAACTTTTCCTGCAAATAAATCTGTAGCTTCTAAAGATTACAGAGATGTAACAGAAAGACAGAATATCTAAGGTATAGTAGCCATGCATCCTAACTTATTCTATCTTTACATTCCATAAAAATAATTACCAAAAACTACTGCAGAGACTAAGACCTTTTGTTTTGTTTCTGGACTAGTATCTCAAGGCTTTAAAGTAGCTTTTGAGAAAAGATCTTTGGTTCTTTCAGACAATTTTATAACCTATCATTCTCAATTACCTGGGTTATCTAAGCATTAGTTTCATAGTTAGAAGGGTTTTTCTAATTTTGGGGTTCACAAACCTTTTGCAAATCTGATGAAAACATGTATGTATTCATGTAAAAAGAAGGATTCAAAATCCGCACCCCTCCCCCCGCACACACACAAGCCCATTTGTTTATTCCAGAATAAGAATTCTATAAATTTACTCCTTCATTGGCCTCACCAGATGGGTTCCAGCAACACTGAGTAACATAACAGTTGAAAAAGCCACATCTTCCCCAAGCACTACAGGACATTCCTTGTCACTGGACCCAATCCTCTGTAGGCAGAGAGGATTCTTATAATATGAACTATCTTCAGAAAAACCTATGCCATTTCTAATTTTTGTATCCTTGGCTTCTAGCATCATTCCTGAAAGAATGGAACTCAAAAAAAAAAGTTGTAAAATTAATCTGTAACCCATACCAGAGCTGGCAGAGACTTTTGTGACCATCTGACTCAAAAAATGTCACGGGGGTCAATAAATGTCAATTTTAGCAAAGGATCTTCTATACATTTGTTTGCTAGTAGTTAAGAACTCCAACTTGGAACCCCAATACAAAAAAATATGTAAACCTGATTACTCAGGCAATTTAAATCATTTGTGTAAGACTTAATTAGTAAAACGCAATCTGAAATCAACTGATCAAGAACCACCACCTCATTTTTGAAGAAAATGGGATCCAGTTAAAGTCACTTGCCCTGCACTGCACTAGTACTCAGATCAGACTATTATCTTACATATTCTGTAACATTTTATAAACTAGTCCCAAATTATTTTATATACATTCATTCAGAAGTCTGAAAATATGTCATTTTTCAGTAGATCTGTATAGCTCCATGAGCGATTATTTCCCAAATGACCCATATGCGATGTTCTAAAATCATGCTGAGTAAAAGATAAATTACAGATACTAGATAAACCAATGGAATTTCACATAACACAGTATAAAAATTTACTGATATTATTTGAGACTCCACACTGTGATGAACCGAAAGAAAACAGCACTTGTTGGCCAGGCATGGTGATTCATGCCTGTAATTTCAGCACTTTGGGAGGCCAAGACAGGAGGATCACTTGAGCTCAGGAGTTCAAGACCATCCTGGGCAACATGGCAAAACCCTGTTTCTATTAAAAAAAAAAAAAAAAAAAAAAAAAAACCACTACAAAAATTAGCCAGGTGTGGTGGGGCACACCTGCAGTCCCAGCTACTCAGTAAGTGAAATGGGATGATCAGCTGAGGCCAGGAAACTGAGGCTACAGTGAACCACGATGGCACCACTGCACTCCAGTCTGGATGACAGAGACTCTTGTCTTCCAAAAAAAAAAAAAAAAGGCACTTGTCAAGTTTTGGTGTAGTATTAAGGAATAGCCACGGTTTTCTTCAAAAGCTATTGGGAAAAAAAAATGAAAAACAACCAAAAAATACCTGATTTGAATCTTAGAAAAATGAAAGAAAAATTAAAAAAAAGTAAAAGCTATTGAAATACTTTATAAATACTTTATAGTATTTTAACTACAAATATGTATAAGGCCAGATTTTCTTCAATCAAAAGAACCTATCACAATAGACTGAACACATAAGCTGAAAATGTAGCTGTTTTCTATTCAGCAAGACAGAGATTTGCAAAAATGCAAAACAGTGCCATTCTATTTTTTCCTTGATTTGTAAAATTGTTATTTTTTCCTTAAAAAAGTGTTATTTGGCCGGGCGCGGTGGCTCACGCCTGTAATCCAAGCACTTTGGAGGCCAAGGCGGGCGGATCACCTGAGGTCGGGAGTTCAAGACCGGCCTGACCAGCATGGTGAAACCCCGTCTTTAATTTAAAAAAAAAAAAAAAGCCGGGCGTGGTGGCTCAAGCCTGTAATCCCAGCACTTTGGGAGGCCGAGGCGGGTGGATCACGAGGTCAAAGAGATCGAGACCATCCTGGTCAACATGGTGAAACCCCGTCTCTACTAAAAATACAAAAAATTAGCTGGGCATGGTGGCGCGTGCCTGTAATCCCAGCTACTCAGGAGGCTGAGGCAGGAGAATTGCCTGAACCCAGGAGGCGGAGGTTGCGGTGAGCCGAGATCGCGCCATTGCACTCCAGCCTGGGTAACAAGAGCGAAACTCCATCTCAAAAAAAAAAAAAAAAAAAAAAACAAAAGTGTTATTTAAGGCCGGGCGCGGTGGCTCAAGCTTGTAATCCCAGCACTTTGGGAGGCCCAGGCGGGTGGATCACGAGGTTGAGAAATCGAGACCATCCTGGTCAACATGGTGAAACCTCGTCTCTACTAAAAATACAAAAAATTAGCTGGGCATGGTGGCACGTGCCTGTAATCCCAGCTACTCAGGAGGCTGAGGCAGGAGAATTTCCTGAACCCAGGAGGCGGAGTTTGCGGTGAGCCGAGATCACACCATTGCACTCCAGCCTGGGTACCAAGAGGGAAACTCTGTCTCAAAAAAAAAAAAAAAAAAAAAAAAAAGTGTTATTTATGTTTATATGTAATGGGTTTATTATTTTTAAATGAATTCTTTAAGTCTCAGTTTTGTATGATAAATACACACACGTATGCACACACAAAAGCTCTTAATGATTCTCAATTTTGAAGAATGTGAAGTGGTCTGAGACCAAAATATCTGAGCAACCCTGCACGTGTCTTAAACAAACTGTTAAACAAACTGTATCTTAGAGAGTAGGTGAATTACTTTTATCAGTTGGACTGAGCTGTGTCAAAATCATTTGAAAACCTCATTGCTGAGCATTTTATTTTAACTCAAAATCTGCAAAGAATAAAAACAACTACCATAATTTTTGACATTATATAATCAAAATACATCAAAACTTCACTGAATGCATTCTTTGCTATGCTCATGTCATATACACAAAATCATTTTCTCTTTTAAGATGTTCTCATGTCTCAACCTTTTATTGGCTGTTTTAAGTCACAGAGGCATTTAGAATCCCCTTTAGAATTTGATTAAAAAGTATGGATCCCTGTGTTCTCATTGTTCAACACCCGCCTATGAGTGAGAACATGCGGTGTTTGCTTTTCTGTTCTTGTGTCAGTTTGCTGAGAATGATGGTTTCCAGGTTCATCCATGTCCCTACAAAGGACGCAAACTGATTGTTTTTGATGGCTGCGTAATATTTGTGTATATGTACCACATTTTCCCTGTCCAGTCTATCATCGATGGACATTTGGGTTGGTTCTAGGTCTTTGCTATTGTAAACAGTGCTGCAATGAACATTCGTGTGCATGTGTCCTTATAGTAGAACGATTTATAATCCTTTGGATATATACCCAGTAATGGGATTGCTGGGTCAAATGGGATTTCTGTTCTTAGGTCATCGAGGAATCGCCACACTGTCTTCCACAACGGTTGAAATAATTTACACTCCCACCAACAGTGTAAAAGTACACACTGGGGTCCGTTGGGGAGAAATGGGGGAGGGACGGGGGTGGGGAGGTGGAGAGAGATAGCATGGGGAGAAATGACAGATATAGCTGAGGGGAAGGAAGGCAGCAAATCACACTGCCATGTGTGTACCTATGCAACAATCTTGCATGTTCTTCACATGTACCCCAAAACCTAAAATGCAATTAAAAAAAATAATAAAAATAAAAATAAAGATCCAGTTAAGGGGAAAAAAAAAAAAAAAAAAAAGTATGGATCCCCTACCCGACCACACACACAAACCAGCTTTGTATAAAAATGTCACAGAGTTCATCACGCTCTAGCAGCTTTGGGACTGACCTATTGTACACAGTAAGCAAACCCGTCGTCCGTCTGCTGAAACAAAATACAACTGCTTGCTACAGAGTGGGGAGAGGGAGTGGGCATCATTTCGTAAGCAAATCCATGGGAGGCGTTTTGGAGGCAGTGACATTTCAGTTGAAATGTAACTGATAAAAAGTAAGCCTCACAGAAATCTGGCATAAGTACATTCCATGTGGAAGAAATAGCAAGTGGCAAAGTCCTGGGCGGGAGTAAGTTTGGTGTATTTAATGAACTAAAAGTAGAAGTTCTGGAACAGTGAGAGGCAGAGGTAAATGACGTCTAAGAAGCAGGGTCTAGGTCCTATAAAGCATTTTGCAGACCACGGGGCAGAATTTGGATTTTATTCTAATTGCACTAGGAAGCCACTAAAGAATTTAAGCAGGGTAATGATACGAACATTATTGAGATTTTTCAAAGATCACCGTCAAGAATGTAGAAAATGAAGAAGGGGTGATGATACCAAAAAGTAAAGACCAGTTATGAACCTATCACAGTAGTATGAGCAGAGGTAATAGAATGATGGCTTGGAACAAACTATAAACTGCAGCAAATTCAGAAAACAGGTAGAAAAATTCAAGATTCAGGACACATTCTGAGGCAGAATGGACAGAACTTAGTGATGTGGGATGAGCAACTTAGCAGTAAGTGGTACCCTTTACTATGATGAAGATTACCCAGGCAGGAAAAGGCTGAAGAGGAGGATGATCAAGAAATCAGCTCTGAACATACCAACTTTAAAACGCCTTTTCTTTCATCATTCAAACAGAGGTATCTGGTAGGCAACAGGTACCATCTCCTATCCCATCCTCCTGCTGGATCTCTCTCATATAACACCTATTTTTTCAGAAACAAAAATTGGGACCCAAAACATAGCTGCCTCCCAGACGACCTTAGCCCATGAAGTAACACACAAGGTTATTTTCATATATGCTCAAATTTCCGAATGCAGTTTGTTCATGCCAGATAGCAACATAATCATAACTGGAAATAATTAAAAGATTAATTCAAAGGAGGCTATACTTACCCTATCACATAGGCAATTAAACAATTAAACTAAGACATAGAATCTCTCAACTGATTTCTCCTGAACAAGAAATAGGAGATAAAAGTTTAATCTTCTGACCTACAAGCCACAGCCGTCACATGGATATAATTTCACAATAACTGTTATTGAATTGTGTCCCCCAAAAAGATGCTTGAGTCTTTACCCCTCAGTAACTGTGAATATGACCTAATTTGGAAACAGGGACTCTAGATGATCAAATTAAGATGAGATCATTAGGGTTAGCCCTAATCAAATATAACTGGTATTCGTATAAAAAGGGGAAATGTGGCACAGAGAGAAGCATGCACTCAAGGAAGAATGCACAAAAGCAAAGACCAGAGTGATGCATCTCAAAGTCAAGGAACAGCAAAGACCGCGAGGGGAAAGACATGGAGCAGATTCTCCCTTGAAGCCCGTAGAAGGAACCAACGTTGCCATCATCTTGATCTTAGACACCTATCCTACACACTATAGAGAAAATACATTTCTGTTGTTCTAAGCCACCCAGTTTTTGGTTCCTTGCTATGGCAGCCTTAGGAAACTAATACAATAACGATAAGAAGTATACTTTCATAATTTTGAGTCGACTCAAAACTTAGCTGGAAAATTTAAAAACACATATTATGTAAAAGATATTAATTTTTTTCCTCAAACTTGGCAAAGCTGTCTACTAAGCTTTGTAACTTTGGACAAGTCATCCTCTTGGAGCTCTGTTTTTCTTTCTTATTTGTAAATTAAGACACAGTTAGAAATATCAAGATAATGTACAACAGGTTACTTTGCAGACTTTGAAAGTTACACAGACATAAAGTACTATAAGTATCAACAAGAATACATGATTGTTATTTAGTAAAAAATATAGTTGTCCTATATACATCAAGCTATAATTACTTACCTACAGAAGATGTGTTCACAACCTCCTAAGCATACAGGCTCTCTCAGAATGTTATTGCTGTTTGAAGAAATTAAAACAATAAAGATTTAAGTCATTGTTGAACATTTCCCACCCATCATTTCATCCAAGACCCAACACTACTGTATTTCTCACTTTCTCAAAGTAGAAGGTATTAAGGAAGTATTCATTTGAAAGGCCGTTTCTCCCTGGTTAAATATTATACCATAACATATCTGCTGATTTTAAATAGCAACTACCAAACTCAGTACAAGTTATAATACATTTTAAAATATATCTTCTAGAAAGTTGGAGAAAGGAACAAATTTGTTCAAGTATCTCTAAACCTCTTAAGGCAAAACCAACTACTGGCTTCTTCTTTCAACTACTAAGGTGTATGATTCACAGATCATATACCTCAAAATGTAAACCACAAGTAGAATGACCATATAACATATTGTCCAAATGAGAAAACTTCTGAGAGTGAAGAGGAGTGATAATTGAATAGGATGCTGGGATAGCAGGAATAAACCAGGACTGCCCCAGACAAGCCAGAGATCTAGTCTCTTTGACTATAAGAATCCATGGTTTCCAATTAGAAAAAAAAAAAACATGAGTTTCTTACAACTGTAAAGTAGCCATTTATTTTTCACAGATATATTGTGAAAAATGCAGCCATTCTTTTCACTTCACAGAAAGTTTATTGTTCTTTAAGCAAATGCAAACAGAAATCATCAGGCTGGCAGTGTGTCTGCAGACAGAATGAAGTTCCCTGCACTGAGCAAAGAGACACAGAAGCAAAATATTCCTAATGTTGCCCATCAAAATACCTGCTACATTTGTTAATCCTAAGAAGGTAATGATACTAATAAATACACACCAAGCCATTATACTCAGTGGATGTAATGTACCCAGAGAAGTAAATCCTTTTAAATGATGAGCACTTTTTGTGCATGGTTTACTATATTAACTCTAAAACCTTTAGGTCTTTACACTGTTATTATCAAATTACCTCTGTACACATACCACATATCAGTAAAAACAATTCTCCACATTTCTTGAAAGATCTAAGGTATCACACTGCACATCTTAATGGATATGAACATTCAAGTGAAATTGAGCTTTTCGGAAAGACTGCTATAAACAGAATATACACCCACAATGTTATTCTCAAGATACTAAAAATGGTGCTCACTGACATTACAAAACCTATTAGTTTTTAAAAACTCACCATGTCTGATTTTTGTATCACAGTATGTACAACATACTGATAAAAATACGATTTGTGTTTCTGGCAATTAACATTATCTCTTTTAACATTCATACTGAGCCTCTAATTTTTGTTATTTGACCTACCAAACCTAACCTCAAGTGTACTGAATTCTATTTCACGGCAAGCTCTGTCTTTAAGATCTCAAAAGTGGTGTTCTTTTACCTCCTCCTATCACAATATCCTTCCTCTATCTCTTTTATTATATCACCCTGACCAAACCTTCACCTTCAGGTTGCTTGCTACCTTCAAAGAATTCCATTTCGTTTCCTAACACCTTGGATTCCCTATCCAGCCCAGGCCACAGTTAACCATTTCCAAGTCATTTTCACCACTACCTAATTCTGCTGACCTCTTAGACACTCATGGATGCCAATATATAATGCTCGGTAGGTCCCAGAGTCCACTTGTTTCCTGCCCACTCAGGCTGTAAATAACCACTATAAAAAGAAATAAAGATGTATAAGTTTCTGTCTACAAATTTATTTGGTAGCAGCTGGGAACTGTGGATCATGTCTGTAATCCCAGCACTTTGGGAGGCTGAGGTGAGAGGATCACCTGAGGCCAAGAGCTCAAGACTGGCCGGGGCAACATGGTGAAATCCTGTCTCTATTAAAAATACAAAAATTAGCCAGGTGTGGTGGCGCACACCTGTAATCCCAGCAATTTGGGAGGCTGAGGCACAAGAATCACATGAACCTGGGAGGTGAAGACGGCAGTCAGCCAAGACTGTGCCACTGCACTCCAGCCTCGTGACAGAGCGAGACCCTGTCTCCAAAAGAAATAAATAAAATTTTAAAAATACAGAAATTCGCCAGGTGTGGTGGCACATGCTTATAATCCAAGCAACTTGGGAGGCTGAGGCACAAGAATTACTTGAACCCGGGAGGCAGAGATGGAGATGAGCTGAGATTACGCTACTGCACTCCAGCATCGGTGACAGAGCCAGACTCTGTCTCAAAAAAATAAAATAAAATAGGCATAAAATGTATTTGGTAGCTTCTTCATCTTTGTATCTCTAGCAAGTGACATATTTGATATTCTGTAAGTAAACAAACAAATGAATAAATGGCTATTCAAAACAATCTCTATGCTTCCTTATCTCATTAACCTTACTGAAGCTTAACAGTGTGAGTTTTTTACCACCATTTTATCTCTTCATCAGAAATCTTACCCTTCCTAGAGTCTCAGAGGAAAATTCGATCTCCTTTAACCACTCTTCACAAAATGTGCTGCTCTATCTCGAGTTCTCATATCTTTTCTGTCTCCCAAAGTACTGGATATTCATAGAGTTGCCTTCTCCCATTTGCATCTACACAAAAACAGGTAAGCTCTCCTTCAATGCAGAAAAAACACTTTCTTTTGATGATACCTCCCATTCTACCTTCTGCTCCAGCTCTTCCCTTTCTTGAACAGATAAAAGTTCTTGAACAGAGTGCTCTAAACCAGCTACTTCCATCTCCTCACCTTCCTCGCTTTAACTCCTTCCACTCTGCCGAAACTGTTCTCCAAAGCATTTTTGCTTCCCTTCTTCCTGACCACTCAGGAAAATAGCATTAATCTCATCTTCTTTCCCAAAACCTTTCTTTCCCCTGAATTTTAATATTTTTCTGCACATTTATCTGCCTATTTCAGCATTTCCTTAGCTGCTTTTCCTACCTCTCGATGTAGGCATACCCCTCAGGACGTAGTCCATAGCCTTCTGTCTTTCTCTGGCAATGCTTGACTCAATCCCTTGATTCTGTTTCTCAACCTTAAATTTCCTTCCTAAGATGACTGAACTCTTTACCTATAGCTCTTACTCATCACTCTAGCAAAAAGATGCTATCATGTTTTAGCAATGAATTAATATTTGGGGATAAATCATCAGTTGTACTAATTATTCTAATTATCGAGCTAGAATATATATTTGTGTTGCTGTTAACAGATAAGGAAAGACACTGGAAATGTGAATGAGAAGTATGTGCACTTGTGTGTATTGGGGGAGGGAACAAGGAAGGAAGTGTTTGAGCCAGGCTGAGAGAGAGGGAAGTGCCAAATTCAAAAGAATTTCAATGGAAAAGCTCAAAAGGTGAGCTGAACTGATCTGTGCCAAAGTTAGATTTTGTGAGGATGGCTAGTGCTTAGCTGAGAAGATATACCGGAATAAAAAAATGTTTAGTCAAGTGCAGTATCACAGGCCTGCAATCCCAGTTACTCAAAAGGCCAAGGTAGGAGGATCACTTGAGCCCAGGAGTTCAAGGCTATAGCATGTCATGATCGTGCCTGTGAAGAGCCACTGCACTCCAGCCTGGACAACATAGCAACAACACGTTATATTTAGAAATTTTTTTTTAAATTATTACAACTAGGAGATTACCTGTCAAGAATATAAATGTATCCAACTTTAACTCCGCTATTCCACTGCCAGAAATTTAGCCTTCAGCACAACTAGATACTTGCAAAAATGAAACTTTCAAACATCAAAGCCATCTAGACAAGATTCTAAAAGCATCCAGAGATTAAAAAATAAAATTAAATGTCATATATATGTTTTTAAAAAGGATTCAGGATAGCATAAGACTTCTCAAGGATAATAAGATGCTACAGAAGTGTGAAATGAGGCTTGCAAAATAATTATTGAAAAGTACTTTTACTTCGAATTCCATATCCACTTAACTTCCAGTGTCAAAGTTAACAGTAATAAGAAAATCCATTTTTAACGGCCGGGCGCGGTGGCTCAAGCCTGTAATCCCAGAACTTTGGGAGGCCGAGGCGGGTGGATCACGAGGTTGAGAGATCGAGACCATCCTGGTCAACATGGTGAAACCCCGTCTCTACTTAAAAAAATACAAAAAATTAGCTGGGCATGGTGGCTCGTGCCTGTAATCCTAGCTACTCAGGAGGCTGAGGCAAGAGAATTGCCTGAACCCAGGAGGCGGAGGTTGCGGTGAGCTGAGATAGCGCCATTGCACTCCAGCCTGGGTAACAAGAGCGAAACTCCGTCTCAAAAAAAAAAAAAAAAGAAAATCCATTTTCGAGAGTAGTTAGGAAGTTAATAATGTCTAAAATGTTAAATAAAAAAAAAAGTCACAAAAAATAGCAAAATAAACGTATTTGGAAATATAGAGGTATGTGCTTGCAAAACTAAAAAAAAAAAAAAGCATGAAAGATGTTTCTGGAGCATAGAATTCAGGGGTGATGAAGGAGGAGGCAAAGAATGTTTTCATTAATAGTCTGTCCTATGGACTCTGTCAATAACTGCATTTAAAGACATTTTATTGGGAGGCCGAGGCGGGTGGATCACGAGGTCAAGAGATCGAGACCATCCTGGTCAACATGGTGAAACCGCGTTTCTACTAAAAATACAAAAAAATTAGCTGGGCATGGTGGCGCATGCCTGTAATCCCAGCTACTCAGGAGGCTGAGGCAGGAGAATTGCCTGAACCCAGGAGGCAGAGGTTGTGGTGAGCCGATATCGCGCCATTGCACTCCAGCCTGGGTAACAAAAGCGAAACTCCGTCTCAAAAAAATAAATAAATAAATGAAATTTTAAAAAAATAAATAAAAATAAAGACATTTTAAATGTAAAAGCACGTGGCATCAGTATCACTCCAGCACTGCTTGTTACAGCAAAAGACCACAAACAACCTCAATTTTTACCAATAAGGAAATGGTTAAATGAATCATGCAACAACTAATGATGTTTAGTATCTGCTCATCTGAGGCAGTACAATGCTTTTATGAACATTAAACCTCTTAAAGGATACATAAGACATTAATTATGATTCACTGAAGAAGAGAATTCACACTTTCCTGTCGTTCATTTAACAAATATTGAATGGCCTTATACTGTGTTATTTTAATTTTTTTCACACACTGTTTACCATTTAACTAAACCACACCACCTTCTCTCTCATTGCTCCTCAACAAAAACTCTGCTGTGGTCAGGCCAGTATCTGTTACAGCTAAAATTGCCTATGTCCAACTCCAACGCCATGACTTCACTCAGGTCATGCTCCCCAGCCTCGAATACAGTCCCTTCTCCCCAGCAGCTACTCAAGCCAAGACATTATCCAAACACTGTTCAGGATGATATAATAAACATGATACTAAACCAGTTAGCAGAGGAATTCTTGGATTTTAGTCTCCACGCCATCACTGCTGCAAAATCCATGCCATGTAACATCTAAGGAACAAAGTTGACCGTGTTCCACTCTTTTCTAAGGGACTTACAATCTGGTCAATTGAGTATATAAACCAAATTAATATGATTTAAGAGATGTGCAACATGCTCTGAAGTTACAAAGAGACAGGATCTAGTTGGGGCTCTAGGATTCAATGTCGAAAACCAATTATTTGGCGGGGTTGGGGGGAAGGATTGTTTTTGTGTTTTGAGACAAGATCTCGTTCTGTCACCCAGGCTGGAGTGCAGTGGCACGATCACAACTCACTGAGCTATGAATTCTTGAGCCAAAGCAATCCTCCCACCTCAGCCTCCCACATAGGTGAGACTACAGGTGCACAGCACCACAACTGCCTAATTTTTGATAGAGGTGGGGTTCTGCCATGTTGCCCTGGCTTGAAAATGAAGTATTTTGTATAGATGATCCCTGACTTACAATGGTTCGACTTACAATTTTTCAATTGTATTATCCTGCAAAAGTAATATGCATTCAATAGAAATCACACTTTGAACTTTGATCTTTTCCCAGGCTAGCAATATGCAGTACAATGCTGAGCCACAGCAGGAAGCCATTCTGTTTTTCACTTTCAGTTTGTTATTCAATAATTTACATGAGATATTAAACACTTTATTATAAAACAAGCTTTGTATTAGATGATTTAGCCCAAATGGGCTAATGTTAGTGTTCTGAGCATGTGTAAGGTAGGCTAGGCTATGATGTTTCGTAGGTTAGGTAAGTGTATTTTTGACATACATTATTTTTAACTTACAATGGGTTGATCCAGATGTAACCCCATCTAAGTCCAGGAACAGCTATATTTTAACTTCCTGATTTTCTGTTTTTCTTGGTTCCAACTAGACTGCAGCTCTATAGACAAGAGATCTTGACTTTCATTTTTACTGAGCTCCCCAACCCATCATTACCTGCCTAGCATGGCACTATGTGAACTGCAGGATTTCAGTAAGTTCTTAGTGAATGAACCAAATGGAAGCCTATATACAAAAACGCATTTGTATTAACAATTCCATTTTATCCTTACCCTATTTTCTGTTTGATATACATAAATATTACATAGAAAACATCCACACAAATAAGAAAAGATATTTGCATGGTAACAGGATTTCTGTTCCTTGAAAACTCAGCTGCTCTGCTTTCTCCCCATCTACAGTCATACTTCTGTAACTTTACATGTAGTTGATTTAGAAAGATCAGTGTTGTCAGAGGATAACTTAGGGAAGACGTAGGTAGTGAGAACAATTTTTTTTTTAAAGAAGTTCCTATTGATATAAAATTTTCTTTGAAAAGAAAAAAAGGAAAGTAAATTCATCTGAGATTATAATAATGAGGCAGATTTATTTCTTAACAGAATGGCTCTTCTATGTTTCCATGAGATGTCACAGGTACTTAATATTAAGCAAGACAGCTTCCATAATGCTCTTACATTTTAAAGAATCCTCAAGGTGTTTTTAACTTGTGGACCAACATGTTGAACATGAAAATGTGTAGGCTCACCAAGCCAATTAAACAATTTTTCTTGTGTTTATCTTTTTTTTTTTTTTTTTTGAGATGGAGTTTCGCTCTTGTTACCCAGGCTGGAGTGCAATGGCGCGATCTTGGCTCACCACAACCTCCGCCTCCTGGGTTCAGGCAATTCTCCTGCCTCAGCCTCCTGAGTAGCTGGAATTACAGGCACGAGCTACCATGCCCAGCTAATTTTTTGTATTTTTAGTAGAGACGGGGTTTCACCATGTTGACCAGGATGGTCTCGATCTCTCGACCTCGTGATCCACCCACCTCGGCCTCCCAAAGTGCTGGGATTACAGGCTTTAGCCACCGCGCCCGGCCCCTTGTGTTTATCTTTAGAGGAATAAAGTGTTTAACAAGTAAAGTATATGGATAATGACATGGAACTTATAGGGGATTCTTAGTGATTCATGTAAATTAACTAGGTCTTTCTGGTATTACCACTTGCAAAGGCCCTTCGAAAGTGATCCTACCGTAACCTAAGTTCTTTCATATATTAATTTAACAAACACTAAGAAACTATGTGTCTGGCACTGTGGCTACAAATGTGAAGCTTTACTAAATGTTTAGCATAATTGAAGGATCCAGGCATCAATCAAAATACTTCATAAATAAATCTCACAAATAAATTCTAATTTGGAGGATACGATGTAAGTGGAACACCAATGATTTGTGCCTTTTCTGTATGTATGTTAAACTTCAGAGGATACAAATAATTATGAAATCTGCAAACTGGAGGGAGCTTTACAAACCAGTGAGCCCATGTTCCTCATCTTATAGATGAGGAACCCAGAGTCCCAGGAAAGCTACACAAATTGCTCTCTCTAGGAAGTTAACTACATAAACCAACTGAGTATTTTGTTGTTAGGCTACTAATCCCTGATTTGACACTGTCTTAACTTTTCCCACCTGACCCAGCCCCCCTTTATCCTACAATTCTTTTTAGAATACTGTTATTTGCTAATAAACACCTACTACCCCACACCTGGCTCCGTTTTTAAAAATCTATTCACATCTCAATTCAAAAGCCCATGAAGCTTCCTTCCACTGGCCCCACCCAAGCACTCTTATCATCAGCACCATGTCAACCTGCATGACAATTTACCTGAACTGTGCATATATTTTATCCCTTATAATTCAGCATACACTCCTTAAAAGTAGAAGTAGAAAACGTATAATCTTATAACCCCTTACACAGTGTCTCAGTGATTTCTTGTTATTCTAATAAATAACCAGAGCCAGAGAGCAATCATTACATTTGGGGATCACTGCCCTGTGAGAATGCCTCTGAACATTCAAAACTCATGAAGAAAGGCAAAAGCTAAACCTGGATTCAGAAAACCTATCCTTTATTTTACAAATTTTATTCATGTAGTATTCACTACATAACAAACACTGCTCCAGGTCTTATGAATATCAACTAATTTTTTTTTGCAGATGAAGACAAGGAAGCATAAAAAGATAAAATAACCTAACCTAAATAACAGAGCCAGAATTTCAAGCCAGGGAATGTGACTCCAAATTTCATGCTCTTAACATCTACACTATGCTGCCTCCAAAGTATGAGAGAATACAAAATTAATCACCTCCTAAACAAGAAGTTAATTCAGAAAAATAAAATCACCTATCATAAAGGTTAAAAGATTATTTTCTAACTTTTCATTAAAAGTTGATTAAAATGGCTCAAGTGATAATTGTCATAGATGTCTAATCCCACTCTCATCCTCAAAAATATGCCAAGAAGTACATAATTAATTCAGAATGTCATATGACAGCTGGGGCTTCTACAGTATAGCTCCTATCACTTCCTGCTTCCTTTAGGAACACATTATTACTACACTTTCTGCCAGCCTCTCAAAAGATATGGTCTTCCTGTCTCATTTTTCCAAATCTTTAAATAGTTTACGTCTGGTTGTGAGGCTTGGTCCTAACACAAATGTCACATCCGGCCTCCTGAACACTTTCAACAGCTTCACCTTGAAGCCACATTCACGTTAAAGGTCAAGAAAGGATGCCCCGTTTCGTAGCCAATTCACAATTCACCCTCACCAGAAAGTAATGCATGCTGCAAAATAGATTCATGTGCAACACAAGACAGATGACAGCTGCAAGCTGAATGTGAGGGTAATCCGGGTAATCACTAGCCCACTGGGTTGAACTCTGAAACTCTGTAAAAGGACATACTGATACAACTTCAAATAATAAGATACAGTTTTAAATGGAGGGTAGCAAATGTAAGCAGCAGACCAAGTTGCTCCTTGCTAGAAATGTCAGGGGGCTACCAGGGCAAAGGCAGAGGTAGGAAGAATGTTTTTCCACTTTGGGTAAGGTGCAGCTGGTCATGCTGTTTTCACTATAGATAGTGCCAAAGTTGCAGAGACATTAAGAGAGGAAAGCAAAATCATTTCTAAATATTAAAGCCATGTAGAGGCCAGGCATGGTGGCTCACACCTGTAATTCCAGTACTTTGTGAGGCCCAAGTGGGCTGATCACTTGAGGTCAGGAGTTCAAGACCAGCCTGGCCAACATGGTGAAACCCCCCAATTCTAGTAAAATTACAAAAATTAGCTAGGCATGGTGGCATGCACCTGTAGTCCCAGCTACTCTAAAGGCTGAGGAAAGAGAATTGCTTGAACCTGAGGGCGGAGGTTGCAGTGAGCTGAAATTGTACCAATGCATTACAGCCTGGGTGACAGAGTGAGACATTGTCTTAAAAAAAAATACAACAACAACAACAACAAAAAACAGCCCATGTGATATAAAATTGTACAGCAAAAAGGATTTTTAAACTCAAGACATTAAGTTTATTAATATTTTCTCAACAGTTTAGCAACTATTACCTGTGGGCAAGACAGCAGCCTGTTTTTGTATAGCCCTTTGGAAAGAATGGTTTTTACATAAATTTTAAGAGACGTAAAATAACAAGAACAAAAATTCTTCATGGGCAACATAGTATAAAATATTATCCAACCCTTTACTGAAAAAATCTGCAGACCCCTATGTGAAAACATGCATTCTAAGAGTTAAGATTTAGTTCAACCATAGAGGTTCAGATACAAAGTAACTGAAAAAAAAAAAAAAAAAAAAAAAAAAAAATCATAGGAGTGCAATGGCATTCAATAGCATTCTCCAGTCAAATAGGTGAGCCATGTTAAAAGTCTGGGCTTAGTTACTAATGTCTACTTACATTCCTTTGGTTCTTAATGTCCACTGCAGTTAGAAACTGGAAAAATAGGCCGGGCGCGGTGGCTCAAGCCGGTAATCCCAGCACTTTGGGAGGCCGAGGCAGGTGGATCACGAGATCAAGAGATCGAGACCATACTGGTCAACATGGAGAAACCCCGTCTCTACTAAAAATACAAAGTTAGCTGGGCATGGTGGTGCGTGTCTGTAATCCCAGCTACTCGGGAGGCTGAGGCAGGAGAATTGCCTGAACCCAGGAGTTGGAGGTTGCGGTGAGCCGAGATCGCGCCATTGCACTCCAGCCTGGGTAACAAGAGCGAAACTCTGTCTCAAAAAAAAAAAAAAAAAAAAAAAAAGAAACTGGAAAAATACTTAGTAAGGCATAAAAAGGACAACATATAGATTACTCATATGTATCACCTATTTGGTCTCTCCCAATACATGTAGTAAGCAAACACCACATTCTTTAGGATTAAGACATTTATGATTTATGCTATCACAACCACCAAACTCAACGCTTCACATACATATAAAATTTCACTTAGTTTCTTCCATGTAAGCTCCCTAACGGCTGGGATTTATTGTCTGCTTTGTTCACTAACAAATCCCCAACATGTGTGTTCGATAAATTTATCATTATTAATGAATCCTCACAAGAGAATGAACTAATCTTTAGTATTACTCATATGTGGGAAATGAGGCTCAGCGAGATGAATAACTTGGCCTATTCAATAGGGTCAAAGCCAGAACCTGAACTCTGGTATTCTGACTCTACAGTCTAAGTAAAGCCCTATGCTTCCATATAGATATGAGCCAACGGAATGTCTAACTTCTATTGGACTGTTAAGGTGTGAACTATAATGCTTCTGTTATTGCAACTAGCAGTGCCAGTTTTAAACTTCCTATTCTCGGACGACCCATGTGCTACAGGAAAACACCCAACTCAATGTCTTCATGTACTCACTCTAGCAAAAGTATCACTTTTCTAACAAGTGCAATGTCGTTTTGTCAGACATTGATAGTCTTCGTAAAATATAAGTGAAAAACTCTTGACAGTTAAGTCCTTTTCGTTTTTAAAGAAAAAATTGTGTTGCTTATACTTCGTGCAACTAAGTAACTTAAGTTCTGCAAGTTAGAAATCAAAGGGAAAAAAAGAAGTCCAAAAATATGCTTGTGGCTCTTACAAACAACAAAAAACCTGCCAGTGATCTTCATACAGAAACACTTAGCTATACACACAGCAAGTGCTCAATAAAAATGCTTTTTAAAAGAAATGAAAAGTGAGACGAAGCCTTTTAGTACTTAGAGGACTCCCATAATATAGCAACATGAAGGAAAACAGTACAAACAGCATCACTAAAAGCTGCGACACCAGAAATACAGCCTTTCGAGCAAACTAAGGAAACCAGAAATTTCCTGCCATTTCCAATCTAAGGTAGGTTCTCAATACGCCATCCTATCCCACCAGAAAAAGCTGGCACGGAGAAAATATCAAAAAGCCCAGTTTAACTTAGAGCGGCAGCTGCTTCTAATTTAGAGGATGTCCAAGTGGGCCTGGCAGCCCAATGCGCCACAGCTCCTGGAACGCAGCGGGGTAATGAGAAGCCTTAGCCCCACTCCAGCCCTAGATTCAAACTCCGGAGGCGGGGCCGGGATGCCTATGGGTTAGCCACACCTCCAGACGGTTCTTCAGCCCGCTGAAATTCAAAAACTACCGTTGCAGTTGGATTTAGGGCAAGGGGAGGCTGGGAAGTCTCCCCAAAAGAAAGTGAATGAGAGGCAAAAGTTGGTAACACTAGATCCCTGGGCAGACGCTAACTGAACGCCGACCCGACTGCAGCGCGGGAACGGAAGGAGGAAACAGAAGATTTGAAAAGAGTCCCGCGCCCCCAGAGCCTGGGCGACCGGTGCCCGCGCGGCCACCCCCTCGAGACCCCGTCTTTACCAACGCGAGCAACGCAGCAGCTTCTCCAGGCGGTCGAGCGCGGCTCGGCTGTGGGCCCACGCCCCGCCACCGGCCGGACCCATGGCTGGCGCAGAGCAAGGCTCGTTCCCGGAGCGGACGGTCGGCTGCCGGTTCCCCGGCATCGCCGCGCCTTCGCGTGAAAGGCTCCTGGGAGAGCCGGCGGCAAGGCGGTCTCGGGAAACCACAGGGAAGCCGCAGGCCAGCGACTCGACCCCTGCAGAGCTCTTCCCGCCACTCGGACGGCGGGCCGGCAGGGGGCGGGGCCGCGAGAGCCACCCGCTGGCTGAGTGGGCGGGGCCTAGGGGTGGGGCTGGAGGCTGAAACTTGCCAGAGCCCCGGCGCGCGGGACGCAGGGGCGGGGCCGCAAGATTCGTGGGACCGAGGGGGCGGGGCCGGACGGCTGAAACTTGCCAAAGTTCCGGCGCGCGGGGCCTAGAGGCGGAGCCGCGAGAACTCGCCACGGGACGGAGGGGGCGGGGCCTAGGTGTCTGGGGGCGGGACAGGACGGCTGAAACTGCAATCCGGGCGCGTGGGGCCCGGGGGCGGGGCTTCGAGCGCGCGCGGCCAGACCGAAGGGGCGGGGCCGCAGTCGGGAGCCAGAGTTGGCGGGAGAGCGGGCGGGGCCAGAAGCCGCCCTGGGCAGCCTGAAGGGAAGAAGTCCAGGTGGAAAGCCAGTCGCCGTTTCTCGGGAGCTGCGACTCCAAGGACTCGTCTGAACTTAACCGTTGGAATAACCACAAACGCAGAAACTTTTAGTTGAGTGTTATCTATAAAAAGCACTCTTTTCATTACCGTTGAACTTGGAAAAGCTTTGCCCGGGATACTGAAGGTACCACTCTCTTTATTCCTAGGAAAGCAACCTTTTCTTCCCTCTCACCCCAGCTGTTTGCGTATATAGTAACTGAGTAAAAATAAGGAAAGTTTGCATCTTATTCTAACTAGTTAAAAATAGCCCAAAGGCATGTCTGAAAAGATGTGGTTTACTTTTAAAATATGACTTGTATAAAATTGGGAAGAAAATGGTTTTTTTTGTTAGAGTGTGCCCACCTTCTTCCTATAGATCTTTCACTGATCACTGTATTTTACAGCTAAAACCTGCAGAGCAACCCGTCACGCCTCCCTGCCGTCCCCAGAGTTAATTTCCCAGTCCTTGCATTTTTTCCCCCAACTTGTCTCGAAGGCACCCATTTCTCTCCGTTTCTGCTCCACAACATCCCCAGTTGCCTCATGCTCACCTGGTTTCCTGCTGTAGATTTCTAGCTGGTATCCAAGTGTCTACTCAGGTCCCAGCCAGTCCCAAGGCCACGGTGTAGTCGCCTAAAACATTTCCAAACACAAAACTCATGTTAGCAAGTCCCTTTCTTAAAACTCTTTAACGTTTTTCTCTGCTCTATGACTAGCCTCTTGTCAAAACCTCCTCTGGCCCTCGTGCTCCCAACCCCAAGAGGGCGTTCCCTTAGGTCATTGAAAGCCCCTGCACCTTGCTGCCTCGTGGCTTTTGCGCAGATTCCCTTTGGAACCTGAAATTGTACCCTTCCCCATTCCTCATCCTTCAGATTGCAGCTCAAGTATCACTCCTTAAAGGTTTTCCTAGTTCCTAGACTAGATTCTCTCAGGTGCATCGTATCACCTGTGTGTGTAGTAGATACACACATCCAATTATGTGCGGGTTCTCTTCTAGTTCTAAACCTCCAAAAGTCCAGAGACTGGCTGCATGTGACTCGTTTTGCAATATAGCTTTATGTGGCACGTTCAGTGCTTGCCTCCAGGTAGGTGCTCAGTGTTTCTTGAATATTTGAACTACCTACAAGCCAGACCCGGCTTTAAGGGCTTTCCTATATTAATTCCTGCCTTAAGCCTTATAGGGACCCTATGAAATGGGCATTAGTATCTCTTGTTCACCCCCAAATTCATACGTTAAAAGCCCTAACCGCAACCTGGTGGTATTTGGAGTGGACCTTTGGGGAGTAATTAGATTTAGATGGGGTTATGAGGGCAGAGCCTCCATGATGGGATCAATGTCCTTGTGAGAAAGAGTTCTCTCTCTCCACCACGTGAGGACACAGCAAGAACACAAGAGAAGAGGGCCCTCCCCCAAATCCAGTCATGCTGGCACCCTAATCTCAGACTGCTAACCTCTAGAAATACGACAAATTTCTATTGCTTAAGCCACCTAGATTATAGTATTTTGTTATAGCAACTAAGACAGTACTCTTTGAAAGAGGAAGCAGGTGTGGCTCAGAGATCTTAATTTACTTGCCCAGGAGGCTCAGCAAATGCCTGTAGTCCCATTTACTCCGAAGGCTGAGGCAGGAGGATCCTTCAGCCCCAGAGTTCGAGCCAGCCTGGGTAACATAGCAAGACCCCCAACTATAGAGAAAAGTAAGATTTGTAAAAAGAAAAGCGTACTTGCCCAGGATGGAGGCACAGATAACAATAGCAGCAGAATATTGACCCAGATCTTTTTGATAATTAATGGCCCAGTAAATTATGTTTTTGGTCTTTTGTGGGGGGGGGGGGGGGAGTTGAGACAAGGTCTCACTGTTGCCCAGGCTGGAGTACAGTGGTATGATCTCAGTTCACTGCAGCTGCGAACTCCTGGAGTCTAGTGACCCTCCCACCTTAACCTCCAAAGTAGCTGGGACCTGTACAGGTGCACACCACCATGCCTGGCTAATTTTTTTTTTAAATTATTTTTAGAGGCAGGATCTCTGTATGCTGGCCAGGCTCCTCTAGAACTCCTGGCTTCAAACAATCCTTCCACCTCAGCCTCCCAAAATGCTGGGATTACAGGTGTGAGTGCCTTGTAGCGCCACTCGATGAAAACTCAAGTAGTTTAAATGACTTGGCCAAAAATCACACACTTGGTTAGAATGAGTACAACCAAATAAGGGTTTATGAGGTATTTTAACTAAAACTATGATAGCGCCAAACCAATTTTTTTTTTTTAACTCAGAGGCACCTAAGAAGTTAGTCCTTACTAGTCCTGTTAAGCCATTGCTTACTTTTTATTGAGCCTAGGAGAAATCAAATTCTAGAAAACTTAAAACGGATCAAGCATGGTGGCTCATGCTGGTAATCGCAGCACTTTGGGAGGCCAAGGCAGGTGGATCACGTGAGGTCAGGACTTCAAGACCAGCCTAGCCAACATGGTGAAACCCGGTCTCCACTAAAAATATAAAAATTATCAGTGTGTGGTGGCGTGCGCCTGTAATCCCAGTTACTGGGTAGGTAGGCTGAGGCAGGAAAATAGCTTGAACCCAGGAGGTGGAGGTTGCAGTGAGCTGAGATGACATTGCTGCACTGCAGCCTGGGCAACAGAGTGAGACTGTCAGAAAGAAAGAAAGAGAGGGGAGAGAGGGAGGGAGGGAAGGCAGGGAAGGAAGGGAGGAAAGCTTAAAATGCTAAAACCTGGAGAGATACTGTGGTGTTAGTGGAGTAAATTGAGGATTTCAGGAGACAGATTGTTCCACTTCTAATCCCACCTTCCCTAAATAATTGTGTGATTTAAACGAAGCCTTAAGCTCTCTGAGCGTTAGTTTCCTTGTCTGCAAAATGGGGATAATATTTATCAGATAGATTTAGAGGACTATTAAATAAGATTAAATGTAAAATCACAGACACCATAAGTATTAAATAAATGGTAACTGTTGAGGATGATTATGTACAATCAATGATTAATACTGTCAATGCTTTCTTTACTAAAGAATAACACTAAACATTTTTATCAATTATATTTTTTGACTAAGGGCATAATTTTTGGGGGGGCAGGGAGATGAGTCTTGCTCTGTCACCCAGGCTGGAGTGCAGTGGCACAATCTCATCTCAGTATAACCTCTGCCTCCCAGGTTCAAGTGATTCTCGTGCCTCATCCTTGATTATATTGAATCAAACCCTCCTTCCAAATAGCTAGGACTACAGGCATGTGCCACCACACTTAGGGCACAATTTAACTGTGATCAGAGTAAATGAAAATTTCACATTTTGATAAAACGCTTTGGGACCAAACAATTATAACTGGCCTATTCATACCATGCTATTAAATGAATTATGAGGCAGATGAAATGAGTTATTTCTACTGTTAATTTCCTTTTTTCCTTTCTTCTGCCATTGTGTGGTTCCCTTTCCCCAAGGGTATGACATTTGGGGCAGCTCTTTGGTAGTGGCCATAATTAAACTCATAAAGAGAATAAGCAAGATTACTCTCCCATGTGCAACTTCCCATTCCATCTTCCTTCCAGCCTTGCTTTGCTACAGCTTAGCTTGCAGGTGCTTTGCTTTTAGTGGAGATGAGATGTTTGTTTTGAACAACTCTTCCTCTTAACCCTGGATCCTGATTTTCAAGGGCAAATTCCTCCTCCCATGGGGTACACCAACAATGTATAAAATCCTGGAATTCTTGTCTCAGAGAAAAAGTTCTGCAAGGGAATCCAGCAATCAGTAGGGTCTCAGTAAAGCCGTGCTTTAGAACATTAACAACATCATTTTCTCTCTTTAACAAGGGCTAAATGGGCGGGTGCGGTGTCTTAACACCTGTAATCCCAGTACTTTGGGAGGCCCAGGTGGGTGAATTGCGAGGTCAGGAATTAAGACTAGCCTGACAAACATGGTAAAACCCGGTCTCTACTAAAAATAAGAAAATTAGCTGGGCATGATGGCATGTGCCTGTAATCCCAGCTACTCAGGAGGCTGAGGCAGGAGAATCCCTTCAACCCAGGAGGCAGAGGTTACAGTGAGGCGAGATTGTGCCACTGCACTCCAGCCTGGGTGACACAGTGAGACTCCATCTCAAAAAAAAAAAAAAAAAAGCAAAGTGGTATCATTTCTTTTTCATTTTTTTCCTGCAGGGACTTTCTGTGTACATAGAAGTTTAGTCTTGTAGCTCCATTTCACTTCTATTCTCTTCCTAGTAAGCAGTATTCCCGAGATCATCCTTCCCTCTCCCAGTGTAACACTCTAATCCTGGGGAGGATTCTGAGGCATACGGATAAGCTTCCTTTAGCGTTCTTTACCCATCCTCCTCTCTCCATGCCCACTTACCCTCATCCCTCCGACTGTTTCAGTTACCCTCTGTAGTGTTACTATGCTATGAAGGCATCTCCAGCCTTGATCTATTTTCCGATCTTCAGGCTTATGTAATGATTTGGTGAAAACAGTCAAAATGCTGTTTTTTCTTCTGTTGTATTATGAAGTGTTTTATGTGTTTTATTATGAAGTATATTATGAAGAGGTAAATCTTCCTCATATTCACTTGGATAAACATAAATAAGAAGCAGATGGGATATGCATAATACCCAGACTCTACTCCCAAGGAGTGTAAAGATATCTCACAAATTCTTACCTTTATATTAATTCTTCTCTGACTTTTAATTACATTATTGTACACTGGAATTGGCCACTTCAGCTTCCTGAGGGCATTCTTTTTGTCAGATAAAAATTTTGTTTGCAAGGAACGCTTTGTAAAATGTAGTTCCACCCCCAAAAAAAATGCAGTTTGAAACATTTGATAAGGAGCAGTTGAATATGGTAATTGCTGGAATGGAGCAGACCGTCCCAGCGTCTGCGACTGTGGTATATGCTCTGCACATTTGACTTAGCTTGCCTTTATGTGATGCTATTAAGGTAAAATCATATGTTTTGTGCTGTTTTTTTCTGAAACTCAGTGTGGCATAATGAGTAAGTGTACTGTGACCTGGAGTCAAGCAAAACAATTACAAACCTAGCCTTGCTATTTCCTACAATTTTGTCCATTGTGTAACCCATCTTGGAACTTAGTTTAGTCTTTTGTAAATTTAGGATTAACGTATGTCAGTCTCACACTCCAAGGGTTGTGGTGAGAAAGGAATTACAGTTTATGAAACTGTCATAAATTGGAAGTGCAGCACAACCAATGGACATCCCTTTGCAATGGGCTGCCCTAAACTTTAATACATATATTAAAGCTTAAAACACACTAAGTGCACAACATATTTTTCCATTTTTAGGACTAGCCTGTTGAGTTGCATTAAGCCAGCTACACTTGCTTATAAATTCTCTTATGAATGAGTACATATTCAAGGAACCACTTATTCTGTGGCTGCTGGAACAGAGATACTTGCAGTAGCAATGCTATGCAAATATAATGCAATAACCTTGAAAGGAAGCTTAAATCCTATTTACTGGTTATAATCTCTTTTAGTATCATCTCAGATAAAGTATCCACCAGATTCCTAAAACCATCTTTGGCATAATATTAGGATGTGACAATGAAAATGTTTGTAATTTCATTTCATTAACTTGAAGATCTTTTATTTACATCATTGTGCTGCTTCTTTAAGAGCAAAAAAAAGCCTAAGCAATTAAAAACAGTAATTTCGTGCTATGTATTGGAGACAGCTTATATTGAATCAAACCACTCATTAATATCATCATGATTAATGTGTATCTTGGTCAGTTCAATTGTATGTATATATATTGATCGAGTTATTGGCTGCAGTGTACTGTACCGAACCGTTTTAGCATGCCACAGTCCCTTTGACTAGTACATATAGACTCAGTCCCTATGTTATGTACACTTTGGTATTTAGTTTAGAATTACCCAAGTCTCTAGAAGAATCTAGGTGTTTTAAGACTGTTTTCGAAAGGATGTTAACTCCATTCTCGTGGGCACTTGCCAAATTTCTGTCACAGGCTTAAAAGTAACTAGTCTAAGGACATAGTTACATTACTATGACCCCCACAATAGTTGCTTTAAAGGTTTTGTTATCTTCTGTACTTCCTGATCATTTATCAAATTCAGTCTGACTTAGATATTTCACTGGTCATTGTTTTTGTTCAATAGACTTCAGAGTTCAGCCCATTCCACTGCCTTTTATTGCTTGCTATTTTTAAGGAGACACCTCAGTAGAAATCCCCTTTTTCTGTACAGTGTAATTACTGAAGCACATAAAGTGGTTATAACAGGAATTTATCACTTTCAGGTGGAAATACTCCCAGCCAAATAAAAGATAGAGTAGGAATGCCAGAAGCAATTTATAACAGGCTCACTGACATTTTGTGTTGAGAAGCTCTACCACTGAATAAGCATCAAGTCATAAATCTCTGTAAACGTGATTAAAGCAAGCAAGTTATACTTTGAAGGGATACTATAATAAAAGGATGCTGTGATGCAAAGCAGGAAAATTCTGTTGACAAAAATCACCAAAAACAGCTGTCAGTAAAATTTACAAACAGCTTGTTTTAAATTCTGCTGGATTCTAGCAGCTGTTTGTTTGCACATAAAATGTTCATTTAGGAAATGAGCATTGGCCCTAGTTTGGGTTCCATTGTGTTTCAAAATTCTGTAATCAGTTTAATCAAAATTCATGCAATAATTTAAATTTCTTTCCAAGTACAAGTGAGAAGTAACCAACATATTTAAATATACCTCATATACCATTTGTGCTCAATAAATAAGGGAATAAAAAAGAATGACTATATACCATTATCTGTAAAAGCAATGATCAATTACAGCATGCATTTCAGCTTAATTTTTCTTCATATAAACTCTTTTAGAAATTATGCCTTGTTCGTATTGGACTCATTTTACTCATATTGGTAATAATATTTAACAGCCCTTTAGCAATATATTTAGAATTTAAAAGGCTGGCTTAAAATTTAGTCACAATTATAAAGTCACTTTCTATGAGACATAGTCTATTAAATATTGCTTATGCCTTTATTTAGTTACTTTTCTCACTAAATATAGTTTACATATTTTTTCATCTGTAAAGTAGGGATAATTGAAAATACTTCATTGCTAGTGTATGGATAAAATAAGCTAATACACTTAGCAAAGTGCTTGAAACATAGTAAGTTCCTAATAAATGCTAGCATTTACCACCGTACAAACAACTCTAGGTTTAAGAGTAATAAATTGAAAAGTTTTTTTAAGATAATAACAGCATGGGTATATATATGTATATGTGTGTGTATTTATGTGTGTGTGTGTATATATGTGTGTATATATATATATATATATACACATGTATATATATGTATATATATGTGTGTCTATATATGATATAGTTTGGCTGTGTCCCCACCCAAATTTGACCTTGAATTGTGATAATATCCACGTATCAAAGGTGGGGACAGGTGGAGATAATTGAATCATGGGTGTGGTTTCTTCCATACTCTTCCTGTGATAGACAATAAGTCTCATGAGAGCTTAAGGTTTTATAAATAGACGTTTCCCCACACAGGCTCTGTTGCCTTCTGCCATGTAAGAAGTGACCTTGTTCCTCATTCTCCTCCTGTCATGATTGTGAGGCCTCCACAGCCATGTGGAACTGTGAGTCCATTAGGCCTCTTTCTATTATAAATTACCTAGTCTTGGGTATGTCTTTATTAACAGCTTGAGAACAGACTAATACAGTATATGTATATACACACACTATACACACATACCATTTATACGTATTAATTTGGGAGATTTGGAAGCTGAGTCAAACCAAAAATACTATCATAAAAATAACTATAATGTTGTGTTCTCTTTATTCTTAAACCAGACAATCACCATGGTCATCTTTCCTTTCCCTGATTTTACTCAAATGTTTGAGAAAAATATATTCCTTTGGTTGTATTTTCTAGAAAAGAGTCTGTATAATCCAGATTCATCATATAATCCCAACAATCACCCTGTAGTATAGTCACCATTACCCCATTTGACAGAAGAGGAAAAAGGACTTCAAGCTATTTAGTGACTTCCCCAAAAACATACAGCTTACACAGAGCAGAGCACGGAAATAGATCCAGGTTTGCCTGACTCCAAATCCCAAGCACATACATACATATATAACCTAGTTTTAATTAACTTCAGCTTCAAAGAATGTTATTTAAATCCCAATCAGTTAACATACGAGTTCATACCCACTTTCAGCATATTTATACATCATAATTTACAGAAAAAGTTTGTTACAGTCTCTCTTCTCAGAGAAAGTAGTGCCTAGTTATTGACAAGACTATGCAAGATACACTATAAATAATGTGAGGCATTATAATTAAGTGTTCAATTCTGTGATCCATATAAAGTATCACAAAAGGTCATGGGAAAGAATGCTTACAGTTGCTTAATGAAGATAGGAATGACCATGGATATCTTTGTGGGACAGGTAAAAGTGGGAGTTAAGTCTTAGAGAGGTTTGAGTAGCAGAAGGGAGGAGGAAAATTATTTTAGATGGGCAAAATCATAAGAATGCAGACACACAAATGATAGGGTAGTGTTGCTACCAGTTTGACTAGAGCCAAAGTATTGATAGGAGCATATGAAATTACTGGTTTTGTAGGTCAAAAATGGTCAGAAACAGCAATTTCATCTGGCTCAACCTAATACCTATTATATAGTAGTGATTATAGTTAGTATATAGCTAAATGCAGTCAGAAACTCCTAGAATTTGGTAAAGGATCAGTGAAAAGTCACTTTCTGAGAGGGAAACTAGCAGTTATCAATAAATAATGCCTGAGATTTGTATCTGCTCCTTTATGTCACCCTAAGAGATTTGGAGATATGGTGCTTAGCTATTCAAAGAAAAGCCCCATTGCAATCAAAGCAAATAGAATAAAATTAAAGCACTGAAATATTTTTTTAAAAGCTTGCCTTTCAGGGCAACTTAGCCAGGAGTAAATATTTATTTATTTATTTATTTATTTATTTATTTTGAGACGGAGTTTCTCTCTTGTTGCCCAGGCTGGAGTGCAATGGCGCGATCTCAGCTCACCACAATCTCTGCCTCCTGGGTTCAGGCAATTCTCCTGCCTCAGCCTCCTGAGTAGCTGGGATTACAGGCACGTACCACCATGCCCAGCTAATTTTTTGTATTTTTAGTAGAGACGGGGTTTCACCATGTTGACCAGGATGATCTCGATCTCTTGACCTCGTGATCCACCCGCCTCGGCCTCCCAAAGTTCTGGGATTATAGGCTTGAGCCACCGCGCCCGGCCGCCAGGAGTAAATATTAAGTCACATTGTTAACAACAACCCACATTTACATAGCTTTGGCAGCTACCAGTGGTGTGTCCTGGCTGGCATGTGTGGGTTCACAAGAACCATTTATTAAATTTTTAGGAAGTTTTAGTTTTGACAGCTGTTTGTTAAATGTTGCCATTATTTAAAATTATAGTATGTGAACTTAGAATAATTTTTAAAGGAAAAGTAATAAATATTCAAAATCATTTTCTAAATATTTTACAGCATTATTTACATTATGCCCTTGAAGTTATTTACATTTTTTTTTCTATCCCTGTAGTGGAAATACAGTATATGATGGTGTGCTTTTGCACATCTTAATCAACTTCACATTCAGTGACATCACTTAGGTAGCTTGAAATCAGCCATGGTGGGAGTATTTACACCAGGAATATCAGTATAAGGATTAATTAGGGCTTCATATATTCTTTCCTTGATTGTTTATTCTAGACATAGATGAATAAAGTGTAATAATACCGATTACATTTACTTTGGTAGCTTGAGAGGATTTACAACAGGAATATCGGTGTAAGGCTTAAGACTGAATATGTTCTTTCATTGATTGTTTATAATAGATGGAAAAAAATGTAATAATACAGATTATTCTTCGTTGTATGTCATGTCTGCCATGGCAAAATAATTATATCATGGACTTTGTGGACTCAGAGGAAGGATGGGAGTAGGGTGAGAGAAAAAAAGACTACACTGGGGACAGTGTATACTGGTTGGGTGACAGGGGCACCAAAATCTCAATTACCACCAAAGGATTTAGGTAGCCAAAACTACCTGTTTCCCAAAAACACTTGAAATAAAATAAAATACATTTCAAAATTTTTAAAAAGTGTGTCATGTCTATAGCTGTTGTTTTGTGAATAGGCACAAAAATTGGTTTTATGTGTGTATATATATTTAAATTTATAAATGCATTTTAATACCTTGCTGATAAAATAGTAACATTCCATCTTTGCAATCTGATATGGAATACAGGAAGATACTGGTAAAGGCTTTGATGTGTATGTCTATTATAACCAGGTAATCAGAACACACACGAACCATGTCCTTCAGTGATACACCATACCAACTTCTCAGAAAGGCCAGCTTTAAGCTCTACTGGGTAGCTGAGTAAGTAGCATCCACTGTTTATAAAGACTGGAGAGCAGGGGAGAAAGATGAAAGAAGAAAGCAGCACACACTTCACAGTCCACTTTTAAGCACATGACATTATGAGTATTAAAAATAAAGGATACAAACAAAAAGGGTAATTCAGCATTTTCAGAAAGAGCATTTGGGAATATTGAATGCGTAAGGAGACTGTGCTTGGGGCCAACCACTCTCTCCAGCTTCTCCAAGTGGTCCCTGGCATTGCAAATGTTAATCAGGGTGGCAGCAAAAGGGACTGACGTATCTGACATGACCACCATCACCTACGTGTTTGAGGTGAAGATGTCTATGAAAGCTGCGAAGTGGGAATTCCTAACTTCCATGCTCTGGAAGGAAGAGGCCAATTTACTGCAGCTCAGCCTGAACTGCTTGATGATGTTGCTGATCTCAAACCCGTGGTCGTTGTTCTGCTCTTTGCACCGGTAGTGGGAAATAAGAACGTATCTCTTTCTAACAGCAGAACTTCATTGACCTCGATGATTTGGGCAAAATTCCTGAGGTTCACCTCCAGCTGCTGAACTTTGGGAATCAGCTGGTAGATGATGCTGGACCAGGCTTTGTAGAATGTCTCATCCCAGATGGACGTTCGAAAACAAGCACCCTCCAGCAGGAGAGACAGACGCTTCAGGTCCTCTCACTCTTTAAAAATCAGGTCACGCTGATACTCCTGAATCAGATCCATTTTGTGGACCAGGCAGAAGATTTTGGCGTCAGGAAAGTTCTGGAGGATGGCCTCCAGACACGACTGGTAATAATGCATGTCCTTTTCCAGTTCACAGCTCTCCATGTCAAACACGTAAATCAAAACCTCTATGTTACGGAAGATGTCTTGCTGGCTGGTGAAGTAATTTTCCAGGAAGGTGTCCTGATCACTACAGTCCCACAGGTTCAGCCCCAGGTTCCCCAGGAATCGGACGTGGGAGTGCTCCACGTCAGTGGTGGCCCCCAAGCACCGGGTGTGGTGAGCACTATAATTGGCGAAGATAATCCATCTCATGCTGGTCTTCCCTGACCTGCTCTTCCCCATCAGCAGCACCTTTTTCTTCGCGGCTGTATTTGGCATCATCTGCCGGGGCTGCCACAGACTGGGGCTAAGGGTGCGGCCGATGCGCAGCGCCCAGGAGTCTTGCTCTGTCACCCAGGCTGGCGTGCAGTGGCACCGTCCTCAGCTCCTTGCAACCTGTGCCTCCCAGGTTCAAGTGCCTCAGCCTTCCAAGTAACTGGGATTACAGCTGCCCACCACCACGGCCAGCTAATTTCTGTATTTTAGTAGAGTCAGAGTTTCACCGTGTTGGCCAGGCTGGTCTTGTCCTCAAGTGATCCACCCACCTCAGCCTCCCCAAGTGCTGGGATTACAGGCGGGAGCCACCATACACTGCCTAAAATTGGAGATCTGTTCTTTCAGTATTCAACTGGGAAACAAGTCACATCATTGGTGAACTACTTCTGTCTGACTCTAATAGAAGTATCAACCAACATATATGTTACAACTACAATCAGAAGGCTCATTGTACAACATTTACCAGCATATCAGTGTATCTACCCATTATGTCGGTCTACCCTCCTTACCACCGTATGGAAATCTTAGGCCGTGTTTCGCATTTAGTTGCAAACACAGTGCTGTTGGCACAACCTGGCATCCAGACTTTCCCTCCTCCCAGGATCTGTCACTGAGCTCCATAGTGATGTTTACTGCCTAGACTCAGAAGCTTGACATGCTGGCTGGGCGTCATGGCTCATGCCCATAATCCCAGCACTGTGGGAGACTGAGGCGGGTGGATCACCTGAGATCAGGAGTTCGAGACCAGCCTGGCCAACATGTTGAAACCCTGTCTTTACTAAAAATGCAAAATTAGGCGAGGGTGGTGTCACGTTTCTGTAATCCTAGCTACTCTGGAGGCTGAGGCAGAAGAATCATTTGGACCCGGGAGGTGGAGGTTGCAGTGAGCCGAGATCACATTATTGCACTCCAGCCTGCGCAAAAAGTGAAACTCCTTTAAAAAAAAAAAAAAAAAAAAAAAAAAAAGGCCGGGCGCGGTGGCTCAAGCCTGTAATCCCAGCACTTTGGGAGGCTGAGGCGGGTGGATCACGAGGTCAGGAGATTGAGACCATCCTGGGCAACATGGTGAAACCCCGTCTCTACTAAAAATACAAAAAATTAGCTGGGCATGGTGGCTCGTGCCTGTAATCCCAGCTACTCAGGAGGCTGAGGCAGGAGAATTGCCTGAACCCAGGAGGCGGAGGTTGCGGTGAGCTGAGATCACCCCATTGCACTCCAGCCTGGGTAACAAGAGCGAAACTCCGTCTCAAAAAAAAAAAAAAGAAAGAAAGAAAAGAAAAGAAGCTAAAAGCTTGGCATGTTCTGAGGTCATGAGCTCCAAGTTCTAGCTGCTGCATTTACTAGGTACTTGTAAGGGTTATTGCCAAGTTTAGAATGAGGAAACTGCGACCATCATAAGAAAATTAAATGCCAATTTATTCAACTCCCAGGCGAGGTTCCATGGTCCCTGGGAAAGGGGTCAGGGAAGTCGCGGTTGACTTCCCAGGGCATGGGGTCCTATAGGGAGTGGAGGCAATTGATTGGTTATTGGGGAAACAAAGTGAAGGCAATTTCATTGGTTATAGGGAGACAGAATGCGAACGGAGTGGGCTGCTATTGGTTGATGAGTGGGACTACCGGTAGGCCGGCCGGGGACGTCCAGGGCAGACTGCTATTGGGCAAGTTTTGGTGGGGTCTTCCAGTGGCGGGCTGGGTGCTGAGTGCGTAGTTCCGTGCTGTGTGTATACTTGGGTGTGGTATGCAGAGGTTGGTGTGGGGAAGGCACCTGGGGAGGCCAGGTGCTGAGTAATGAGCCCGAATGATGATGTAGTTATCAGGCGCTGAGAGGGATGGGTGTGTCCATTTAGCTCCCGGAGAGGCAACCGGCCTTAGTACTCCATTTCCACACAGCTCTACTAAAACAGGGAGTGTGGCTTTTCCCTATTTTTGTGTCTATGCCAATAATGTAGTGCTGCCAGTGCCTTCATTATTTCTCAGAAGTGTGCAAAACTGGCTCTTGTGGTTTTATTGTGCTTTTTCTATTCATATCACAAATCCATGAGGGGCTGCTTTGGAGGAAAACTTTCTACCCCACTCCCCACTTTTCCTTTTTTATGTTTCACCAACTCACACATTATGTATTTAACTTTTGTGATGTATTATCTACATTTCTTTCTCTTTTTTTTTGGAGACAGAGTCTCACTTCGTCTCCAGGCGCCAGGCTGGAGTGCAGTGGCACAATCTCGGCTCACCGCAGCCTCCCAAAGTGCTGGGATTACAGGCGTGAGCCACCGCGCCTGGCCTGTCTACATTTCTTTATAGAACATTTGCTTCAAGAAAGTATGAATTTTTCTGCACATTGCTATATCCCTAGTACCCAGGCCAGCACCAGGGATGTGATAGGTATAGGAATAAATGAATGAGGACAGGGTGAAGACACATGCTGTAGTCAAAGTCAGCTTGGTCCTTAGATGCTGAGGCATTATTTCTAGACCAAAACTGCTCTTTTCTCTTAAGAAAAGGCTTCCTCCCAGATTATTTGTGCCCTTTAAGTTGTCTAAATGAGTAAATTTTTCCGGCTGTTTGTGAATATTACTTAGGTTTGTACAGGTGGAGAGAAAGCTTCCTCTCCACCTGCTGAAGTTTCAGTGAAATAGATTAATAGTGAAGCAGGAAAGGCGACGAAACAGACCTCTCGAACACCGAACTAGGAAGGAAGGGATGATTTATTCGGCCTGGGAAGGAAGGGATGATTTATTCGGCCTGGCCCTGAGGAAGGCGGCTTAGCTGCCTAATAGCCAAGCTGGAGCTCACAAAGAAAGTCCCTGCCCTTTTAAATGCTTACAACTCTAGAATTTACATGTAAAAGGGTCTTGGGCCATGGAGTAGGTGTGGAGTATAGTGATTTAGGTGGATGTTTCATTTTGTTTAAGTAAAAACAGTGCCTTCTGGAAACATTCCAGTAAGGTTACTTCTCCTATTGAAATGCAGTGTGGTAGTAAAGGGGGAGATGGTGTTAGATGTTTAAAAGGTGTTTAAGGGTCTCCTCCCTCATTAGGAGGAAAAGGCATATGAATGTATGTAATGCACATAAATATGGGAACCATTTTAAAATGAGATTCAAGGAAAACCCAGATGGTTGTTGCTACCCTCTTCAAAATAGACAGGGAAATACGAGGTATAGTCAGTCATGAGTAGTAGTAAGTGATTTTCAGTGGAAATGAATGGACCCCAAGAACAATGGGCTGACATGAGGTTTCTTAGAGCTCTAGGGGAGGTGGCAGGATGATGACTGGATGAATTTAACTGTGAAAATATTCGAGTAGTCTTGTAGGTAATCTCCTGGAGCTGCCACCAGAGAAGAGATTAAAAGTCTGGGCATGATGCTAACTCCCTCTGTTTTCTTCTGCAGTGGTTAATCTTTCCTGATCATTTGGTGGGATTTGTAGGAAGCCAGTCAATTGCCTTTCTTTTGGAAAGAAGCTTTCCTAGTCAGATAAGGAAGTCTTAGAATCTCTCCTGGTACTTTGGGCAAGGAAAAGGTTAAGAGAAACAGGGTGGTTGGGGAAGGTCAGAGCCAGATCTTGGTTCTGAGGCTTATTTCTGAGGCCTTTCAGTTTTCTTTATTCAAAGCACTCAGCTTGCCAGAGGGGCATATTTGGGGATATGGTTTTCTGTGTCCCAACAGATTTAATCTACCTCTCCTCCCACTGTCTGAAGAAAAATAAAACTGAGGAGTATATGAAATCAGAAGTTTAAAAAAATTTATTGGCCGGGCGCGGTGGCTCAAGCCTGTAATCCCAGCACTTTGAGAGGCCGAGTCGGGTGGATCATGAGGTCGAGAGATCGAGACCATCCTGGTCAACATGGTGAAACCCCGTCTCTACTAAAAATACAAAAAAATTAGCTGGGCATGGTGGCTCATGCCTGTAATCCCAGCTACTCAGGAAGCTGAGGCAGGAGAATTTCCTGAACCCAGGAGGCGGAGGTTGCGGTGAGCCGAGATCGCGCCATTGCACTCCAGCCTGGGTAACAAGAGCGAAACTACGTCTCAAAAAAAAAAAAAAAAAAATTATTTTCCTTTTTTTTTTTTTTTGAGACAGTCTTATACTGTCGTCTAGGCTGGATTGCAGTGTTGCGACCTCGGCTCACTGCAACTTCTGCCTCCTGGGTTCAGGAGATCCTTCTGCCTCAGCTGGGATTACAGGCACTTGCTACCACACCCAGCTAATTTTTTTTTTTTTTTTTTTTTTTTTTTTTTCAGTAGAGACGGGGTTTCACCATGTTGTCCAAGCTGACCTCGTGATTCGCCTGCCTCAGACTTCCAAAGTGTTGGGATTACAGGCGTGAGCCACCACACCCAGCCAAAAAAATCATTTTCTTAACATGTCAGACCAGATTTCTTTGCAGGATGGTTTGGGAAAATTCTTGATAAGATGCTTGCCTAAGCGGGGAGTTAGCAAAGCCCAAAGCAACTAAGGCATGGGAAGGAGGAAGAAAGAGGGTGGAGGGGCAGAGAGAGGAATCAATATGTCATAATCACATGACTGGACTTGAATCGATTAAAAACAGCCAAAGAAAGTCCCAGGATTGGAGTGGCTGAGAACTTTAAGAACAAGAGTCTTTAATTATGCAATGTTTTTAGCAGAATATAGGATTGCTGTGGAAACAAACCTGAAATCTATGGATTTATGAGGCCTGGCCCCCGGGAAAATGCCTTGTTAGCCATGTAACTGAGTATAAAGGTGGAGATATTTCCTGCCCCACTGGGTGTCTTTTGTGCAAGTGAAGTAGCTGCACACATTATATTTAGATCATCATGATGTGATGAAAGAAAGGAGGGAGGAAGGAGGAAAGAAACGAAAAGAAAGGAGGGAGGCAGAACCCAGCAATCCAGAACCTGGAAATAATTAGGAAAGTGATATTGCCAGCAAAGATGGTGCCTGCTGAAAGCTCAGATTTATGAGAGTCAGGTTTGAAATAGAATCTTTCGTTTTATCTCAGTAAGCCTGGTTAAAGGCTTCTATTTTTTTCTTACATTTTTTAATATCAGGAAAACAATACATCCTGTTCCCAAGGGGAAACGTTTTGCTCCCAAACAAGATGGGCAACATAGTTACGGTACCAGTTGTTTCAGGTTTCTATTTGCCTCACCCTCCAAACTGTCTAGCCAGCCTATGAAATGCATGCTTATTCCAGAGGCAAGAAATGACAGTCCGTATCGGTAAAACATATTACCTGAATTTTTTTCTGATCATATTATCTTCTCAATAGAGTTCTATTTTCACACTCAGTGACTTGATGTCAAAGATTTTCACGTTTCCAGCTTATTGCTTTAGGTGAAGGTGGATGCTGTGATAACAGTAATTATAAAAGCCAAGAACAGAAAAAGGAAAAATAATCTTTGTTTTTCAACTGTTTTTAATGTTGAGTATTTAAAAATAAAAGGAAAAATACATTTTAAAATGTATATGTTTTTAAAAGAATGTATAAGCATTTTGGGGGGATAAAAGAGAAAAAAAGGATGGGATAACTGCTAATGAACAAGAAAAAAAGAAAAATGAAGGCAGCAGTGTTCTTGAAGCTGTAACATGTTTATTCAAGCCCTGGCCCTCCCATTTACTTTTTTTTTTTTTTTAGAAAACCATTAAAAGTTTTATCAGGTGGAGCGACCTTGGGAAGAAGAAAAAGTCTTCACATTAAAGAGCCATTTAATGCTAAAATCTTTCCAATTAATCTCATGCATCAAATGGTTCCTGAGAGCTTATCATGTGCCAGTTGCTATATTAGGTGCTGGAATTACAGGGGCGTATAAGACTGACCTGATCCTGTCCTCATAGAGTTCACAACCTGTGCTTCCCTTTTATTAACTTTAAAATGGAAAAAATAATAATTGCCTTCTCATAGTGTTGCTGTGAGGATCAAATGAGAATACCTATGTAAAAGCAGTCTATAAAGTGTACATGTGAGAGGTTATTATACTTCTCTTTGTCCAAACAAAATAAGAGGTACTGAGCCAACCCCACATTTGTTAAAATTAAAACAAAATTATTAATTTCAACTGTCAGTGCACAATTGCCTTGGTAGAAAAAAAAATACCTTCTTTAAAAAAACCTACCAAGGTTTTGTGTAATTCCCATTATGATCAATAGATAATATGACTTGCTTTGAAATTTCTTCTCTATATTTCATTTCCAAGTAGGAAATAAATTTCCTTTCTTGAATTACAGGGTGCCAGAATAAATGGTGAAAGCATTAGGCGAGAATCACAAAATCTAGCTCAGCGTGTCCCAGTAGGTGAATTGCAGACAAAAAAGAAATCCCTATAATTTAAACAAAGATACCCTAAGACTTAAGATACATTTTTTTTTATTGGACAACATCAGTATGAGACAGCAAAAAATCTATACCTAAGGATAATTTATTAAAATATTGAAAATAACCATTTATCTGCCCATTCAGAGGATAACTTTAATATTGGATCCAACAGAATCATAGCTCTATGTCCCCTTCTAGTCTCATTTATATACTATGTGTCTTTAAATCAAATTATAGCAGTGATATGTTCATAGATGAAACAATCTTGACAAGCTTAGCTCTGCTAAGTGTTTTATAATTATTCAAAAATTGTGAAGTATTACTTGAGTATTTCTTATATGTCAAGTTTTACTTGTTGACAAGCCATAAAAGTTTTGAAGTAGTGGCGATACCAGTTTAAAGGATATTTGATCCATTCATCTTCTAAATAAATTTTTCATTAACTTTTTAAAAATAAAGGATACCAATATAGACCTCACAAGACAATGAAAGAAACATATCATCTTCTTTTCCACAAGCTGAAATGTTTGTAATTTTTATCCATAAAGCAGTACATACCTGCATTTCTCTGTTGTGCTTTACCTAAATTTAAAGTAAGCCTTGAACAAAACCGCTATATAGTACAACTAAAATCAGATGTATATAATTATAGTAGGACATACAAATATTTATATTATACTGTGATATAAGGTTAAACTGACTCATTCTTAAATTTGTAAGATTATAGAGTCGCCGGGCGCGGTGGCTCAAGCCTGTAATTTCAGCACTTTGGGAGGCCGAGGCGGGTGGATCACGAGGTCGAGAGATCGAGACCATCCTGGTCAACATGGTGAAACCCCGTCTCTACTCAAAATACAAAAAATTAGCTGGGCATGGTGGCACGTGCCTGTAATCCCAGCTACTCAGGAGGCTGAGGCAGGAGAATTGCCTGAACCCAGGAGGCGGAGGTTGCGGTGAGCCGAGATCGCGCCATTGCACTCCAGCCTGGGTAACAAGAGCGAAACTCCGTCTCAAAAAAAAAAAAAAAAAAAAAAAAAGATTATAGAGTCACAGATTGTAGAAATACAGGAGTTTTTCTGCAGTAAATAATTGCAGATCACTGGACAATCTGAAATGCAAACAACGTGGTCCATGCAAGCATGAAAAATAAACAGCTTACACTAAATTTGGTCTATGCAGTGTTTAAACACAAGTAATGCAGTTTTGTACTTTGTAAGACAAGTGTATTTTAAAATCAATTTGTAGTGTGACAAAGCTAGTAAAATAGTTTTGGGGGTGATATGATATACTTCGATAGCTTACTTCTATGCAAACATGAATCGAGACCTTCATATTCTGTCAAAGCAACAAAGAACCTCACCTTGCTGAGAGAGAAATATGAATTCCAAACAACACACTTCCTTTTCCCTGACTACAAAGTCTCAATAGAGACCAAACAATGCACTTCCTAAAGAAAAGACTCAAGGTGAAAAATGGCACCAAGCTTATGGAAAAGAAGGGAAGTACAATGATATTCCAAGTACTTCCACAGCAACCTCTAGGTTTTAAAGTAACTCCATAGATTATGTTCTTCATGTGATACTTACTATGTAAATAAATAAATGGTTTATTTATTAAAATACCTACCAGAGACTTGAAATAAATAGTATTCATTATTTTACAAGTTTTTTTTTTTTTTTTTTTTTTTTTTTGAGACGGAGTTTTGCTCTTGTTACCCAGGCTGGAGTACAATGGTGCGATCTCGGCTCACCACAACCTCTGCCTCCTGGGTTTAAGCAATTCTCCTGCCTCAGCCTCCTGAGTAGCTGGGACTACAGGCGTGCACCACCATGCCCAGCTAATTTTTGTATTTTTAGGAGAGATGGGGTTTCGCCATGTTGACCAGGATGGTCTAGATCTCTCGACCTCGTGATCCACCCATCTCGGCCTCGCAAAGTGCTGGGATTACAGGCGTGAGCCACCACGCCCAGCCTATTTTACAAGTTTTGACCTTTTTTAAAATATAAAAGTTGAAAATGTGAAAATTAATATTTTACAGAAATTAAGTACAGAAAGAATAACTTTAAAATTGTGTATTTATTTTTAAAATGATAAACCTAGGCCAGATGTGGTGGCTCATACCTGCAACTCTAACTTTGGGAGGCCAAGGCAGGAGGATTGATTGAGGCCAGTTTGAGACAAGCCTGGTCAACATTCTAAGTCCCTCTCTGTACTAAAGAAAAATTTAAAAATTAGCTGGGCATAGTGGCATGCACCTGTAGTCCCAGGCACTGGAGAGGCTAAGGTGGGAAGATCACTTGAGCTTGGGAGGTCAAGGCTGCCATGAGCCGTGATCGCACCATTGCACTTTAGCCTGGGCAACAGAGTAAGACACTGTCTCAAAAAAATAAAATCATAAGCCATTTTTAAATTGCTTTCTGACATGACTTTAGAAAGAATAACAGCTCCTTTTCCATAATACATTACTCATATTCTGCATAAGTGAAATGAAGAATATCATGAAGCATTTGTTTTTTATTTTTTTATTTTATTATTATTTTTTTTTATTTGAGACAGAGTTTCACTCTTGTTACCCAGGCTGGAGTGCAATGGCGCGATCTCAGCTCACCGCAACCTCCGCCTCCTGGGTTCAGGCAATTCTCCTGCCTCAGCCTCCTGAGTAGCTGGGATTACAGGCACACGCCACCATGCCCAGCTAATTTTTGTATTTTTAGTAGAGATGAGGTTTCACCATGCTGACCAGGATGGTCTCGATCTCTTGACCTCGTGATCCACCTGTCTCGGCCTCCCAAAGTGCTGGGATTACAGGCTTGAGCCACCATGCCCGGCGCATTTGTTTTTTAAACAAAGTTGATGAACCACATTTTACCTAATAACTATTTAAGTTAAATATAATAAAAAATTGCATAAGGCATGTTTTTGTAAAGAGTAATCATTTCATATTTGGAGCTATATTACTGGTGAGATTTTCTTTAAAGTAGCCTATTAAGATCAACTGTAAAGTATCTGAAGACTACAGTTTCCAAACTAGCTTCTTAAGATTCAAACATAGCCTAAAATTTATGCCTAATATTCATGTCTATTATGCATGTATTCTAGAATCAGAGATGAAAAAAAGATCAAGTACTAATTATTTATAGTTCATTAAAATAAACTGGGAAGTTGTGTACCAATACTTTTTATTCCTCACTTTTATGGAAGGCCTTGGCTGACTCGTAATTAACAAGGCTGTTCAGTCATATACCCCTTTCAATTACTCAAGCCAGGAAGAGACTGAAAATTTATTCAGGCAGTGGGGTTCTCTGATGCCTAGACTTTTTAAAAAATAATAATACATTGGATAGGGAAGAGATCAAGTTTCAAGCCTAAAATAAAAGGTTTGTTTTAATTCACCACAGAGTAGTAATACAATAAGAAATGACTTCTCCTGAGATTTTGTACATTATACATGTTAGATTGGTTAAAAACGTGATTTTCATGGAGAAAATAGGATTTTTTTGTTGTTGTTTTGGTCAGAAAGTATTTAGAAAGATCTCTAAAATGTACCTGTTTACCAGTTGATAAATAAGCAATTCAAAAGCATGATCCCTGAGTTCTAGGACATTTTAGGAGGAAGTATGCAGAAAAGGAAGGGCAAGCACTTCAGAAACAACTACTCCTATTTAGGAGATTGGATGGAGTAGCATGATCACCTAAGAGATCATCCAAGATGTTGATATAAAAGATGAAAACAGAGTGATGGCTCACATCTGTAATTCTAGTGCTTTGTGAGGCCACGGTGGGAGGATCACTGGAGCTCAGGAGTCCAAGACCAGGCTGAGCAACATAGCAAGACCCCATCTCTATTAAAATAATAATAAAAAGAAAACTATTCAAGGATGAGCCATAGAAGGAATATTATTTAGGCTCGAAAAACCCTCATTTTAAAGAAGACTTGGGATTTTAGGTGAAGAAGATGGTGCAGGGAGAAATAGACTGAAAATTTTTACTGGCTATATTTTTCTTTTTAGAAGACTTTCTCCTCTAGTGATAAGACAGCTTAGGGATTGAGAACTGAGAAAAGGCCACAGAATTTGGAGCAAGTGTAATTATTTCTGTCCCAAAGGTATCTTGCTTTCGTCCTTTTCCAAATATTGAGATTGGAGATGGCTCTGGCTGATTCCTTTTTCTGATTTTTGCACAGAAGATTTCCATGATCTGACACTGTTTGATACTGGGAAAAGCTCAATTAAGGTGGACCTTCTTAACCACTGCGCCAAAATTTTATATAAATACTTCAGAAGGTGAATGGGAAAAGAAGGAACAAGAGGAGAAGTAAGGACAAGAAGAGTTTAAAATATTTGATAGCTCTTTAGCTTGAAAAAGGAAATTAAAATTGTGAAAATAAATAAAATTGAAAATAATATTTGGTAGCCGGGCGCGGTGGCTCAAAGCCTGTAATCCCAGCACTTTGGGAGGCTGAGGCGGGTGGATCACGAGGTCGAGAAATCGAGACCATCCTGGTCAACTTGGTGAAACCCCGACTCTACTAAAAATACAAAAAATTAGCTGGGCCTGGTGGCGCGTGCCTGTAATCCCAGCTACTCAGGAGGCTGAGGCAGGAGAATTGCCTGAACCCGGGAGGCGGAGGTTGTGGTGAGCCGAGATCGCGCCATTGCACTCCAGCCTGGGTAACAAGAGCGAAACTCCGTCTCAAAAAAAAAAAGAAAAAAAGAAAAAAGAAAATAATATTTGGTTTATAACTGCAATTATATATTGATTTTTAGAATGAATGAAAAAATTCCATAGTTTGGGAATGTAACATTGCAAAACAATGTTTTTATAGTAAGAGGTGGCATTCTTTTTTTTTTTTTTTTTTTTTGAGACGGAGTTTCACTCTTGTTACCCAGGCTGGAGTGCAATGACGCGATCTCGGCTCACCGCAACCTCCGCCTCCCGGGTTCAGGCAATTCTCCTGTCTCAGCCACCTGAGTAGCTGGGATTACAGGCACGTGCCACCACGCCCAGCTAATTTTTTGTATTTTTAGTAGAGACGGGGTTTCACCATGTTGACCAGGATGGTCTCGATCTCTCGACCTCGTGATCCACCCGCCTCGGCCTCCCAAAGTGCTGGGATTACAGGCTTGAGCCACCGCGCCCTGCCGAGGTGGCATTCTTAATCCCCATTTTTTTAAGGGCCTCTCTTAATCTTTTGATATTCAAATTGTTATCTTTTGAGGCTCCTAACTTGTTATCATAGCTTTTGCTTTTCTCTTTAGCTGTTTCTATTTCTGATGCTAATAGTTCTCCATTATCACTTTCAATGACTTTAAGAAAGTTTGCATCTTGTGCAATATTTGCATTTTCACTTTGAATTTGGTTTGCATAGTATTTTATATCATAATGTCCTGGTGCTTTAAGCAATGAGAAGTATAAAGGCTAATGTGAGGCAGAGAGGATTCTGTGTTGTTTGATGACTAATTTTGTAAGTAGCCACTTTTGTATTATGTATTATAAGTCTAGGAATTTGATTATGAAAACTCAGAAGAAGGTCCACTCTGATCTCTGAATAGTCAGGAATGACCTGTCTTTCCACACATCCTGTAAGTGACTAAATTTATGTATGAAAGGAATAAATCTTTTAGAAGTATGTTTTGATTTGACCCCTAGAGGTTTCATCCTCCTTAACTTTGTTGTATGTATATGTAGGGAAAACATAACTATAAATTAAGACAATTTAAAATGTAATTATGATTTTATAATCATAGGAGACCAGAATATGCCACCTCAAAATATACTCCTTTGACATAGGGATTATTTTGAGCTGACAGCATTTGAGAAGAAGCAGATACAAGAAAAGCTTTCTGCCCTTCCTTAATTTACCTAAAAGCAAGACATAAATTTACAAAGACAAAGGGGTCCTCTTCCTTTCTCAATCAGGAATGATTAAAGTTGATCACTGAGACAACTTTATAATTCATATATGTATAAATTATATATAACATACACATATAAGCTTAGTACATAAAAATTACCTAGTGATTTAAAAGTTCCCAGGGGGAATCGATAAATTGTATATTACTGTGAGAGGTACATGAAAAAGAAAGATCATGAAAATCCTGGACCAAAGTAACTGCCATGTCTTTTCTCCAGACACTCTTTATGTATTGCAAACAACCTCTGTCATTATTTTATTTTTTATTTTATTTTATTTTTATTTTTTTTGAGCAGAGGTTTAATAGGTAGAATAGAAGAGAAATAAAAACAGCTTTCTCTTTGGAGGAAGGGGTCTCTGAGCTGAAAAGACCCCTCTGACATTTTACTCTACCTCTCAGAAGCTTCCAAATTCACGACCATAAAAATAGCAGGCATCAGATTATGATGGCACGAACCCTAAATTGTGGATATGGATTCTGGGGTTTCAAATTGGGCTCCCATTCAGAGAAGTCACCCTACACATAAATTTAAGTTTCTATTGAATCTTTGCATCTGCTTTGCTCCAGCTGAATTTGTCTGCATAAATCAGACAAATTGCAACTTGGTCTTTCTTATGGGATTCTCTCAGTTTTGCTTGATTCTACATTTATTCCTTCCCCCAGCCCTTTTACTCTCCTTTCTTCCCAAACTCCTGCAAGAAAATCAATAGAGATATAACAACTCATTGATAGTTTTCCTAAAGTCAACCTACCATCTTCTTTACCCTAAGCACTTTGCAATTAGCCTTGTTGTATACAGCTGTAACTGATAATAAGATATAATAAATTTGGAGTATTCTCCCTTGGATTTACCATATCTCCTCATTGTAATTATTTAGTGCCCTTATTTTTCATAGGCTCATAGAATCATAGAATCAATTTTCCTTTCACTGAAGAAATTACGCAATTAAACTTGCAATTAGACTACCTATCTCTAAGACACTGCCTACCAGGCCCAGAGCCTCTTTTTAAAAGGCACTTTTGTAGGAAGTCCTTTATGGATAACTAGACCTTCTGATTTTCATTCTGTAACTGTTAGACCAGTCCTGGGTGCCTGCTAATAATATGATAATCTGAAAAATCAACTGATACAAACACGTTATGGATCACTGGGATGGCTACCTTATAGCTGAGTGCCATCATACAATTTCATGCTGGGTCTATACAGTAGATCCTGTGTGCCTGTGGGTTCCATGTCTACCAACCATGGATTCATTCAAACAACCACAGAGTGAAAATATTCCAAAAAGGTTGCAATAATAATAATGCAAACTAAAAAAATAATACAGTATAACAACTATTTACATAGCATTTACATTGTATTAGGTAATATAAGTACTCTAGAGGTGATTCAAAGTATATGGGAGAATGTGTGTAGGTTAGTAGCAAATATCATTTTATATAAGTGACAGCATCTGAGGATTTTGGTGTCCACAGGGGTATACCAAGGGATGATTATATTTACATTTTTTTTTGTTCCAAGATGACACAATATAAATTCCAGAAATATGAGACAATAGACTATTAACAGATGGTGTTGATAGATGTCAGAAATATATACTCCATAATTTTGACTCATGTCTGAAAACTCAGCTGCTTTATCTCCCCTTCCAGGAAGTCTTTCTGTGCTCTCAGGATCTCTTAATGGGCTCTTGCTTTATATTCTCATGTTACCTGTCCTTGCTATGCTATTTTGCCACTAAACAGTGGGGAGAGGTTGGGATTAGGGTTTGATTATTTTAGATCTACTTACTATCTCTATTGTCTCAAAGGCAAGCACTCCTTTTCTCCCTATATCAGCATGCCTAGTATATAGTAGACATTCAGTGTTTGTTGAAATGAATCTAGCTACTGAAAGTGCCACATTCTGGCAGCAGATGCACTTTTAAAGAGGCAGTTTCTCCGGGGCAACTCAGAAAATGTCACACCTTTTGAACTGCTGCCTAGAAAAATCTGACACTGGTGACATTAAGCTTTAGAAGCCATATTAGCATTTACCTGAAGGCCACGTTTTGCAATGAACAACAGGATCCATCTAAGGCTAATAACTTGTGCTCTAATAACATAGGTTTAATAAAAGTGTAAAATGGATTGAGAAGTTATCAGAAACCACAAACTCCCAGATTATAACTGTATAGCAAAGAATATATTTTCTTGTTTATCTTCTACTTCCCAGTGATCTGTGTTCACTTCATCGTCCCTAGAATCCAGTCAGATTAATTATAGCACTAGTTCTTATGGTTTCCAGAGAGAAATATTCTTCATCTGTGCAACTCCTGATTGATATTCACTTGTGGATCTAGGTTTCATTGCATCACCTGGTAAAAGCTTATTGAAAAAGTGACATTTTTATTGAGAGATTTGCCTATTTGAAAAAATAGACAAAATAACAGACTTTGAATAACAAGAAGTACAATCAAACTTAATCCGTATCTATTCAGCCATCATCTATACTCACCATTTTGCTAAGCCATGGAACCTATAAAAGACGGACAAGACACCAAACTTTCTGTAGAGTAAATACGGTCATTGTACTCTATAAGCTGTGGCCCATTAAAGAACTTGTGCCTATTTGTTAGCCTTCTGTGCATTAAAAAAAAGGTAATCTCTAGAAGAATCACATTTCTTTCCTGCTTAATTGTAGTTTAGCTAACATTGATTGATATATTTTATTCTCCAACCTGATAGCTATATTATTCTGGTATATTACTTTCTCTTTCCTGGGTTCCTACTTTTCAAAAAAGTTTTGATTTTTCATCAAAACTTATCACTCCCTTAGCTTTATCTCAGTAATGACATGCTACCAACACAGTGTCTAAGTTTAAAAAATTTAGGAAATATCTTTGGTTTCTCTCTTTCCCTCATTCTCTCCTCAATATTTAATATTTTGATAACTATTGGCTTTATCTTCAAATGTATCACAAATTCATTAACTTCTCTGTCTTTACCTTGCTCTTACACTGGTCCACGCCACCAACATTTCCCTTGTATGTCATTGCAGTAATTTTACATTATTTTCCTATTTCCATTCTTGCAGTTTTTTTTTTTTTTTTTTGAGATGGAGTTTCGCTCTTGTTACCCAGGCTGGAGTGCAATGGCGTGATCTCGGCTCACCGCAACCTCCGCCTCCTGGGTTCAGGCAATTCTCCTGCCTCAGCCTCCTGAGCAGCTGGGATTACAAGCACGTGCCACCATGCCCAGCTAATTTTTTGTATTTTTAGTAGAGACGGCGTTTCACCATGTTGACCAGGATGGTCTCGATCTCTTGACCTCGTGATCCACCCGTCTCGGCCTCCCAAAGTGCTGGGATTACAGGCTTGAGCCACCACGCCCAGCCCTTTTGCAGTTTTATAATTCTACACAGAGCAGCCAAAGTGGTCTTGTAAATGTAAACAGACCCTGTAACTCCACAACTTGAGACTCCTGTGGCTGCTTCTCCTACTTGAAGGAAAAGCCAAACCCCTTACTTTGATCTTTATGAGCTTCATGATGTAGCCCTATTTCTGTCTGTAACTTTATGTCCTACCACTCTCACCTCCAATTACGAAGCTGCACACATGGTGTGATTGCCCAATGGGTTCTTCCTGCCTAATGTGCAGATACAGCCAATTTACTGAAACAGCAGTATTACAGTAGAGTAAGAGTTTTAAAAATACAGAGCTAGCAAAGCAGAAGGATGAGAGTTTATTTCTTAAATCAGCCTCCGTGAGAACTCAGAGGCTAATGGTTTTATGGATAATTTTACAGGCGTGGAGCTGGGAAAGGGGTGCTACTGATTGGTAGGGAATGAAATCATAGTGATGTGGAAAACGATTCTCATGCACTGAGCCAGCCTCTGTGTGGAAGCCACAGGACCAGTTGAGTCATGAGTCATGGGTCTGGGTGGAGTCAGTCAGCAGAATACAGAAGTCTGAAAAATATCTCAAAAGACCTTAATTTCTGTAATGGTGATGTTATCTTAGAAGCAGTTGGGAAGTTGTAAATCTTGTGATCTCTAGCACAGTAAAATGATTATAGAAGGGCAAGCTATGTCTACATCTTAGCAGAAATCAGGCCTCTCCCATAATCCTAATCTTATGGCTTTTCATTAGACTTACAAAGGTGGTTTCCCTTTCCAGACAAAGAGAATGTCAATTTTAGGGAGGGACTATTATCATTCTTTCTTCAAAGTTAAACTATAAACTGAATCCCTCCCATGGTGAGCTTGGTCTATCCCCAGGAATGAGTGAGGACAGCCAGCCTGTGAGACTAGAAGCAAGAATGGAGTCAGCCATGCTAGACTAGACTTCTCCTAGTGTTATAATCTTTGCAAGGTGACTTCACTGGCTTCTTGCAGAAATTCTGAGAAGGCCAAGCCGTTTCCTGCTTTGAGGGTTATGTTTCTGTTCCATGGGTCAGGAACATTCCTTTTTTAGTTCTTTGTTTGGTAGGCTCTCTCTTATTCTTCAGATCTTCAGACAAATTTTATGTACTCGGGCACTTCCTGGCCATACAATCTAAATTAGTCACCCTCTCTTCATGTGCCATTCAGTCTCCCTCATTAGCATCCTTCGTGACTATCTTGTTTTATATATTGTTTATTCTCTTTCCACTTGATTGTAATTTCCATGAAAGCAGGGAATCCTATTTCTTTTATTTACCTGAATGCTTAGCTCAGGCACTTGTTCATCCAAATGGGTGCCTTTCACATGGATGGTCAAAAATATTTATTAAATGAATGAGTGAATGAATAATTGAGAAAAATGGCCAAGACTTTCAGAATCTAAATATGCTGACTCATGACCTGTAGTTTACTTTCTGACAATCTGAGCTATTTAGTACATAAAGAGTCCCTTGGGGTCAGTTGGTTGAGTTTGAAAAATGATTGTTTGGCCGGGCACAGTGGCTCACGACTGTAATCCCAGCACTTTGGGAGGCTGAGGCAGGCAGATCACTTGAGGTAAGGAGTTGAAGACCAGCTTGGCCAACATGGTAAAACTCTGTTTCTACTAAAAATACAAAATTTAGTTGGGTGTAGTGATGCACACCTGTAATTCCAGCTACTTGGGAGGCTGAGGCTAGGAGAATCACTTGAACTCCAGAGGTGGAGCTTGCAGTGAGCCAAAATCGCACCACTACACTCCAGCCTGGGTGACAGTGAGACTCTGTCTCAAAAATAAACAAGTAAATAAATACAAATTTTAGAAAGAGAAAGAAAAATGATTGATTATGGTTAAGGGTATCATTGTGAGAAAAACTCAGTGGCTCATTTGATTTGGTTTCAGAGGGTATTACCTAACCACGTAAGCAGCCATACTCTTGCCTAGTATATATCACTTTAGTAGAAAATACATTTACAGATTCTTGTATTTTTTTTTTTAGAGTAATTCACTACCAACTTTTCAAAATTATAACTTCAGGGGAAAAGAGCTCCACAAGAACCAGTAAGAGGAAAGCTTAAGCTGCTTGGAGATCTTTAAATAAACTTTCAATATGGGTAAGCAATGATTATTTTTAATCATCCAAATTCATAAGATCTGATCAAAGGAAAGATACAGTGCCTTGGTGATAGGCAGGAAATACTAAATGTGTGCTACCAATGATTGAACGGTACAACTTCGATATCGCAGAAAAATGTAGTTTTATTTGTTTTGTTTTTGACTTAAAGTTTGTCAATCTTAAATAATGAGATTCAGAAGATTTTTTTTTTTTTTTTAATTTATTTTTTTTTTTATTGCATTTTAGGTTTTGGGGTACATGTGATGAACATGCAAGATTGTTGCATAGGTACACACATGGCAGTGTGCTTTGCTGCCTTCCGTCCCCTCACCTGTATCTGTCATTTCTCCCCATGCTCTCTTCCCACCTCCCCACCCCCCGCCCCTCCCCCATTTCCCCCCAACAGACCCCAGTGTGTAGTGCTCCCCTCCCTGTGTCCATGTGTTCTCATTGTTCAACACCCGCCTATGAGCGAGAATATACGGTGTTTGATTTTCTGCTCTTGTGTCAGTTTGCTGAGAATGATGGTTTCCAGGTTCATCCATGTCCCTATAAAGGACGTGAACTCATCGTTTTTGATGGCTGCATAATATTCCATGGTGTATATGTACCACATTTTCCCTATCCAGTCTATCATCGTTGGGCATTTGGGTTGGTTCCAAGTCTTTGCTATTGTAAACAGTGCTGCAATGAACATTCGTGTGCACGTGTCCTTGTAGTAGAATGATTTATAATCCTTTGGATATATACCCAGTAATGGGATTGCTGGGTCAAATGGGATTTCTATTTTTAGGTCCTTGAGGAATCGCCACACTGTCTTCCACAATGGTTGAATTAATTTACATTCCCACCAACAGTGTAAAAGTGTTCCTATTTCTCCACATCCTCTCCAGCATCTGTTGTTTCCCGATTTTTTAATGATCGCCATTCTAACTGGTGTGAGATGGTATCTCAATGTGGTTTTGATTTGCATTTCTCTGATGACCAGTGATGATGAGCATTTTTTCATATGTTTGTTGGCCTCCTGTGTGTCTTCTTTTGTAAAGTATCTGTTCATATCCTTTGCCCATTTTTGAATGGGCTTGTTTGTTTTTTTCTTGTAGATCTGCTTTAGTTCTTTGTAAATTCTGGATATCAGCCCCTTGTCAGATGGGTAGACTGCAAAAATTTTTTCCCATTCTGTTGGTTGCCGATTCACTCTACTGACTGTTTCTTTTGCCGTGCTCAGAAGATTATTGAGTATAGCATTTATTCCAGTGCAACACTTAAGGGTAGCCATCCAGGAGACACAACCCCAGACAAATGAGATTAGTATTTTAAAGTGGGGAAGGTAAAGTTTCACTTACATAGGCAGAAAGAGAAAGTTTAGCAGATTGCATCTTTCATATGAGACCAGTGCATATGTTACTGTGATTTGATTGATTATAGATTGTTACATTCTGAGGAAGATCATTTTATTCCTAAGGATGGGTGGACTGTGATCTGAGAAGCTCTAATCTCTGGCACTCTTTAGTCATAATTATTTACAGGAAAAAAAGAGTCAGAAGTTGCAGCTGCATGCCACGTGACTCAGACTGCATAGCCACCATCTCTATCATAGCTCAGAACATTTTAAGTTCCAGCAGCTTTAAGTTTGAATTTCATAATTTCACAGACTCTAGAGATCAGTGTAATTCAACTGTAAGAAATAATAAGTAAAATCTTTCCCCCTAATTAATTAAAAGATAGTGGTGGATCTAATTCATTTTCATTGAAAATGAGGAAATGAGTTATTTTAATAAATAGCTCTTGAGGCAGAGAGAAAAAAATTTTAACTTATATAGAAAAATAAAATGCTCTCTAGTACAGAAGTAAGAACGACATAGAATATTCCCTCTGAGACAAAAGAATTTTGAAAAAGATTACAAGAAAAATTATTGCAAGACATAGGTATTTTATTGTTAAAGAAATATGCTTTCTTTATGAAACTAGTCAAACTCTCTCTAAATCTACATGGAATTATACAGAATGCAGCAACTGAAATCCAGGCATTATGAATAAAAGATCTCCAGATTTGTCTTGAATGCCAATGGATATTTAATTGGTAAAACTCACTAATAATAGCACTAGCATTTATGTAATACTTTATAGTTCATAGACATTTTCAGATACATTATTTCACTTAGTTTCAAAAGTAATTATTGGAAAAATCAGAATACATGCAGCATTATTTTACTGATAGAGAGGGTTTAGGGCAGGCCCAAAGTCACTTAATATTAAACTGCAATAAGTAAAATCCTTTTTCCAGCAGCTTAACATCACTTTATATGGGAACAAAGTCTCTCATTCCATCAGAGCATCTTGGCTTAGTCTGAATACCCCAGGAGACTTAACACATCGATTTACATTTGCAGTAAGATGGAAATGAGCAATTAATGATCCTTTTCTGTGGGAAAACTTTGGGAAAGGGTGACTGGAAAGGGTCAGGAGCCCACAACCCTTGAAAAGGTGGATGCCTTTAAGAAGAGGAGGTTGTGGCCGGGACTGGTCGTTCATGCCTGTAATCCCAGCATTTTGGGAGGCAGAGGTGGGTAGATCACGAGGTCAGGAGTTCAAGACCAGCCTCCTGACCAACATGGTAAAACCTCATCTCTTTAAAAAAAAAAAAAAAAAAAAAAAAAAAGCGAATGTTGCAGGAAGGAAGTAGGAATCCCTGAAAGGACATCTCTCCTTACTCACAGGTCTTGGGAGTCCAGTCTTTCCTTAATTTAGCCATATCATGTATGAAAGTATATTTATGTTCTCGAAATCTTTAATCTTTGTTGATTCTTTGAAATAATGAATTAAGACATAGTTTAAATTTTCTAAGTGAGTAGGAGTTAGCCAGTTAAGGAAGAGAGGAAAGCAGCATATTCCAGGTAGAAGCAGCAGTACATGTGAAGGTGAGAGGCAAGAGATGATATAGCCCATCTTATTACTATGTTCCAGAATAATCCACTGAAATACAAATTTGTGTTGTGTTTGTACAGCTTAGGCATATAAGAAATATAAGAGCTATTTTTTTTCTCTCTCTCATACCCCTTTGTCTCAGTTGACATCTAGAGTGAATGAAAATCTGGGGTTTGTCTTACAGAGTTAAGAAAAGTTTGTAAAAGAACACAGTCCAGCAGAGGGGATGGGCTTTGGAACTCCAAGATCAGGAAACAGACAGGACAAAAACTGAAAGAGACTCCAGACCTTGAAGGGATGGTGATTAGAGATTCTGGAAGTAGCAAATTTGTACTCTATCTCTTCATGGCATCGCAGGGAGGTATCAGGGGCTCCAAGAAGTATGACTGGACCCAATTACCAAAGCTGCCACCATTCAAAAGGATGTCAGTGCATGTTACCAGCATGGGGGAAGAAAATTTACCTCTACCTGCCGGGAGCGGTGGCTCAAGCCTGTAATCCCAGCACTTGGGGAGGCCGAGGCGGGTGGATCACGAGGTCAAGAGATCGAGACCATCCCGGTCAACAGATAGAGCCCATCCCGGTCAACATAGTGAAACCCCGTCTCTACTAAAAATACAAAAAATTAGCTGGGCGTGGTGGCACGTGCCTGTAATCCCAGCTACTCAGGAGGCTGAGGCTGGAGAATTGCCTGAACCCAGAAGGCGGAGGTTGCGGTGAGCCGAGATCGCGCCATTGCACTCCAGCCTGGGCAACAAGAGCGAAACTCTGTCTCAAAAAAAAAAGAAAAAAAAAAAAAAAGAAAATTTACCTCTACCTATCTTGGGTTTTTGTGTGTGTGTGTTTGTTGTTGTTGTTGTTTTCTGAGATAGAGTCTCTCTCTTTGTCACCCAGGCTGGAGTGCAGTGGTGCAATCTTGGCTCACTACAACCCCCGCCTCCTAAGTTCAAGCAATTCTCCTGTCTCAGCCTCCCTGAGTAGCCGGGACTACAGGTGCACATCACCATGCCTGGCGAATTTTTTTTTTTTTTTTTTTTTTTAGTAGAGACTGAGTTTCAACATATTGGTCAAGCTGGTCTTGAACTCCTGACCCTTGGTGTTGCACCTGCCTTGGCCTCCCCAAGTGCTGGGATTACAGGTGTGAGCCACCGTGCCCAGCCACCCATCTTGGGTTTCTAGCTGGGACTCATTAACAAAAAAGACAGATTAAGAAGAGAAAAACAGTTTACTACAATGCATGCAATGCACATCACACAGGAGAAACCTCAACAGAGTAACTCAAATCAGTGGCTCAGAACTCTAGCTTATGTAGCATCTTCAAACAAAGACCAACAAATTTGTCAAGAAATGACAGGAAAAAGAAAAGTGGTTTTAGTCTTCCAAGGGTGGCCTGTAGGAAGGTAAAAATATGTGAGGAAACGAATGGAGTAAGATTTGTTTGCAGCTTTCTCTGGTGTTATCTCTAGGCTGATAAGTGTCTAGTGCTCTCTCTAGTAAAGGAGAATTTATATCCTGCCTTTAGGCAAGAAAGGGGGAGGGCAGAGAGAGCTTTTCCTGCATTTGCTGCTGCTTAATTGCCTTCAGCTCAAAATAATTTTTATGTAAATTAGGCATATTTTGGGGTGACATATTCTGGTTTCCTTCACCAGCAAAGCCTCCTTCCAAGGGAAATTAAGACTTGGAAAATTAACTATGCCCTGTGTGGGCCAAAGGTAAGACCCAATGAATCTGAGAAAGATGGAGATGAGATTGGAAGGGAGACATATGTTTTGTTTTTCTTACAAGTGTGCAATTGCTGTAAATACTCAAGTCTTCATCCATTTTTGTTGGCTATAAAAGAATACTCGAGGCTGGTACTTTATAAAGAAAAGAGGTTTATTTGACTCATGGTTTTTCAGGCTGTACAAAAAGCATGGCACCAGCATCTGCTTTTGGCCGCTTCTGCTTATGGTGTATAGAGATCACCTGTCAAGAGAGGAAGTGAGATAGAGAAGAGGAGGTGCCAGGCTCTTTTCAACAATCAGTTATTGCGGGAACTGAGAATGAGAACTCACTCAAGAATAGCACCAAGCGATTCATGAGAGATCTGTGCCCATGATCCAGACACTTTCCATCAGGTCCTAGCTCCAACATTGGGGATCAAATTTCAACATGATACTTTCAACAAACCTTATCTAAACTATAGCATTCCTCCCCTGGGCCCCCAAATCTTATGGCCTCCTCACATTGCAATCATTCTGTCCCAGTGGTGCCCACAAGTGTTAACATGTTCCAGCACCAACCCAAAAGGCCAAAATACCTTCTGAGACTCACAGCAAGCTGTGAGTCTATGAAATTACTTACTTACTCAAGTTACTTACTCTCAAGATACAATAATGTAACAGACATTGGGTAAACATTCCCTTTCCAAAAGGGATAATTCAACCAAAAGAAAGGGGTAACAAGCCCCTTTCAGGCCAGACTGAAACTCAGCAGGGCAGATATTAAATCTTAAAGACTCAAAACAATCGCCTTTGACTTTGTTTCCCAATAGCCACACTAGTTCAGTGGGTGGGCTTCCAAGGCCTTGAAGTTCCAAACTTTCATCTTGCTTTCTTTTTCTGAGCCCTCCAACCTTTTCCACCCTGTGCTCATTACCCAGTTCCAAAGCCACTTCCACATTTTCAGGTATGTTTATAGAAACCCTACTCCTGGTACCAAATTTATATCTCAGTACATTGTGTTGCTGTAAAGGAATATCTAAGGCTGGTATGTTATAAATAAAAATGTTTATGTGGCTTGTGATTTTTAGGCTGTACAAGAAGTATGATTCCAATATCTGCTTCTGGTGTGGGCTTCAGGCTGCTCCTGCTCATAATATGTAGAGATCGTATTGCAAGAGAGGAAACAAGAGATAGGAGGAGGTACCAGGCTCTTTTCAACATCTTATTAAGGGATCTGTCCCTACAATCTGAAAACCTCCTGTCATGCCCCAGCTCCAGCTCTAGGGATCAAATTTTAACATGAGACTTGGCAGAGCTGAGCAAAGCATATCCAAACCATAGCAGCTCACTTGGGAGATGTCAGTTGCTTAGCTTACACTCAGATGTCCTAGGACTCTAAGGTCTGATCCAGGCCTTTAGAATGTGAATGGCTCATACTTACTCTCATCTCCAGAATTTGTGGGATTTCTGAAAGTTTCAGGATTATTATTTTCTACACATGCATACGTTTAGAATTAGAAGCATAGGCCAGGTATGATGGCTTATATCTTTAATCCCAGCACTTTGGGAGGCTGAGGTGGTAGTATCACTTGAACCCAGGAGTTTGAGAGCAGTCGGAGTGATATTGTTTGGCTCTGTGTCCCTACCCAAATCTCATCTTTAGGCTGGGCACGGTGGCTCATGCCTGTAATCTCAGCACTTTGGGAGGCTGAGGTGGGTGGATCACGAAGTCAGGAGTTGGAGACCAAATCTCATCTCTAATTGTAATCCCCATGTGTTGGGGGAGAGGCACAGTGGGAGGTATTTGAATCTTAAGGGTGGGCTTTCCCCTTGCTATTCTCATGATAGTGAGTTGTCATGCTATCTGGCTGTTTGTAAGTGTGTGGCACTTCCCCATTTATTCTCACTCTCTCTCCTGCTCCACCATGGGAAGATGTGCCTTGCTTTTCCTTCGCTTTCCACCATGATTGTGAGTTTCCTGAAGCCTCCCAGTTATGCTTCCTGTTAAGCCTGCAGAACTGTGAGTCAGTTAAACCTCCTTTCTTCATAAATTATCTAGTCTCAGGTAGTTCTTTATAGCTGTGTGAAAATGGACTAAAACACTGGGCAACATAGCAAGAACTTGTCTTTATTAAAAAATGAACTAGACATGGTGGTGCATGACTATAGTGCCAGCAACTTGGACTGAGTCAGGAGGATTGCCTGATCCCAGGAATTTGAGACTGCAATGAGCTATGATCATATCACTGCACTTCAGTCTGGGCAAAAGAGCAAGATCCTACCTAAAATAAATAAATAAATAAATAAATAAAATTAAAAAAAAAAAAAAAAGGCCGGGCATGGTGGCTCAAGCCTGTAATCCTAGCACTTTGGGAGGCTGAGGTGGGTGGATCACCTGAGGTCAGGAGTTCAAAACCAGCCTGGCCATCATGGTGAAACCCCATCTTAAAAAGAAGAAGAAGGAGAATATCTAACCAGCAGACCCTGACCCAGTGATGGATAAACAAATGCACTCAGATGCAGATATCCAGTGAAAGAACAGGCTTAGCTTCTGGGCCACTTACAGACCCAAGGAGGGTGCTGTAAGAGTCAGCAGCCACAACCCTTACCAGCTGGTGTTTCAGGCATTTATTCCATATAGATGTAATGACAGAGGCTTTGAATCAACACACTTGTGGAATGATTAAAGGCCAGGTTTTGAGGCTTAAAGCAAATACCATTTGTGGGTAATAACACTGTTGACCCCCCTAAGTGGAGAGCAGTCATGTGCCCATGGATGTTCAAAGGTCAGTCTTAGGTAAACCTAAGTCTTACTCAAACCACTTGAGTAAACCAGCTCTTTAGATAAACTTTTTTATATTTCTTTGTATTTACTTCTGTCTAATTGCCTCTGGGTAAGAACTGCCACCCTCAGCTTATTCCTTGCTGGGGGTCTTGCAAAAACGTCCTGGCCTTCCTATTTTTCTATAATTTTTCTCTTGTAATTTCTCCCACCACCCTGACTGAACCCCTACAGGAGAAGAAAAGAAACATAATTAGAAAAATTCATGCTCGGCCGGGCGCGGTGGCTCAAGCTTGTAATCCCAGCACTTTGGGAGACCGAGGCGGGTGGATCACAAGGTCAAGAGATCGAGACCATCCTGGTCAACATGGTGAAACCCCGTCTCTACTAAAAATACAAAAAATTAGCTGGGCATGGTGGTGCGTGCCTGTAATCCCAGCTACTCAGGAGGCTGAGGCAGGAGAATTGCCTGAACCCAGGAGGCGGAGGTTGCAGTGAGCCGAGATCGTGCCATTGCACTCCAGCCTGGGTAACAAGAGCGAAACTCTGTCTAAAAAAAAAAAAAAAAAAAAAAAAAAAAAGAAAAATTCATGCTCATAATGACTTGATAAGTTCCATATTTTTAATAGTCACAGGTAACAGACTCATGTAAAGATAGGCTATACAAACATAAAACCTGATGGAGTTCAGGAAATACTACCCCTAAACATGACACTTTAGCATTTGAGAAATAAGCAGAAGGAAAATCACCTTTACCTTCCATTTATCCTTCTCTGCTGAAGCAGACCCTGAGAAAGTCACTCTCAAACCTTCTTTAACTTTTCTCCCCTGAAGCAGATCGTAAGACCCTCATTTATGAGGTACCCTTTCTATACTTGAGCAAAGGAACATATTTACCTCTGAAGACACAGACATACAGAAAAGAATCTGCACAAACAGCCCTAAGTTCTCCCCAGTTTATTACCGTTAGATCATACCATTTTTTATTCCAATAATATTTGCCTATGACTGTATACTCATCATCAAACCTAAGCATACAAATACACACATTTAACTGTTTCTTTTCTTTTTTCTTTTTTTTTTTTTTAAGATGGGATTTCACCATGTTGGTCAGGCTGGTCTTGAACTCCTGACCTCAGGTTATCCACCTGACTTGGCCTCCAAAGTGCTTGGTTTATAGGCATGAGCCACCACGCCCACCTGGACGTTTACCTGTTTCTTTGGGTCTTCATTTCCTTATAAAGTTTCCTGTGTCACATCATTTGTGTGTTTTTCTCTTGTTAATGTGTCTTATGCTATAGGACCCTCAGCCAGGAACCTAGCAATGGATGAGGAAAAGAAATCTTTTCTCCCCCTAAACATTTACCATGTAAAATAAAAATAGGAGGTAACATTCACATGCAGAGCACAAGCTCTTTTCCAAGTACCATCCTGAGTGATTTAGCTAAAGTTTCATGATCTTTTTAACAACCCTATAGGTAGATACTATTTTTATAACAAGTATAACTGTTGGCAGAAGGATAGTGGATGAAGAAATGCAAACGCTGAATAGGTAACATTTTCCATCAGAAGAGAAAATGACACTGATCACTGGTGAAGTAAGCTAAAGGTAATGCCTAGACCAAAATCAAATGCTATCATAAGAGAAGAGAAAAAGCTATTATTTGTACCATAGTTAAAACTAGCCACAGAACAACTTTTTGCCAGAGAGAGAACATATGAAATGGACTTATTTTTGCCTCCTACCTTTCTGGGAGTCAGTTGCTTTTTGTGTATAAGACTTTTTTGGCTTTAACTCTCTTGGGCTCTCATGGAACAATTAGGGATTACTGACTGATGACTTTCAGCATTATTGTCAGGTGGCTGCACCAGCCTGAATCCAGCCATGATTTTTCAGAGCATCCGTTGATTAACAAGCCAAAAACACTCTGTAGTTGGAAATTCTAGGTACGATTGTTCAGTAGAATCTACTATCTAATTTATTTTACAGCAAAATTATCACAAAAAGCATTCAGTAAATTAACTAGTTTGATTGCCCAGAGATACTACTGTTACCATATTTTTCTCACCAGGGCACCCAGGGGAGTTTGCTCATCTGTATTATTAATATTATTATTATTATGTTTTTCCAACGTTTTATTGCCAGTGTCATGGCTGATCTTTGGCAAAATTGCAAAGTATCCAAAGTTCATTGTAAGAGTTCTTCTTTTCATGCGTATCTTCCCATCTTTTTGAGAAAGGCTACATTGTATTCAGCCTCAGGAATGCTCAGATATTCATTGAACTTCATTGAACTAATGAAGTGTACTTCATAATATCCTTGAACACCAAAAACATGTCCCCAGGCTTGAGCTGATTATTGCTAAATCCATTCATAAATACCCAGTTCTTATTTGATCTGACATATCAGCAAACATTTTGATACATGTGATCACATCCTTTTTGATGTACTGTATTTTTTGGTCCAATTAGCCTCCTAGATATCCCATTTTCTGGGTTTTCTTCCTATCTCACTGACAGATTTTTTTAAAATCTCTTTTGTCTGTTCCTTCCCTTCTTTCCAGCTTTTAACATTGGAGGGGTCCAGCGCTCAGGCATTGGTCCTCTTCTCTTTCTCTCTACATTTACTTTTTTAGGTGATCTCATTTGGTCTCATTGCTTGAAATATCATCGTATGCCAATGAATCCCAAATTTATATCTCTTGTGTGGGCCTTCCTCCTGAGCACTAGACTCATGTACCCAGACTGCCTACTTGAAAGCCTGTCTTGAATATTTACTAGGTATCTCAAACTTAACCTGAACAAAATTGAACTCGGTATCTTCCCCAGAAAATCTGTTCTTCCTGAAGTCTCTTTCCATCTCACTTGAAAGAAACTTGATCCTTCCAGTTAATTCAGGCAAAAGCTTTAGAGACATCCTGGACTCCTTCTTTCCCTTCTCACACATCCAACTTCACACCTCTAACTTCAAAATATATCCAAAATTCAATCACACTTGACCATATCCAATTACTTCCACTGTGTTAAGAGACAAATGTTGGCACATTAAAACTTTTAAAAGTTTGGCGTTTGAACAGACAACAGTTCATGAATGAGGCAGCTTTGACTGAAAGCAAGTTGAGGCTCCAGTAAATGGGCAAAAGGGGAAGGCCTTTAAAGGGTAAAGGAGGAAGCAGGGCAAAAAAAAAATTGGTTGAAATGATCAAATTGGTTGAAATGATCAAATTGGCCGGGCGCGGTGGCTCAAGCCTGTAATCCCAGCACTTTGGGAGGCCGAGGCGGGTGGATCACGAGGTCGAGAGATCGAGACCATCCTGGTCAACAAGGTGAAACCCCGTCTCTACTAAAAATACAAAAAATTAGCTGGGCATGGTGGCGTGTGCCTGTAATCCCAGCTACTCAGGAGGCTGAGGCAGGAGAATTGCCTGAACCCAGGAGGCGGAGGTTGCGGTGAGCCGAGATCGCGCCATTGCACTCCAGCCTGGGTAACAAGAGTGAAACTCCGCCTCAAAAAAAAAAAAAAAATAAAATAAATAAAAAGAAATGATCAAATTAGAAGTTAGTTGGATGGTGGTTTCAGTTGGCTATGCATAAGTAATAGAATGTTCCTAGTTAGACATTAGTGGATGGTTTCCGATTGGTTAAGAGCATTTACACTGAACTAGGTTTTTGTTTGCTTACGTGGGAACCCAGGGTGCTGGAGCTGCCTCAGTCTAATGGCCTCCCAATTTATTATTTTAATAGGTGCTACCACCCTCACTGATAGATTATCATCTCCTGCCTGGATTATTGCAATAACTTGCTAATTACTTTCCTTGACTCTACCTTTATTCACTCTCTTGGTTTAGATTCCTCCAATAGTAGATCCTGGGTAAGGATTTGGGTGTAACTTGTTTAGGAGGTGATCTCGGGAGGCATTGTAGAGAGTAGTGCAGAGGTAGGAGTAAGGAGAAAAGCCCATTAAAGATTTAATGTTAATGAGGAGGTTTCTATTGCAGACAGCAGGGCTCAATCTTACTAGGGACCCTCTGAGAGATTGAGTGGAACATTTCTCTGAATTGTGACACCAATGGGCAAGAAACTTGAGATAAGGAACCCAACTGATAGAATATCTCCCATATCCAAAGACCACTAAAGCACCGTGCCTTTCTCTTTAATATAGGAGGTACATGACTTAATAACTTGTCCTTTACATTGAAGGAATGTCCTAGTGTAGCAGGAGCGGCCACGGGAAACGGATCTCTCGAACACTGAATAAAGGAGGGAAGACTTTATTCGGCCAGGAGACCAGGCAGTAATTTGTCAAAAGCCCAGCTCATTTAACAAAGGAAGGTTCTGCCTTTATATAGGCTTATGTGGAAGAATCTTAGGTTTATAGCTTTAGGAATCACATGTGAAAGGGTTCTGGTTTACAGTTTAGGACTCACATGTGAAAAGGTCTCTGTTTACAGTTTCAGGAATCACAAGTGAAAGGGTTCTGGTTTACAGTTTAGGACTCACATGTGAAAAGGTCTCTGTTTACAGTTTCAGGAATCACAAGTGAAAGGGTTCTGGTTTACAGTTTAGGACTCACATACGAAAAGGTCTCTGTTTACAGTTTCAGGAATCACATATGAAAGGGTTCCGGTTTGCAGTTTTAGGACTCACATGTGAAAAGGTCTCTGGTTTGATCTTGTTTTAAGTAAAAATAGTGTCTTCCAGAGAGTTTCCCCGAGACCAGAAGTGTTATTTTCAGGAAGGAGATTCAGGAGGTGCCAACTGGCCTGCTCTCTCTGCTGTTGAGCTGCACAGTGGATGACAGCGGGAGGGAATCCCAGATGCCTGGGTCTCCTTCCTCACCAGCTTGCCTCAAAACATGGACTATAAAAATGTCACTAATGTACCCTAAATTTTCTTTCTCTTTTTTTTTTTTTTTTTTGAGACAGAGTCTCGTCCTTTTGCCCAGGCTAGAGTGAAGTGGTGAGATCTCCACTCACTGCAACCTCTCTCCTTCACCGGGTTCAAGTGATTCTCCCGCCTCAACCTCCTAAGTAGCTGGGATTACAGGTGCCTGCCACCACCAGCTAATTTTTATATTTTTAGTACAGACAGAGATTCACCATGTTGGCCAGGCTGGTCTCAAACTCTTGATCTCAGGTGATTCACCTGCCTCGGCCTCTCAAAGGGCTAGGATTACAGCTGTGAACTGCTGCGCCCAGCTGATGTACCCCAAATTTTCTATGGTTTATCCCCTTTCCAGTTCACATGTGGCTTGGCAGAACATCTGGAGCATTTGCTATTTTATGCTCACTAGTTTGATTAACAATGTCATTTACCTCGTGAACCAGCACATTATGTGGAGTGTCCCTTTAGACTCTATTGCAACAGAAAGCAGCAGCATTAACACAGACCTGGGGCAGGACTCTTGACTTGCACTGCTGTCCAGCCAGGTTAATGCTAAGTGCTTTCGGTCCTTTCTGATAACAACTTTTAAGAATTCGTTTTTCAGGCCGGGTGCGGTGTAATCCTAGCACTTTGGAAGGCAGAGGCGGGCGGATCACGAGGTCAAGAGATTAAGACTATCCTGACCAACACGGTGAAACTCTGTCTCTACTAAAAACACACACAAAAAAATTAGCTGGGCGTGGTGGTAGGAGCCTGTGGCCCTAGCTACTCTAGAGGCTGAGGTGGAAGAATCGCTTGAACCCAGGAGGTGGAGGTTGCAGTGAGCCGAGATTGTGCCACTGCACTCCAGCCTGGTGACAGAGCAAGACTCCGTCTCAAAAAAGAAGAATTTGTTTTTCAGTTCAACAGCAGCTGTGTTGATTTGTTGTATTAGCAATACTACATACAACATAGTAGCTATGATTAATGCTACCACTTGGTTAATTTTATGGTAGTCCACTCTTGTTTGCTGATATCACCCTGATTTTTGTAGGGGCCATGCCCATGAATTAAATGAGAATATGATGGGGTCCATCATTCATCAATCTTTTAGAATTTGAATGGCACAAGTCTCTGCCATTCCAAGTGACCTGTAGATTGCTTTTCATTTATTATTTTGACCAGGTTGCAACAGTGATTTCAGAAACTTCCACTTGGCTTTTTCTATCACTGCGGTTCTTATCTAACAGGTCAAGGAACTAATGTAAGGTTTCTGCTAGCTACTAGGAATATCCATTATTGCATTTATAGCTAGGAAAATATTCATCTGGAAGACCTTAGATTCATTAGATCCACTGTGAGATAGACTTGAGATAGGACACCCATTTGTCATCTGGCCTCCGTAGAGCCACACTCTAACAGGGATCATAATGACCTTATGTGTCCTCCTAATACCAGTGTCATCTTTTTCTCTATTTTCAGAATCCCTTGAAAGATCTGTATTACCCTTTCTCCAGTGTACAGTTGACGTGATAAAAGGCCCAAGATTCTTTTGGTTAAGGATTGGCGAAATATTTCTTTCATATACTTGATATAGCATTGCGAAGACCTTTTGGTAGGGAACCTGACCTCTTCTTTCTCAATTGATGAGCCCCATAACTAAGAATTGGCTCAGATCTAGACAGCAGATAAGGGAGCATGATATGCCATTGCAATGGCTGACACCAACCATTTGCTTTCCAGCTCTTGATTGTTTATGTTTATACAAATAAATTAATAACCTTTATCAGTTGCTAATTTATTTAACCCCAAGGAACACCCTGGTCAGTTTGTCATCACCACAGATCCTTGTGGGTCAAGTTTCCTTGATGACATTATGGTTTGTGTCTGTTATAGTAATTATGTCAGCCTTACCTCTGATAGTTTAGTGATGCCACCTGGCCTCTGTTATTTCAGAATCTTTTAACGTCTCCATTATCACTGTGAAGCTCAATTTTATAGCCATCTCCTCTCCTATCAACCCTGGTCTAGAGATGACATCTATTATCATTCATTTTAAATGATGCCAGCATTCCCTTGTTAGTATGTTCCTTTTAGTTTTAGTGGAGTGTTTACCCCGGCTCTTCCAGGTAAGAATCAGCTAGTATGTTCTTGGGTCTTATGTTATGAGCCCATGTCTTTTTTTTTTTTTTTTTTTGAGACGGAGTTTTGCTCTTGTTACCCAGGCTGGAGTGTAGTGGCGCGATCTCGGCTCACTGCAACCTCCGCCTCCTGGGTTCAGGCAATTCTCCTGCCTCAGCCTCCTGAGTAGCTGGGATTACAGGCATGAGCTACCATGCCCAGCTAATTTTTTGTATTTTTAGTAGAGACAGGGTTTCACCATGTTGACCAGGATGGTCTCGATCTCTCGACCTCATGATCCACCCGCCTTGGCCTCCCAAAGTGCTGGGATTACAGGCTTGAGCCACCGCACCTGGCGAGCCCATATCTTTATGACCCCTTCCTCAATACTCTGCCAAGGCAGTACTGGCATCTCCACTGTAGACCATCCTTATTTCCAAGCTTCAAGGAGCCAGCCAGCAGTGTATTAGAACTGACTCCAGGCAACCTTGTCAACGTATTATCATCTAAGTATCAGGAGATTGTCCAATATCAATGAATTCCCTATATTCTGTCCCACCTCAACCCTCATTCCCCATTCAACACTCTCAGTGTATATATCACATGTATTCTGCTGGTTCTTGCTAATACTCACTAGCCAGGTTCAGAGACTTTGGGGTAAAGTATCTGTTTACCTAAATAATATGGACAGTAATTCCCCACTTGGACCATACTGAGACCTGATCCCAGTCATTTGTCTAAAAGCAATGAGAGAAAGTGAAGGGAGATCTTGAGGAGGGCAAACATTACTTTTGTGGAGCCTCGGGAGAGATTTTTCAGTAGTCCCCACGTAATGGGATGCAATAGGGAAAGGGTTGCCTATGCCAGTCAGAGATGCTGGAGTTAATGCCAATGGTATTAATACAATTCTCAACAAGTAAGGGAAGGGGTTGCTTGGGACTAACCACTTAATGGCACAATTCTGAGGTGTATTATACACATTCTCTCAGAAAGGCCATAGCATCACTGACCTCTGTTTGCTGACAGTGGTTACCAGTTGCTAATCATGCAAAATAAAAGATAAACATATGCATGGCATTCCGGGAAGCTGTGCTAAACATTTTCTAAGAATCACTCCTTTTGTTCTCCCAAGGAAGGAAGGAAAGTCGATTAAAAATTACCACCAGATGTTTGCTCCTAAACACAGAAAACGAAGATTATTTTTAAAATGACTTTTGGATTTGTTTTTGAAAATAGTATTTCATAACCTTGTTTTTGCTTTTAATTTTAAGATTTAAGCTAGTCTGTGATCTCTTAAAATGCTGGGTTCTGTGAATCCTTGTTTGTGCAACAGCTTGCCTTTAACCTGGTTCGTTGTTGGTTTGAGAAACAAGATGTGGGAAGGTAGATATTAGAAAAGCAGAATGATTTCTTTCAAATTATATGTGGAATTTAAAAATATTTTAATTGACCACATTAAAGTTCTGTTATAAATAAAATACATGTTGCGTGTATAGTATTTGAAAACTTACAAATTCGAAGATGTTTATTGATGATCTGCTGTTTTGCCAAAAGTGTGTTAGATACAAAATATTAATTCGTATAATCTATGCCAGTGGAATTTTCCAAGGTAGCTAATTCTGTTTCTGTTTTGTTTCTTTTTTTCTTCATAGCATCATTCTAATAGGGAAATTGTCCATTCTCAAGAGATTTCTAACAGGATCTTTCTAAAGAATTATTCCCATATCTGTGATAGAAGATCCAGAAATTGTGAAAGAAAAATAGCCTACTGAGAATTTTAGTTTTTCCTGTTGCGTGTTCCTAAATTGTATTTTACCAGATGGTTGTCTCCCATGGTGCACCACTGAGTTATACAGGAGAGCATTGATATTTTCTACCTCTTTTCTCTGCTAGCTGCGAAAACTTGCCCCTTCACAAACTCCATGAGGGGAAAAGATACCATGGAAAGAGACTGCATACTATTTCACTTTTCCTTCTTGGACCCTGAAAATCAAACTTCAGCAAAGTAAACTTACCAAAGACATAGTTAAGATAAATCACTATGTCCAGAGCAAATCAGAAAAGGGTGGAATATTGCTGATCAAATGCTTTAAAAGGAGTCCTTAGCTATAACTTGTTTCTTGGTCTTGGATGGCCCTGAGGTTGCCTCTCAGGAAATGGTGTGCTGGAGGCAGTTCTTACTTGCTCTTGGGGATCATTCAGCGACATCATAGTAGGTTGAAATTAGACATAGATGACAAGTATTTACACCATGGAAATCTGGCAAATGTTAAAAACTCACCTTTTTTTCCAGTTCTTAGACATTTGCTAGCACACCACTGAGACCCATTATTTACTAAGTATGAGTGCTTTGGCCCCTTGGAAACCAAAAACCTTACTGACAAGAATCAAAGTTCTAGTTACTTATCATTTGGCCAAGTTACTTATTCTCTATGAAGCCCATTTCCTCATCTGCAAAAGAGAAAGGATAATATGCTCTATTTACTTACCTACATTATTTTATTGTGAAAAACCCAGAATATAATAATTTTATGAGAATATTTTAAAACTATAAGGCACCCTATAAACATCTGATGAAATAGGGATTGACGGCTGTATTTCTGAAGCATTATATTTCTCATGGGGTATATTAGCCAGGCCTCTGTAGAGAAATAGAACTAATGGGGGGAGGGGAGGGGAGAGAGAGAGAGAGAGAGAGAATAAGAGAGAGAGAGATTGATTTATTTTGAAAAATCTGCTCATGTGGTTATGGAAGTTGAAAGGTCCTATAATCTGCCTTCTGCAAGCTGGAGGCCCAGAAAAGCTGGTGGCATAGTTCCAGTCTAAGCCTGGGGGTCTGAGAACTAGGGAACCCAATGGTGTTAGTCTCAGTTCAAGTTTGAAAGGCTAGAAAACAAGGAATGCTGATGTCTAAGGGCAAGAGGAAACAGATATTCCAGCTCAAGCACAGAGTGAATTCTTTCTTCCTCACTTCTTTGTTCTAGTTGATCTGTCAAGGGATTGGATGATGCCCACTGGCATTGGTAAGGGCAATTTTCTTTACTTAATTGACTGATTCAAATGCTCATCTCTTCCAGAAACACCCTCAGACACACCTAGAAAAGTGTTTTGACAGCTATCTGGACATCCCTTAGAGAAGTCAAGTTGACACATAAAATTAACCATCACATGGGGTAACTCAATTACCTGGCAGACAACTTGTTCTGAGTTCCTCCCAAAAACAAAAGCAACAACAAAAAAAAAACACACAGCCCCATGAAGGCATTAATTAGAAATGTATGATTTAATATAACTTTTATAATAGAGCTGGAAGAATTTTACTTTATATGTCACTTAGCCAACAATTCAATAATACTGTCTTAGAAATTCATCTTTTCTCCAAAGCCTGTAAGATTGGGCTGTTTGTGGAAATATGCCTCTCCCAGTTCCTAAGCTCTTCCCTTCCCTTCATATTATTTAAATTAGCTTCTTACCAATAAAACCTGGAGGCCAAGAAAAAGCTTCTTTAGATTTTACTACTGACATCTCTTTAACAAATCTGTGTCTTTTCTTGTGAAAGGATTCTCCTAACAGCTACTAAAAACCCTGTTCTCCGGTTACTATCTGTTACCTTGAGAAAATATTGGCCATCCTGACAAATCAATTATATGAACTCTGTCCCTTTAGATTGAATGAATGGAAGAAAAACACAAGGCTTATATGTGTTTCTCAAGTCTTATTCAACTCAGGGCTCAGCAACTCTTCCTAGGATGGGCAAATATGTAGATACAGGAAATATTTTTGCCTCTTTTTGTCGGGCATCTTCCCTACCATGATCCACCCCAGTCTGGAGAATATGATATGCATAATAAGTTTTTATTGGTTCATCGCAGGTGTCCTGGGACACAAAGTTGTCTGGGAGAGTAGGTGCAAAGCCTAGGCTGGATCTTCAATTATCCCACACCTAGGACTCTTGTCTCCATGATTCCTTCCTTCATCCCCATTTCCACTGTCTCTGAAGGTCATGTTCTCCTTATATCAACCCCTTCCTCAATTCCTGCAAGACTAGGGTAGAGTTTGCCTTACAGATGTACTCTGCTTTAAGATGCCTACCTTTCCCACAGTAGAAAGAAATCTTTGATGTTACTTTCAACAGAGTTGCCAGAACTCCTTCATTTTTCTTGAAAAACCAGGTATTTTTGTCTCCCTACAATTCATAATTTGATAACCTAACCTTTTACTTGATGATATTAGGACATGGAGCTTTTGGGAGGTGATTTGTCATGAATGAGACTAGTGCTTTTAAGAGAAGAGATATGAGAGCTTATTCTCTGCTCTCTAACATGTAAGGACACAGCAGGAAGATGGCCATTTGCAAACCAGGAAGCAAACCCTCACTAGAACCAGATCTGTCAGCACCTTGACCTTGGACATTTCAGCCTTCAAAACTGTGAGGAATAAATGTTTGTTGTTTAAGCTACCCAGTCTATGGTAATTTGTAATAGCAACACAAGTTAAGATACCAGGAAATTGGTTCTGGGTGGTTACCTATCCTGTCAGTGAATAGCCAGGACTATACTACTTGTACCTTAGTGGGTAAAGTGAAACCAGGGTCTGAAGCTTTTTCTGTGCATCTTTCTGGGGCTTCTTTTTCCTCTCTTGCAGAAATCTTATAGGAAATTGGATTGGAGCTAGGAGAATGAATCATAACATGCAACCCTTGTTCCTCAAGTCTGAACAGTGATTCTCTCTCTCTGTCTCGCTCTCTCTCTCTCTTTTTTTTTTTTTTCTTAAAGGTGGGGTTTCTTCATGATGGCCAGGCTGGTCTTGAACTCCTGACCTCAGATGATCCACCCACCTCTGCCTCCCAAAGTGCTAGGATTACAGGCATGAGCCACAGCACCTGGCCTGAACAGTAATTCTCTATGCAAACTACTTTTTGGTTTTAAAATAAAAAAAACAAAAGCAGCCAAAACTCTTCCTTTCTCTTTGTCCTTCTAAATTACCTTCATTAATAATGAAATTTTGGTGGACTTCTTTCCCACATTGCTTCTGCCTCTTAGAGAATCTGAACTTCCTCAGAAAATTTTCACTGTGCTTCTGCAACTGCTGTCTTAGTCCATTTTGTGCTGTATGAAAGAATATCTGAGATTTGGTCATTTATAATAAACAGAAATTGGTTTTTGGCTGGGAAGGCCAAAATCAAGGGACTGCTATCTGGTGAGGGCCTTCTTGCTCTACCATCCCATGGTGGAAGGGCCAAGAGAAGGTGAGACAGAGCCAGAGATCAAACTCACAGCTTCAAGCCCTTTTATAATCAGCATTAATCCATTCATATAGGTGGAGCCCTCAAGACCTAAACTACCTTCCATTAGGTTTCACATGCCAAAATTGTTGCATTAAGGTTTGAGTTTCCCCCTCAGGGTTTTGGGGGAACACATTAAAACCATAGCAACTCTCCAAAGCAATTGGGATTATCTTTCTGACTTTGTCCCATAGCATCTGGGTTTGAATCCACATTAACACAGTTTCTCTAGTTCCAGTCCATGGGCTGAGGCCTTGTTTCCTTCCTCTAATTGCATAGTTAGAATTGTCATGCTAGTCTTGAGAAATCTCTGTATTCCTGGATATCTGTATCCCCAGATACCTGTTTGAAGTAGTAGGAGGCATTTCAGGCCTTGAGATCTTTAACAATTGTGAATGCCAGACCTTGAAATTCTTACTTTAATCAAAAAACCGTTCCTTCAGTCCCTGGTTCTGGGTGCCTTGAATATGCTTATATTTTCAGTAACATGTAGCTTTGGCTTAATAGACGATTGCTGTATGGTCTAATTTCAGCTGCTGATAGAAAATATTAGATTACCAATCTCACTATAGTTTCCATGATCATTATAGTTTCCAAATTGTGGAATTTGGGAGGGTGTTCTAAGAACTGACAATCTCCTTGAACTCTTCATTGTGAAGAGTTTAGAGTTTATTTGGAGAGAGTACACTTCTGACTCATTTCCATGAAAATATCAGCTCTCATGGAATAGTCAAAGAAGAAAAGAACTCAGAAACAGAAACACTCCATTCCAGCCTTAGCTTTATAACTAATTAAATGGTGTAACTAAAAACAAGCCACTTAACATTTGTGCCTCATTTTCCTCATATATCAAAAGAGAAATAGCCGGGCGCTGTGGCTCAAGCCTGTAATCCCAGCACTTTGGGAGGCCGAGGCAGGTGGATCACGAGGTCAAGAGATCGAGACCATCCTGGTCAACATGGTGAAACCCCGTCTCTACTAAAAATGCAAAAAATTAGCTGGGCATGGTGGCGCGGGCCTGTAATCCCAGCTACTCAGGAGGCTGGGGCAGGAGAATTGCCTGAACCCAGGAGGTGGAGGTTGCGGTGAGCCGAGATCGCGCCATTGCACTCCAGCCTGGGCAATAAGAGCGAAACTCCGTCTCAAAAAAAAAAAAAAAAAAAAAAAAAAAAAAAAGAAATAATAATAACTAGATTTGTTGTGAGACAAAATTCAATAAGGGAAAAATGCTTTGAAAAATATAAAACTGTACCAGAGTCAGGTAATTTTATTATTTTATAGCCTAAGTTGCTTTGGTCTTCCAATTTTAGTTGAAATTATACAATTGAAGATGAAACATCAATTTCATAGAGGGAATATAACAGAATGAACAGTAGTAGAAAGATCAATTTAATCTAGACTTCATATTTTTATGTGTAATCACTTAAAAAGCAAGAAAGAAAACATATTGCAACAATTGCAAAGAACTGGGCCATTAATTTTATTAGATTTTGACATCATTTAAATGTGCTTCAAAAAAGGGTATCTTTGTTTCATGCTAAGAGAAATGATAAACTCAAATGGTAACATCATATAAGCAAATCTAAAAAGGGGAACCTCTCTTAAAAAATGTCAGTACTATTAAAAGATCTTAATAAATTTGCTTGTGATCTGTTACAACTTACAACAACAAGTAACAGTTTTTACACTTATAATTCATTATGATTAGAGAATTTTAAATTCAGTTTTGCATTTGCATAATTACACATTTCAACTGAATTTGTAACCGTTTCCCCTTCCTGGTTATTGCTGCAAGTTTGCAAGCTTGCAGTCAAGGTGATTCAGCAACTGCTTGCTTAAAATGATTTGAATTCCATTCACAATCCCCGGGGTGAACAATCACGAATAAAGAAATCCCCAAACAATCTTGTTTTCAGGCAGCCTTCCCATCTTAATGCCTCGTATCACTGGGATCTGAACACCTCTTCAGAGCAGACTGGGCACGTTGTGCTGTGCCAGAGGTTTTCTATCAGGCAGGTTATGGAAACAGTCTGTTTTTCCAAGTGATATTTAAAGTTGTTTCCAAATTTGGTAGAAGAAAGAAGTGAATATGAAAATTTAGTATGTTTATACTTATTTTACGTCTTAAAAAATGAAGAAATTGGGCCAGGCCCACTGGCTCACGCCTTTAATCCCAGCCCTTTGGGAGGCCAATGCAGGTGAATCATGAAGTCAGAAGTTCGAGACCAGCCTAGCCAATATGGTGAACCCCCATCTCTACTAAAAATACAAAAACTCAGTTGGGCGTAGTGGCAGGTACCTGTAATCCCAGCTCCTGGGGAGGCCAGGGTGGGAGAATTGCTTGAATCTGGGAGGTGGAGGTTGCAGATCATTTTATTTAAGCTTTATTAGTAAAAAAACACCTTTTGACACTGGTGTCCTCACATAATAACCAATGCAGCATTTCAAATATTTCTGACCTAAAAACACACATACAGCAAAGGGTGAATGTGCATATATTTTTATAGATAGGGCCATAGTGCTTGTATATTTGGAGTTCAGTTGTTTAGAGCATTAACTTTTATTTGACAAATGGTGAGAGTACATAGAAACCTACATTTAATTTCTCCCCTTTTCTCTTTCCCGTCATCAGGTTCTCAAAATTCAGCAGTTCAGCTTTGCATATGACATTTAGCAAAACAAAAGGCCTATAGTTAACTTACTCTACCCTCTTGAGGAAATTCTTGCATTGTTGAAACCTCATACTCAGATCCAAATGGCAGAGCAAACTATTTTGTCTCCTCTTTGAGGGTTAGAAGGTAGGGATTTGTCATCCTGCTGTTAATAAGATTTTTTTTACCATATGTTTGTTCGTAGTTGCCCTTGATTTGTGAACGCAGCTGTTTGAATTTATACTTTTGTCAGAAAAGAAAAAGTTTTCCTCTACTCTTTTATCTTTAGTGCCTGGAGCCCTGCAAATTTAACTGACAAAAGACAGATTTACAGAAGAAAAGGAATACAAATTTATTAATACTTTTACATGCATGATAGTTTACAGAAAAGATGTGTAACTCAAAGAAGTTACATTCAAGAACTTCCATACATGTCTTAACAAATGAAAGAATGTTTTGGCTTCAAGTGATGATAAATTGTAGAGAATTGACTATAGAGAAAATACATGAGGAAACTAATGGAAGATAAGGATTATTTTAGTAAGATTTGTTTATGCAGACTCATCTTGATGGCTGTTCTCTGCCCTCCTCAGGTGATAAGGGTCACTTTCCTCTTCCAGTTACAGGAGGGCAGGGAGAATTTGTGCCATTTTTATAAAGGAAAATTTATGCCCTGCTTTTAGGCAGATAAGAGGAGAGCACAGAACTCTTCATGTTTTTGTTTATGCTTAATTACCTCTAACTCCAAATAATCCTTAGACCAAAGAGGCATATTTTGGAGTGGCATATCTTTATCTTCTTCACTATCAATATCTGTACTGGATAAGCACATTTAACTTCCAGGCAGACACTCTGGTCAAATGATCCACCAACATTTCCCCAACCCCTTTCTCTACTCTTCTTCCATATAGGGTGGTGAAAGCTAAATACTCTTTCCCAGGATTCCCACCACCCCCCCAATGTTGTTTTTTTGTTTTTGTTTTTGTTTTGTTTTGTTTGAGATGGAGTCTCGCTTTGTCACCAGGCTGGAGTGAAGTGGCTCGATCTTGGCTCACTGCAACCTCCGCCTCCTGGGTTCAAGCCATTCTTCTGCCTCAGGCTCCCAAGTAGCTGGGATTACAGGAGTGTGCCCCTACACCCAGCTAATTTTTGTATTTTTAGTAGAGACAGGGTTTCACCATATTGGCCAGGATGGTTTCAATGTCTTGACCTCGTGATCCTCCCGCCACGGCCTCCCAGAGTGCTGAGATTACAGGTGTGAGCCACTGTGCCCGATTCCCTTAAAGCTGATGCAGTCACATTTTTTTATGGTAGGTAGTTTGTCAGATATGTGCAGGGCAGGAGAGGACCCCTCCCACCAGAAATGTCTGGTGCTCATCAAGTGATGGTCAGGTGGTTGTTACACTCTCACTCTCAAATAATGTTAATAATTGCTCACAGCCAATGCCAGGGGGAGGCAGTCTCCCAGTAGATAGAAACACCTGAAACTGGTGATCAGCAGCTTCCTGATAAGGTCTCGGGATTTGGGCTAGTGGGCCCAAGCATGTGCACCAAGAGGCAAAATGGCAGAGTTTAACTGGTAGTGACATTTCTCTGGGAACACTGGACTGGTAAGGGAAAAATGCCTCAGGTGAGCATGTGCACAACTTCAGTAAACACACTGCGCATGCGGCGCCTCTCAAGTGCTGGCAGACCACCGTGCATGTGGACCGCCCATCCCAAGGAAAGAATCAAGGGAGAAGAGATGCAACCCCCCAAAAGCATGCCAGTATGAAAGACCCCAAGTCAAAGGTCAAACAATGCACTTCAATCTCTTATGTCACCCGTTTGATCTTCTTCCAAGTATACTTTACTTTCTTTTGTTCCTGCTCTAAAGCATTTTAATTAACTTTCACTCCTGCTGCAATATTTGCCACGGTCTCTCTCTGCCTTTTGCGCCTCAAATTCTTTCTTCTCAGGAAACAAGCATTGAGGCTGCTGCAGGCTCATACAGATTTGCCACTGCTAACAACATGACATGAACTGGGGTCAATAAAGCATATTAGAAATCTCTGGCTTTCATACTATGAGACAGAAATGACTTGCCATCTTTTCTTCTTGTTATAATCAACATGGCTATACCATCAGAGGCAGCAACAGGTATCCTCACAGCCATGAAACACTAAGGCTGCGAGAAAGGCCAAGAGAATTGTAGAGACACTTGTTCTGACATATCAAGTTTCTGGATCAATATCCAGTAACTTCTTTTCTCCAGAATTCTTATGAAAAAAAAAAAAATCCCTCTGTGAGCTGGATTTCTCTAGCATTTGAAGCCAAAGGTGTTTGTTAATTATACAGCCTCTCCTTGAACAAGACAACAATAGTTTGCTGTCAGATACACCCTACATTCCTTTCTCATCATTTCCCATGGTCAAATTAGCTTTTAAAAATATTGTACAATAACCATTCAGGTATCTTTTCCTACCTCTGTTAAATGGCATCATGTGTTTATTTTCTCTTGCTGGAATTTCTCTTTAGTACTTCTTTCAGAAAAAACCTGTAGATACTAACTTTTTGGAGCTTTGCATGTCTGAAAAAATGTCTTTATATTGCTCTCACACTAAATCCACTGAGTATAGAATTCTAGATTTGAAATAACTTTCACAACTCTGAAGTTATTGCTCAATTCTCTAGATTTTATTGTTAGCAATGACAGGTCTGGCTGGGGTGCCATATTCTACAACTGCAGGAGGTACCATCTGTGTTGGTGTCTTGTTTGATTTGCCCCTCAGCAGAACAGTGTGAATTGTTCATGATGGGGGGTTGTAATATTGTGGGGACCCTGAGTCTGACACTAATGTGATTTTCATTCCTTCATAGATACATATTTTCTTTCTGAAAATCAATGAATGCTTTCTTTTTATACTTAGATCTTTGACATATTTGTAGAATGTGTGTGTGTATGTGGGTTTTGTTTTGTTTTTTGTTTTTTGTTTTTTTGTTTTTTGATAGACAGTCTTACTCTGTCACCCAGGCTGGAGTGCAGTGGTGAGATCTTGGCTCACTGCAGCCTCCATGTCCTGGATTCAAGCAGTTCTCATGCCTCAGCCACCCAAGTAACTGGGACTACAGGCATGTGTCACCATGCCCGGCTAATTTTTGTATTTTTATAGAGACGGGGTTTCAGCATGTTGGCCAGGCTGCTTTCAAATGCCTGACCTCAAGTGATCCACCCACCTCGGCCTTCCAAAGTGGTGAGATTACAGGTATGAGCCACTGTGCCCGGCCATGTGGAGTTTTTTAAAATTCAGTCCTCACACACATGGTGGACCTTTCACCTATGGAAGGTTACTTTTTCCTCCACCCTGTCTCTTCCATTTTCTTACCTTTTTTTCTCCTTGCTTTTCTTTTTTTTTCTTTCTTTTCCCCTCTCCTTTTAAATATAATTTTCTCTCATTTATTTCCTCTTCCTTCTCTTTCTGGAGTGCTGTGGGAACATCTGAATGGTTCTCTATTCTTAACGTTTCTATTGTACTTTCTGCCGCTTCATCCTCCTGAACTTCATGAGAATCACAGAGCTCAACTGGCCCCTCACTAAGTCAGTCTTTATTTGTCTCCATCTTCCTCTGCTTGGCTGCCACTCTAATGAATGTTTTATTTAAGGTATCATGTTTTTCATTTCTATGATGTCTACTATTCTCTGCATAGTCATTTAGTCTGGTTTTCTCTGTGAACTGTATCCTTGAATATCAGTTTTCTGTTGAGTCTTACGCCTCTGTTACATGGTTTTTTTTTCCTTAAGTGTTTCGTAATTCTGTTTTTTTTCTCCACGCTAATATTTGAAAATTCTTATTTTCTTTTGATGACTATAGGTTCCATTTACAGAAGCTTGTGTCTGGTGATTTTAGGAAGGGGCAGTACCTGAAGTCAGGCTGGGCACATGGGGATGGTTTGGCATCAGAGCCTTCAAGTGTGCATTCCCTGCAGAGATCCTCAGTTACCAGGACATTGGCTTCCTCCTCCATCTCTGGTATCCACTCTGTGCAACTCCTATTTGAATATTTCTACTTTAGAAAATAACACTACTAATTGAGTTTGGACTAGGGAGAAGTCAAATTCTCCCTCACTTTTTCTTTAGTCCTGCTGTTCTTATAAAGGGGGCTATAGGTACAGTTACCTCTATCTTTTTTTTTGGCCCTAGCACTCATACCGGGAAAATGTCTGCGCATACACTTTGCAAAGTTTAGAAAGCAGTTATCAGAGTATTGCCTGGAGAGCAATATCCATTCTTTCCACTGCTGTTCCAAACACATTTAATTAATACCCTGTTGGTATTTCTATGCCTTCCCATGCTCTTTGTATTTGTTCACTTTAAGCTTGGAACATCTTTGACTTTCTCTTATCTCTCCAGACATTTCCTCTTGAGCATGATTTTTTTTTTTTTTTTCAATCTTGTTTCTCTGTCAACATGATCCTGTCTGTTTTCTATCACTCAGGACTTTCTGTCCCACTGATGGCATCCTTGTTTTCTAGCACTGGGAGGGAAATACTTTTTTTTTTTTTTTGAGACGGAGTTTCGCTCTCGTTACCCAGGCTGGAGTGCAATGGCGCGATCTCGGCTCACCGCAACATCTGCCTCCTGGGCTCAGGCAATTCTCCTGCCTCAGCCTCCTAAGTAGCTGGGATTACAGGCACGCGCCACCAGGCCCAGCTAGTTTTTTTTTTTTTTTTTTTTTTTTGTATTTTTAGTAGAGACGGGGTTTCACTATGTTGACCAGGATGGTCTCAATCTCTCGACCTCGTGATCCACCCGCCTCAGCCTCCCAAAGTGCTGGGATTACAGGCTGAGCCACCGCGCCCGGCCGGGAAATACTTTTTTTAAATAAATTATTATTATTTGGGGGTGGGGTAGTTAGGCTCTGACTCTATTGCCCACATTGGAGTGTAGTGGTATGATCTAAGTTCACTGCAACATCCACCTCCTGGGCTGAAGCGATCGTCCCACCTCAGCCTCCTGAGTAGCTGGGACTACAGGTGTGCATCACGATGCCTGGCTAATTTTTGTATTTTGTGTAGATACAGGATTTTGCTGTGTTGCCTAGGCTGGTCTCAAATTCTTGGGCACAAGTGATCTGCCTACCTTGGCCTCCCAAAGTGCTGGGATTATAGGTGAGATTATACCCAATCTTTTTAAAGATGAATTTTCTATTATCTAGAATAATTATCGACAGGAAGGTAAGTGGATTCTGTGATTAGTCTCAATTTTAGTATTCTTTAGTAATCTTTTACTAATCTTTTCTGGTAATTAATTACAAATTTGAATATGTAACTTAGCCAAAAAGAAAAATTACATAATTCCACTACTCAGAGACAACTAATATGAATATATTAATGTGTATCTTTTAGAGTATTCTGTTGATACTTGTTAAAACAAAAACAGGGTAATTGAAAACCTATTTATGTGTAGTGAACACCTAGTAGCAAGTGCAGTGATGGTTGAAAGAGATTTAGAGTTATGATGAGGATGCAGTCAAAAAAATTATCTGCTTTCACGTAGCTCTTAGTTCAGTGTAAACTATTGGAGGAGCAGAGCAAGATGGTGAATACGTGGTTCCACTAATCTTCCCCCTGCAAGGACACCAGTTTAACAACAAATTACACAACAAAAGCACCTTCATAAAAACCAGAAATCAGGTGAACACTCATAGTACCTAACATTAACGTACGTGTGTGTGTGTGTGTGTGTGTGTGTGTATCCATGACTATTTTATTTTATTTATTTCTATAGGTTTTGGGGGAACCGGCGGTATTTGGTTACATGAGTAAGTTCTTTAGTGGTCACTTGTGAGATTTTGGTGCACCCATCACCCAAGAAATGTACACTAACCCAATTTGTAGTCTTTTACCCCTTACCCCCTTTCTTCCCTTTCCACCAAAGTCCCAAAGTCCATTGTATCATTCTTACACCTTTGCATCTTCATAGTTTACCTCCCACTTAAGAGTGAGAACATACGATGTTTGGTGTTCCATTCCTGAGTTACTTCACTTAGAATAGCAGTCTCCAGTCCCATCTAGGTTGCTGTGAATTCCATTAATTCATTCCTTTTTATGGCTGAGTAGTATTTCATCTCATATGTATACACACACACACACACACACACGCACGCACGCACGCACGTATATATGATCGTTTCTTTATTCACTTGTTGATTGATGGGCATTTGGGTTGGTTCCACATTTTTACAATTGTAAATTGTGCTGATATAAACATGCATGTGCAAATATCTTTTTTGTATAATGACTTCTCTTCCTCTGGGTAGATACCCAGTAGTGGGATTGCTGGATGAAATGGCAGTTGTACTTTTAGTTCTTTAAGGACTCTCCACACTGTTTTCCATAGTGATTGTTCCAGTTTACATTTTCACCAGCAGTAGAGTGTTCCCTTTTCACTGCATCCATACCAACATCTATTATTTTTTGATTTTTTGATTATGGTCATTCTTGCGGGAGAAAAGTGGTATCACATTGTGATTTGATTTGCATTTCCCTGATCATTAGTGATGTTGAGCATTTTTCCAGGTCTGTTGGTCATTTGTATTTCTTTTGAAAATTGTCTATTCATGTCCTTAGCCCACTTTTTGGTGGGATTGTTTTCTTCTTGCTAATTTGAGTTAGTTGTAGATTCTGGATATTAGTCTTTATCAAATGTATACATTGTGAACATTTTCCCCCTCTGGGTTGTCCGTTTACTCTACTGATTGTCTCTTCTGCCATGCAAAGCTCTTTAGTTAAATTAAGTACTACATATTTATCTTTGTTTTTATTGCATTTGTTTTTGGGTTCTTGGTCATGAAGTCTTTGCCTAAGCCAATGCATAGAAGGGTATTTCCGATGTTATTTTCTAGAATTTTTATAGTTTCAGGTCTTAGATTTAAATCATTGATCCATCTTGAATTGATTTTTTTATATAAGGTGAGGGATGAGAATCCAGTTTCATTCTCCTATATGTGGCTTGCCAATTATCCTAGCATCATTTGTTGAATAGGGTGTCCATTTCCCACTTTATGATTTTGTTTACTTTGTCAAAAATGAGTTGGCTGTAAATATTTGCATTTATTTCTGGGTTATCTGTTCTCTTCCATTGGTTTATGTGCCTGTTTTTATACCAGTACCATGCTCTTTTGGTGACTATGGTTTTATAATATAGTTTGGAAGCAGGTAGTCGATGCCTCCAGATTTATTCTTTTTTACTCAGTCTCGCTTTGGCTATCCAGGCTCTTTTTTGTTTCCATATGAATTTTAAGATTTTTTTTTCTAGTTCTGTGAAGAATGATGATGGCACTTTGATGGGAATTGTATTGCTTTTGACAGTATGCTCATTTTCACAGTTTTGATTCTACCCGTCCATGAACACAGATGTGTTACCATTTGTTTGTGTTGTCCGTGATTTCTTTCAGCAGTGTTTGGTACTTTTCCTTGTAGAGGTCTTTTGACTCCTTGATTAGCTATATTCCTAGTATTTTATTAATTTTTGCAGCTATTGTAAAGGATTGGGTTCTTGATTTGATTCTTAGTTTGGTTGCTATTGGTGTATAGCAGTGCTACTGATTTGCATACACTAATTTTGTATCCTGAAACTTTGCTGAACTCATTTTTCAGTTCTAGGAGGTTTCTAGAGGAATGCTAGGGTTTTCTAGGATACAATCATATCATCAGCAAACAGCAACAGTTTGACTTCCTGTTTACTAATTTGGATAATGAAAAGGCTTCCAGCACAGAAAAGCGCAGAACCTGATGGTTTCACTGCTGAATTCTACCAAACATTTAAGGAAGATCTTATACCAGTTCTACTCGAACTATTCTGAAAACAGAGGAGTGAATACTTCCAAATTTATTCTACAAGGCCAGTGTTTCTCTGATACCAAAACCAGACAAAGACACATAAAGAAAACTACAGACCAATATCACTAACGAATAGTGATGCAAGAATCCTCAACAAAATACTAGCAAACATAATTCTACAACACATTAAGAAGATAACATGTGACAACCAACTGGGATTTATCCCTGGGATGCAAGAATGGTTCAACATATGTGAATCAATCCATATGATACATCATATCAACAGATCGAAGGATAAAGGTCATATGATCGTTTCTACTGATGCTGAAAAAGCATTTGATAAAATTCAACATCCCTTCATAATAAAAAACCATAAAAAACTGCATATAGAAGGAACGCACTTCAACATAATAAACGCCATATAGGACAGACCCACAGCTAGTATCATACTGAATGGGGAAAAACTGAAAGCCTTTTCTCCAAGATCTGGAACATGTCGAGGATGCCCACTGTTTACACTGTTATTCAACATAGCACTGAAAGTCCTAGCTAGAGCAGTCAGACAAGGAAAATAAATAAAAAGCATCCAAATTGTAAAGGAAGAAGTAAAGTTATCCTTATTTGCATATGATATAAATTTATATTTGGAAAAAACTTCATGATTCCACCAAAAAAAAAAAAAAACCAATTAGAACTGATGAACAAATTCAGTAAAGTTGCAGGATACACAATCAAGATACAAAAATCAGTAGTGTTTTTTTTTTGTTTTTTTTTTTGAGACGGAGTTTCACTCTTGTTACCCCGGCTGGAGTGCAATGGCGCGATCTCGGCTCACTGCAACCTCCGCCTCCTGGGTTCAGGCAATTCTCCTGCCTCAGCCTCCTGAGCAGCTGGGATTACAGGCACGCACCACCATGCCCAGCTAATTTTTTGTATTTTTAGTAGAGACGGGGTTTCACCATGTTGACCAGGATGGTCTTGATCTCTTGACCTCGTGATCCACCCGCCTCGGCCTCCCAAAGTGCTGGGATTACAGGCTTGAGCCACCGCGCCCGGCCTCAGTAGTGTTTTTGTATGCTAGCAGTGAACAACGTGAAAAAGAAATCAAGAAATAAAGAGTTAAATTTATAGGGGAAATCTAAGAATCTGATTAAAAATGGGCAAAAGATCTGAATAGATATTTCTTGAAGAGATACAAACGGTAAACATATATGAAAAGGTACTCAGCATAATTGGCCATCAGAGAAATGCAATCAGAAGTACAATGAGGTATCATCTCAACCCATTAAAATGACTTTTGTCTAAAGTCAGGTAACAACAAATGCTGACAAGGATGTGGAGAAAAGAAGACCCTCATACCTTCATACACTGTTGGTGGGAATGAAAATTAGTACAACCACTATGGAGAACAGTTTAGAGGTTCCTCAAAAAAGCTAAAAATAGAACTACAATATAATCCAGCATTCCCACTTCTAGGTATATACCCAAAAGAAAGGAAATCAGTCTACTGAAGAGACATCTGCACTCCCATGTTTATTGCAGCACTGTTCACAATAGTTAAGATTTGGAAGCAAGCTAAGTGTCCATCAACAGATGAATGGATAAAGAAAATATGGTGTATATACACTACAGAGTACTATTCGGCCATAACAAAGATTGAGATTCTGTCACTTGCAACAATGTGGATGGAACAGGAGTTCATTAAGTATAATAAGCGAAGCACAGAAAGACAAACATCACATGTTTTCACTTCTCCTGGGAGCTAAAAATTAAAACAATTGAACTCATGGAGATAGAGAGTAGAAGGACAGTTACCAGAGGTTGAGAAGGGTAGTTGGGGGCTGGGGGAAGGAAGGGGAGGATGGTTAATGGTTACAAAAGTTTAATTAGAGTAAATAAGGTCTAATATTTGCTAGCACAATAGTGTGACTACAGTGAAAAATAATTGTTCATTTTGAAATAACTAAAAGTATAATTATATTGTTGGAAACGCAAAGGGTAAATGCTTGAGGTGATGGATATTTTATTTATTCTGATGTGATTATTATACATTGTTTACCTATATCAAAATATCTCCTATAGCCCATAAATGTATGTAACTACTATGTATCCACAAAAACTGAAAACAAAAAATTAAAGGAATATATATATAACTACTAAGTAGAATAATAACACATGCTGTCATAGAGATAAGCATGGACTTCTCTGCAAAGCACAGAGGACATGGACTTAGCCCAGATGATGGAAGGGCCATAAGGAAAGGCTCTCTGGCGGCTATGTGGAGGAGGTGTATCACAAGTTTCGAATAGGACAGTTAACTCAGATAAAAGAACAGTGTTTGGATGATCTAGGCTTTCCAGGAAGAAAGAACAAGAAATGGAAGGATCTGTAGCCCTCAATTAGATGTCAAAAAAGGAAGAAATCATGAAGAATATGTATTATATGGTAATAAGGGTAAAGGTATGAATGCTGTACATAACTAGGCAGTTACTTTAGTGAAGGGAATTACATCATCAGAATTGTGTTGTAGAAAATACACTCTGTCATTTGCCTGAAGCATACATTGGAAGAGGGCAAAACTGGTAGTATAATGGTAATCTAGACAAGAAGGATGATGCAGTAGGTGAGATAAACCACCCATTCCCTTCTACTGGATAGAAGAATTTGTTCCCCGGCTCCTGGGAGTGCCACTGGCTGATAGGCAGTTCTCAGCTGTCAGCCCTCTACATAATTAAACAGAGTGGACATGGCCGGGCGTGGTGGTCATTTCCTCTCTCATTACAGCCCATATCCAGTAACTGATTAATGCAAATGAATAAAAACGCTTCCCCTTTGTTCCTGTAGTAGGCAGAATTCCAAGATGGTCCCCAAGATTCCTGATCCCTGGTATGTACACACCTTCTCCCAGTTATTTAGTCAGATACTAATATAAGGATTGCTGTGAGGAAGTTTACAGGTTTAATTAGGGTCTTAAATCAGTTGACCTTAAGATAGATTATCTGGGTGAATGTGGCCTATTCAAATGAACCTTTAAAAAGGAAGCTTTCTTTAGCTGGTTGATGAAGGGGAAGTCAGTGATTAAAAGAAAGAAAAGACTTTGACACATAAAGATTGCTGTCTTGCCAGGCGCGGTGGCTCACGCCTGTAATCCCAGCACTTTGGGAGGCCGAGGCGGGTGGATCACGAGGTCAAGAGATGGAGACCTTCCTGGTCAACATGGTGAAATGCTGTCTCTACTAAAAATACAAAAAATTAGCTAGGCATGGTGGCGCATGCCTGTAATCTCAGCTACTCAGGAGGCTGAGGCAGGAGAATTGCCTGAACCCGGGAGGTGGAGGTTGCAGTGAGCCGAGATCGCGCCATTGCACTCCAGCCTGGGTAACAGGAGAGAGACTCCGTCTCAAAAAAAAAAAAAAAAGATTGCTATCTTGAAAGGTGGAGGAGTCCACATGTCAAATAATGTAGTAGGTTTTTAGTTGCTGAGAGAGGCTCCAGGTTGGCAGGCAGCAAGAATATGAAGACCTGGCTGGGTTCGGTGGCTCACTCCTGTAATCCTGGCACTGGGAAGGCTGAGGTGGGCGGATCATGAAGTCAGGAGTTTGAGACCAGCCTGGCCAACGTAGTGAAACTCCGTCTGTACTAAAACTACAAAACATTAGCTGGCGTGGTGGCGGGCGCCTGTAGTCTCAGCTACTTGGGAGGCTGAGGCAGGAGAATCGCTTGAATCTGGGAGGTGGAGGTTGTCGTGAGCCAAGATAGTGCTACTGCAATCCAGCCGGGGTGACAGTGTGAGACTCCATCTCAAATCAAAATAAAAATAAAAATAAGAAAAGAAAATGAAGACCTAAGTCCTACAACTTTAAGAAACTAAATTTTACCACTTGTAAGACTGAACTTGGAGGCAGATTTTCCCCAAAGCCCCCAGAAGAGAACCTAACCTGGCTCACACCTAGATTTCAGACTTGTTACACCCTAAGCAGAGAACCCAGTCATGCAGTGCTAGACTTCTGACCTACACAACTGTGAGTTAAAAAAAATAGGTAGTGTTTTAAGCCACTAAGTTGGTAGAAGTTTATTTTACAGCAAATAGAAAACGAAAGTAACCCTTAAACTGCTGTAGGACTTACCAACACTGTATCAACAGGAATTGGGGAGTGCATATAGGACTGGATTCTGAGACTGCTGGATTAAAGGGACAAAACATAAAGTTGTTTATTGATTTGACAGATCTCTCCAATCTACAGGATTTAATACCAGGAAAAGACTCCAGAGTGTGGTGGTTTTTCCTAGAAGCATAGAAAAATGATGACCCACAATAAATGAAGTATTAAATACCTGAATTGCCATAGTAGGCAATTGAAGAAAGGATTTAAGAGGCTCAGAGAATTTGGACATGCTCTGAAACTGCTCCCTCCCCAAGCAATATAGTAAATCAAAAGCAATATTGCATCCCAAAGAAATGATATAATCTCGTGTAACCCTTTTAGACCTAAAGAATGCAAGAGTGATGCTCCCCTTCATATTGCCACTTAATTCATCAGTCTGGCTCCTGCAGAAATTAGGCAGATTTTGGAGGAAGACAGTTATCTACCACAAACTCCACTAAATACTATTCCCAATTACAGCTTCTGTGTCAATGTGGAATGCTTTCTATGTATTGATGTGGTTTCAAGTAATGATATGTAGCTAACAAGCTGATAAATGTATTTTTTCCACCCCTATCAAAAACAGAATCAGGGATAATCACTCTGTCGTTCTTCTCGTGTGTACATGTTAAATAAATTTGTATGCCTTATTTCCTAACAAACAAGCATAATAGAATCAAAAGACTTTTCATTCACTACTAACAGACAAGTGTATCCATTCACAGTTTTGCCCTAGGGCTACATCAGCTCGTCTTCCCTCTGTTTTAATATAGTCAGGACAAACCTGGACCAGCTGGACATCTTACAGAACATCACGCTCTTCCACCTAACAGTGATATGTAACACCAAGAAGCCTTTGTGAGACATCAGCAAAATGACAGATTATTGCATTTGGAACTTCCTACCTTGAAAAGGGATAACACAAAGCTTATTAGGCCCCCCTTTTTTGTCAGAAAATTTCCACAGCTGAGAATACTGCTCCAACCCATATACCAGGTGACAGGAAAAGCTACCAGTTTAGTGAAGAAAGTGGCTTTGTAGCAAATCCATGCTGTGGTGATAGTAGCCCTACCTCTTTGGCCATACAGTCTTGCATTTCCTATGGTATTAGAGGTATCAGGGATGGGAAGAGATGCTCTGTGGTGTTCTGGGGTAGAGACCTATACAAGTGGGCACCAAATGTGAAAATATTTGTATCACATGTATGCACTTAGAAAGCATTCACCATGGAGGAGGCATTAAGCAATCAGGTAGAACCACAACTCCCCTGGTTGATAGAAACTGGTCTCCTCTTCATCTACACCAGTGCTGTTACAATGGACATATGAATGGGTGACCATGATGGCAAAGCTGGAGGCCAGGCGTGGACAAAACAGCATAGACTTTCACTTATCAAAACTTAGGAAGCCACTGTTGCTATCAGATGTCCAATCTTCCAGCAGCAGAAACGAATACTGAGTCTGTCAATGTGGCACCATCTCTCAACTCCTTACGCTCAATCAGTTACTTGGTAATAAGTTGATCACATTAGTCCCCCTTCACACCGCAAGGAGCAGCTATTTATTTTGATAGAAAGAGATAGATATTCAGGTACTGATTTGCCTTTCTTGCCTGCAGAGCCTCAACCAGCATTCTTATCTGAGGGTTTACAGCATTTTCTCATTTGTATGGCATTCTAACCTACATTGTATTAGACTAAAGAATCACTTTGATGGCAAACAAAGTATGGGAATGGGTGTATAACCATTGGACCCACTGGGCACATCACATACTGTACCCCCCCAGAAAGCTGACAACTTTATAGAGCAATAAAATGGCCTATTAAGGGTATAGCTGAAATGTCAGCTCAGAGGTAATGCCTAGCAATGGTGGGACACCATCCTCCAATATATCCCTCCAATATGATCTTCAATCAATGGTTCTCAGTCAGGGGCAGTTATACCCCTGGAGAAATATTTGACAATGTCTGGAGACACCCTTTGGTTGTCATGATAAGTGGAGTCGGGGGTCTTGGGGAAAGGAACTGGGGTAGGTTGTATTGTACTGGTATCTAGTGGATAGTGGGCAGAAGTACACTAAATATCTTACAATGCATAGAGCAGCCTCCACAAACAAAAAATTATTCAGCTCAAAATATTAATAATGCCAAGGTTGAGAAACCCTGCTTTGAACCAGTGACATTTACATGATGCTGTTTCCCTATAGTTCAAATTCATTGATCTGGGACCCATGAGTTTTGGTGGTGGTGGTGTTTTTTGAGGCAGAGTCTCACTCTGTCACCTAGGCTGGATTGCAGTGGTGTGATACCGGCTCACTGCAACCTCCGCCTCCTGGGTTCAAGAGATTCTCCTGCCTCAGCCTCCTGAGTAGCTGGGATTATAGACACGCACCATCATGCTGAGCTAATTTTTGTATTTTTAGTAGACTTGGGATTTCACCATGTTGGTCAGGCTAGTCTCGAACTCCTGACCTCATGATCTGCCCATCTCGGCCTCCCAAAGTTCTGGGATTACAGGCATGAGCCACCAAACCTGGCTGACCCATGAGTTAAAAGCCAAGGAGCCCCACTTACCATCATTACCATTGACCCTCTTGGGGAATGTTTTCTATTTCTGCAACTCTGGGCTTCATGAGTTTAGAGGTTTGGTTTCCAAATACACAAGAGTCTCATTGGACTAAAAGCTACAGCTGTTTCCTGGGCACTTCAGGTTCATCTTACCAAGGGAGAAGCAGGCAAGAGGAGGAGTGACTCTCTTGGCAGGGGTATCAACCCTAATTATCATGAGGACTTAGAACTATTTTTACTTATTGGAGCAGAAAAGTACACTTGACTTGTACAAGGACTGAGAGCTGTTTTTACTTCATGGGGCAGGAAAAGTACACTTGGCTTCTAATATCCACTTGAGCATCATCTCTTGGTAACCCCTTCCCCAGTTTTGATGTTAAAAGGACAAGGGCAGTACTTGGGGTCTAAGAAAGGCACAGTTACTGTAGGCTTAGACATTTGAAGATGAGGGTCTCAGTCACAATACCAGGAAAAACATCAAGGCTAACAGAATGCTATGTGAAGGTAAAAGGAATCTAGAATGCATAACAGAAGAGAGGTGTGAGCATCAGCTGTGGTCTGAAGACCAGTTACAGAGGTAAAGATTATGTTTTGTTCCACGGACATTCCTCTTATAAAGGATGCCCATGGAATCCTGGAGGAGCTGCTTCTGGAACTTATGGTGAAGAGTGGATCTGAGCATTATAGAGGACAAACTTTAATGGATGTTATGATATGCTTCCCAGATGCCCCTTCAGAACTGAAGAGTTTCTTCTTCCCTCTGCGAATGCTGCCAGCAGACACCCTTTAGCTTCCAGACGTCTTAGAAACTGCCTAGGCTGAAAAGCATGCCCTCTCTTAAGGCCATACTTCTTTCCCAGACCATGTTTAATGACTTGTTGATGCAAAAGTATAAAGACCTCATCCCTTTGCTCTAGTGTAATATAATTCGGAATGGCCATCTCAACTATAGAATTCCTTGTGGGCTGGGTGTGGTGGCTTATGCCTGTAATTCTAGCTACTTGGGAGGCTGAGGCAGGAGGATTGCTTGAAGCCAGGAGTTCTAGACCAGCCTGGGTAACCATTTCTAAAAAAAAAAAAAAAAAAAAAAAAATTAGCTAGACACAAACTACAGGCATGAACCTGTAGTCCTAGCTACTTAGAAAGTTGAGATGGAAGGATCACTTGAGCTCAGGAGTTCTAAGCTGCAGTAAGCTGTGACTGTACCACTGTTCTTCAACCTAGGTGACTGAGTGAGACCCTGTCTCTTAAAACCAAACCAAAAACCCTAAGAAACTACTTACAGAATCTGCTGAAGCTTTTCTTGAGAGTGCCTCGCAGCCCAGCTTTTCCCTCTGCTCAGTCCTCCTTGATTCCCTTCCCTTAAACATGTGGCAATCTTAAGAACCTTCCTTCTGGCTATAATCTCTATCTCAGTCTGCTTCCTTGGGAACCCCATCTGTGGCAGATCACAAATTGAGCCAAGGCAGTAGCAATGGAGCCAGTGTAGAATTTTTAGGATATTTTAAGGAAAAATAGAGTTCATTACCAATTGGCTGTAAAAGGAAAGGAAGATGGAAGACTTAATTATAACTTCCACGTTTACTTGGACAACTGGGTAGTCAATGGTGCATTCATCAAGATAAGGAATATAAAAGTAGGAGCAGAGTTTGGGGGAGAAAATGACCAATTTCTTCTTGTACGTTTTCATCATGTTTATGAAGGAAAATGCAACAACATAATATGTAGAAAGTTATTAGATTTAACCATAAATTGCCACTTTTATAGGTCAAATTTGTTAAATATTGGCAATTTCAAGTGGGTGAAACTAATAATTATATATTAACTTCTACAAAGGAAAATTTGCAATTTTTATTAAACTTTATGTAGGCCATATAAGATTTCAGAAAGGCAATGTGTGTCAGATTCAAAAGATAATCTTTTAGATAATGTGTCATTTACATTTAAACCTCTGAGGCAAGAATATAAGTCACATATTGTTGCTTTAAGGCACATTAGGGGATCTTGATGAGACTGGGAACTTTGATTTATATTTATTTTATTATAGAAGTTGGGACATAATTGCCATAAGTAGAGCTACGAAAGGTCACAGGTAACTTAATTTCTATGGTAAAGTTTTCTATAACATGCTATCATCTGTCTTAAATTTAAAGAAAAACTAGGACACACTTGGATCGCATGGCATTTGTTGTCTTTCAGCAGGCTCATTGGCAGAACACAGAATGCCTACATGTAGTTTTTAGGTGAGATCAAAACTAAATCATACTGTGGCTTCAGCTTTATGGGCTGAAAAGTACACCCTTAATATACAAGTTCTTCCAAGGTTGTAGCAGGTAGTATTGGGTGAATATGGGCATCCAAATATTACTGATATAACTGACTCAACATGGTATTTGAGGGAGTAGAATTAAAAATAGGCTCTGTGGTGCTTTTTACTGTTTCCAGCCTCAGAATATTATTTCCATTCCTTTATTTAGAGAAGTAGCCCACTAAATATATATTAGTATGATTTTTTTAAATACAGATAATCACATAATTTTAATTTACATTTTAAATACAGGTAATCACAGCTAATACTATGTTAAAATTTTAGGTCGTAGACCTGGAGAGATTCAAAAAAATTAGAATAGGTACATGTAGAATGAAAAACAACCACCACCTTCTCTTAAAAGATAAGGCATAGGGCCGGGCGCGGTGACTCATGCCTGTAATCCTAGCACTTTGGGAGGCCGAGATGGGTGGATCACGAGGTCAAGAGATCGAGACCATCCTGGTCAACATGGTGAAACCCCGTCTCTACTAAAATACAAAAATTAGCTGGGCATAGTGGCGCATGCCTGTAGTCCCAGCTACTTGCAGGAGAATTGCTTGAACCCAGGAAGCGGAAGTTGCGGTGAGCTAAGATCGCGGCATTGCACTCCAGCCTGGGTAACAAGAGCGAAACTCCGTCTTAAAAAAAAAAAAAAAAAAGATAAGGCAGAGGATAAGATTCAAGGACAGAGGCAGTGACATCACTTGTCTGGGTTGGCTAGATAATAGAAGTGACAGAAGTGGAGAAAAGTATTAAGACAGCTATCAATCAGAATACCCTAGGTTATTCTGAAGTAACAAAAACCCTGAAAATCCTTATGGCTTTAAACCACCAAGTGTATTTCTTCCTCACATTATATGTTCATTGCATGTTGGATGTGCCTCCCACTCCCCATGGTTTTTACTACAGGATCCCCATTGAACAAGATACCACTGCTTCTAACACTGCAAGTCATCCAAAGTGAACAGAGAATGGGATGCATTACATACTGGCTTTTAATGCTTGTGTCCAGAGTAACACACATCCTTTCTGTTTACCTTCCACTCACACTTCGTTGTCTAAAGTAAGTTCAAGGCCACAGATAACTTCAAGAGACGTGAGAAAGCATACAAATACAAATATTTGGTGAGTGGTACTAAAGACAAACTAATATTGCCACTTTCTAATCTGTGGTTAGTTGAGATCAAAGGCAGTGTTGTGGGGAGAGGCAGACGTGAGAAATCTTGAACAGGGTGATGAAAAATATAGAGTAAAGATAGAACCATGCAGCCAGAATATATAGATCAGGCTTTGGGTTAGCTTCCGTTTCTTTTTCCCCCCTTCTTTTTTGAGACGGGATCTCACTCTGTTGCTCAGGCTGGAGTACAGTGGCTTGATCTCAGTTCAACTGCAGCCTCGACCTCCCAGACTCAGAGCATCATGTGGAAGGGTAAGTTTCTTGGTGGTAAATATTCGTTTGTTTCCAAATTTTGCAAAAATAATGCCATAATGAATAACCTATCAAGAAGTCAGAGTACTGGCAGGAAGCAGGTGGCACACTCAGGCTGGATTATTGAGGAGCAGCTAATAAAATTATTATTCATAGAGATGTAAAGAAGGGTCAAGGGAGACAAAAAATGTTAAGACAAATGCTAGTATCCTTTGAGAGTCATTTCCCCTCCATTTGGCCTAAAATAAGATTATAAGAGTAGTTACTGAAATCTGGAAAACCACTGTCATTAAAGTAGTAGCTATAGCTGTTAAACAGGGCTGCCTGATAGAACCTGGGCCCCAGGTAGAGGAATATTGACTTGGCCCAGAAGGAGATGAGAAATAAATACCCCAAACTTACTTTCCTCCTGCCTCCAGTCTCTGACTGACGTCCTCTATGGGCGAAACCTAAGTGGAAACCAGAGGAATCTAGTTAATGTAGTCCGAGGGTTAATGAACTATGGCCTACAGGCCAAATCCAGTCTGTGGCCTGCTTTTGTAAACAAGATTTATTGCAACACAGCCATGTTCATTTGTGTATGTATTATCTGTGCCTGCTTTCACACCATAACGACAGTTTAGTAGAGACTATATGGCCCTCACTTACTAAAATATATGCGGCTCTTTATGGAAAATATTTGCTGACCCAAATTGATGTGGGTCAAAAAGTTCAGTACCAGTCTCCGAGCAGGGTGTAGAAGGGTGGATAAGAGATCTGGAGTGGCAAACAAAGGCTATTCAGCATAAAAAGTAATTTCACGTTATGACAGTATATATTAGAAATAGATTGCTAAAAGTGTGATTGCTGGATCAGAGGTAAATAGCTGTGTAAATTTCCTAGATATCACCAAGCTTGCCTTCATTGGTGTTATACCATTTGACATTGTCACTGGCAACATATGAGTGGTCCCGTTTACCCACAGCCTATCTAACAGAACATATCCAATATGTATAGGCTCTCGCCTATCTGATAGGTAAGAAGTGGTATCACAATATATGGCTAATTTGCGTCTCATATTATGAATAAAATTGAACCACTTTTTGGATATGCAAGGCACCTTTTCATTTCTTTGTTCTCTAAGCTATTTGTTTATAGACAATGTAATATTTTTTCACTGGAGTACAACATACTCTAAAGTGTACAACATGTGAAAATATATAGCTCAATGAATCTTTTTTACAAAGTAAATATTCTGATGTAACAACCAACTAGGTCACATTATAAACATTGTATATTTGAAAACTTCCTCATGTTTCCTCTATTTGCTCTCCTAAAATTAATCACTATTCTGTTCATCATTAATTAGTTTGAATTGTAACTTTCTGTAAACAAAATTGTACAGCATGTATTCTTTGTCTGATTTCTTTCACTCATCATTATGTCTGTGAGCTTTATCTGTATTGTTGGTGAAGTTTTCTCTTTTTTAATGTAAAATAACTAATTTTTGAAATATGTAATTTATCTATTCATTACATTAGTAGTCATTTGAATAATTCCTTTTTGGACTTAAGACTAGTACTGCTCTAGACATTCATGTACATGTACTTTGGTGCATATATGTGTACATTTCTATAGGTTATGTATCTAGCATTGAACTTGTAGATCATGACGTATATGACTTTGGCTTTAGTAAGTACTGCCAAAGATTTTCCAAAATTGTTATATCAGTTTTCACTCCTTTCAGTAGTATATTGGAGTTCCAGTTGCTACATGTTCTTGCTATAACTTGGTGTGGTCAGAATTTTACATTTAGACCTATAAATTTTCATATCCATATGTGAAAAAAATTAACTGTAGTCTCTAACACACTCCATTCACAAAAATTTATTACAAATGAATTATAGATACAAGTGCGCTTCCAAAACCCCTTCATGAGAAGGATTTATGGTCTACAGCAGAGTAAGGTATGCCTTTCTTTATAATTCACTTTAGTACATTATGCATCACATCTCCCAGTTTTCCCTGTCTTGAACAGGAATATCTGTATCTGTCATTTTATGTCTGCCTCACCATTGTTTGTTGGGTAGCAGATAACTTGTCTTTCGGGTTTCACAAGTTCACAGATAGAGAAGAACTGTGCTCCCAGGGCTATACTTAAGGAACTGCACTCAAGGAGACTCCTTCATATACTTGGACATGATTTAGATAAGGAGATACTGGACCTTCATCTGATACCATAATGGCATGAGTTTTACAGAGACTTAAGAGATGGTTCACATATTTTTCATGTGTAAGAAATGAGAATCATTGGGAGCCACAGGGAAGACAATGGTAGGCTGCTTATAAACTGAATCCCTGTCATCTCTGCCTGCTTATGTTCAGTCCCATGTGTGACTCCTTCCCCTTGAGTATGGGCTGGACTTAATTGCTCTCTTCCAAAGAACAGAACATGGCAAAAGTGATGGATGTCAATTCTGAAATAAGGTTACAAAAACTATGACTTCCATCTTGCTGTTGACAGCTGATATGATACCTTGGTTCCTGTCTTCTTAAAATAATTTCAACCACTTAGCAAAGGGCTGTAGTATAGAATAATTTATTTCAAAAAGAAAAAGAGCATTTTGAAAGTTAGGTACAGAATAGGCAGGGGACATGGATGAAGCTGGAAACCATCATTCTCAGTAAATTGACACAAGAGCAGAAAACCAAACACTGTATGTCCTCACTCATAAGGATTCAGAGCAGGATGAGACAGCCAAGACTGGCACTAGGGAGGCTCCCTTTAAGGAGACTTATATGATTATTCATAAAGAGGTGTTACTAGTAAGCATGTTCTGGGTGGTCCCCTGGGTACACATGCACAATTGCTGTACATCTTTGTTCATACATTGCATCTTCTTTTATTATACTTGATCTTCTGGGATACATGTGCAGAACGTGCGGGTTTGTTGGATAGGTATACACATGCCATGGTGGTTTGATGCACCGGTCAACCTGTCATCTACATTAAGTATTTCTCCTAATGTTATCACTCCCCAGTACCCCCACCCACTGCTATCCCTCCCCTAGCCTCTCTACCCCCACCCCTACAGGCCTCGGTGTATGATGTTCCCTTCCTGTGTTTATGTGTTCTCATTGTTCAACTCCCACTTATGAGTGAGAACATGCAGTATTTGGTTTTCTGTTCTTGTGTTAGTTTGCTGAGAATGATGGTTTCCAGCTTCATCCATGTTCCTGCAAAGGACATAAACTCACCCTTTGTTATGGCTGCATAGTATTCCATGGTATATATGTGCCACGTTTTCTTTATCCAGTCTATCACTGATGGGCATTGTGATTGGTTCCAAGTCTTTGCTATTGTGAACAGTGCTGCAATAAACATACGTGTGCATATGTCTTTATACTACAGTGATTTATAATCTTTTGAGTATATACCCAGTAATAGGATTACTGGATCAAAGGGTATTTCTAGTTCTAGATCCTTGAGGAATTGCCACACTATCTTCCACAATGGTTGAATTAATTGATACTCCCACCAACAGCGTAAAAGCATTCTTGTTTCCTGACTTTTTAATGACTGCCATTCTAACTGATGTGAGATGGTCTCTCACGGTGGTTTTGATTAGCATATCTCTAATGACCAGTGATGATGAGCTTTTTTTCATATGTTTGTTGGTTGAATAAATGTCTTCTTTTGAAAAGTTACTGTCATATCCTTTGCCCACTTTTTATTGTGGTGTGTGTGTGTCTGTGTGTGTGTGTAAATTTCCTGAAGTTCCTTGTTGATTCTGGATATTAGCCATTTGTCAGATGGATAGATTGCAAAAATTTTCTCCAATTCTTTAGATTGCCTGTTCATTCTGATGATAGTCTCTTTCGCTGTGCAGAAGCTCTTTAGTTTAATTAGATTCAATTTGTCTATTTTGGCTTTTGTTGCCATTGCTTTTGGTGTTTTAGTTATGAAGACTTTGCCCATGCCTATGTCCTTAATGTTATTGCCTAAGTTTTCTTTTAGGGTTTTAGGTCTCACGTTTAAGTCGTTAATCCATTATGTTTATGGATTTGCGTATGTTGAACCAGCCTTGCATCCCAGAGATGAAGCCTACTTGATTGTGGTGGATAAGCTTTTTAATGTGCTGCTGGATTTGGTTTGCCAGTATTTTATTGAAGATTTTTGATTTGATGTTCATCGGAGATATTGGTGTAAAATTTTCTTTTTTTGTTGTGTCTGCCAGGTTTTGGTATCAGAATGATGCAGGTTTCATAAAATGAGTTAGGGAGGATTCCCTCTTTTTCTATTGTTTGGAATAGTTTAAGAAGGAATGGAACCAGCTCCTGTTTGTACCTCTAGTAGAATGTGGCTGTGAATCCATCTGCTCCTGGACTTTTTTGGGTTGGTAGGCTATTAATTACTACCTCAATTTCAGAATTTGTTATTGGTCTTTTCAGGGATTCAACTTCTTCCTGGTTTAGTCTTGGGAGGGTATATGTGCCCAGGAATTTATCCATTATACATTTCTTTTTTTTTTTTTTTTTTTTTTGAGACGGAGTTTCGCTCTTGTTACCCAGGCTGGAGTGCAATGGCGCGATCTCGGCTCACCGCAACCTCCGCCTCCTGGGTTCAGGCAATTCTCCTGCCTCAGCCTCCTGAGTAGCTGGGATTACAGGCACGAGCTACCATGCCCAGCTAATTTTTTGTATTTTTAGTAGAGACGGGGTTTCACCATGTTGACCAGGTTGGTCTCAATCTCTCGACCTCGTGATCCACCCGCCTCGGCCTCCCAAAATGCTGGGATTACAGGCTTGAGCCACCGCGCCCGGCTATCCATTTCTTTTATATATATATATATATATATATATATATATATGTTTTTGTGAGTCTGATCTTATTTATTTGTTACCCAAAAAATCTTATTTCTGACTGGATTCAGACTTAGAAGTAGAAGCTCACAGAGACGAAAGTCTGCGTCTCTTCGCAATTTGTTCCTGGCGCTTCTCTTTAGCCTCCTTCATTCTCTTGGCCAAAAGTTTATCATATTCTGCGGCCTCTTCCTTGTTTTTCTTAGTACGCTGCTTCTTCAGAGCAATAGGCCGCCGTTTGTGCTGCAGGACACGTGGAGTAACAAGACGCTGAATCTTGGGTGCTTTAGTCCTAGGTTTCTTACCTTCTTTGTTTAAGGGCTTTCTTACAACATACTGGCGGACATCATCTTCTTTAGAGAGATTGAAAAGTTTGCGGATTTTGCTAGCTCTTTTGGGCCCCAGGCGACGAGGCACGGTGGTATCAGTTAGTCCAGGAATATCCTTCTCTCCTTTTTTTACAATAACCAAGTTGAGAACGCTCAGATTAGCATCCACAATGCAACCACGAACTGATTTTCTCTTTCTTTCTCCAGTTCTCCTTGGTCTGTAACAGGAATGCCCCTTACTCAGTAGCAGGCGGACACGGCCATGAGTCAAGACACCTTGCTTCATGGGGAAACCTTGTTTGTCGTTCCCACCACTGATTCGGACCACATAACCCTTCCATTCTTCACCCAGGGCGTCAGCAGCAACTTCTGTCGCCATCCACTTCTCATAAAAAGTACGAAGTTTGCGTTCATCGTGCACTTCAATGAGTTTCTGGCAGCCAGTAGCTGGGAAGGAGATGTTCAGCTTCATCCTAAAGCAGCTATACGCCTTCCAGGTGCCACGGAAAAGAGCCCATTTCTTCTATATTTTCTAGTTTATTTGTGTAGAAGTGTTTATAGTATGCTCTGATGGTAGTTTGTATTTCTGTGTAATAGTGGTGATATCCCCTTTATCATTTGTTATTGCATCTGTTAGATTCTTCTCTCTTTTCTTCTTTATTAGTCTGACTAGCATTCTATCTATTTTGTTGATCCTTTCAAAAAAGTATCTACTGGATTCTTTTTTTTTTTTTTTTTTTTTTTTGAAGGGTTTTTCATTTTTCTGTCCCCTTCAATTCTGTTCTGATCTTAGTTATTTCTTATCTTCTGCTAGCTTTTAAATTTATTTGCTCCTGCTTCTCTAATTTTTCTTTTCTTTCTTTTTTTTTTTTTTTTTTTTTTTGAGACGGAGTTTCGCTCTTGTTACCCAGGCTGGAGTGCAATGGCGCAATCTCGGCTCACCGCAACCTCCGCCTCCTGGGTTTAGGCAATTCTCCTGCCTCAGCCTCCTGAGTAGCTGGGATTACAGGCACGTGCCACCATACCCAGCTAATTTTTTGTATTTTTAGTAGAGACGGGGTTTCACCATGTTGACCAGGATGGTCTTGATCTCTTGACCTCGTGATCCACCCACCTCGGCCTCCCAAAGTGCTGGGATTACAGGCTTGAGCCACCGCGTCCAGCCTCTAATTTTTCAATTGTGATGTTAAGGTGTCGATCTTAGATCTTTCTTGCTTTCTTCTGTGGACATTTAGTGCTACGGATTTCCGTCTAAACAGTGATTTGGCTGTGTCCCAGAGATTCTGGTATGTTATGTCTTTGTTTTCATTAGTTTCAAAGAACTTACTTATTTCTGCCTTAATTTTGTTATTTGCCCAGTAGTTAGTCAGAAGCAGGTTGTTCAGTTTTCATGTAGTTGTACGATTTTGAGTGCATTTTTTAATCCTGAGTTCTAATGTGATTGCATTGTGGTCTGAGAAACTGTTTGTTATGGTTTCCATTCTTTTGCAATTGTTGAGGAGTGTTTTACTTCCAATTAAGTGGTCAATTTTAGAATAAATGTGATATGCTGCTGAGAAGAATGTATATTCTGTCGATTTGGAGTAGAGAGTTTTGTAGATGTCTGTTAGGTCCACATGGTCCAGAGCTGAGTTCAATTCCTGAATATCCTTGTTAATTTTCTTTCTCATTGAACTGTCTAATATTGACAGTGGGGTGGTAAAGTCTCCCACTATTATTGAGTGGGAGTCTAAGACTCTTTTTAGGTCTCTAAGAACTTGCTTTATGACTCTGGGTGGTCCTGTATTGGGTGCATATATATTTAGGATAGTTAGTTCTTCTTGTTGTATTGATCCCTTTACCATTATGTAATGCCCTTCTTTGTCTCTTTTGGTCTTTGTTGGTTTAAAGTCTGTTTTATCAGAGACTAGGATTGCAACCCCTGCTTTTTTTTTTTTTTTTTTTTTTTTTTGCTGTCCATTTGCTTGATAAGTCTTCCTCCATCCCTTTATTTTGAACCTATGTGTGTCTTTGCACGTAAGATGGGTCTCCTAAATACAGCACACTGATGGGTCTTGACCCTTTATACAATTTGCCAGTCTATGTCTTTTAATTGGGGCATTTAGCCCATTTACATTTTAGGTTAATATTGTTATGTGTGAATTTGATTCTGTTGTTTTGATGCTAGCTGGTTATCTTGCCCGTTAGTTGATGCAGTTTCTTCATAGTGTCGATGGTCTTTACAATTTGGTATCTTTTTTCAGTGGCTGGTACTGGCTGTTCTTTTCCATGTTTAGTGCGTCCTTCAGGCGTTCTTGTAAGGCAGGGCTGGTGGTGACAAAGTCTCTCAGCATTTGCTTGTCTGAAAATGATTTTATTTCTCCTTCACTTATGAAGCTAAGTTTGGCTGGATATGAAATTCTGGGTTGAAAATTCTTTTCTTTAAGAGTGTTGTATATTGACAGCCACTCTCTTCTGGCTTGTGGAGTTTCTGCTGAGAGATCCACTGTTAGTCTGATGGGATTCCCTTTGTGGGTAACCCGATCTTTCTCTCTGGCTGCCCTTAGCATTTTTCCCTTCATTTCAACCTTGGTGAATCTGACAATTATGTGTCTTGGGTTGCTCTTCTTGAGGAGTATCTTTGTGATGTTCTCTGTATGTCTCGAATTTGAATGTTGGCTTGCCTTGCTAGGTTGGGGAAGTTCTCCTGGATAATAAATGTCCTGAAGAATGTTTTCCAATGAGGCTTTGTTCTCTCTGTCACTTTCAGGTAGCCAAACAAATGTAGGTTTGGTCTTTTCACCTAGTCCCATATTTCTTGAAGGCTTTCTTCATTTCTTTTCACTCTTTTTTCTCAGATCTCGTCTTCTTGCTTTATTTCATTGAGTTGAGCTTCAATCTCTGATATCCTTTCTTCTGCTTGATTGATTCGGATATTGATACTTTTGTATGTTTCACAAAGTTCTTGAACTGTGTTTTTCAGTACCGTCAGGTCCTTTATGTTCTTCTCTAAACTGTTTATTCTAGTTAATAATTCGTCCAATCTTTTTTCAAGGCTCTTAGCTTCCTTGCATTGGGTTAGAATGTGCACCTTTAGCTTGGAGGAGTCTGTTATTACCCACCTTCTGAAATCTACTTCTGTTAATTCATTAAACTCATTCTCCATCCAGATTTGTTCCTTTGCTTGTGAGGAGTTGTGATAATTTGAAAGAGAAGAAGCATTCTGGTTTTTGGAATTTGCAACCTGTTTGTACTGGTTTCTCCCCGTCTTCATGGATTTATCTACCTTTGGTCTTTGAGATTGGTGACCTTTGGTTGGGGTTTCTAAGAGGACATTCTTTTTGTTGATGTTAATACCATTACTTTCTGTTTGTTAGTCTTCCTTCTTACAGTCAGGCCCCTCTGCTGCAGGTCTGCTGGAATTTGTTGGAGGTTCACTCCAGACCCTGTTTGCCTGGATATCACTGGTGGAGGCTGAAGAACAGCAAAGATTGCTGCCTGTTCCTTCCTCTAGAAGCTTAGTCACAGAGGGACACCTGCCAGTGCCAGCCAGAGCTCTTTTGTATGAAGAGCCTGTCAGCCCCCACTGTGTGGTGTCTTCTAGTCAGCATACATGGAAGTCAGGGATCCACTTGAAGAGGCAGTCTGTCCCTTCTCAGAGCTTGAACACTGTGCTGGGAGGCCTGCTTCTCTCCTCAGAGCTGTCAGGCAGGGACATTTAAGTCTGCTGAAAGTGCGCTCACAACTGCCTCCTCCCCCAGGTGCTCTGTCCCAGGGAGATGGGGATTTTATATATAAGTACCTGACTGGGCCTGCTGCCTTTTTTTTTCAGAGATGCTCCTGAGAGGGACTCCTGAGAGGGAGTCTGGCTGCAGTGGCCTGAAGTTTGAACTTCTCAGTGGCTTTGTTTACACTGTGAGTGGAAAACCTCCTACTCAAGCCTCAGCAGTGGTGGATGCCCTTCCCCGCCCCCAAGCTGGAGCATCCCAGGTCAAGCTCTGGCTCCTGTACTAGCAGCGAGAATTTCAAACCAGTGGATCTTAGCTTGGTGGGCTTTGTGGGGTGGGACCTGCCAAGCCAGACCCCTTGGCTTCAGACCCTTTTCCAGGGGAGGAACAGTTCTGTCTCACTGACGTTCCAAGTGCCACTAGGATATGGAAAAACAGCTCCAGGAGCTAGCTTGGTGTCTACCCAAATGGCCACCCAGTTTTGTGCTTGAAATCCAGACCCTGGTGGTGTAGGCACTGGAAGGAATCTCCTGGTCTGCTGATTGTGAAGACCATGGGAAAAGAACAGTATCTGAGCCAGAGTGCACAGTACAGTCCCTAATGGCTTCCAATGGCTAGGAGAGGGAGTTCCCTTACCCCTTGCACTTCCCGGGTGAAGCGATACCCCACCTTGCTTCAGCTCACCTCCATGGGCAGCACCCCCTCTCCAACTAGTTCCAGTGAGATGACTGGGTACTTCAGTTGGAAATGCAGAAATCACTCACCTTCTGCATCAATCTCGTTGGGATTTACAGATGGGAGCTGTTCCTATTTGGCCATCTTGCCCTAAATTCATTAGTATCTTAAATCTCCGCCCATCGGTGTGCTTTTTATTATTAAAATGAGCAAATCATCAGTTTAAGGATAGGTAAAATAAAAAATGTACTTGCTCTTTAAAAGAGAAAGTCCTTCCTGAAGATAGCTTTGCTTCAATGAGCTCAGTTACAATGCAGATGCTGTTTATTGTGTTGATTATGCAGTCACCATGATTGCTGTGTCTTGAGAACATGGTCACTTGCTTGACTACCTGTCCTACCTCACTATAGTCTCTCTTTTCCTCTCTCTTTCTTTCCTCTTCTTTGCTTGCTTACTTTTAAGATGCCTTACAAAGAGGCCTGTGTGAAAAAGGAACTAAGTGCAGCCTTCAGCCAACAGCCAACAAGGACTGAGGCTCGTAAAGAATGGTACCATGCCAACAATCATGTAGTGAACTCAGATGCAACTTCTTCTACAGCTGAACATTGCAATTAGTGCAACTCAGATGACACTTTGATGGTAGTCTATGAGAAACCTGAAGCAGACAACACAGATAAGCAGGGCTCAGATTCCCTTGGCTAGGAGAAGGAGTTCCCCAAGCCCTTGCACTTCCCAGGTGAAGTGACACCTCATCCTGCTTCAGCTCACCCTCTGTGAGCTTCACTCACTGCCCAACCAGTCCCAGTGAGATGATCCGGGTACCTCAGTTGGAAATGCAGAAATCACCTACAATAATAAATGTTGTTTAAGCCACTTAATTTTGGAATAATTTGTTGTGAAATCATAGGTTACTAATATATAGCATAGCATTGTACAGCTGAAGGGTTATCAATTCAAGACCCTTCCTCATTTGACAGTAGAGAAAATGAATACCAGTGATAATTAAGAACATAAAATATGCCAGAATTATGTTAGTATGATGAATGGCTTTTTTTTTAAGATAAAAAAGAAACTGCAATCACATAGAGATTGTGGGTTTTTTAAAAAATAATTACTGAAACAATCATAAAGCTGGGAGGGAATTTAGAGATCATTTAGTAGTATCCACTTATTTTATAGAGGAAGAAACTAAAATATACTTTTAAAAATTCTCTTTTGTGATTGCCTTCTGAAGTGGTTTATGAGCTACATGAGAAAACCAGGCTCATAACTTTGTAGCTCACCTTTTTTGAAACTCAAACATTACAATCCAATTTAACCAACTACTTTATTCACTAGTTTTGACTTTTGGCAGGCTCTGAAAAATCAAATCCTCTGTCAAAGGATGAAGATTTGCTACTATTGAGGATAGTCAAAGAAATTAGCTTCAGGCTCTGAAAGCAATTTCAGGAGGAGTTCTAAAACTGTTTTAAGAAATGGCAGTACTGCTGGAATAAATGTATATCCTGTCAGGGCAGCTACTTTGAAAGGGATATAGTAATTTGGATCTGCAATTTCTGCATTGTTTCTTGAAGAGTAGAAACACATTCTGTAACAAGTGTGCAGAAAATGATAGCCATCCATTCCACAACAACCTTAACAAAAGTTTAAATAAAAGGTTTCAAACAGTGCTTTAATCTTTGCTCAGCCATCTGCACCTGCAATCTTGAATGTGACCTCTTTGCATTTTGTAGTTATTGACAATTTGGGTCTATGACACTCTTACCAGGAATTGTCATTTACTATTGAATTATTTAATATTTTCCTTCAACATCATAGCTGATAGCAGAACTAGATTTACAGTTATATAAACTATCATCCCTTAGTCCTTTTCATCATTCCATCTATTTCATACTTTCTTTGTGCATCTTGATTGATATTTAAAATGTTACTGTTAGAGTTTTATGACATAGATTCTGAATTGCAAATAAGTTTTAAGTGGCTTACTTTGTTCAGTTGTTTGTGGCAATCTGGAACACCACTATTGAGGAAGATTCTGTGGCTTGATCCAGTATTAGTGGGAAATAAGCCCATGTTTTGTTATGTCTGCCATCATCACAGAGGAAGGGTAACCACATATATATTTGATGATCCTTCTTAGGATAACTGCTTTGGCCCTTATTGCAATAAAAATATCTCTAGAGTGGATAATGTTTACTAGATTGTCATCCAGTTATACCTTAGAAGTAATAAAAGTCTTCCATGATGTAGTGAGGAGAGTATATTCAGCTGGTCTGTATTGGAAATGGGGGATTTCATCACCAGGGAAAATGAAACAGAATTGTTGCAAAGATGGTCTAAGGATCCATACCTCACAGTTTTATCTTTGTTCAGCCCTAATTACTTTTAAGTGTTTCTTCAATTTGGTATGATTATCTCTTCTCACCATTTAGGAACACTGCAGAAACCTGAAATATTCATATTATTATTATGGTTCCCAGGTCACTGATTTAATCTTAGCATATTGTGTTAAGAGTTGATTTTTCCAAGCTATGATTTGCCTGGAGGAAGGGCAGAATTTATTGTGGTCTTAGCACATGTCAGAAACCCTTGGGGAAAGTATTTTGTTGTGTTCCTGGATAGTGAATACAGGAAGGAATCCTGTAGTCCTCTGTCCCACTCACATCTATGGTCAGTGTCCAGTATTGAATGCACAGTCAGTGCCCTGTGTTTGTGTTTTGACAAATCAAAACTCCTTTCTCTGTCTATAGTAATAACTGAGTACAAGACAGTAAGCAATCAGAAAAGTTGAGGACAACTAGCAGGGATAAACTTGGATTCTAAGAACCTGAATCAGTCCATGGTACTCTAGGTTTATACTAGTATTTATTACCTGTATAGCTGCTTCTTTCCTACATTCTCCTTTTCTTTCTCCTCTCAGTGGTCTGTGTCTCTAGCTAAACCTCCTATTGATGCTCCTTTCTTTCTCTTATTTTTCTACCTCGCTTTTCTGTAGTCATTCAGAACTAAATAGTGTGTCAACCTCTAAACAAATCTATAGTATATTCTGTGACCTGAATCCCATTTTCTCAGCTACCAATAAATTGCAATTCATTCCTCACAGCTTCCTGACATAACCTCTGACTGGTTCATACTAAATCTTTACTATATCCCAGAAATGTAACCTGGTCTAGACTCTAGCTCACTTTTATGGTAACTCAGTATGCCTCTCTAGGAGGAGAGTTATCCCAGTTTTTTGTTTGTTTGTTTGTTTATTTGTTTGTTTTTTCTTAACGTTTGAGATGGTATTTCAAAATTTGGGAGGAAATATTAACGTGGACAAAGACTTAAAAATACCTTCATTCTAATGTCATTCTAGCTTGAAGAATCATGATACTTTTTAATAGAATGACTGAACTTTACTTTCTTCCCCATTCAATTAAGAAATTAACAATGTATACATTGTTAATTTTCTATTTTTTTCTTAATTGAATGGGGAAGAAAGTAAAGTTCAGTCATTCTATTAAAAAGTATCATGTTTCAAGGCTTTGCTTTGGTGTATTGGAAACTTTTCTGAACCCTTCCTATGAGAAGTAATTGGATGTGAGTATAAGATGAATTACAATTCAAATCAGTCATTGGAAGCATACCAATTGGCTCATCTAAAAGTGTAACTAATTCACTACTGGTAAATTCTCAAAAATTCTTAACAATTCAGTACTTTGGCAAATCTCAGTTTGCCAAAGTGAGGTAGAAAAAAGTAATTACAACCTTTTATTTCTGATTATGTAATATAAGTGTATAGTTGAGTATCAGTGACATAATTCACTTATGCTTAACAGATGAGTGATCCAACACTACTAAACACTGCTTTGCACCATGACTACCTCCTGCCACTGCCAATGAGAAACACCACAGACTATCACCATCTTTCATGGAATCTTTACCAAATACAGAGTTTATTACTCTTAGTTGTATGTAATAATCTTGTTTCTAGTGTCTGTTATGGATCTTAGATAGAAGATAGGCTATGAATTATTTCAGTGGAGAATGGAAGAGAAAGATACATTGTGAACAGTTTATTCCTATAACATTGAAAGATAATTTTCATCTCCTAATTATAGGGGTGATGCTTGCTATAGAGTGGCAAATTGGTAGCCATGCATGTCCACCCTCCCGGCAAGAGTAGAGTCCTGTGTTTTCCTAAGGGCTACCTAGCTCCATTGGAAATGCTCTGCTCCCTTGTTCAACAGCTATTTTGTGTTTGGCTAGTCTCAATTAACGCACATTTAAAAGTAGTTGTATGGTCAGGAAAAACTTTCAAAAAACTTCCAAAGTGGCATTTATATCTGTCTCAAAATAGAACATCAGTGACCAAAGGATGCTTTAAAGTAAATGAAAGAAATAACTCTGAAAAAAAAAGAGAGTAAGGGGGCTAGAAAGCAAGGTATCTTTGAACAAGTTGGTCTGTTGCTAAATGGTCACATCTCTTCCCATTATTACCAAGAATTAAAGCTACTGGAAGAAAGAACCAAAGAAAAAAACATAAAAGGTGCAGCTTCAGGGCAAATGTCAGCAAAAAGAGGGAGAGCCTGCAGAGAAAATCAAAAATAGCATGGAAGAGATAGACTGTAGGAAATAATAAATAAAAACATCCTTGAGTCACAGAATTAAAAGCATTAAGGCAATAAGTAGCAAAAAAATTTTTTTAAAGGAAGAAAAACTGAAAAGTAGGGCAAACTTACATGGATTTGTGGTCCAGTAAAAAATATTTCCATCTAGATTCAGTTTGCAGAAGGCATGTTCTGTATTACCACAACAGGAATATGGATAGAGATAGAAACTCCTAAAGATGGTAGATAGGCAGCTCAAATACTAGAATGAATAAGGATATTTATTGAGAGAAGTAAAAGAAAAAAAACTTACATGGAAGACGGAAGAAAAGTCTCACCCAAGATCCTTGCAAAAAATCTCCGGCAGAAGCTAAGAACCTGTTCACTGACATTTAACACAATTTTTCCTTAAAAGGACAGATTGAAGTAACAGATATTCAACCCAAAGAATCTCTTTTATCAAATATCTGCTGAATATTGGCCATAAGAGAGTCTGAGTAACATCTATAACTCTTCTTCTTCTTCTTTTTTTCTTTTTTTTTTTTGAGTTGGAGTTTCACTCTTGTTGCCCAGGCTGGAGTGCAATGGCACAATCTCAGCTCATTGCAACCTATGCCTCCTGGGTTCAAGCAATTCCCTTGTCTCAGCCTCCCAAGTAGCTGGGATTACAGGCACATGCCACCATGCCTGGCTAAATTTTGTATGTGTAGTAGACAGAGTTCATCATATTGGTCAGGCTAGTCTTGAACTCCTGACCTCAGGTGATCCACCTGCCTCGGCCTCCCAAAGTGCTAGGATTGCAAGCGTGAGCCACCGTGCTCGGCCTGTAACTTGTCTTAGAGTGCCTTTGTTAGGGAGTCTCTTCGATTACTCTGTTTATCTGTATGTCTGATAGATGAGACGGAACCTTTCTATTCTCAAATAAGGCAGGAGGAAGTTATAATTAGATTTTACCAAACTCACATTTTCTACCTTGAGTTTAAAAACTTCTTTTTAAAGGCCAAAATGCCCTGTGCTGGAGTGATTTTAGGTTTCCTTGTGCTGGGGATTGGATAGAGCTTCTGAGTAGAGGCAGATTTATCCTGAAGCTAATAATGAGAGAGCTTTAGAGCCACCTCACTTGTATGACCTCAAAACAGAAGTTAATACTTTGGGTATGATCTGGGTTTTTTGCTCATATTTCAATGTTCTTTTTGATGTTAGAATAATGTCTATTAATTTTGTCATTCTTCATCCTTTTTGCTTCATACTTCATGACTCCATTATTTTTTGTCTAAACTTTCTTAGTTCTTTAGTAAATTTATTTCTATTAGTAAAGATAAATTTATTAAGATAATAGAGATAAATTTATCTGTATTAATTTTATCATTCTTCATCCTTTTGCTTTATACTCCATTATTTTTCATCTGAACTTTCTTAGTTCTTTAATAAATAAATGTATGTAAGACAAGGGTACCATTTATACAGTCTAAGTCAGTGTGTATACTTTGTCATTTTTTTCACTGAAACATTTAAGAAATGGTTATAGAATGGGTCTCTGAATAGCCACAACAGGCCATCTTTTTCTGTCTTATAACAGGTTCTATGTGTGGACTTAATAATATTGAATTCTAAAGAATTCAGTCAGTACCTCTGAGAACCCAGCTACAAATAACTCCCTCACATATTTTCTGGTTTCAACACCTGAAAGGTGTATTAGTCAGGGTCCTCCAGAAAGACAAAACCAGCTGTCTAGGTATCCCTCAATCCAGTCAAGTTGACACCTAAAGTTGACTGTCATAAGACAGATTGCACCTCTTACCATATTCTCATTAAAGGAAAAAAACTCAAGTAAGGGTAATGTCCACTCTTTATTTATTTATTTAGAGATGGAGTTTTGCTCTTGTCGTCCAGGCTGGAGTGCAATGGCGCCACCTTGGCTCACTGCAACCTCTGCCTCCTCGGTTCATGCCATCCTCCTGCCTCAGCCTCCCTAGTAGATATGAGTACATGCACCTGCCACCATGCCCAGCTCATTTTCTTTTGTATTTTTTGTATTTTTAGTAGAGACAGGATTTCACCATGTTGGCCAGGCTGGTCTCAGGTGCTCAGGTGATCCATCCCCCTTGGCCTCCCAAAGTGCTAGGATTACAAGCATGAACCACCACGCCCGGCCATGTCCACTCTTTTTAGAACGCTTTGGACATAAGTTTGTATTGGTAAATGTGTATTCTTTTTCTTAAAGACCCTCAAGTTTTAAAAGTTTCAGTACCACAAGGCATACCTCAGCTCCCAGCTCAGATTTCAACCTCTCATCGCCCACTCTCAAAAGAGTTAAGCAGTGTTAGCTTGAAGAATCAGAGCTGTTCAAATGATTCCAGAGCCTATCTTCAGCCAGGTGGCTGAAAGCTTTTTGGTTATCATCTGGACATATATTGGCATTGCAACTAATAGAGGATAAAGAGTGATTAATTATTGCAGACCCATCCTTTTTATATTGTTGTAATGAAAAGATTTAAAGTACTATACTATCTAGACTAGGGAGTCTATCTAATCACATAATTTTCCGAGATCTGCCAATATTTGAGAAGAACAGGGAGTCTTCTCAAATATTGGCAGATCTCGGAACATTATGTGATTCAAATGTAGGGAATTACTGTCAGGCGGGATTGGGATTTGGGGAGGGTGAAGAGGTGGTAGAAATTCAATGCAGTATTTATTAACTTCTTATAGAATCAAAATAATTAATTTTGTTTGCTTAATTATCATTTCCCATCAGATGCTCATTAAATTATTTTCTGTTTAAAATCCCAAGTTAAGATCCCTTACCAGGCATTGCTTATAGCAGAAACACCTACTACAGGGACCAAAGAATACTTGGTTAATACAGTATTGCTTAAGAAAGGATGAAAGGAGGTAGAGTTTCAGAATTAACATAGTAGTGAAGGTCACACCTTGAAGCCTTTTAAACTTTTGTGAAGAAAATAATTAGGCCCCACACAGTGTCTCAGACCTGTAATTCCAGCACTTTGGGAGGCAGAGGTGGGTGGATCCTGTCTCTACTAAAAATGCAAAAAATTAGCCAGGCATGGTGGCAGGCTCCTATAATCCCAGCTACTCAAGAGGCTGAGGCGGGAGAATTGCTTGAACCTGGGAGGCGGAGGTGGCAGTGAGCCGAGATCACGCCATTGCACTCCAGCCGGGGCAACAAGAGTGAAATTCCATCTCAAAAAAAAAAAAAAAGAAAGAAAGAAAAAATAATTGGCAAACATTCTACTCTCCACCCTAGAGGAGTTTAGGAATTAATCCTATCTGGGAGTTACTCTAAGAAAAAAACAGAGTCAATATTAAAGGCTAATGTAATTAATTTTTTATTCAACTAGAACCTTCAGGCTGAAGAAGAAGGAAACTAAATGCTACTCGATATAATTATAGGGCTCAGAGAAAGAGAAGGTAGGGGTGTCTTGATAATTAAGAACATTATTTCCTCAATTTCTTTTCCATCTGGTGCCCCCAGTTCAGTGGATAGGTATATTTTCTTTGGCCTCCTCAGCATTCTAGAAATTGGACATTTCACATGTAATCTAGATTTCTGAAGAGAAGGAGAAAAATGTAGCAACACTGTCTGCATTCCTGCAAAACAGGATTTGTTGGGAGGCCTGTAACAACAGTGCCCTTTGCAAAGGCATGCAAACTCATTCTGCTTTGCCCTGATTCCCATCTCTCCCTATTAATGACACCAAATCCATTTCACTCATTTACTTTACCTGCTTGAAGTCTGAATGCCTCAATTATGATTGTTAGTTCGGAATGCCCTATTCCCCCCAACGTAATGAATTGTCTTGGATATATGTTTCACTTAAAAGTTATTTAATTATAGGGATGTGCTCGACTGTATCACATACTGATGTAAATATTGAAAAAAAAAATTCAGCTGGGCCCAGTGGCTCACATCTGTAATACTAGCACTTTGAGATGCCAAGGCAGGTGGATTGCTTGAGCCGAGGAGTTCAATACCAGCTTGGCAACATAGTGAGAACTCATCTCTACTAAAATTCAAAAACATTAACTGGACGTGGAAGTGCATGATTTCAGTCCTGGCTACTCAGAGGTGCTGAGGCAGGAGGATGACTTGAGCTTGAGCAGTTGAGGCTGCAGTGAGCCCTGATCATGCCACTGCACTCCAGCCTTGGTGACAGAACAAGACTGTCTCAAAAAAAAAAAAAAAAAAAAAAAAAATCCAAAAGAGCTTCCTTCTCCATGAACAATGGCTCAGAGCTGTTACTCCTCACCTGTTCTATAAGATGTGGGTATCCACCTGCTTCTCTGAATATCCTGTCAAACGCTGGGGCTGCTTTCCCCTTTCAAGCATGGGACTTGGGTGTTTATGTTAAAGAAGGAGGGAGAATGGCTTCAGGAGAGGTGGGGTGTTCTGTGTAGGTGGGTGGGAATTTAGGCAGCTGACTAGAATATAGGGATGCTTGGAGGAGTGCATGTGTGTACCCAAGGGCATGGGAACTGTGTGAAATGCAAAGAAACCCTGGAGGTGACCTCTTTTGCAGGGCCCAATTCTTAGGTGCCTTTCTTCCATTACCTAAGTACAACCTTTCCCCATCTATGTTATATGTCTCTTCTGAAATTGCCCTAACCTTTTAGTAGAGAAATTTGCACTTGGCTAAATATCTAATGTGGTAGCCTCGAGACTAAAACGGTGAGTTAATAAAAGTGAAGCAGGCTTTTTTATTCTGTGAATCTCTGGCACCAGTGAAGGGTAGCAGTTCTGGCTATGTCTTGCTACGTAACAACCACCTCTAAAACTTAAAGCTGTAAAATAACAACCATACTATTATGCTTGCAACTCTGCTAATTGGGCAGAGTCTCTGCAGGGATGCTCAAATGGATGAAGGGTAGGGCAGCCAACTATGTGTCTGTCTCTCTTATGTGGTCTCAGGGCTGTTTCATACAGTCTTTTCCTGTAGTCTTTCCAGCAAGGCCGCCTCAGGGAAGTCAGGGTTTTTACATAGCAGATGAGGACTTCAAGAGCGAGTGCAGTGCTCACTTTGGCAGCACATCTACTAAAATTAGAAAGATACAGAGAAGATTAGCATGGCCCCTGCGCAAGGATGACATGCAAATTCGTGAAGCGTTCCATATTTTTTATGTTTATTGAGGCACTGTTTGCAATAGCAAAGACCTGGAACCAACCCAAATGCCCATCAATGATAGACTGGACAGAGAAAATATGGCACATATACACCATGGAATACTATGCAGCCATAAAAAACAATGGATTCGTGTCCTTTGTAGGGACATGGATGAACCTGGAAACCATCATTCTCAGCAAACTGACACAAGAACAGAAAAGCAAACACCACATGTTCTCACTCATAGGCAGGTGTTGAACAATGAGAACACATGGACACAGGGAGGCGATCATCACACATTGGGGTATGTTCAGGAGGGACAGCAGGGGACAGGGAGGTTGGAGAGGGAAAGCACTGGGAGAAATGCCTGATGTAGGTGACAAGGGGGATGGAGACAGCAAACCACCATGGCTTGTGTGTAGCTATGCAACAATCCTGCAAGATCTGCACAGGTACCCCAGAACTTAAAGGACAAAAAAGAAAAAAAAAGAGTGAGTGCAAAGCTTTTTATGCCCTCACCTTAGAAATTGTAAAATGCCACATTCCGTTGCTCAAGTAAGTGATGGATTTAAGATCAGAGGAATTAAACAATGCCTCTCAATGAGAGAAGCAGCAAAAAAATTCGTAGATGTAGTCGAGCTACCACTATGACTTTCGAAGTTTCCTGAGTGCACTGTAACATGGGTTTTTGGCAGTTATGTTTTTGGCATTACAGATGGGTAATCCAGGCCAGACTTGGGAATTAGGGGAGATGATTCACAACACTACAGGAGAACTCTGTCAGGGGACCCACCTGACAGAGACAATAAGATCCAACCTTCACATTGCTCCTGAGAGGGAAAGAGTGCTACCGTTAGAAAGGGAAAAGGAATCAGGCAGAATCATTTCTGTGAAATTGTTTAGTAGAAAGCAATGAATGCACTGAAATAATATCAACATCTCACTTATTTTGCTAATACACTGGTTATTTTAAGTATATGATAAAATGCTGAACTAAAAAGATTTCAGGGCAGACAAAGCAGTAGTACGAGGTCTAGATGCGAATGTGTATTTACTTAATCATAAGAGGACTGTTCCAGGTCTTGTTTAGAGAGCTTGTTCACTCTTACTTTATTCACAATTAGAGTAAATAGATAAATACAGTTTTTTTGGTACTTTAGTGGATAATAAAGTAGCTTAGTAGATTGGTAGAGAGAGTTGGGTAATACTGTCAGAGGTAAGTTCACTGACAGCAACAAGAAATTACTCAGCTGTTAAACCTAAATAGCTTCCAAATGCCAGGATCTTTCCCCTCTTTTCCATACTCTGTACCCTACTATACAAAACTCTGGGGCCAGTTGGTCTTCCTCTACGGGCTCGTCTTCATTCGCAATTCCTAGATCAATGGAAACTTACATACTTAAGGAACCACTTTTGGAAGCTCAGCATTTAGTTATCTCTGGTATGGATCTGACCCTGAAGTCTTGTCTCTGTTGTAATAACTGGGAATCCTTATTCCAGAGTCCCCTTTTCCCAATTCTCTTAATGGGGCTTCATCCTGGAGTCCTGTTTTCAGGATGTTATTTGATACCTGATGTCTCAATCCTCCTAGATTATGGTCTTCCCATTCAGCAGTTAACCACAGCACAGGAATGAACCCCTTGTTTAGTCAGTAGAGCTGTTTCACTTGGTGAAGGGCATTTCTGGTGCCAGCTTCCTGGAAACTGCTAGATGACTAAGGTTCCCTAATCCAAGCTGCCTTTGTCAGTTTTTACTCATGTTAGGAAACCCTGACTCGTCATCATGAATCCCTATGGCTGACTGTCCAGGCTGAAGAACTGAGGGAATGGCCAAGTGTTGACCCTACCTTTGTCACCATCTCAATACTTGGTGTTGGCACTATCTGCTGGCTGAGCAGGTTGAATGCTGATTATGTAGATGCTGTTCCTCTGCCTGTCTGCCCCATCCTGGATGGCTAATGGCCATGCCTTCATGATACTCTAGGTATGACCTCAACATCCTTAAATTAAAAGAGCGGAAGAAAAAAAAATGAATGTTCATTGAACAAACACAACATCAAAATAAAGTGTGGGACTATTTTGTGAACAACTAAACACCTTGAGAATGATAGTAATAGTAATGTGCATTTATCAGGCACAATTCTAAGCCGTTTACATGTATGAGCTTATTTCATCCTCACGACAGCTTGGTGAGCCAGTACTATTGTTATTCTCATTTTATGGATGAGGACACCAGAGTGCAAGTAACAAGTCTAGGTACACTCACTAGAGTTAGTGGGAGGGCTAACTTTTAAACCTGGCCATCTTGCCCCTGAATCCTTACTTTTACCCATTTTTTTCTGAGACATCTATAGATGTCAATGCATCCTAGACCAGTATAATAACCCAAGCCTACGATGATGGTTTTGAGGCACCAAAAATATACAATTCTGTTCCAGAGGGCAGAAAGAATTCTCTTAAAGCCTAATGGGGGGTGGTTGGTGGGAGAGCATCAGGAAGAATAGCTAAGGGATGCTGGGCTTCATAGCTAGATGTTGGATTGATCTGTGCAGCAAACCACCACGGCACTCTTTTACCTATGCAACAAACTCGCACATCCTGCACATGTACCCCAAACTTAAAAGCTGAAAAAAAAATTAATTATTAAAAAAATGGCACTTTAAGGGGGCCAGCTTCTGTTATCCAGAAAATTAACTTTATAGGGCACTGTAGCAGTGTTGTTACTGTTTTATGCCCTTTCACTTTTTCATGAGGTTTATTGAGTACCGGAGTCATACCACTTCTTTAATTTAGACTCCAATTTTTATTTTTATTTTTTTTTTTTGAGACAGAGTCTCACTCTGTTGCCCAGGCTGGTGTGCAGTGGTGCAGTTTTGGCCCACTGCAACCTCTGCCTCCCTGGTTCAAACGATTCTCCTGCCTCAGCCTCCTGAGTAGCTGGGATTACAAGTACACACCACCATGCCTAGCTGATTTTTGTATTTTTAGTAGAGACGAGGTTTCACCATGCTGGTCAGGCTGGCCTCGAACTCCTGACCTCGTGATCCTCCTGCCTTGGCCTCCCAAAGTGCTGGGATTTCAGGTGTGAGCCACTGTGCCTGGCCTAACCTAAATTTTTATAAGCCACATTTACTAATATATGAGGGGACTTGTTCATGGAAAATGGAATTAAAAGATTAAAAACAAAAAAGAATAGACTATTTCTCAGCATGGGCTTCGTCAACTACAGGATACCTTTCTAAACAATACCAGCCATTTAGTCCATCCCTAAAGAACTGAGGGTCCTGGGAGTTTAACCATGTCAGTGCAGTCTTTTTTACATTACTAACTAAGAAAAATAAATAATTTTTTTTTAAAAAGATGCCCTTTAAAGATTTTCTAAAATTAAGGAGAGAAAAAAAAAAAAGTCAGAAGGAACTAAATCAATACTATAAAGTACATGTTTGATGATTCCCTATATAAACTCTCACAAAATTACCCTCATTTGATGAGGGGAGCAAGCAGGAGCATTGTTGTGGTGGACAAGGAGTCTTTGGTGATGCTTTCCTGGGTATTTTCTGCTAAATCTTTAGCTAACTTTCCCAAAACTCTCTCATAGTAAGCAGATGTTTTCATTCACTGGCCCTCCAGAAAGTCAACAAGCCAAATACCTTAAACATCCCAAAAAATCTGTTGCCGTAATGTTTGCTCTTGACCAGGCTATTTCTACTTTGACTGAACCACTTCTATCTCTTGGTAGCCTTGTTTTGCTTATGCTTTGTCTTCAGGACCATACTGGTGAAGCCTTGTTTCATCACCTGTTCCAGTTCTTCAAAGAAATGCTTCAGGGTGTGTGAACATGTATGTATGTATGTATGTATGTATACCAAGGTGAACGAATGCTTCAGGATCTTGATCCCAGTTGTTTACTATTTCCATTGAAAGTTCTTTCTGCAGCTGAACTGGACACAATGTTTTGGGACTCGTTGAGTGGAAAGTTTGTTCAAGTTTAATTTTTCAGTCAGAATTGTGTGATCTGAACCAGCTGAGATGTCTATGGTGTTACTGTTTCTGCTGTTAATCATCAGTCCTCTTCAATTAGGGAACAAATGATTAATTTTTCCTCATGAAATGATGCGATGGTCTGCTGCTGTGGGCTTCGTCTTCAACATCATCTCACTTTTTTTTTTTTTTTTGGAGATAGACTCTTGCGCAGTCACCCAGGCTGGAGTGCAATGACATGAGCTTGGCTCACTGCAACCTCTGCCTGCTACAGGAGCACATGACCATGCCGGGCTAATTTTTGTATTTATAGTAGAGATGGGGTTTCACCATGTGGGCCAGGCTGATCTTGAACTCCTGATTTCAGGTGATCCGCCTGCCTTGGCCTCCCAAAGTGCTGGGATTACAATCATGAGCCACCATTCCTGGCCAGAGGTTTTTTTTTATGTAATTTTCATTTTCCATGAATTTTTTGAAGACCCCCTTTCTATTTTTGGAGTATGCCAGAAACAATTTTATGTATGGCTTAACACATTTTGATGCTATGTAATTTTTGTATTATGTAGCCTTTTAAAGTTTTTGATCAAGAATAATCAAGGTGGTATATTAGCTTCATATTTAGGGCCCTAAACTGAAAATGAATTATCAATATTTTCCCCTATAACACATCTGTAGAATTAACATGACAGGTAATTAAAATTAGCTTTGTTTTTTTCACTGTATTTTTCAAAAAAAGAAATTTCAATTACCTCAGAATTAAGGCACAGTTGGTCACAGGTCATGACTTAATTGCCTCAATCTGGAGTTTACAGCCACTTTATCTCATTAACATTCAGAGCCTTTAGGCCACTGAAAGTCTAACTAAACAAAACATGCTGTCTTAAATTTTTTCTGAGAAAGGGCAGTTAGGGATATAAAAATAGAAAAGAAACCATCCAGGTCATTTAACCATTTCTTCTTAAGCAAGTCCAAAGATTGATGATGGTTGAAAGGTAAGCTAATGCATGGTAGACATGTCTCTTTTCTGGCCTCATAGAATAATTATAGTGAGACCTTTTAATAAATATTTGGGCTCTAGCCCAGCTGATTAAATTAGAAGCTCAAGACCCTGGACATTGTGTATTTAAAATTTCCCTAGTGAATTCCGAAAAGCTTGAGAACACCAATCTAAGCCAGGGGTCAGCAAACTGGCTGCTGACCTGGCCACTATGTAAATAAAGTTTTATTGAAACACAGCCACATCCATTCATACTGTATTATCTGTGGCTACTTTTGGTCTACAAGGGCAGAGTTGAGTAGCTGTGACAGAAACCGTGTAGCCCTAAAAGGCTACAATACTATCTGACCCTTTAAGAAAAAGTTTGTCAACCTCTGCCATAGGCTAATGTATTGATAATATTGCATTTGGGTGGTAGTATTCAGATGTATTAAATTTGCTCGGAAGAACGAAGGAAAGAATTATATGAAGAATTGAAGAATTAAATGATTTCCTCCCTTAATTATTCTTCCAGAAAGTTGAACACACTATCTCTGTGTGTATCACATTGGTTGAAACTGAGTCACACAGCCCTATCTAGCAGCAAGAGAGACTACGAAATGTAGTCCTTATTCTAATGACCATGTGCCCAGCTAAAATTCAAAGATCTATTATTATACTAAGGGAAAACCAAAACACAAATATTGTGCGACTAAAAGAAGTCTCTTTCACATTGGTCTGTTTCATATTTAAACACCCAAAGTGCTGCAGCAGGAACAGGAAGAAACATACCCTGAATGGGAAAACAAAGAACAGGTTAAGATTCCATTCGCTGCTATCTCTTGTGTTAAAAGGTTCGATCACTCAACTTCTTGGGGTGATATGCTCATTTATTAGTCTCTGATGCAGCACAGAAAACATTTTTCAGTCAGAAATCTCTCTATATCATCAGGTGTGTGTTTGATTCAGATATCCAGACTAATTGAACAGAGTCACCTAACATTCCCTGCCATATTGCTAGCTGGGGTGAGCATGTAATTTATGTACAAGGTAGACAGTTGAGAGCAAAAGAGATGTTAATAGTTACCTGGACAACAGGTAAAATCTGGGAAACTGAGACAATAGTCATCCTAATTTTGATCTACTATTTGGGCATTTTAAAATCTAGGATGACAGAGAGAGAGAGAGAGAGAGAGAGAGAGAGAGAGAGACCTCAATGTGGAAGCTGAAGCTTTGTGCCAGACAGATGTTAATCACTTTAGTTGAAAAATAGCAAAAAAAAATCATTCTTCTGGATGATATAAATATACTTTAATTACTTTAAATTTTAAAAGAGTATGTTTTATCATTGAAAAGCTTATCTTTAAGTTGACCTAAAATTGGTGGTCTTTGTGGAGCCAAACAGCATCAAAGTAGTTCATAGATACCAAAAACTTGATAAAGTGTCTAAAAGAAAAAATTATTTTGAGAGTTTAAGGATTTTAAATTTCAGTATAGGTTAACACGCCTTTTGTATGTCAACAAGTCTTGGCAACTTTTTTTTTTTTTTTTGAGACGGAGTTTCGCTCTTGTTACCCAGGCTGGAGTGCAATGGCGCGATCTCGGCTCACTGCAACCTCCGCCTCCTGGGTTCAAGCAATTCTCCTGCCTCAGCCTCCCGAGTAGCTGGGACTACAGGCACATGCCACCATGCCCAGCTAATTTTTTTGTATTTTTAGTAGAGACAGGGTTTCACCATGTTGACCAGGATGGTCTCGATCTCTCGACCTCGTGATCCACCCGCCTCGGCCTCCCAAAGTGCTGGGATTACAGGCTTGAGCCACCGCGCCCGGCTGTCAACTCTTAACTCTTAATATTTCAAAATCTCCTTCCTTCTCTCAAGCTACTTCCCGGTCGTCATCACTATAATTGGATTCCTTTTCTCCGATGTATTTGTCCTCCAAATCCATGGACCACCGTATTCCCAGAGCAAATTTCTAAAGCACAAACTCAGTCATGTGATTTTCCTTTCTGTTATCTTTCTGTGATTCCCCATGCTCCCCATTGTCCTTCAGGGTCAAGGTCAGACAGGGTTACATACAAACAAAAATGTAGGGCTCCTTGTTCAAAGCAGGAAAAATTGTGCCATTTAAGGTAATAAAATAGAAAAGATTTTTTTCTTTCTTCTCTGACGTGTCTTTCAACTTTTCATGGTATTTTCATGGTATTTTTATTTTCTATTTAATGTTCTAAGGTTAAACACTAAAAATTTAAATTATTGGAACAAAATTTACCATTCTTTTTTACACTGTGCAATGCCAACTTTAAATATGAAAGCATTTACCTTAAATGTAAAATCACCAAAATTACACAGTTGTGTTTTATGTATGCATCTGTGAAAATGGTGCACAAAACCAACTCAACTGTTTGTATTTCACTTCTTGGTATGAGCACATCCCATTAACAGTCTCTAGTGGTTATTCCGTGTTTCCTTCCTTTCTGTGTCATCATTTTCTGCGTAATACAGGGAAGTAACGTAGGAGAAGATATGATTGGGCTCCTCAGTCGGTCCTGTTCTTATGAAGCAGCTGTGGTTTGAACAGAAAGCCTGGATTCTCAGGGTAGTCAGCGTTCCACTTACCTGACTGTAATACTTACCTAGCTGTACGTATTATGCGCTTACCTTGTACGTCCTTGCAGTCATGTCGTATTCCCGTGCACTGTGGGTCTCTCTACCTGAATTCTGTGCTCATGGGGCATCATGTATGCTAAATGTGAATAGGACAGCAAGAAACAACAGATACACATAGTCTGTAGTCTTTCATGACCATTTCCTTCTCCATATCATAATGCTTTTGAGATTCACACGTAGTATAATAACAGTAGCTCATTCCTTTTCACTGATGAGTGGAATTCCATTGTATGGGATATGCCACAATTTGTTTAATCCATTCAAGGGTTGAGCTCTTGCCTTGTTTCCAGTTGTTAGCTATTATAAATAGCTACTATGAACATTTGAATATGAGTCTTTGCCGACATGTTTTCATTTCCTTGGGTAATTAGCAGTGAAATGGTTGAGTCATTTGGTAGGTGTATTTTTAACCTTTAAATAAACTTTCAAGTGGTTTTTCCTAAGTGTCATACTATTTCACATTTCCACCTGAGGTGTTTGAGGGTTAATAATTATTCCATGTTCTCACCTACACGTGGTATTTTCAGTTATTAATTTCTAGTGACTCGTGATATTCACTGTAGTTTTAATTTGCATTTCTCTGATATCGAGTTGAATGATTTCATAATGCCTTTCAATACTTTCAGAATGTCTATCTTCCCTCGCTGACAGACTGTCAACCCCGTGACAGCAGAGGCTGCATATTTCTTTTATCTTTTTTTTTTTTTTTAATTTCTGGATCTCTGTGGTGTTTATTCATTAAAAATGTTTTAATGGGACATTTTCAAAGTTAAGTAAAGCTAGTGAGTAACAAACCCTTATGGACTCACCACTCATGTGTAAGAATCATCAAAACAAGCCCCTCATGTTTCATCTATTAACACCTTTCAAATTCACCATACTCCTACCCACCCCTACACTAAATAATAATAATAATGTTATTATTATTATTTGAGATGGAGTTGCACTCTTGTTGCCCAGGCTGGAGTGCAATGGCACAATCTCAGCTTACCATAACCTCCCGCTCCTGGGTTCAAGCGATTCTCCTACCTCAGCCTCCTGAGTAGCTGGGATTACAGGCATGTACTACCATGCCCAGCTTATTTGGTATTTTTAGTAGTAGAGACAGGGTTTCTCCATGTTGGTGAGGCTGGTCTTGAACTCCTGACCTCAGGTGATCTGCCTGTCTCGGCCTCCCAAAGTGCTGGGATTACAGGCTTGAGCCACCGCACCTGGCAACACTGAATTATTTTAAAGAAAATCTGGGACAGTATCTTTCTTGTGTATGTCTAGTGTTTAGAACAATACCCAAAAAGAGGGAGACACCCAAAATCTATATGACTAAATATTCTGTTTATATTTACCCTACTTCATATTATGATCTTTCCTTAAAGACAGACCATTACTTTGAGGCAGCTAATTAATGGCGTAAATGGTAAATTTAAACAGGAATACCATAAGCTTCTTTCCAAAACTACCAAACTGGCATCTGGTCTCTGTTGTCAGAGAGATGGTTGAAGTTGAGAAATATTAAAGTTTTCTTTGAGCTGATCAGCATCTTGATTACTTGCCAAGATTTTTTAGTTGTGAGGCAGTGTCTTTGGATAAATCAGCCATGAAAATGAGCCTTAGCTATGGCAGATTTCTAGCCCTTAGAAGCTGTTTATGAAACTCTGTATTAGGTTGAATACCGAATAGTCCATCACACCAATAATGGGGCTAGAACAAAATTGCTTGACCCTGGTTCGGTGCTACTTTAATACACTAAGTTGTAAAACTGGCTGTCAGAATGGAATAAACAATCAGAGTAGCCTGCAGCAGAAAATATTCGTGCCTTGATGATTGGGCTGCGGTAAAGCAGCTGTAAGTCACATTTCTGGAGCTCACTTTTTTCTGAGGCATAATTCACAATGTAAAAATTCTCCAAGAAACCAGCTCTTCTGCTGGTTAAGAGGTGAATAGGACTACCTGAGATGTCAGACAGGTAAATCTATCTTTCATATTACTCTGGTGTCCTCCTACAATTAACCCTAGAATAAAATACTTCTGAATCTTCTAGAAAGTTTTGAAAAACAAACAAACAAATGCCGAAAAGGAAGGACATGCTTTCAAAAACATAAATTATATGTGATAGCCACAGCTTTGTTTTCCCAGAGAATAGCGATTCGATCACTCCAAAAGCTTAATTAACAGCTTATATTGCTTTATGACTCCCAGTTTGTTTCTGTTTTTTCCTCTCTCAGGTGAATCAGCCAACGTAAGCTGTGTGCATTAGTTGAAACAATTCTTTTACATTGTTGGCTTTTCATGCCATGGACTGTGGAATATGTGACACAAAAAAATATCACATTTTTAAAGTGGCAGTGTAAAAATTTCTGTTAATCCTTATGTTGTGGTTAGATGCCAATAGCTCCATGAAGGCTGCAGTTTAAAATAGCAATTATTTTAAAGTATGTCTCTTTTGTACGCTGCTAGGAAATTGGATTATGTTTTCTGAGCCTCCCAGGAGCATTAGCCAAAGCGTATCTAAAGCTTTTCCAGTATTATAAATCATCTTGGTAGGCTCACAGATATTGTATAATAAAGGTTGGGATTTCCCTAATCTTTTTAATGTGAAATTCATGTTTCTTTTTCTCCATTAATCCCTATCCCATTTCTGTGACTTCACTCACACATTAAATTTATCTAGGCTATCAGCCAAAGTGAAGTGCTTGTTTACCTTCTTCCTAAAGCCAGTCTCTTCATCCAAATTACCCATGGTAGATTAGAACTCTGTTTTGACTTTGCTGCAAGAAAACAGGTAACTCAGTTATTGTGGATCATGTGTAGGTGATAGGCTTATAAATTATCCACTTGTTTTGTTGGTGTTAATTTTTAAAAGGAAGCTTTTCTTTGAAGAAACATATGTTAAGAGTTGTGAGAAAAACAAGGGCCAGGCACAGTGGCTCAGGCCTGCAATCCCAGGACTTAGGGAAGCCAAGGTGGGCGGATCACCCGAGGTCAGGAGTTCAAGACCAGCCTGGCCAACATGGCGAAACCCTGTCTCTAGTAAAACTACAAAATTAACTGGACATGATGGCACACACCTGTAATCACAGCTACTCAGGAGGCTGAGGCAGGAGAATTATTTGAACCCAGGAGGTGGAGGTTGTAATGAGTTGAGATTTTACCATTGCACTCCAGCCTGGGCAAAAAGCAGAACTCCTCCATCTCAAAAAAAAAAAAAAAAAAAGAGAGTTATGAGAAAAATAAGGTAAAGTAAGACTTCTTTGTATACTCGAATCAGACTGTTAGGACACATTTAAAAAACTGCTTATGATGGGGAATTTGTAGTTTTCATTGTGGAATGTATGCTTATACAATTATGTAATACCTAATTTAAAAAACAGATGTCAATATATTTAAATTCTGAGTTCTATTTGACTTTGTGGAAACTCTCCCTCAACCCCGTCCCAAAGTGAAAACCAAAAATAAGCAAATAAATACGTAAACTAAAACTGCTCTAAAAAGAGTCTCAGCTGAATTACCAACACCATGTTTAAGGGGGAGAAATATCATAGAACTAAAATCTGTTTAAAAGTGATTTTTAGTACAAAATTAGAAAAGCACTTGTTATTTAAGAAGTTTGTTTTAATTGAGTATGAGAATAGAATAGACACCATTTCAATCAATGTAATTTAAGTTTTTAGTTACATATTATTTGGTACAGATATAGCTTTTCATTTCATAAAAATAATCAAATTTCCTATCAATTAATGTGGTGATTTTCTATTGTATTCTTTTGGCTATAAGTAATAGAATATCCCATTTAAAAGGCTTAACAAAAGTAGGTGGCAAAGTGCTTTCAGGATTGGTTTAACAACTTAGTAATATTAAGAGTTCAGGCCGGGCGCGGTGGCTCACGCCTATAATCCCAGCACTTTGGGAGGCCGAGACGGGTGGATCACGAGGTCAAGAGATCGAGACCATCCTGGTCAACATGGTGAAACCCCGTCTCTACTAAAAATACAAAAATTAGCTGGGCATGGTGGCACACGCCTGTAATCCCAGCTACTCAGGAGGCTGAGGCAGGAGAATTGCCTGAACCCAGGAGGCGGAGGTTGCGGTGAGCCAAGATCGCACCATTGCACTCCAGCCTGGGTAACGAGCGAAACTCCGTCTCAAAAAAAAAAAAAAAAAAAAAAAAAAAGAGTTCATATCTTTCCATATTTCAGCTCTCCATCCTCAGAATATTGTCTTGGACCTTAGGCCTATTTAAACCTCTTGAACCTAAGACTGTAGCTATAGTTTAGGTATCACATGTAGAGATAACATGATCTGTCATAAAAGATGGATGGTTTCTTCCCACATATCTTTTAATAGGAAGGAAAACTTTTCTCAGAAGCTCCCTGGCAGACTTTCCTTTGGGTCATTTCTGCAGGATTGGTTCACAAGCCCACAACCTAGCTGCAAAGAAATTTAATGAAGATGATGTGTGACATTTTAAGACTCTGTCATTGAATGGCATCTTGGCCAGGAAGGAAGAAATGGGAAGGAGGAACATGACAGTTAGAAAGACAACAGTTGTCTATCGATAGTTTATACCACATTTTATTGCTGTTTTGGTAAAATAAATTTAATAAGTATTAAGTGCAATTTATTTCAAGTAAACTTTTGTTTGCTTTTGCGAAGGAATTTGTAGCAGCAAATTACAGATACTTTTTATGGGAGATTTATAAATTAATTCTAACTAAACCTCTTTACTTTCTCTCACATCAATTTTAGAAGTCGTTTTAAAAACATTCTTAGAAAAAGAAAAGAAGTCTTACTGTGACATTACAGTCCCAAGTCATAAAAAACAGTAAGAGGTGCTGAATTTAGAAACCAAATCAGAGATTCAATGAAATGTGGCAAAGACCAACTGGCTAGTGAAATGACTCAGAAACAAGGCCCTGAGCATAGACAAAGACACAATGGAAATCAATCAGATTAAACAACCATCATTGCTAATATTAGATTCTGCAGCAGAGGTAGAACTGAAAACACCAGGGCACCTGATTTGTTCAAACCGAAGCTATACTTTATAGACACTGAAAGGAAGAGGGCAACAAGAAATCATCTCTCTTCGTTGTCTTGATTCACTTGGGAGACAGCTAGATTTTCCAAGAATAGGGTTCCATTCAGAAAAAAGTAGCAGTGATAAAGATACAACAAAAACAACAACAAAACAAAATTTTTACCTTCTTTTGAATGTTCCTATTCTGAAATATTCTGAAAGCATATTTTTCTTTTCCCAATTTTTTAGTTTTATCTAGAAAGAAAACAGACCCTCTCTCCAAAACAGACTTTGCAAAATATTACTCAAGTTTACTGCATCAACAGGGATTTATTCATTCTCATAATGATTTATTTGTTGTTTCCCTCTTATGACAGAAAAGAAAACAGCTGAGAGGTGGGTTGTGTAATAAGTCCCTAAATAAAGGAGCAGAGTCTCGGGGCTCTTATATTTTCAACAAGGACAAAGGAGAACTTCAAAGTTTATACTAAGTACCAAAATGAAAATAATTCTGGCTGCATTTAATTGGGGATTAACAGAGAATGCAGAAATTATAACACATTATTAAGGAACTCTTCCACCCTCTGAAAGATAACATGCTTTTCTTATAAGAACAAGCATAGTACATTGAAATTTACTTAAAAAAATAAAGCAACTCATCCTAATAAAAATAGAGAAATGTTATTTCATTAATCTATTAATTTTTCAGAATAAAGGCTTTTTATATTCTTCATTACTCTAAAAGTCAAAATCTCCATTTCAATAGAGCATTTTTAAGAGGAGGTGGAGGGAAGTTTTAATGAATATTTATGTCCAAATCCACCCAGATTTGCTTGGTGATGGGACATACAGCCTTTTAATGTGCTTTTAAAATCTATATGGAGCCCAATGTGAAAAACAAGATTGGCACGACAGTCAAATTGCTAGAGTTGAGTGTACCCTAGCAAGATGCTTCAAGGGTCTTAAAATCATTGTTTTCCACAGGAGCAAATAGCTTTTCCTCCAAGACACAATACAACAAAACCGGTAGTCATTTAATTGCAGCCTAATGGACTTGAAGGTGTTAGGTTTAAGCCTATGAAGTATTTGAGTCAGCAGCAGCCATTGAGTTTATGCCTAGTGTCCCATTATTGGAATGCTAAGCATGTGGGAGTTGTTTATATCCTATTGCTCAAGGTCATCACCAAGGTCTGACAGCAAAAATTCAAAAAATTGCAACCTAAGGCATAAATGAGTTAAGAATCTATATCTACTGTCTGATTATCTGTTCTGTCAGTATGTCGGCAAATTAAACACCTAGTGTATACTGTGATGGATATTGGGGATATAGCAGTAAACAAATCACAGGTTTAGCCCTCAGCTTCCAGTCTTCTCTCTCTTTTGTGTTTTTCTTTAGGGTTCAGTGGAGAATTTTGAAACTTGTTTTTTGAGAGATTCTCCAATGATGTTAATGAACCCAGAAAAAGATAAGCACCCATGGAGATTTTATGTGTGTGTGTGTGTGTGTGTGTGTGTGTGTGTGTGTGTGTATCTCCCCCCTTCAGGTTCAGCTTAAGCATAAATTTATATAGAAAACCTTTCTAGAACCCTAGAAACACTCACCTTAATCAAATTAAGTCAAACTATTATGGATTTCAATATTATGTTAACATATATTTCCTTCCTTTTTAAGTGTTGAGCTGATTTTGTATAAAGAGTGAGACAAGGGTTTACTTTCATTCTTTTGCTTGTGGATATCCAAGTTTCCCAACATGATTTATTGAAGAGACCATCCTTTCTTTCCCCATTGTGTGTTCTTGGCACTTCTGTTGAAAATCGATTGACTGCATATGTGTGGGTTCATTTCTGGGCTCTCTATTGTGTTCCATTGGTTGATGTGTCTGTTTTTATTCTCCATACCATGCTATTTTGATTACTATAGTTTTGTATTATATTTTCAAATCAGATAGTATGATACCTCCAGCTTTGTTCTTTTTGCTCAAGATTGTCTTGGCTCTTTGGGGTCTTTTGTGGTTCCATATGGATTTTAAGATTATTTTTCTATTTCTGTAAAAAAATGACAGGCATTTTGATAGAAATTGAATCTATAAGTTACTTTGGGTGTTATGGATTTTAACAATATTAATTCTCCTAATCCATGAATATGGAATTCCTATTCTTTAACTTCTTTAATCAATGTTATATCATTTTCGGTATACATATGTTTTTACCTTGTTGGTTAAATTTATTCCTAAGTATTTAACATTTTTCAAAGACTCAAAACTATAAAACTATTATAAGAAAACATAGGGGAGGAAGCTTCACAGCACTGGTCTGGGCAATGACTTTTAAAGTTTAACCCCAAAAGCACAGGAAACAAAAGCAAAAATAGATAAATAAGATTGCATCAAAGTAAAAAGCTTCTGCACAGCAATGGAAATAGCAGAGTGAGAAGACAATCTACTGATTGGGAGAAAATATTTGAAAATCATATATTTGTCAATATACAAAATATATAAAGAATTAAGGGCCGGGCGCGGTGGCTCAAGCCTGTAATCCCAGCACTTTGGGAGGCCGAGGTGGGTGGATCACGAGGTCAAGAGATCGAGACCATCCTGGTCAACATGGTGAAACCCCGTCTCTACTAAAAAAAAAAAAATACAAAAAAAGTTAGCTGGGCATGGTGGTGCATGCCTGTAATCCCAGCTACTCAGGAGGCTGAGACAGGAGAATTGCCTGAACCCAGGAGGCGGAGATTGCGGTGAGCCGAGATCGTGCCATTGCACTCCAGCCTGGGTAACAAGAGCGAAACTCTGTCTCAAAAAAAAAAAAAAAAAAGAATTAAAAAAACTCAATAGTGAGAAAATGGGAAACCAGATTTAAAAACAGGCAAAGGACATGAATAGACATTTCTCAAAGGAAGACATACAAATGGCCAGCAGGTATATGAAAAAATGCTCAGTATCATTAGTCATTAGGGAAATACAAATTAAAACCACAGTGAGCTATCACTTTGTATCTGTTAGAGCAGCTATTATCAAAAGCATAAAAGATAAAGGTTGGCAAGGATATGTAGAAAGGGGAACTCTTGTACACTGTTGGTGAGAATGTAAATAAGTACAATCATTCTGAAAAATTGTATGCAGTTTCCTCAAAAAACTAAAAATAAAATTACCATATGATCCAGAAATCCCACTTCTGGGTAAATATACAAAGGATTTGAAATCACTATGTAGAAGAAATATCTGCCTTCCCATGTTTGTTGCAACACTATTCACAGTAGTCAAGTCATGGAATCAACCGAGTGTCCATCAGCAGATGAATGGATAAAGAAAATATTGTATATATATGCAACGAAATGCTACTTAGCCTTAAAACAGAAGGAAATTCTGTCATATGTGACAAGATGGATGAACCTGGAAGACATTATGATAAGTGAAACAAGTCAGGCATAGAAAGATAAATACCACGTGATCTGATTGATATATGTAATCTGAAAAGGTCAAACTCATAGAAGTAGAGAGTAGAATAGTGGCTACCAGAGGCTGGGAGTGGAGGTAGGGAGCAATGGAGAGATGTTGGTCAAAAAGTACAAAGTTTCACTTAGGAAGAATAAATTTTTGAGGTCTATTGCTTAGCATGGTGACTATGGCTAATAATAATATACTTCAAAATTGCTAAGAGTAAATTTCAAATGTTTTTGCCAGAAAAAAATAAGTATGTGAGGTAATAAATACGTCAATTAGATTGATTTAATTGTTTCACATTGTATACATATATCAAAATATCCCACTGTATTCCACAAATATATACAATTAAGACTTGTCAATGAAACAAAAATAAATGAAAAAAAAAGTTTTCTTCCTTTCATTTAAACCAGAGGAAAGATCATGACTGGGAAATTAATAGTCATAAATATGCCTCTAGTGGTCCATACTAAAATCTCTGAATGATTTTAAAAGTCATGTTAACCATCAGTTTAGATCCCATTGTTTTTATATTGTGGGCAGTGAAGTGACCAGATACAAATAGACCAGAAGCTCTGTTGGATGTTTATTTCTTAGAATGTAACTTCTTGCCTCAAGTTCTTTACATAAGGGCATGCGCATACAGAGAAATATTTCTCTGCTCTGTGAAAAGCAATAACACAGTCATGATGATAACAAATAGCTATTGTCATCTAACAAATAGGTATTGTTATGTGCCAAGCCACGTTCTAGGCACTGGGAATACTGTAATTAGTAAGACAGGGGAGGTCTCTGCTAGCTTGGAACTTCAGTTCTAGTAGAGGTGGAATTAGAGAATAAACAAGTAAACAAGGGGACAAGTAAGGTTCTTTCAGAAAATGATAAGCATATTTGGGAAAAGATAAAAGAGTAAAACTGTAACCAACAAAAGGGTCCAGCTACCTGCAACTTGTGAAAAGAAGTCAGAATAATAACAAGTTATCGTAAGAAGAAGTGATATTTCTTTGTTATTCATGCCCACAAGGGGAAGAGTAGAAAGGAATTCTACTCTTTAACTTGTGTAGGGAACACAGGGGTTTTTTAAGAAAGGGTTTGAAATGCAGAAGAGGTAAGGAGGGCGGCTACGAGGTGCCAGGTGGCCTGACTTGCTCCCCTGGCTCACATTGAATTATTGTTCTATTTGGTGAAGGAGCTGGTGCTATCGTGGGTCCTGCTAGGTTATAAATTAATCGGTCAATTCTGTAGTCACTCTTCAGTGGGAAGTGGCTTCTGGCCTTGAAGTAATCTTTTGTTAGAGAGAGAATTCTGGAGGTGTCTATCAAGATCTGACCTATCAGATCAGATAGGGACCTATCTGGTTCCTCTCAAGATCCGACCCGACCCGACACTTCTAAGGAAATAGGTGACCAGTTAAGAGAGCATGGTGTGTGCTTAACAAGCATCTAAATAAACATAACATGCACAAGGCATGGGAATATAGTAACGGAAAAGGAAAGGGAGTCTAGCTAGGTTCACAGCACATTCCAAGGCTGTATTTCAAGATGAAAGGTAACACATATGCAGTTTGTCTTTAAGTTACGTCTTTGGATTGGGAGGGGGAAGAGAAACGGGAAAAAAAAAATTTAAATGCAGTCTGAGGCTAAACTGCTGTACTTTTCAGTTACAAAATCGGGTAGAATCACCATATTTAGAGATGGAGAAGTTTCAATGGTCAGAAAAGACCTCTTAATGGTATCAGACATTTAGCCTCAAGGTTGGGAGAAACCCAGGAATGGAGGCAACCGTGTAGAAGTGGAGAGTCTGTGTTTCATTTGAAGCAAGCACTGCCACTGGATTCCTGTAGACTATTTCGGCAATGGGGAGAGACAGGCAATGTTGCCAGATCTGGCTTTTCAAGAAAAGCCCAAAATTTAGATTTCAAAAAGAAATTGCCTTTTTATATGTTGGTACCTAAGATATAGGACATTTGCCAACCAACACTATATCACTGGTAACCAAATACAAGGGAGGTCTGGATCAGGGTGGAGGGACACCTGTGCTTTGAATCTCTGGAACTTTCTTCTAGTCTAGATTATTTAAAGCTAATCTAATATAATGATGTAGCCTGATGTTAGTGCAGATGATGGCTTAATATATATATCTTCCAGAGATGATACTGACAAATTAGCCAGGACTTTCCACCAATTGTGAACAACAAGCTGGAAGGAGAGACTGCTGAGAGTGGTCTGGCTTACAGTCCCTTGGATCACAGCTAGGGGCCTCGGCATACTTTTCCCCTTGTAATGTTCCTCCTATGTGTAGACAAGTAAAAACAATGGGAACTAAACTGATGGCAATGAGCATGATAATTTAAATTACTCAGATTTTTATTATGTGACACTATAGGTATATTTCCAAATGTATTAATTTCCCAGTCATAGTCTTTCCTCTGGTTTAAACGAAAAGAAGTGGAAAGAAAGAAAATGAAAATTATATACATTTGTTCTTTGATTTAATAAGGGAATTGTATGTAGATATTATTAATGCTTTATAGGATTAAAATGCATCTTTTGTGGCAAGAAGCAAATGACATTTAGTTCTAGCATTTTCAGTTATGCTCCTTTTTTAGGTTTACTTGGAATCATTTCCCATTGCCTTTTTATCTGTCTAACTCCTTCTTCACATCTCAGCATAAATGTCAGAACGTGGCTATGATTCATGGAAAGGTTGTGCCACAGAGTGTTAATGTCTCCCCATTTCTAACTAGAGCCTTTATTTACCAGCCATAATTTTTAAAGGAAAAAATTAGCAGTATCCCAGGTATTCATATAATTAAGTACAGATTTTTTCCTTTTTTTTTTTTTTTTTTTTTTTTTTTTTTTTTTTTTTTTTTTTTTTTTTGAGACGGAGTTTCACTCTTGTTACCCAGGCTGGGGTGCAATGGCGCGATCTCGGCTCACCGCAACCTCCACCTCCTGGGTTCAGGCGATTCTCCTGCCTCAGCCTCCTGAGTAGCTGGGATTACAGGCACGTGCCACCATGCCCAGCTAATTTTTTGTATCTTTAGTAGAGACGGGGTTTCACCATGTTGACCAGGATGGTCTCAATCTCTTGACCTCATGATCCACCCACCTCAGCCTCCCAAAGTGCTGGGATTACAGGCTTGAGCCACCGCGCCCGGCTGATTTTTTCCATTTTTTAAAATATAATCAGATGATGATTTCTTAGACACTTGACCAACTTTTATCTTTCTTTTAATTCTGAAACATTTCAGATGCATAAAAACTGATGAAAATAAATTAGATTTTACAGTACACTAAATGCTGGATTCTTTAAGAATTACTTAAATTAATTTTTGGAAAACAAATTATTTACATTAAAAATATACTTGAAAATAACTGCACTATTTAGGTTTTATAACTTACTGAAAAAAAAAAGATGAGAAAAGAGTATTAAACGTTTTAAGGGAAATCTTTCTTTACTGGGAAGCTAATCAGGAAGGACAGACGACTTTGGGAAAAGGTAATGGGATCTTCTATAACGCTGATGACAGCAGTGAGGGTGGTGATGGGGATAGGGATGAAAATCTTCCCTGTGGTTAGGAAGCTAAGATACGAACCCACTCATTTTAAATTAAAAATTCGAACTGGCCTTGTGCATTGGCTCACGCCTGTAATCCCAGCACTTTGGGAAGCCAAAGCTGGTGGATCACAAAGTCAGGAGATTGAGACCATCCTGGCCAACATGGTGAAACCACATATCTACTAACATACAAAAAAATTAGCCATGCATGGTGGTGGGCACCTGTAGTCCCATCTACTCAGGAAGCTTGGCCAGTAGAATCTCTTGAATCTGGGAGGTGGAGATTACAATGAGTCGAGATCACACCATTACACTCTAACCCAACCTGGTGACAGAGCAAGACTCCGTCTCAAAAAAAAAAAAAAAAATTAGAACTATCTACTGTGAGACTTAAACACAGGAAAATCACACCAACTCAATGGCCTTAATTGCTTTTAATATCTTTGTTCTAGTTCATAGTCTTTCTTTTACTTTCCTGTATTCTCAGTCTTAGGACAGGCGCATGCTGTTTTAGTTAGCATATTCACACCCTGAATGCAACCTCTTAGAAATTACCTGCAGTCACAAAGAATGCCTCCATGGTAATAAATAAATAAATAAATAAATAAATAAAATAAATTACCTACAGAATGTCCCTTTTTTTCTTTTGAAAATCTTAGTGAATGTGATGTACTATGAAGAGGTTAAAACCTAAATTATTGATCCAGGGAGAAAAGTACTTTCTGCATAGACTTTCCTTTCCAAGAAACCGAAGGAAACTATTTGTTCTTGAAGAATGCCATTTGGCCTTTCTGTTATATTGTCTATTTGGAAATATAATAGACTACAAGCTGTTCTTTCTACAAAATGAACTTGTTTTGAAGTTAGATCATAGTTCAAAGAGAGATTCTATACAGACTATTTCAAGAAGCAGGGACTCTGGTTGGGGAACCATAGGTGTGGACTTCATTGCAGGATGGGTGGAGTTGTCAGGTGAGTTTAGATCTCGGCTATGGAAGCAGATATTGCACTACCTATACTCTTTCCAGTTTGGCTGCCGAGAACATGGTTTTGTTTTTTTCAAGTCACTTACAGAAAGTAAGCAAATAGCTTACCTCTTTCTTAGCTCCCAGATATCCTGTGTACAGTCCTGTAAGCTTTCTGAAAACCTCCCTCAAATCCCAATATTTAAACTACAAGGTATATTAGTCTGTTCTCACATTGCAATAAGTAAATACATGAGATTGGGTAATTTATAAAGAAAAGAGGTTTAATGGACACATAGTTCCACATGGCTGGGGAGGCCTCAGGAACTTAATGGCAAAAGGCACCTTTTCACAGGGCAGCAGGAGAAAGAATGAGAGACAGCAGGGGAAATGCCACGTGCTTATAAAACCATCAGCTCTTGTGAGAACTTACTATCATGAGAATAGCATGGGGGAGAACGCCCATGATTTAATTACCTGCCACAGTGATATCAGTGAGATATCAGTGATACCACATCTTGCCATTTTCAGAGTCAGATATTTGAATTTCAAGTCAAATATCTAGAATGTAACATATTGGCTTTTTATTCTTTTCCATAAAATGTATAAATCATGTGAAATATATCTTTGTGTAGAATCTGGGTTTTGGACTACACATTTGTGCCTTCTGCACTTATTCTAATTTCATTAATTAAAATTTTAGGGTAAATTAGTTCTTTTCCGATAAATAATGCTGGAGGTATTAACCTCCTTCATTCTCAATTTAGAAATAATGAATTTTACTGCAAAACCCCTGCACCTGTGAGCTTCACAAACTGGGAGATTAGATGATGGGATGAGTAGGGACTTACTTATCTGACTTGAAGAGTGGATCTTTTCCTTCTGTATTTTTAGAGATGGAATCTTGCTATGTTGCCTAGGCCAAAGTGCAGTGGCTATTCACAAGCACAATCATTGAGCACTATAGCCTCAAACTTCTAGGCTCAAGTAATCCTCTTAGCCTCCCAAATACAAGCAATACAGGTGCATGCCACAGTGCCTTGCTTGTATCTTTTTCTTTCACATATCCCTCCTGTATATGACAAAATTATTTTTAATGATTATGAAATAAAACTAATCATAGTAGCCAGGAAAGTGATGAAAACAGTGAAGATTTATCTTTTATTGAATTTCATTTATAGTCAGTAAAAATTAATAAATTGAGACTAAAATAAATACCTTCAACAAAGGAAAGCATAATGAATTGATATTTAATTAATGCATTTTTTTAAAAAAAAGGAAAAATTAACATCTACATTATGATCTGTCACTAAATGAATAATGTTATAGTTTCTGTGTTCAAGCCCTCTGTCAATGGCTTCAGCAAAATAGGTATTTGCATATTTAAGTTTATTAGCAAGTATAGACAGATTGCTTAATCTGTCTTCACTCTTAGTTGATCAAAGGTTACTTTTTATTTTTACTTTAAAATGTTTCTCTGACATAAAGCAACAGTTATACAAATAGTTAGAAAAGTCTTTAAGGATAGTTTGGCAGAAATTTTTATAAAAATCTTTCACAATAAATTTCATTACTCTCCATGTCTTTCTTTGGGATTGGTTCTAGCAGCTTTCAAATACCCTACAGTCAAAATATTTTAAACGTACAAATTCCAGGTGGCTACATAGAATGACAGAATTGAAATAACAAGTTCCGTTTCTTCATCTTTACAATCACAATGCTATCACTGCTTATTTAAAACCTACTAGTTAGCTGGCATGTGGCTTACACCTGTAATCTCAGCACTTTGGAAGGCTGAGGCGGGAGGATCACTTGAGGCCAGGAATTTGAGACCTGCCTGGGCAACAAAGTGAGGCCCCATCTTTATAAAAACATAAAAATAAAAATAGCCTGATGCAGTGGCGCAAGCTTGTAATCCCAGCTACTCTGGGGGCTAAGGCAGGAGGATCACTTTGAGTCCAGGAGGTTGAGACTACAGTGAACTGTAATTGTACCACTACACTTCAGCTTGCGGGACAGAGCAAGACTAAGACTCTGTCTCTACAAAACGAAACGAATAAAACAAATCTATCCGTTAAATGCAGAAATATATAGCTTAAGAAGTGTTGGAGGTAGAAATTGCCCCCCCGCCAGGCTAGCTGGAAAGATTCCTAACCATCTTCAACTTAGAATTCCCATGATGAGTTCCCTGCTTTCCAGTTTAAGTGTATAACTAGGAGTTCTCCTAGTTTTCCTTCATGAAGAATACACTGTTTATCAAAGGATAAGTAATTTTTTGAAAGCTCAAATTTGAAATTTAGCAATATGTTATTAAAATTCAGTAGCACCAGGCACAGTGGCTCATGCCTGTAATTCCAGCACTTTGGGAGGCTGAGGTGGGTAGATCACCTGAGGTTGGGAGTCTGAGACCAACTTGACCAACATGGAGAAACCTGGTCTCTGCTAAAAATACAGAAACAAAATTAGCTGGGTGTCGTGACACATGCCTATAATCCTGGCTACTCAGGAGGCTGAGGCAGGAGAATCGCCTGAACCCAGGAAGCAGAGGTTGTGGTGCTGAGATCACGCCATTGCACTCCAGATTGGTCAACAAGAGCAAAAGTCCATCTAAAAAAAAAAAAAAATCAGTAGCCACCACATCACTTCTTTAAATTTTACCTTGATGAAAGATTTGGGTTTTTTTTTTGTTTTGTTTTGTTTTGTTTTGTTTTTGACAGGAGTATTTGATCACTGTATTAGTCCGTTTTCACACTTCCAATAAAGACATACCTGAGACTGGGCAATAAACAAAACAAAGAGTTTCATTGGACTTATAGTTCCACGTAGCTAGGCTGGCCTCACAATCATGGCAGAAGTTGAAAGGCATGTCTCACATGGCAGCAGACAAGAAGAACTTGGGCAGGGAAACTCCTCTTTTAAAAATTATCAGATCTCATGAGACTTATTCACGATTACCAGAACAGCACAGGAAAGACCTGCCCCATGATTCAATTGCCTCCCACCATGTCCCTCCCCCAACGTGGGAATTCAAGATGAGATTTGGGTGGGGACACAGCTAAACCATACAATCATTGACTTTGTTTAGAAGTGTCTTTGCTAGAGCTTGGTGAAGATAAGTTGATCATGTTATTAGTTTTAAATTCTCTACAGACATTGTACCCAAATTTTGTCTGTACTGGGGCAGATAGATCTCTTTATACACCCTCCTTGAGATACCGCAGGAAAGGAGTTGCAGAGGGAAAAACACAGATTGAGGAAGAGTGTGTAATATTCCCTGCACCCACATAACCCACCCCATACACCTCCCCACCCGAACTGCATGAGACATATTTGCAAATTGTCTTATGTTTGCCCTCTGAATCAGATTTCTTACATGTGCTAAAGTAGATCATTGTTTTAATTTGAAGAAGAGAAGATTCACTGACGATGTGTGAGTAAATGAGCTCTGTATCATTTACTGTATGTAAATGTACTATATGTGTGAGTAAATGGCACCCTGTATCTCATTTTGGTGAGGTTTTAGTCCCCTCATTTTTTTTATTGGCTGAATCCCCCGCTACCACTGCCTGCTGTTAGATCCAGAGTTTTATAGCAACCAGTGGCTCTTATTTCAGCTCTGGTCCATGGGCCTGTTTATCTTGTTGTTATTGTTGCTGCTGTTTTTGGAGACAGAGTCTCGCTCTGTCACCCAGGCTGGAGTGCAGTGGTGCGATCTCAACTCACCAAAAGCTCTGCTTCTTGGGTTCAAACAATTCTCCTGCCTCAGCCTCCCAAATAGCCGGCACTACAACTCATGCCACCACACCACACCTGGCTGATGTCTTGTATTTTTGGTAGAGATGGGGTTTCACCATGTTAGCCAGGTTAGTCTCGATCTTCTGACCTTGTGATCCGCCTGCCTTGGCTTCCCAAAGTGCTGGGATTACAGGTATGAGCCACCACACCTGGTCCCTGTTTATCTTGTTTTAAAGTCCAGTTATGGTTTTGTTTTTACTTCTCCATTTTATCTGCCATTGTTCTGTTTTTACAGTAAAGGTGGGGCCAGCAGACCTTGGATTTAGAGCCAGCTTCTCTGTTTTCTATTGGCATGTACCTGTGAATGTACATTAATGAAACAAAAGATAATGAAAATGAGGGTAGCATTTTATAAATACCCACTGGTTTATTCTGTTTAGCTTTTTACTTAGAAGCATGATTTTTATGTCTGTTAAATCTGAATCCATGTATTTATGAGATATTTCTTTAATGGAGTTTTAATATACAAATATATTGCACTTCTTTTTTTAAAAGATGTTTAAATTTTAAAAGCTGGGAAAGCATTCAAAGTATAATTTCCTGAGATATTGTAAGGAGATACATACTTTCCCCTTGCTAAAATCTACGGAAATAGAAGTCTACTTCTGTGTCGCCATTTCTTAAGTAGTCAATTTACTAAGAAAAATCATTTCTCTGTGGTAGTTTCTTACTTACTGATACATAACATAATGCCTTCATGCCTTAATTGGATTGTTCGGTGGGATTTAAATGATTCACATATGATGCTGAACATGATTCATATTCTGTGCTGTATTTTAAGACAACAAGAAAGAATAGAGCAACAACTACAAAAGCAGATGGGACAAATACATTCGAAGCTGTTTCAGTACCTATAAGTATTGTAGAACCACCTGGCTGAAAAGCAAAAGGATGCCCATCATAATAGTTTTATATAGCATAGTTTTTGAGAAATTCTTTCTGAAAATAACGACCCCAAACAGGCTCAGCTGTTTCTTCCTCTTGTATATGGCAGTTGGGCACATATCTTATTTTTTTTTTTATAGCTGCGTTCGTTTTTAAATATGATTGTAAAGAAAAACGGGTAGAGCATAACTTGATTTTCACATCGTTTAAAAGCATTATTCGATCTCTCAAAGACTCTTCTTTCCGATTCTAATTGTGCTAGAATGATTATAATACAAGTTTTCAAGGGGCATTAGTACATGGGATCTATGTTGAAGCAATACAGTTTATAATTCTATATATGGTACCAAAGTCTAATATAAATTCAGTAAGACTTTAAAGAGTTATACATTGTTCTTGAATTTACTTCTTCAGTGAGGTATCAGTTATCCATAGGAGACAGAACTGTGGATCCCAACTTTGGCTGCCATTAAAAACACCAGGGAAACGTCTAAGACTCCCAGTGGCCACACCACACTCTAAACTAACTACATTAGATTTTTCAGGGGAGGGTAAAACCCTGGGAGCAGTATAATTTCCCCAGGTAATTGCAATGTGCAGCCCAAATTGAGACTCACTGAATTAGAAATATCATAATACAGAAGTATGTCTAAAATCATTGTCTTCTCCTGATAAAATGCTATATTATAAAGCTCAGTCTTAGATTTTGTTGAGAGAGGAAAGTTGAAAAAGGATTTTTAGGAATTATTACATTTATTTCTTCATTTATCCATCCATCTATTTATACATCCAGGAGCACTTATTAATTTCCAGTGTGTGCCAAATTGGGCTGAGTTTATAATCTTAAGTTATGGAAAATATATTTTAGAAGACAAGTTGATCCTTTCTTTTCAGAATTTAACCTTAAGAGATAAAGCAAAGGAACAGTTTTGTAACAATTGGGGTTCCGCCTAAAGTGCAAATAATTTTGTCAACTGGTGAGCTTGTTAACACAAGACTATTTTCTGTTTGAGTAAATATGTTAAGGGGAATGTGTTTAATGAAACCCAGTTAAGGTGATTCCTGGAATCAACAGACTGCAGAAACTTCATCTTCCCACTGTTAGGTGAAAATAGTCATCTTATTCTTTATAGAAATTTTTGCTTTGAGAATTTTTGTTGTAGAAGACATACCTATGAGCAACAAAATCTTGAAATCTGCATTAATTACTGGTTCTGCCAGCAGAAACCGAGCCAAGGCATGAACATATTAATGAGACCTGTTATTTATGCAGAATTTACCAGGGGCACCCTGCTAAGTACTTTTAACATCCATACAATCTTCATAACAATCTTGTGAGGAAGATATTAGCATTATCCCCATTTCAAAAACAAGGAAACTGAGTATATAGAGAGATTGAGTAAAACATACAAGTTCACTGTATTGGTCTGTTTTACCCGCTGCTGATAAAGACATACCCAAAACTGGGTAATTTATTTAATGGACTCACAATTCCATGTGACTGGGGCTGCCTCAAAATCATGGTGGATGCCGAAAGGCACATCTTACTTGGCAGCAGACGAGAGAAATAAGAATCCAGTGAAAGGGGTTTCACCTTATAAAACTGTCAGATCTTGTGAGATTTATTCATTACCATGAGAATGGAATGGGGGAAACAGTCTCCATGATTCAATTATTCCCTGCTGTGTCCCTCCCATAACAGGTGGGAATTGTGGGAGCTGCAGTTGAAGAAGAGATTCGGGTGGAGACACAGCCAAACCACACCAGTTACTTCACAAGGGCAATTAACTGGGTGTGAACCTCAAAACTAGGGGGTGAACTTCAAAACTGGGATTTGAACCAAGGCAGTTGGTACTTACGTTTAAGAAGCAATTATTTTAATCCCTGTGTTATGCTCCCTCTCAGACCTGATGTGATTGATTTTGTTATTATTATGATTATTTTTTTTAATTGAGATAGAGCCTCCTCTGTCACCCAGGCTGGAGTGCAGTAGTACGATAGCTCACTGCAAGCTCCGCCTCCTGGGTTCAAGCCATTTTCCTGCCTCAGCCTCCCAAATAGCTGGGATTACAGATGCCCACCACCATGCTCAGATAATTTTTTGTATTTTTAGTAGAGATGAGATTTCACCATGTTGACCAGGCTTGTCTCAAACTCCTGACCTCCATTCGCCCACCTCAGCCTCCCAAAGTGCTGGGATTACAGGCATGAGATACTGTGCCCAGCCTGATTTTATGAGGGCTTATATAAGTATACAGATAATTAGTGTAAATGTTGTGAGTATATATGGTCCATAGTGGAAGCTTAGTGAAGAGGATTGAAATAAGGTACATTAGATTGTTTTCCAAATTTCTCTGAATATAAAAATCCCCTGGGTACCTGTTAACACTGTCATTTATTCCCCAGTCACGGACTCCCTGAATTAGAATCTCCAAGGAAATTGCTTGGGAAGTTGTATATTTTCAACAATGAACCTAAGTGATTCCTATTATAAGGGAAGTTTGGGAACATTGCTTTGAGTTAAACATTATAATCAATAAATAATGTAGGCACAAAATCTTTAAACCTGAAAAGATATCTTGATATAAAGTGCTAGATTATCATGTCTAAAGAAATAAGGATCCATTAAAAAGGAGTTGGTTGGCCAAAGAAGCATTGAAAAAGAGCTTCTGAAGGACAGAGGATGGTAGACCTCAAGACCCACTCAGCTCTGATGAAGGAGGAAGGTTTCCAGAGTCAAGGATGTATCTTTTGAAGGTGTATCTTACTATGGAGAAGAATGCTTCAGGCTCGAGAAGCCTGATGACATTAAACATTGAAGTCACATAATTATCTCAACTTGCCCTGAGTCTCTCTGCTCAGCAAGCAACCCTCTGATTAAAGCATGACTTTCTATGTAGTGTGCTTGAGGGGAGAGAAAATGTGTTGGCTGGGGGATAGGAGTGTTCCATTAAAGTTCTCATTGTAATTCAAATAATCTGACAGTCAGATTTTAGCCACCAGTGTTTTGAACTGTAATGCAAGTCCACTCATGAGAGCTCTATTCCCTTATGATTCTGAGGCTGCAGAGATGAGGTCTGGTGAAAGATTTGCTATTCTGCGTGAGAATCAAGACCTGCCTGGACAGACCTGCCATTATAAACTCTCTCCTTAGAAGGTTTTTTTTATTTGCCTTTCTGATTTCTATGCCTGTGCCCTGTAGTTCAAGGTGTTTATCAGCTGGAGGGTAGCAGTGGGGCTTATGTTGGTGGAGAGGGAGGCAGGAGGAGTTAGGGGATTGGAAAAGTTCCAAAAAAATATGGTGGGAAAGGCCAAGGTAACATTCAGTTTATGACAAAGAATATAGGAGTGTAGAGCAGGACAGTAACTCTGAAAACCATGGTATTGTTTTAAGAATGGATTTGCTAACTTTCCTACCTCCACACTTTATAAATATATTGTCTTCTTGTGTTGAGAAGCTTAGGTTAATGAGACAGGCAGACTTCTGGGGTCAGGTGAAGGTAAGAGGATGGAAGTCTAGTTCGTCATTCCCTTCTTTACCTAGGTCAGCATTTGCTGTTTGTCTAAAAGTGGATCAGTAAGGAAGACAGCATATTTGCAGAAGGGCTGTACGGATCATTTTTCTTTCCATTTTTTTGAGATAGGGTCTCACTCTGTCATCCAGGCTGGAGTTCGGTGGCATGATCAAGGCTCACTGCAGTCTCAACCTCTTGGGCGCAGGTGATCTTCCTACTGCAACATTTTGAGAAGCTGGGACTACAGACATGTACCACAATTCTCAGCTATTTTTTTTTTTTTTTTTTTGGTTGAGGATTTTGCCATGTTGCCTAGGCTGATGTCAAACTCCTGGACTCAGGCAATCCACCCCCTTCAGCCTCCCAAAGTGTTGGGATTGCAGGTATGAGCCACTCTACCTGGTTATCATTTTTCCATTCTTATCATTGTATACCTACTGTATTAATATTATGAAATTTGGGTTTCATAGATGAAGTGAAAATTGCCACTATCCTCAGAGGTAATTCAGGTAACTACATTAAGAAAGTAGATTCTGGGCCAGGTGTGGGAGCTCCTACCCACCATCCTCAGTTCAAGCAATGGAGGATTCAACCACCGCATCTCTATCAAAAATAAAAAATAATTAGCCAGCCTTGGAGGTACACACCTGTAGTCCCAGCTACTCAGGAGGATGAGGTGGGAGGATCACTTAAGCCTGGGAGATTGAGGCTGCAATGAGCTGTGATCACTCCACTGCACTCCAGCCTGGGTAACAGGCAAGACCTTGTCTAAAAGAAAGGGGGGAAAAAAAAGCAAGCAGATTCTGTAGGTATTATCTAGAGTGGAGGTAGTGTTCTGGGAAATGAGAATTCTCTAAATATTTCCTCTACTGTAGAGAAGCCCAAAGGGATGTATGGGTTCCAATATTTGTTCATATATGCTCCTTTGTTACATATAAAAATATGCCATAAAACTCTTTTTTTGAGATGAAGTCTCACTCTTTTGCCAGGCTGGAATGCAGTGGCTCAGTCTCAGCTCACTGCCACCTCTGCCTCCTGGGTTCAAGTGATTCCCCTGCCTTAGCCTCCCGAGTACCTGGGACTACAGGTGTACACCACCATGCCCAACTAATTATAATAGAATGATTTATAATCCTTTGGATATATACCCAGTAATGGGATTGCTGGGTCAAATGGAATTTCCATTTCTAGGTCCTTGAGGAATTGCCACATTGTCTCCACAATGGTTGAACTAATTTACACTCCCCCTGACAGTGTAAAAATGTTCCTATTTCTCCACATTCTCTCCAGCATCTTTTGTCTCCACATTTTTTAATGATCGCCATTCTAATTGGCATGAGATGGTATCTCAATGTGGTTTTGATTTGCATTTCTCTGATGACCAGTGATGATGAGCGTTTTTTCATATGTTTGTTGGCTTCATATATGTCTTCTTTTGAAAAGCATCTGTTCATATCCTTTGCCCACTTTTGAATGGGTTTGTTTGGTTTTTTTCTTGTAAATCTGTTTTAGTTCTTTGTAGATTCTGGATATTAACCCTAAGTCAGACAGGTAGATTGCAAAAATTTTTTCCCATTCTGTTGGTTGCTGGTTCACTCTAATGATTGTTTCTTTTGCTGTGCAGAAGCTCTGGAGTTTAATTAGATCCCATTTGTCTATTTTGGTTTTTGTTGCCAATGTTTTGGTGTTTTAGTCATGAAGTCCTTGCCTATGCCTATGTCCTCAATGGTTTTGCCTAGGTTTTCTTCTAGGGTTTTTATGGTGTTAAGTCTTATGTTTAAATCTTTAATCCATCTGGAGTTACTAAAATTAACTCCTTCTCTACTTTTCTTTTTCTTCCTTTCCTACCATTGCTCAGAAACAAGCAAACAACCAGCCAACCACAACAAAGACAACGAACAGCAAGCAAATTCCTTTTATGCTTTCATGGAGCTTGGCTATCTCTTTTGTCAGTTGGGCTCCTGGAGATACCCACGCTCTCAGTTATACCTTCTACTCCAAAAGGCATATCTGCATATTATATTCAGCAAAGACATTTTCCATCCTGAAAGAAATTGTGTTGCCATCTGTTAATATTCATATATATAGTTAGTTAGTTAGTCTGGATGTGTTACAAATGATGATGCATGCTCTGACAGAAAAGTAGGAGGTTGGGAGGAACAACAAAGTATATAGTATTATTAGAACAGTGGGCTGGATTTAAATTGAGAAATCCGGGCAGTCTGGCATCTCTGAGAAAGCATGACATTTCTGAAGACTGTTAGCCAGGTACAAAGTGTGGGGGTAAGAGCATTCCCAGCAGAACAGCATGTGCAAAGGTCTGGAGATGGGAAGGACTATGGAGCACTGGAAAAACTGGTAAGTGGCAGCATGGCCAGATCCCAAAGGGCCAAAGAGAAAGATGGGGATGAGGACGTAGAGGCCAACGGGGCCAAATCAAGTGAAACTTTGTGGGCCACATGACTCTCATTTTTAGGTTCCTTTGTCTTCCTTAACAAATGAAATAACAACATGAATGAGTTTTTCTAAACTTTGAGTTTATTGGTTTTCGAAACAATCATGCCAAAGCTGACATGCTTGTATAGACACACACCCACACATACACCCACAAGTGCACAAACACACACACATAAACACACACGGTACATAAAGCACCTTTCCCCAGGGCCATGCCACTTGACATTATTAACCAGTCTATCCTAGGCCAGGTACCGTGGCTCACACCTGTAATCCCAGTACTTTGGGAGGCTGAGGCGGGAAGATCACAAGGTCAGGAGATTGAGACCAGCCTGGCCAACATGGTGAAACCCCATCTCTACTAAAAATACAAAAATTAGCTGGGTGTGGTGGCACATGCCTGTATTCCCAGCTACTCGAGAGGCTGAGGCAGAGGTTGCAGTGAGCCAAGATGGTGCCACTCCACTCCAGGATGGGCGACAGAGTGAGTCTCTGTCTGCTTTAAAAAAAAAAAAAAAAGAAGTCTATCCTATAGCCATACACACAATTCTGGGTCAGCCACATAATTAAGCTGAAAATTATCTTCATATTCATTTTCCCTCCACAGGAATGTTTCCTGAGGAGAAACCCAAAATACGAGGGTTTCTGAAAGAGCTTTAAAAAATGTTGTCTGCCAGCAGTACATGGATTCTCTTTTCAGGGTTTGTAGCTACCCAGCTGACACATCCATTCTCCCCTTCTCCCCCCAACAGAGCAAATGCCTTCTTGCTCCACCCTGCAGCTCATTATTGGCAAGGCATGGCAGGAGTGAATCTAGGTTCCGTTTACCACCAGGGTAAACTGCCCTCTCTATTGCATCCGTGACACTTTTTCGGGTTCAATACGTCCCCTCACATTCACAGGTGCTGAAAGTGACATACACATACATTGTAAACATTGTGCCCACTGCTCGGCAAATGTTCATTTGGCTCTTAGCAGTTTACACATCACAGCAGAGTCATGTATCCATGATGATGTTCATTCTGGTAGTTTCTAGCAATAAATTATTTTGTTTGTTTGCCAGGTGGTACCTGCCAGAAACCACCTGACTTTTCTTCTCCACTCTTATTTTTCAACTACTAATATCCATGCCTTTTAAGCTGTCTTTTTATTGAAAGTAATAAATTAAGATAGTCATCTTGAGGTGGCGTCAGCTTTGCATAAGAATCACCAGCATATACATTAGCATGCTCACAGTGTTGAGTATATGGGAATTCGTTTCGGTAGCAACAACACTCACTGACCTTAGAAGGAAACATTTCCGTTTATAATTACTTGTTAGTCTTACACAATTGTAACTTTCCATACATTATAATACTTTAAAATGAAGATCTCTTGCGGAAGTGTATCTTCTGTGGCTTTTTTTCAAAATGAAGCCATTGGTCATATGCTGAGGTTGAGTTTGCTGGAACTGTTAAGACTCCATCTGGTCATCTTGTGAGTCAACACTTATAGTGGAACCTTGGCTGCTGGTATCAGCAGTTTCATAGGACTTTTGGTCTTTGGCAAAGTTGATGAAAACCTGGTTTTTTAGGAAAAATAAAGCCATTAGTGCCTGCTAAGCCAAAGGAAGAAATGAAATTAATAATGAATTATTTCCTTCCCTCCTTCCCTTCCCCAGCTCCCCCCGCACCGGGCAATCTTTACTCTCTTTCTCTCTCTCTGTCTCTCCCGTCTACTCTCTCCCCTCTCTCTCCTCTCTCCTAGTTCAAGCCTGTATATACCTGTGTGGGCAGGACCTTATAAAATCCAAATCCTAGCTTTATAAAACTAGAGTTTATAGGGGCCTGCCTACACATATATACACGCTTGCACTAGGAGTCCTTTCAGAAAATCAGATCACCTGGAATTTGAAAACAGCACCTATGTCTATGATCATATTTATGACTGTAACTTTATTTATAATCATAATGTCAATCTGAAGCCATAGTTGACTATTTCTATAGCCACATTTCTGCATTCATATAATCTACATTGATATCTCTATGAGATAGATATGGCTCCTATGATAAACAAGGAGCCCAGTCCTATGCCCTTATTGAATGATTATGTAGAAATGTTGAGAGAAATTTCACTAGTTTCAATAGTTAATGCACAAGATAAAATTTAAGTAAGCCAATTACTTAACAGGCACATCTTTTCACTTTATGTTTAAAGTCATTAAAACTATTAGTTATAGTTTCATCCAAAATCTATCAAGAGTCTATTTTTTGCCACGGTGCTGGTTGTTGGTCTTAAGTCAAAGACTAAGTCTTCATTTTCGGCAAAGTCATGATTGTCTAAACCCCCCATTAAAATGTCTAAAGCTCCACAAGAAAAGTTGCGCATCAAATGCAGCACCATATACTGATCCCTAACGACCTTATTTTCAGACCCAGTCCAATGACAGATATAATCCAACTTACTATATGTCATGTTGGTTGAGCTGTGCAAAATTAAGACAGTACAAAGGTGATAAAGGATGACCTAATAAGTCTCTAGTTATTGAATGCAAATGTAATTAAGACAGATGATGTAAGTGAATGGAAAGGATTCTGCATTTACCACTTTAATTGCCTGAATTTAACAGATCTAAAGGTCTGGCACCAAATTCTAATTACCCTATCCAACTCTAATCCAGGAAGCCAATCAATAGAAATGTTCTTTATGAACCCTACCATGGAAGAAGGAAGGAAAGTGTTAACAGCTGTTTGTTATGTATGTGAAAATAGTGGGGTTTTGGTTTTATCTTTTTGCTTTATGTATACATATAAATAACTTTATAGATATAGATGTCTTATCAAATGGAAAAGTTAATGTCTTTCACATCCTTTTTTTTAATATCCCCAAATTAAGATAGAAATTAATTAGGCTCTTTGCTAAGTTTTTCAGGTGCAAGATTAGATATTAATTCAATTAAAAACAAATTGAATGTTATTAAAAAGAAATAACCAGAATGCATCATAATATTAATACGTGACATTGTGCACATCGATTATGGTATGTATATATCTTACCTCTTCCAGAGTAGTCTGACTCACTAAGAAATTTGTAATATTTAAAGCAGTCTTGTTGGTTTCTAGCAGATCAAAAATGTTTGCGACTCCTCCTGCTGTGACTGGTACGTGATACTCGAGCATGCTGAGGTGCTGATCCTATGGGTACCAAAGGAAAAAAAATTATTTTGCAATGTCTGGTAATATTGACATGGATAGACGTAACTGTACCAGGAGTTCAGGAAAATACTGACATTTATTCCACTGAAAATGATGCTACAGTATAAATAATGAGTACATATTGAAACTAATAGCTTGCAAAGATGAGATGAAAGTTTTGTGAATGTTAAAGAGAAAACAAATTTGAAAGTTAATGACAACTCCAAAGTATTTATTCATGTGACATTATAAAGTCATTATAATCTTGCTTGGGAAAGAATCTGTGGAATGGTATTTCACATGTCACATTATGCTCATCTCACATACGCTTTCTCAGTGCTCAATTTTAAGACATTTTTGTGTTAGAATTGTTCTAAAAGGGTAAAAATTAGCAGTTCCATTTATATTGGCTAAAGACAGTCAACTTCAAAAGCATTGAACCTTCAAATGACAGCTCATCCTTTTCCCAACGCACCCTAAAATTCTTTTCAATTTGTATTTTGGTCACTAGCTTCACCATCTACTTAGTATAAACCATTTTTATTGCCTTGGGATATCTTTAACAATTTGCTTTTTGGGATATTTAATCAGTTACCAGATCTTATTTATTTTTCCTTTAAAATACCTCTCAAATGTAACCTTTCCTATCTATTTGCACCACCAATATTATTAACTTGATGCTCATTACTCCATGTCTTAGTTACTGCAACAGCCTCTTCAGAAGCCAAGAAACTCTCTGTACACTTACTTCCTGGCACGAAGCAGCTAGAATAATCTTGGCTAATACTAGTTGGATCAGGATATTTTCTTAATCCAAAATCTACCCCTGGGACCCCAGTGAATCAGATCAAGACCATGTATTTCAGTCTTGATGGGAATGTCTTGCTGGGAATCACATGGGCAGTCTGGATTTAAAACCCTTCTCCTCCTTTGTGCATTGCTTAGCATCTCCCATCCACATGTAGTTGCATTGTATCTGTTACTACAATCGGGCCATCTTGCCTACCTTTGCTCTTAGATTGTTGTTTTGGCTATTTTCTTTCTAGACATCTAGAAACCACCACAGATTTGTAAAGAATGGTCTGCTTAGGGACAAATCAGACTTTTTATTATCACTGCATTTGCCTCGTATGGCCCTGGTCCCATGAGGAACAGACCAGGGAGAATGTAATTTCATCACTCAGTGAAACAACAGATTTCAACGCAGAAATCCGCTAAAAGAAAAAGCATTACTACTAATACAATTGGTGCAAGAAAGATGTCGTTTTACTTTTAAATTTGATTTAAATTTAGATCATAGAAAATAAGCTTTAATAAGAATCGTGAAAGCTAGGCCAAGTGCGGTAAGGCACACCTGTAATCCCAGTGCTTTGGGAGGCCAAGGCAGAAAGATTGCTTGAGGCCAGGAGTTCAAGACCAGTCTAGGCAACACAGTGAGATTCTGTCTCTACAAAAAATACAAAACTTAGTGGGGCATGGTGGTACATGCCTATATGCTTAGTTCTGGAGAGGCAGAGGCAAAAGGATTCCTTGAGCCCAGGAATTCAAGGCTGCAGTGAGCTATGATCATGCTACTGCACTCTAGCCTGGGCAACAGAGCAAGACCCTATGTCTTAAAAAAATTCCTTTTAAGTCAGAGGTTTTATGAAGATAAGATAATTCTTTTTAAAATGCAGTTTATTTTCTCTAAAATCACTTCAAATTAACATTGTGCCTTATAATTTATGGAGTGTCTTTGCGTATACTTTATCATTTACTTCTCACATTAGTTTTGTGAAGTAAATGTTATTAACAGTAGTACTCCCTTATTTCAGTTACCTGTTATCAACCAAGTTTCAAAATTATTAAATGGAAAAACACAAAAATGATTCGTAAGTTTTATATTGCATGCCGTTCTGAGTAGTGTGATCTAATTTTGCACTACTCCATTTGGCACGTGAATCATTCCTTTGTCCAGCATCTCTATGTTGTATAAGCTACCTGCCTGTTTCTATACAAGAAAAAGCATATTCAGATTTCATACTGTCTATAGTTTCAGGCATCCACTGGAAGTCTTGGAATGTATCACTCATGGATACAGGGGCACTCCTGTATTCCTATTTACAAATGAGAAAAATGAGGCTCAGAGACTTAATCTTGCTGGGAGTCACGTGGGCACCACTGGGCCTCAGGCCTAGTCTTTCCAATTTATTTTTATCATTCCATATCTGCTTTCCTTTCACATCTAGTTTCCTTTCAAAAACAATCATTTGCCATTATCATCTTCTACAAATTGCCTGTATATCAAAGATGTGATAATGATAACTTTTCCGGTCAAGTACATTTTGTTTTAATTATGTGTTATGTTAGGTCTCTATACGTATATCCGTGTGTGTCAATCCCACACCTATGCATATGTGAGATGAAATCAATTATACAATATTTCATCTAGTCCAGAACTTGATTTCTACTCAGTCCTGCTCCAACTTTTGTGGGCATATCTTTCAAATGAGGGGAGCAAAGAAGATCATCATTCTGGAATTCTGTAGTGTTTTTTTTTTTTTTCCCTTGGAAGAAATGCCCTTGGTCATATAATACCTGTCATACCTCAGTTCCCTAATGTATATAATGAGTAGACTAGCAAGGTATATAAGTTGAAAACTAATACAATATGATCATAAATCCCTTGTGAAGAAGAAACAAAAATACATGAATGTGAAAGGACTATGTTAACTTTAAATAGCTACAAAAATATATAATTAATTGAAGATACTATTTTTTCATACTAAGTATGCTTTGGCGTATCTTACGCATCTTGAACTAATAAATATATTAAGATTAATAGTAAAGTTGTAATCACTTAGAAATCGCAAACGTTGCTATGATATTAGATTATTACTATCAAAATTAGTCAAGATCAAAAGGCAAGACAATCACTTACATTGTTGTTGTTGTTTTTTCTTTTTTGAGGCAGAGTCTCACTCTGTTACCCAGGCTAGAGTACAGTGGCATGACCTCAGCTCACTGCAGCCTCTGCCTCTCAGGTTCAAGCAATTCTCCTGCCTCAGCCTCCTGAGTAGCTGGGATTACAGGCGTATGCCATCACACCCAGCTAATTGGTATTTTTTGTAGAGATGGGGTTTCACCACGTTCACCAAGCTGGTTTTGAACTCCTGACCTGAAGTGATCACCTGCTGTGGCCTCCCAAAGTGCTGGGATTACAGGTATGAGCCACTGCACCCAGCCATCAATCACTTACTTTTAAATATGTTTTTGGAAAGTGCAGCTGCATGAACTTCGTGAGGGTCTCCATGCTCACTTTGGTATTCTTCAAGTGAACCTTGACAGTAAATCCTCGTCCAAACCTAGAAAGAAAAAGTGAGAAATACGATATGAGTTACATTTTGCTGAAATAGCTCCCCTGGAATTCTAGATAATGAAACAGGACCCAAGCCAACCATTACAGCCCCTTTCCTTTATATAAAGACTGTCATTTTGCCATAAAAGTTCAGGGCATGTTGCAAACTGGAAATAGGGAACTGCTATGATTTTTTATTTTTTTCTATCTCTATATAAAATCAGAATCTTTGGGCAAAAATTGTGTTAAAAAGAAAACATAAAATCTTGGCTTTCTATAACATTCATGAATTGGCAACGGATGTCAATTTCTGCAGTTAGATACTTTTTAGTTTAAAGTAAGCAAGGTATTGAGAAGCAGGTCACTGGAGATTTGGTGTCAACAGTAAAAATTAGAGTTATTGGGTTTAAAAAATAACTATTAAATCAATGTGCTAGCTAACTGTTTGCACCAAGAATAGAGTTTGTAAAGAAGTCACAATAGACTGTAAGAGCAACATAATGCCTCTTTCATTCCTTTTTTCCTTGTTTTGGTTAATACTACCTTGCAAGAAAGTCAACTTGTTACAGAGAAAAGTATAAAATATTCTGAAGTTTGGAGATTAACACGGATATGTATAAACGCATGTACACTCTGGTGTATATCAACTATTAATTTAAATTTGATGGTAATATGATATTTATGCTCATTTCTCCAATGTATTCTAGATTAAAAGGTTTTGAATGTGGTACGAATGTTAAGTAGCTTACCGAAAGCCTGTGCAAATGGCAAATGGACAGGCTAGATATAATCTATGCCTTCATTTACTTGTCAAGATCTAATTTATTACTGGGTAAATGCTAGAACTTCCACCTGAGAGTATTTTGGTTGTGAATTATTTATTATTTATTTATTTTTTCTGCTTTGGCCTTCTAAATTTATGAGTTAACCAAAATATATTTATGAGTTAAACTTGTGCATTAAATAAATTTTTGAGTTAACTAAAATATTTAAGTAAAAATTCATCAAATCCCCAATAAAATAATTTAAATTTAAGGTGAGTCAATGACTAGCTTTCAAAGATTAACTTGTCCATTGTAGTTTTACTACTCAGGCTGCTGAGATAATCCTTGAACCTGAGTAGAGCACCGTTAGATTGATGACCTACTACCATCTGTTAAACAATGGCATTTGTTCGTCACCTGCTCTTTATGTGCTGCAAAGATCCAATACATTGGAACCTTCCATTCACCATAATGGCAAGCCTGGTACAGAGAGCTTCACATTCTTCCATGCTAAAAGACAGAGAAGGGTCATATTAGCATTCAGGGCATAGAAAACTTGGGTTGACATTCATGAGCATAAATATAATTGTTTCATTATGGCATTTAGAAATACTATTTTCGTTCCTTTCTTTTCTTTATTTTATTTTTTGAGATAGAGTTTTACTCTTGCCCAGGCTAGAGTGCAGTAGCTTGAACATGGCTCACTATAGCCTTGACGTCCTTAGCTCCAATGATCCTCCTGTTTCAGCCTCCTGAGTAGCTGGGAAGACAGACGTGCACCACCACATCTGGCTAATATTTTAATTTTAATTTTTAATTTTTTGTAGAGATAGGGGTCTCGCCGTGTTGTCCAGGCCAGTCTTGAACTGCTGCGGTCAAGCAATCCTCCTGCCTTGGCTCTTCAAGGTGCTGGGATTACAGGCATGACCCACTGTGCCTGGCCTAGTTTCTTGATTCTCTTTTAGTTTTTAGTTCTCCTAAAGGAGAACAAAAAACAATCTTTTAAGATATAAGTTAAATGTCTTCAGTTAAGGTTTATTACTGTTTCTTCTAAAACTCAAGGCCATCTCTTTCACCTGGAATGCCCCCTCCATCAAACCTAATATTTCTCTCAAGCTTTGATTCAAGACCTACACTTTCTCAGAAATATTTTCAAAATAACACTAAGCTTTTTTCATTATGCCTCATACCCCATATTCTGTTGGCCTTCCTATTTTTGGATTTATAACTAGTTAGCCTGTACTTGATTATATAGTCTCTAATTTCATGGTCTATTATAATTGGAAGTAATTTTAGGTATTACCTTGTCCACCTCATACAACAGTTAATGGAAATTAAATGATTGGCTCCAGTGTGCTGGGGCAAAGCTACGATACAAACAGATTTCTTGATAATAAGCAAATTGAAGACTTTCCCTACTATATGACAATTATAATACAAACATAAACTTAATACAAATTATAAGACAAGACCATCCTCATAAGAGAAGCACAGATCAAATGATTTAGTGTCTCTTATACTTAGCTGATTGGAAGTGTCTGCTTCATGGAGGAGAGGCATGTGAGCTGGTCTGGAAGGACTGGTAAGATTAGAACTTGGAGAGACTTTGTGAAAAGACCATTTCAGGCTGGGCATGGTGGCTCATGCCTGTAAACCCAGCACTTTGGAAGGTCGTGGTGGGTGGATCATTTGAGGTCAGGAGTTCGAGACCAGTCTGGCCAACATGATGAAACCCCGCCGCTACTAAAAATATAAAAATTATCCAGGCATGGTGGTGGGTACCTGTAGTCCCAGCTACGTGGGAGGCTGAGGCAGGAGAATCGCTTAAACCTGGGAGGTGGAGGTTGCAGTGAGCGGATATTATGCCACTGCACTACAGCCTGGGTGACAGAGGGAGACTGTCTTTTAAAAAAAAAAAAAAAAAGACCATTTCAAGTAGAAAACACAGCCAGAGAAGGGGCCTGGAGATGAGAAGAATACAGAACCAGGAGTTGTTCAGATTGACTGATAGGAGAGGGTATGCAGGGGAAAAGACTGAGAATTTAAGATGAAGCCAGAGAATGGAGGGCCTCACATGTTGACCCTAAGGATTCTGAACTTTGACAGGCAATAGGGAGCCATAGATGAATTTAGAGGACCGTAAGTCATGAGAAATTTGATGTTAAAAAGACTGCATAGACCTTAGACTCTGTCCTACCACAGGAATTGTATTCTCACAATGAAATCTGCCTGAATTGTTTCTGTGACTATAAACATAAAATAGTTTGATACAATTGTGGGCATTCATCATCTATATATATGTTATACATGATTACCTTTTCCCATCTGTCATCCTAAGATTGGGTGGATTCACTTTAAAGATTGCACTCAGTTTACCTGTGAGACGTGAGTATGACAGAACATTTGTTCTGTACTTCTTCCGAAATGATCTTCCAGAGGTGCCGTTTCGACTTCGGATCCATCCCAGAGCTCGGCTCATCCTTAATAGAAATTTACAAAAAAAATTTATCAAATTAATTAAATTTTGATGAAGTTCTTTACATGAATTACTGCATTTCACTTCCCTAGAACAGAAATCACTTTTTGAGGTCCTGTGACTAACTTGCTTTATACTTAATAGGCTTCTTTCTGCTGCTGTCGAAAAGCTCAAAATTAATCATTTAAAATTGTCAATCTGTTTTAAAAAGTATCTCTATGAAGTTGACATCCTGTTACTTTACTTCCGTCTTAGCTCCAGTTTCTTTGGAAAAAAATTCCACTTCAATTACTGGTAAAGTAGAGTTTTTATATTTAATTCTACCTTGCCACATATATATAAGCCATATCAACAAGATTACCACCTTGCTTCTAATAGCAGAATTGTGGCTATGAGTGATAATATGCTATGTGAAGCAGAAAGAACATAATTTGATATTTCAGTTAATTTGTTTGAGGTATCTTTTTAATTTTCTGTTATTAATTGAAATTTAACACTCCTTGGGAAATGAAAACAAGATTTGCAGAAATTGCCAAGTAGAAAGATATACATTATTTTTCAAAGTAAATGATGTTATGAAAAATCATTCAGACATAAAATTAGAAAATGTAGCAATGGATAATCTAAACACAATAACAGATTTTGACAGATGGTTAAAAAACCAAATTATAGGAAGATTAGGTAAAAATTTAAAAATATACTTGTAACAAAAAATATATACATAACTAGAGGCTTGTTTTTACAGAAAGGTGTTAAATTTGAAAGGAATGGGTTATGTGGAAGCTAATATAGTTGAGCTCATAGAAATAAAGGGTAGAATAGTGATTATTGGAGGCCGGAGGGGTAGCCAGGAAAGGTGGATAAAGATTGGTTAATGAATACAAAATTGCAGCTAGACAAGAGGAATAAGTTTTAGTGATCTGTAGCACTGTAGATTGACTCTAGTTAACAATAATTTATTGTATATTTTCAAATAATTAGAAGAAAGGATTTTGAATGTTCCCAACACAAGGAAAGGATACATGTTTCAGGTGATAGATAAGCTAATTACTCTGATTTGATCATTACATATCGTATATAGGAATCGAAATATCACACTGTAATTATTATGTGTCAGTTAAAATAGTAGTTAAATATTTTTTAAAAATAAAGAAATCAGTGTTAATTTGGCAAAACAAAGAATACATGGTCATTGCTCCTATTTTTGAAGAAGACAGCATATTAAGTAGATACATATAGAAGAAAACTTGGTATCTTTCATAGTCTATATTTCAGTTTGGTTCATTAATACATAATCTTTATATAAAACTTTTAACATTTTAAAGTACTTTACATCTGTTATCTCACAGAGGTGCCTAAGGATTATTTTGTTCAATTTAAGGAACATTTACACAATAGAATTCCATTATAAGCATTGATTGGCAGAGATATCATGCCTCATAAGCTTCTGGTATTATAGAAAGGTGGGCTGTGCATCATTCTTTCTGGCAGTTTAAATGATTTGATCCACTCTATGACTTAATCCCTGAAATAATGTGGTGACTTATAACTGCATTATGATTCCTTGTAGTTAAGGCTCTTTATGAGTTTGGAGGTCCCTGAATGATGGGGATTTTCCAAAATAAGGGCAAGTGTATTTCTCTGAAATAAACACTCTTCCACAAAGTTAGACTTGGGGTGCAGAATACTATATCACTACTAGGCGTAATTTATATTTCCAGGTGATCAGTTAAATTTTCCAGCTCCTAAGAAAAATGTAAATGTAGAATGCATTTCTTCCCCACCCTACCCACCCCCTAGTTCAGATGAAATAATATGATATCCATCACATTCTAAGCTAGATAACTCATTTTTAAGTAACAAGCAAATAAAATTTTAGCACAACACATTGTCCTAAAATGTGCCTGTCCTCCATAGTAGAAGCTGGAAAATGTGAGTTTACCTGCTGAGTTCCTAATAGAAAAAGAGAGATGATTTTTTCAATAGGTGGGAATCAAATTCTACATGTCCCATAACTTTACTTACTTATATGAGTATCCCGAATTTGTTTCACTTACCATTTCCATGCCAGTATTTCCTCTGAAACGCACTAAGCCATTGCTTTCAGTTAAAACATTTTGAGGGCATATTGTTACGATAACTAATTATTTACTGATATAAGTTCCTTTATTGAGACAGTACACGTAAAGTGCTTTGTATAATAGCTAACATAGTGAGACCTCAATAAATGTTGACTGCAGTGATGATGATGAAATGTTAACATGCAGTGTCAGATGTGTTATTCTAATTATGGAGTATTCTTTTTAAATAATAATTCTCTTACCAGCAGTAGAATGGACGGTTTCCCTATCAAGGCCAATGCAGTGGATAATTTTCTTTTTGTGCCATAACTGCACATAGAGGTAGCTCTGTCCTTGAAGGGCATCAGGTGAAGTCTCCTAAGGAGTTTATGAACAATCTGTGGGCAAGAAAAGAGGCGCTAGGTGGACCTTCCTGTGCCAAAACCCTTGAAGCACTAAATGGAAAAAAGATGCTCATGGAAAGAAAATTTTATCATGGAGAATATATCTGGAAAAAATGAGAACACTTAAATTCAACATAGATTTTATTTTTATTTTCAAAGAATCACTTAAGGATTAATAGTTTATTTAAAGAGATTCTTTAGAGGCTTATTTTCAGATGGGATTCCATCCCCCACCAAATGGGTACATGTGTTTACAATTGCAGATTGAGCTTTCTGCTGCTTGACCACAAGATTCTCTAGTAAGGCTTAATAAAGCTAAAACAGAATTCACAAGGCAGGGTTCTCACCGACTGTTATCACTGCTTCCTCTTTCTTCTTACTGAGGGGTGAGTTGTCACAAAGGCTTTAAGTCTATTTAAAACTGACCCAGTATCAAAACTTTAGCACATTAGGAAGCATGAGTTCTTGTAGTTATTTCTGTAAATAGTCCTGGCAAATAATGAAATCCTAGTTGAACTTAAACAACAGGTCCTCAGGATTGTAAAAGTAGAAGAAACTGCCCTAAGGGTTAGCCATCTCATTAAAATGGCAAACAGTTGCAGGGAGATATAAAGCCACAGATCAAAAACCAAAGTGGAAACTAATCTATTTTACTTGGGCATTTTGCCATTCATGCTATGTGTCAGTGTTAATCCAAACACTAAAAGATGTACAGGCATCACCAACCAATGCTCAGCCCAGAGCCCAATGCAAGTGTGATCCTCTATTTGATAGTTCTTCAAAGGGTAACTGAACAAACACGGGCCAAGGAGTTTCTAAAGCTAATTTCATAGGTGCATATGTAATAGACACAACCAAACTAAGAGGGACTCATAGCCTTTGCCACTGCCAGAAGGAAAATGACATAGTTTTCCAGCTGGTTTTGTGGGGAATAGTGGGGGAAGGGGGATGACTGCAGAAACTATAATGGTTTCAAATTAACTAGTTTTTCACACTTGTACTCACTTCTTTAATATCCTTTTCTGGAATTCCATGTACCCTGGCATAGAAATACAAATGTTCTTCCACAGTTACCAGGTCATCTAAGGCATCTTCCTGAGGACAGTAGCCAACTAATGAGCTGTGAGAATCAGCGTGACCCAGAGATCTGAATTGAGAGAATCAAAAACACAGATGAATTTCAAAAGATTCATCCCTCCTGGTTCCCAAATGCTGGAAGATAGCTCTATTTTGGTCATGGTGGTCAGTGACTTTGATAAAAAGGGATAAAATAACCCCACTATCAGGTTCACACTTAAACGTTTAAACATTTCCACCCACCTTAATAGCTTTTTTCTCCTCTAAGGATTGAAAAATATAACCACAAAAAAACATAAATGTTGATTTCAATTATTTTTCTCATTTAATTACATTGTACCCAGTAAATGGAAGCATTCGCTTTTCATACCCAGTCTTATTTCTGATCAGAATGTTTCCACTTGAAGGAATTATGTCTCCTGTCAGCATCTTGAATATAGTGGTCTTTCCTGCTCCATTCACTCCAAGAAGGCCAAAACACTGGTTTGGGGGAGAAAAAGAAGATGTAAACCTTAGTCCAAACCCATGACATATTGCTTTTGTATCTCTTTCCCTCTTCTCCCTGGGTGAAATAAATTACTGAGAAAAATAAATCACTGGAATTATTCATGGATAGTGTAGTGCTCTTGATAAAACTTTCTCTTCTAAAACAAATGGATACTATGTATCCTTCCTTTAACCGTCTGAACATTTATATATATATACACACATAGGACCTATTTTACATATTTATGTTATATCACCCCTCTGTGTGACATGATCAAATACCCCACAAATAAGATCTGCTAACCCAATAAAGTAATTATATTTATAGATTTCACATTATTCACACAAAATCACAACTTTACTGAACAAGCTATTGAGGCAATAGTTTTTTCATATTGTCAAATGAATTTGATGCGTGTAGTTTGCAGCTCTGCTTGGAAAACTAAGTGGCACAGCCATTTTGCTTTCTCTTTCCAATTCTGCCTTACTTAATATTGCTTCTGTGAAAATGGCAAGCATATAAATAAATAGATGCAGTACTAGGACCTCACTTCTGAAAACCGATGTCTTTATGATGTTTTTTGAGGAGGAATGGAGATGAAAGGTTGAAGACAGCACCCTGAACGGGGTTTCCGACCAAAGTCTACCCCAGAGCAAGTGGACAGTAGCTTAGAAGGGGGCCCAGGACTTGCTGTGGGGTAGGACTTGTTGAATTCCTTCTGCCTACTAGGAAGTCTCATACAGTAAATAATATTAACTTTTGCACCAACTTCATACCTGGACATGTGTACAATATATATACAGTCAGCCCTCCTTATCCCTGGGTTTCTAATCTTTAGATCTAACCAAGTATGGATTGAAAATATTCAGGGGGGAAAAAAAGCATCTGTACTGAACATGTACAGACTTCCTGTGTTCTTATTCCCTAAACAATACACTACAACAACTATTTACAGAGTATTTACATTGCTGGATATTATATGTAAAGAAGACTTAAAGTGTACAGTGGGATGTGCATAGATTATGTGCAATACTACATTATTTTATATCAGTAACTTGAGCATATGTGGATTTCTGTGGATTTTGATATCCTTGGAACCAATCTCCCATGGATATAGAGGGATGACTGTATATGTATACACATATATATGTGGGTGTATGTATATATATGCATGTGTTTACTTTTTTCCATGGAAATATTCAGATTAACTTTCATATTGCTAGAAAAAAACTGTGGGAAAATAATTAAGATTTTTTTCTTTTTTTGAGATGGAATCACTCTGTTGCCGAGCCTGGAGTGCAGTGGTGCGATCTTGGCTCACTGCAGCCTCCACATCCCAGGTTCAAGCAATTCTCCTGCCTCAGCCTCCCGACTAGCTGGAACTACAGATGTGCGCCACTACGCCTAACTAATTTTTGTATTTTTAGTAGAGACGCAGTTTCACAGTGTTGGCCAGGCTGATCTCAAACTCCTGACCTCAAGAGATCTGCTCACCTCATAGTATGGCAATGAAAAGGACAGTTAGACCAAACACAGTTTTTTACCTCTCCAGCAGGTATCCCAATGCTGATATTGTTGACAGCTATAATCTTTTTGTGGATAAGTTGGTAGGTCTTTGTGAGATGGTAAAGTTGGACCAAGTCAAATTCAGCCGCACCACTCTCAACTCTTAACCTCTCAGCCCGGACATCTTCATCCTCATCTGTTGTCTCCCTTACAGGTGAAGAATTAAATTTTCTGAGGAAGAGCCTAAAAATGGACCCAGGGATTTTACGTCAGTAATTTTGAAATGACACCACTCAATTCTGACAGGTTTTAATAGGTTTTCCTGTCACTAACAGTGTACTAGTCATCATTAGACATCTTTTACATTTGCAATCAATTATGCTACTCAGATAATGTAAGAAATCAGTATAGACTCTTTGCTGTATTCACTATGATATTTGGGAAACAGCTTTTGTTCTCTGTGCCTTAAATGTTTACAGGTCCGCTGTTAAGATTTATAATTCTAATTTCAGTAATAAGGAAGTGAGTATGTGTTTGAAGTTTAGCTCCTAAAAGAGGAACTAAGGAACTCCACAGTTCCTTACTTTTTAAAAATCACCTTTTTAAAAAATCCTCTCAGCTGGGTGCAGTGGCTCACACCAATAATTCCAGCACTTTGGGATGCTGAAGCAGGCAGATCACCTGCAGTCAGGAGTTCGGGACAAGCCAGGCCAACATGGCAAAACTCTAAATACAAAACTTAGCCAGGCATAGTGGCACATGCCTATAGTCCCGGCTGCTTGGAAGGCTGAGGCAGGAGAATTGCTTGAACCCAGGAGGCAGAGGTTGCAGTGAGCCGAGATCACGCTACAGCACCTTGGCCTGGGCAAGAGAGCAAGACTCGGTCTCAAAAAAGAAAATTATTTTTAAATCAAATTTTAAAAGCCTCTCTACTTTTTAAAAAAATTTTAGAAACAGCATAAGATCTGCCCTTTTAGCAAAATTTTAAGTGCACAATACAGTATTGTTAACTATAGGCACAATATTATACAGCAGATATATCTACATTTATAATCATCAATACTATGAATATTACTGTTATTCTGTACTTGTTTTACTGTTAATGTCTCACGTAGGATCTAGCCAATATTTTAAGGTTATCAGCCCTGCATACTCATTAAGTCCCAAACCCACCTCAATATCTTGGCTAACAAATATCAAAAAAAAAAAAAAATTAATCTAGGCTTTCTTCCCAATGTCCCTGTTTCTTCTGATGAGAACCCCAAAGACCCCAATTGTAATGTTTTGTTCGAATCTCCCTTATTCTAAAATCATATAGTCAGTCTCCAAAGACTGGAAATGCCTTTTTCTTTCTTTTTTTTTTTTTTTAGACAGAGTCTTGCTCTGTCACCCAGGCTGGAGTGCAGTGGTGCAATCTTGGCTCACTGTAACCTCTGCCCCCAGGGTTCAAGTGATTCCTGTGCCTCAGCCTCCTGAATAGCTAGTATTACAGGCATGCATCATCACACCCAGCTAAGTTTTGTATTTTTTTGTATCACCATATTGGCCAGGTTGGTCTTGAACTCCTGACCTCAGGTGAGTGCTGGCCTCCCAAAGTACTGGGATTACAGGCGTGAGCCACCACGCCTTATAACACCCTATCATGGATTATTCTCTGCCTAGTCCTATTCCCATTGTAGGCTTTTACTTCTAACCTAGATTTCTCCAGGAGCCTAAAACTGCTCCAGGGTCTCTAACTCTTCCATTTCAATCTGCACTACATCTACAAAATTATACTTCTTCAAGCACAACTTCATCATATTTCTCTCTGTTTAAAAGCTCTTAATGAATGTCCATTTGTTTGTTGAATAAAGCCCAAACCATATCTCTTTACCAAGCATTTAAGAGAGTCCATAATCTCCCAAACTGTAACTTCTACTTTTTCATTACATATGTTCTAATTCAATTATAAATAGTACTTTCTTAAATATGCTCTATTTCTCTATATCTGCTCTTTTATTTCCACTCATTATTTACTTAAAATTTTATTTGTCAACAGATGATACACATACATGGCATTAAAATTTAAATGGTACCGAAGAATATATAGTGAAAAGTGGTCATCTTCAACCCTATATAACTCTTCTCAGCAGAGGCACTCAGAATTAGAGATAGTCTATGGATATATCTGCATTAATATTTCTTTTCTTTTTAACTTGAATGGCAATATATTTACACATAGTTCTGAACCTTGCATTTTTAAATTAATAAATATTAAAGACACTTCCAAATGTTACATAGAGAACTGTATCATTGTCTCTAATGGCTGCTTAATGTTCTATTAGTGAACATTTTAATTAATATACGTAATTTAACTAGTACCTAAGTGAAGGACATTTATATTGTTTCTATTCTTTTGCTATTAGAAATGGTTACTATGATGAATAACTTTAAATATACATAATTCTGTTTATCTGTGAGACTCTAGATGTTAACATTTCAGAAATGGAATTGCTAGGTCAATGGCAGGTATATTTCTTCTCACGATTCTGTCTTCACTTTTTCTTAGTCTTCTTTTCCCAACTTTATTGCCAACATGCTCCAGACTCAATCCTCTTTTTCCACTTCTGCCTTGAAAGTGTTTTCCGTTTTTTGAAACTCAACTCAAAGACTACATCTTTTGTTTATTTTCATATTTTCACTTCACCACTGTATCTTAATCTCTTGAAGGTTAACAACTATGCTTCTTTAATTTTATTCTTTCACTCAACAGCAATACTTGCAGTCACATATTAAGTTTAGATAACTATTTACTAGAATAAAATGGTGAATTATGCTAGAATTTTTTAAAGTTTTTGAGCCAAACATTTCCATGTTACGAATGGAAAAGCTGAGGCTATTGACTTTTTTTCTCAATAGCTTGAACTGAGTTCTGTTTGGGTGTCAAATGTTATGTTTTCATTATATTTACCTGAGTTTCTTTATCAAAGATTCATTGATTAAGAGTCTCAAGAAAAAAAACATGGTGCCCTGAGAAACCAAAGCCACAAACATTGCACCTAGTTTATTCATCTCAAACGTTTCATTTGGGTATTCCACTCCATATGCTTTTAAGAAGTCCAGAACCGACTGTTGTTGAGAAAGTTCAATCAAACCATAGCCAAAACAGAATTGTGGGAAAATCAGAAAAATGCGCTTGAGGGTTTCAGAAATAAGTTCCAAAGTCTGAAATAAGAGAAATGAAAAGAAAACTCGGTGTTAAGCTTCCAGGTAGCTGACAAGAATTTAAAACTAGAGGTAGACAAACAGTGAAACCTGAAAAGCTTATCTAGATTGGCAATTATTTCCCATGGAGGCTGAATTTGCATACACATATTTAGTATACTAAATGGTGGATGTTTATCACTGAAATATAAACAGAAAAGCATTATATGAGGCAACCTATAATGTTGGACCTAATCCTGGAGGCAAAATTATTTTCTTTTTTTTCTTTTTTCTTTTTTTTTTTTTGAGACAGAGTCTTCCTGTGTTACCCAGGCTGCAGTGCAATGGCGTGATCTCGGCTCACTGCAACCTGGGTTCAAGCAATTCTCCTGCCTCAGCCTCTCGAGTAGCTGGGGCTACAGGTGCATGCCACGATGCCTGACTAATTTTTTGTACTTGTAGTAGAGATGGGATTTCACTGTGTTAGACAGGATGGTCTCCATCTTCCGACCTCATGATCTGCCCACCTCAGCCTCCCAAAGTGCTGGGATTACAGGCGTGAGCCACTGCAGCTGGCTGGCAAAATTATTTCTGGACCTACCTTTGATCCCAGGAATGTAGAGCTAGCCAGCGTGTTGGGGTCTGATACAGGGCATTGTTATGTGCCTGAGGGAGGGAGGTACCTGATACAGTAAAGTTTTGGAACCCGAAGTAATCCCTACTTGGAGAGGGAATAAAATGGTGAAATGAAGGAGAAGAGCCAACATGTCTCCAAGAGGGGCAGGTAGCTCATTTTCACATTATTCATACATGGGCCAACTACTTCCACTTTGTGAATTTTCTTCCTTCTCCCAGAGTGTGCTTGTCTAGTCACTTCATTTCCTCTCTATTCTTTTCGGTTCAATTGCCTGGCACTGTTAGTGCTTCTCTTCTCACTAATAGTAATTGTCAGCAATGAATGGAAAGTGATGCTTACAATGAAGTAGTCTCCAATACGTGACTAAAAGGGAATGAATTAGGTTTTTTCTCTATGAATGTTCAAATGAATCCTAGCTCACAGTGGTATAACTAAGTCATTGTTGTTGTCACCACCATACCGTAAGAATTTGCTGATGTTTAGCTGACCAATAGTTGTATGATTTATGTAGTGTCACACAATACATCTGATTTCACCTCTGGCACCCCACTCAAGCCCTATCAGATGTCAATAGTTTTGACACTCAGTAAATATAATGATAGGCATTAACCTACATGAGGCCTAAAAAGAATTTTAAAAGCTGTAGTTTCTCCTCTCCCAAATGTAATAGAATCAAATGATATTCTTCTTTTCTGCAGAATAAAGAAAATCTTTCCACCTGGAACATGTTGAAGCTTTTGATAAATTCACTGAAATTTAGCAGAGTAATAAAGGACCTTACCGGATCATTAGGCTTTTCCTTGGAAAGAAAGTATACCACAGACAGGGAAACAATGGAATTAATGCCAAAAAACAAGTTGACACACACGTAAGTGATGAAGGCCATTCCTGTTTCATGGAAGAGCCCAGCCAGCAAGTACATCCAAGAAAATGTTGCATACCTGCAGGTAAAAACACAAAAAAATTGCAATTATGCCTTGGACAGGTATGGTGGCTCACACCTGTAATTCTAACATTTTAGGAGGCCGAGGCAGGTGGATCACTTGAGCCCAGGAGTTTGAGACCAGCCTGGGCAACTTGGCAAACCCTGTCTCTACAAAAAAAAATTATGAAAATCAGCCAGGCATGGTGGCATGCACCTGTAGTCCTGGTTATTTGGGAGGCTGAGGTGGGAGGATCACTTAAATCCAGGAGGTCAAAGCTGTGGTGAGCTGTGATCATGCCACTACACTCCAGCCTGGGTGACAGAGTGAGATTCTGTCTCCAAAAAAAAGTCTTATTCTATTTTACAAAAAATAAAAGTTTAGATGGGCTTCCAAAGTAAAAATGCCCATTAAGGATGAGTTGTCAAGCCTTGCAACTAGATCTCTCTTTCATTCATTTTTGACAAAAAAAATCCAAAGAGCATTTTGTAAAAACAGTAAAAAGCCTCTTTTAAGAAAAATAGTTCTACATCATTAAAACTACAAATTAATCCCCCTGAATATGGTATTATCCCACTAGGCAAGAGTTTTTGGTTGCTCAGAAATATGAGTTTAATCAGTATAAATCTTATAAAGTTGAGGAAAAATGATGACACTGTTCAAATCTAACTGAACAGAAAGAGTATGCTTAGAAGCTGGCTGGCCTGTTTTGAGCAAGAACTTCAGCAATTTTAGGGGCAATTAAATAGATCTAGAGACAGAGTTCCTCCATCAGCTACAATTGCTAATTAAGAGTTACTACTATGTATTTAGGGCAGAGAGATTTGTTATGCTAAGCATTGATTATATCAACCTGTATTACCTGTATTAGCTTAACAATATTATGTGTGCGTCCCTTAGACATTTATAAAAAGACAAATACAAATAAGTATACGTGAATGTTTATACATTTTAGAATGCTATATATCCTCATATAATTAGTCAGTACATAAGTTCATACATGTAGATGCATTTTTCTAGTCCTTCTAAAGCTTTCATTTTTATGTCAATGAGATCACATATGTACATGAGAAAGCATGACACTTGGCACCCAATAAATGCTGATTAATTTTAGGTATTACAATTAGTAACACTAATTTTCAAAAGTATTATACTTTACAGACTATAGACTAGCAAGTGCAATGTATTGTTGTCACTCACGTCAAATGAAACCCCAAGACAATTGTAATTTAGCGAATGAGATTTAGTGCTATTTGTGTCTACCGGCATTCAATTCTGTTAATTCTTCTTTCATTGATTAATCAGCAGCTTACCCAAACAGGAGAAGCAGGAGGGACACAGCACCTAGATTGTTTTCACTGTAGAATGCGGGTAATTTGAATATTGCAATGATACCAATTGAAAATGCTACAGGCACCAAGTAGAAAACCTATGGAAATATTTAAAGCAATGTTTAATATGTCACAAGTATTTTTCAAAAAAATGTTTAATATGTCACAAGTATTTTTCAAAAATCAATAACCCATCTAGTTTAAAACTGCAAGTTAACCTAGAGAATGTGAAGAAATGAATTTTTATTTGTGTTCCCATTGCTTGTAACATTCAGCTTATTTTACATTGATTTCACTTCAGAAATTGTCTCCTGCAATATGAGGTTAAGCCAATCTCCATCTTTACAGATATACAAGGAGTCCCTGGTGTTCCTGCCTCCAGGCTTTGAGGCTTGGGATGGTTCAGTGACAGAGGTTCAGCGAGAAAGATAAGACAACCAGGTATCTTGGTATTACATTTGGTCCTGAAAGTATTGATTTTGTCTTGAATGCTGGAACTCTGTCAGATGGTTGATTTCTAAAGCTTGGTTATCAGTGCGAACCACTCTGTGCAAAACAGCAGGGCAGTGGGTCCCACCTATCCTTGTAATCACAGGTATATGAACAAAGAACTTAGCATTTTGTTGCCAAGTAGAAATATCATATTAAATGCTGAGAAGTTTGCCGGAAGATGCACACAATGAAGGTGGTGGTCATTTAATTTGCAAGGCAGGGAGGAATCCCCTAAATTGGAATAAGCTCCAGATATAAGACAGCAAAATTCTAAAGTACTAAGCAGACCTTCACAGAAGTATGTACTTAAAATTTTCTTAACATTAAACCTCCTATTAAGTCCTGAGCAGTCATTACTATTCTTTTCAGATTTGACTTCTACAACAAATACATTTTAGACCTCTCTGGATACATTAACACAACAGATATGCAGTTAATTACTCTCCAACCCTTTAAGCCAATGATCTTGACAGCGACTCTGACAATTTCACCATAATCACCAGGCACATGCGTACCCATCCTGGGCTTTTGGCCAACATTGGTATGTTTGGAGTCTAGAACAACCATCTGAACTTGGGACCATTTTATGCAAATGAGGGAGCTATCAATGAAATACATCCCTTCTTTTTCCTACTAATCTTCTCTAATGTGTCATTAGCAGGGGCTACTACTTCACATTTTTCACTATTAGTTAATTAAATTTTTATAAGCTTGATTGTTTGGTACAATTAGGTAAGAATATTTTGCTGCTAAGCTTCTGTTCCTCCACAGTACTGGCTGTCAGACCTCAGTATACTTAAAATCACCTGGGGAATCTTGTTAAAAATGCATATTCTCCATGCTTCACTCCTACGATATGAATTTAATAGATCTGGAGTGGGGCCCAGGAATCCGCATTTTAAGTGCCCTAGGAAAACTGATATGGTCCACAGAGATGAGGGCAAGTAGTTATCTTTTCTCCAACCCTTGGATGAAGATAAGTCTGAGTCAAGTCGTTTTCTTTACATCCCGACTTTGTGATAATAATTTGAACAAAGTAGAGTAAATAACTCTTGAATAGAAAACTGATGTCTTCTATCCAAATTAATCTGTTATTTCCTGCAGTGAATGACCTAAGTTACTCACCATGTCATAAATGAAGTTTGTAACCCAGTAGCAGGTCACACCAATGCCTGAAATGTGCTGCAACTGTTTAGCTTTGGTTTGATGTTCTCTTACAACATAGGTGACAAAGCTGGCCGTGGTGACGGAGTAGCCCATCAAGATAGACAGTGCCACTAAAATATCAATTAAACTGCTGATTCTAGAGTGAACAATAGGGAGAGAACATAAAAGTTTTTGGAACTCTTTTCCTTGCAGAAAGATTCATAACTAAAACCATCAATAAAACAGTTCAAGAGTTGGCTGTGACACAAATAAGGCATCCTACAAGGCAGCAGATAATATCTCCAACATGACTCTGCTGTGATCCTATAGAATAAATGTAGTTCTAGTGCATCTGAATTGACTAGGGATATTTGATAGAAAAACCTCCGTCTCCAAGGGTTACACAGTTGATGCAAGGGATATATCATTCTTGAGCATAGAAACCTACTTAATTGCCATGCAGGGAAGTTGAAATGATGCAGCACTTAGCACTTGACTTATAAAAGCAGCAAACGCTGTGAATCTGGAGTCAACAAGCGCTACTTGGCAAGCCCACTCTACACTCTTTCAGAAACTTCCTTTTATCCCAGTCAGTGACATATTACCAGCCCTTCTAGATTGACATTCATTCAGATACAATTGTGATTTCCAATTACAGCACTTCATACAGAGGCTCAGCTATGTCAAAAGAAAGTAGTCATGCTAGAGATGCCTGCTTACGTGGCTTGTTCTTGATCTTGCACTCCTGGATAAGGATGGCTATACATGATGATGCCTTAAAGAAGAAACAGTTTTCTATTAGTGGGTATTCAGTTAATCAGAAATGCCAATTTTTAGATGAATAATATTCAATACTTTCCTCCTTATATTATTATCTGAACAATTTTATTTGGGGGACTTTTTTTTTTTTTTTTTTTTTTTTTTTTTTTTTTTTTGAGACGGAGTTTCGCTCTTGTTACCCAGGCTGGAGTGCAATGGCGCGATCTCGGCTCACCGCAACCTCCGCCTCCTGGGCTCAGGCAATTCTCCTGCCTCAGCCTCCTGAGTAGCTGGGATTACAGGCGTGTGCCACCATGCCCAGCTAATTTTTGTATTTTTAGTAGAGACGGGGTTTCACTATGTTGACCAGGATGGTCTCGATCTCTTGACCTCGTGATCCACCTGCCTTGGCCTCCCAAAGTGCTGGGATTACAGGCTTGAGCCACCGCGCCCAGCCTGGGGGACTTTTTTTTAAAGGAAAATTATTTTCTCCTAATCCCATTAATGCCCTACAATTGGTGGCACTCACATAAAAAGAAGTTTTTCACATTGTGTTTAGAACCTTTGGGAAGGGAACAAGAATTTATTTCTTATATTGCATTTCCCTCTAGTCTATTATATTTAAATAATTGTGTTCCATTTTCTTCCTTCTATTTGGTCATATATATGTTTGTATTTCAACAGCACTTCAGAAACATATGACATTTAAATAAGCAATTCAAAGGGGGACCAATTATTTACATGAGGATCCCTTAAAAAGCAGACAGTTCCTTCCTCCATCCCTCCTTAGTGCCGTGTCTGTGGTGGGGAAATGTGATAGCATGAGTGGACTTTTCCTTCCTCTTTATTACTCCTACGATGCCTGTTGTTCTAGAGCTCTTCCGGAGTGGGGCAGGAGAACTTCAGCCGTACCCAAGGCCTTTTCACTGAGACATAAATGTCTAAGAGCATTCAGAGATATGAGCTGACTTCAGAAGAGTGATCACTTAATTCCAAGACAGTCCCAAATTGTTGGGATCTCCCTGTGTTGCTTATACTTGAGTAAAAAGAAGGCTCTTTTCTTCCCTTCCATAGGGAAACTTGGTTAGCCAAAGTCAAAAATGGGCCGTCAACAGTTTCCCAAAGGAAGACAATGTGAAGGTAAAGTCTCTACTGTCTCAGCAACTGTGGAAAAGCATGGTAGGGATGACATTAAAGACAGCTCCTAAATACGTGTTCCTATAGTGTCGTAAGCTAAGTGAGAACTTTCTCACTTACTGTTCACATTGTATTTGCTCATTGTATTAGGATGCTAAGGCCCTTGCATAGCACTGTATATTACAGATGATTCTAAAGGCAGATTCTATCAAGTCACATTTATAATTTTCATTAAGTAGAATGTGACATCTTTTTGAGTTCTGTAACTGTTATATGTTAAAGAAAAAATACGTAGTTAAATTAGCAAAACAAAGAAACTAACAACAAAAAACAAGTTGATTTATAATATTAATCACATCATTGGAGGGATATACTTTTCCTATCTTTTGTATAAATTAATGGGCCTTTTTTTTAAACTTGAGTTTCAGTGTTCCTAGGGGCTCTACTAAAACGCTGATGCTAAATTATTATACAGGCAAGGGATAACTGTTATTTCTGCTTTGTATTTCAGAATCCAGAAATACTCTTTCACCAGAGGAATCCTTGCAAATACATATCACTCCACAATGCAAAATCCTGTGGAACCAGTTTTTTATACATATTTTTAGCTGAAAGATCAAGGAAATGTATCACAGTTGGGGACCTATATTATAATTATCTCTGTAGGTTATACAGTATCCAGCATGACGTCCAAAGTAGAGGGAGTGGTCAATAAGTGCTTTTAAATGAACTCAAATCCTAAAATTTCAATTAATATTGCTAATTAGATGCTTCCCATGGACCACTGCCTCTAATGCAACAAAGTAAGAATAAACACGGGAGTGGAAGGGAAAATGTGTTAGTATTCTTGACAAAGAGGCTAGTTGTATAACATTTGTTAAGGTAAACAAGCAAAGCTGCATTTTTTTAGAAGAAAGAACAGACTTTTCATGTTGTATTAACCACTAGAGGGAACCACATGAATATAATAGATATTGACATTGCAAAGGAAAGCTAATTAAAAGATTTTTATTAGCATGTTAGAATTCAAAGAAAACCAATTTTACAGTTAAAGTAAAATCCAAATTCATGCAAAATCTAACAAAGATGTCTTCAAACAAGTAGTGTGTTAGAGGGAAGCAGCGGAAGAATAATTGGGTTGATTTTTAAAACCTTTTATTATAATGGTAGACCTCATACATGCATTAAGAAACAATAAAAGTAAGTTAGGATGATGTAGATTTCTTCTTTGAAAGAGATCAGGTTCCTTCCAAAGAGAGTGGAAACTTATGACTTCTATAAGTTTATTTACGAAAAATGATTAGAGGCTAGAAGACATGCTATTACTAATTTTTATATAACTCAAGCTAAATCTTATATTAGTTTTAATTAAAGTAAACTTCAGTTTAGGGTCAAAATAAACTTTATGTTCTAGAATTCTTTATACTCTGTAACTTAAAATGTAATGTTAGGAGCTACAACAAACGTGCTGGAGTCTAAAGTGACTCCGACTGCCTTGGTCAAAATAAAGAGCACTAATTATAAAGGAAGCCAGAATACAGGTTTTGAAAAGCTGACCCTTCAAAAGCAGCAGGGGTCTCTTGTTCTCTTTATCTTTGCTATATTTTCCACGTTATTTCTATAGTTCTTATACTTTCCTTATCTGTCTCAACAATAAATGTTTTTTGCTCTGAATAAAACACACTACTGAAAAACTACAGTGTCCAGTAGTATTTCACACCAGGTTACACTAGACCCAACTCACTTCTGTCACCATTTAATTTAATTTGCTACTTTTGACTTTTATCTTTATTGATGCTCTAGATCTAAGGACTATCAATCTTGTTATTTTCTTCTTGGTTTCTCCTGCTAGGAAAATGCCAAAGCAATTGGAAAAAAAAAATACCATTTTCTCTGAAATGAAGACTCCTCAAGATCCTGTTGGTGGAATGAGTATTGGACTCTTCAGTCTACCTCTACAGTCACCATCTGGCACACATTATGATGCCCAACATTAGGGAGGTGAAAGAAAAGTAGCTGTTGGCATTTCTAAAAGATACGTTGTATAGTTTTTTTCTACTTTATAGACTATTAAGCTATAAACCTCAATTTTGCCAAGCAAATCCAGCTTTTCTTCATTTTTTAAAAATTTTATTTAGGATCAGAGTGGAAAAATTGAGCAAAGCTCAAGAAGATGAGATGGTCTGATAAACAGTAGTTGACATACGTATTTTTTTTTTTAAAAGACTTCGATCCTTATTTTTAAAACTATGTGAAAACCTCTTGTGAAACCCAAATGAGGCATGGCTGAGTCCAGAGGAACAGTGTGGAAGATTAGAAAAATGAACAGGCAGGAGACAGACAACTCTGGATTCAAACCCCACTTCTAAGCCTTAGAGAAATAATAGTAGGGGATAGTAATATTCATTCACCCTGAAAAGTGCTGTAGGGATCATCAATATTTCACTTTAAAATTGATCACATAATCAGAAGTAAAACACTCCTCAGCAAATGCAAAAGAACTGAAATCATAACAAACTGTCTCTCAGACCACAATGAAATTAAATTAGAACTCAAGATTAAGAAATTCACTCAAAACCACACAACTGCATGGAAATTGAACAACCTTCTCCAGAATGACTCTTGCGCAAATAATGAAATTAAGGCAGAAATCAAGAAGTCCTTTAAAAGTAATGAGAAAAAGAGAGAATGTACCAGAATCTCTGGGACACAGCTAAAGCAGCGTTAAGAGGGGAATTTATAGCACTAAATGCTCACATCAAACAGCTAGAAAGATTTCAAGTTAACAACCTAACATCTTAACTAAAAGAACTTAGAGAACCAAGAGCAAATGAACCCCAAAGCTAGCAGAAGACAAGAAATAACCAAGACCAGAGCTGAACCGAAGGAGATAGAGACACAAAAAAATCCTTCAAAAATCAATGAATCTAGGAACTGGTTTTTTGGAAAAATCAACAAAATAAACAATTAGCTAGACTAATAAATAAGAAAGAAGAATCAAATACAATCAGAAATGATAAGGAGGATATTACCACTGACCCCCACAGAAATACAAACAACTATCAGAGAATACTACAAACATCTCTATGCAAATAAACTAGAAAATCTAGAAGAAATGGACAAATTTCTGGACACATATACCCTCCCAAGACTGAAACAGGAAGAAATTCAATCCCTGAATAGACCAATAATGAGTTCTGAAATTGAGGCAGTAATAAAAAGCCTACCAACCAAAAAGAGTCCAGGACCAGATGGATTCACAGCTGAATTCTACCAGAGGAATAAAGGAGAGCTGATATAATTTCTACTGAAATTATTCCAAACAATTGAAAAGGAGAGACTCCTTCCTAACTAATTCTGTGAGGCCAGCATCATCCTGATGCAAAAACCTGGCAGAGATACCAAAAAAAAAAAGAAAAAAAAAAAGAAAGAAAGAAAATTTCAGGCCAGCATCCTTGGATGAATATCGATGCAAAAATCCTCAAAAAAACAGTGGCAAACTGAATCCAGCAGCACATCAAAAAGCTTATCCATCACAATCAAGTTGGTTTTCATTCCCTGGATGCAAGATTGCTTTAACATGTACAAATCAATAAATGTGATTTATCACATAAACAGAACTAAAGGCAAAAACTGCATGATTATCTCTGTAGACGCAGAGAAGGCCTTTGATAAAATTCAGCTTCCCAGGCTAGGCACAGTGGCTCACACCTGTAATCCCAGCACTTTGGGAGGCCGAGGTGGGCAGATCACAAGGTCAAGAGATTGAGGCCACCCTGGCCAACATGGTGAAACCCTGTCTCTACTAAAAATAAAAAAATTAGCTGGGTGTGGTGGCATGTGCCTGTAGTCCCAGCTACTTGGGATGCTGAGGCAGAAGAATTGCCGGAGCCCAGGAGGTGGAGGTTGCAGTGAGCCAAAATTGTGTCACTCCACTCCAGCCTGGTGACAGAGTGAGACTCCATCTCAAAAAAAAAAAAGAGAAAAAGAAAAAACAAAAACCAACATCCCTTTATGTTAAAAACTCAACAAACTAGGTATTGAAAGAACATAACTCAAAATAATAATAAGAGGCATACATAGCAAATGCATAGCCAATATCATACTGAAAGGGCAAAAGCTGGAAGCATTCCCCTTAAAAACTGGCACAAGACAAGGATATGCTCTCTCACCACTCCTATTCAACACAGTATTGGAAGTTTTGACCAGGGCAATCAGGCAAGAGAAAGAAATAAAGGTTTTCAAATAGGAAGAGAGACAGTCAGTCAAATTATTTTGTTTGCAGATGACATTCTATTTCTAGAAAATCCCATTGTCACAGCCCAAAAGCTTCTTAAGCTAGGATAAGCAACTTCAGCAAAGTCTCTAGAGACAAAATCAATGTACAAAAATTGCCAGCATTTCTATACACAAACAATAGACAAGCAGAGAGCCAAATCATGAATGAACTCCCATTTACAATTGCTACAAAAAAGAATAAAATATCTAGGAATACAGCTAACAAGGGAAGTGAAGGACTTCTTCACGAGAACTACAAAGCACTGCTCAAAGCAATCAGGGAGAACACAAACAAATGGAAAAGCATTCCATGCTCATGGATAGGAAGAATCAATATTGTGAAAATGGCCATACTGCCTGAGTAATTTACATATTCAATGCTATCCCATTAAACTACCATGGACATTCTTCACAGAATTAGAAAAAAAAATTCATTTGGAACCAAAAAAGAGATTGAATAGCTAAGAATAATCCTAAGCAAAAAGAACAAAGCTGGAGGCATCATACTACCCAACTTCAAACTATACTGCAAGTCTACAATAATCAAAAAAGCATAATACTGGTACAAGAACAGACACATAGACCAATGGAAAAGAATAGAGAACTCAGAAATAAGACCATCACACCTACAACCATCTGATCTGTGACAAACCTGATAAAAACAAGCAATGGGGAAAAAGGTTCCCTATTTAATAAATGATGCTGGGAGAACTGGCTAGCCATATGCAGAAACTTGAAACTAGACCCCTTTCTTACAACATATACAAAAATTAACTCGAGATGGATTAAAGACTTATAAAAATCCTAGAAGAAAATCTAGGCAATGTCATTTAGGACATAGGCACAAGCAGAAATTTCATGACGAAAATGCCAAAAACAAAGCAATTACAACAAAAGCAAAAAGTGACAAATGGGATCTAGTTAAACTAAAGAGCTTCTGCACAGCAAAGGGAACTGTCATCAGAGTGAACAGGCAACCTATAGAATGGGAGGAAAAAATGTGCAGTCTATCCATATGACAAAGATCGAATATCCAGAGTCTATAAAGAACTTAAACAAATTTACTGGGGGGAAAAAAAAAAAAATTAAAAAGTGGGCAAAGGACATGAACACACACTTCTAAAATGAAGACATACATGCAGCCAACAAATCTATGAAAAAAAGCTCCATGGGACTCATCTTTAGAGAAATGTAAATCAAAACCACAGTGAGATACCATCTTAAAATAGTCAGAATTGCTATTAGTAAAAAGTCAAAAAACAATAGGTGCTAGTGAGGTTGCAGAGAAAAAGGAGCACTTTTACAATGTTGGTGGGAATGTAAATTAGTTCAACCATTGTGGGAGATAGTGTGGTGATTCCTCAAAGATCTAGACACAAATACCATTTCACTCAGCAATCTTATTACTACGTGTATACCCAAAGGAATATAAATCATTTTGTTATAAAGATACATGCACACACGGCTGGGCACGGTGGCTCACACCTGTAATCTCAGCACTTTGGGAGCCAAGGCAGGCTGATCATGAGGTCAGGAGTTTGAGACCAGCCTGGCCAAAGTAGTGAAACCCCATCTCTACTAAAAGTACAAAAAATTAGCCAGATGTGGTGGGCACCTGTAATCCCAGCTACTTGGGAGGATGAGACAGGGGAATGGCTTGAACCTGGGAGGTAGAGGTTGCAGTGAGCCCAGATCGTGCCATTGCACTCTAGCCAGGGGAACAGTGTGAGACTCTATCTCAAAAAAAAGATACATGCACACATATGTTCATTGCAGCACTATTCACAATAGCAAAGACATGGAATCAACCTAAATGTCCATCAATGATAGACTGGATAAAGAAAATGTGGTACATTTACACTGTGGAATACTATGCAGCCATAAAAAGGAACAAGATCATGTCCTTGGCAGGGGATGGATGGAGCCAGAAGCCATTCTCTTCAGCAAACTAATATAGGAACAGAAAATTAAATGCCACATGTTCTCACTTATAAATGGGAGCTGAATGATGAGATCACATGGACACACGGTGGAACAACACACAGTGAGGCCTGTCAGAGGGCAGGGGATGGAAGGAGGAAGACCATCAGAAAGAATAGCTAATGGATGCTGGGTTTAATGCCTAGGTGATGGGTTGATCTGTGCAGCAAACCACCATGGCACATGTTTACCTCTGTAACAAATGTACATCTGGCACATGTACCCCTGAACTTAAAATAATAACAAAATTAAAAAGTAACCACTAACCTAAGAAAAAAAAAGAAAAGTTTTGTCATCATATTTAGATTTGTGAACAATATTTATAAACATTGTTTTTAAAAATCGTTTAGCCTGTAGACAAGCACATTGTTTAAAAATATTTTTCTGTGAGCTGTAACTACTCGGTTGACAGCATACCTGCACCGAAGTCAGCATTATTATCCTGATTTCATAAATGAGAAAACTAAATTAACCCAAAGGGGATTATCCAGAATGTTCCATCTGGCAGTAGTTACTACTTTGAAACTCTGTTTAAAAGACCTGTGATTTAGATACCACAAAATACCTGCCACTGTGAGGAAACAGGATATAAAGTACATTTTTATAGGGACAGTAACAAAAGTTAGGATACAAGATACTTTTGTGTTAGTAACTTTACCATGTCGGGCAGCATCGTAGTTTGACATGTTAACTCGCAGGAGGAAATTATTCAGGCTGTTGAGGTAAGCTGGAAGGGAGTGATAGCCTTCTGGATCATACCATACCTATTAAATTCCAAAAGAAGGCAAGATCAATATTGCATTCAAATAAATTAGATGTTAGTCTTAACATCTGACAGGCTACCTTATTTATATTTGAAAGCATCAATTTTCCAATCATTTATTTTGTATTGGAAGATTATCCACTATTCTTTAGAGTGTTGACCATAGGCCTATAAATTTCCAATTTAGAAACAGGCAGAAATTGGGAAGACAGTTGTTCTGTGGATAGCACTAAGTTGTTAGTTATTCAGGATCTCTTCTAGGCAAAGCTTGAAAGAAACTGGAAAAATCATTATCTACATCCCTGTGGCAGATCCATGGGATCCTGAGACTAGAACTAAGGTATTCTGGCTGTCAATAATGGTAATAAAAGCTAATGGAATAGACCAAGCTGGAGATACCCTTACAAGCATTGTGTCCTTAGCAACAAGATTGAAAACTTGAAATTCCTCAACTAATTTTTGATTCCTAATTATAACCTACAAGGCGGCACGATTTTACCTTCTGTGTCAAAAAACAGATTTAATATGCTAGTGAACCTCAAATTCAAGAAACCCAATTAATAATTCAAAATGACAAAGTTGATTTGGAGAGAAATGATTTTATATTAGAAATTCCCATGTTTATGCAAGAATATTTACTCTGTGTGTGGAGAGAGGAAGGAGAGGAAGAAAAGGAAGGCAGTGAAATCCCCAGCACCACTATTTACTTTCTACATGATTTACTGTAAAAATCAGCTAAAATACATTCAGTAATATCTATCACATAGGGATGTTGTGAGGAGAAAATTAGGTAGTTTATGTAAAAGATGATACTAGGGGTTGGCATGTAATAGTCACTAAATGGACATTAGTTTCCCCACTTCCCCAAATACTGTATATGTCTCTTACTATCAAATGAGAAATATGTGAAGACAATTTAAAGTCCCTAAAACTGCCATTGATCATATGGGTAAGAATATGTGTCTGATCCCGTGACTCTAGCTCATTTTAGGTATAATCAAAAAGGAAAAATAAGTGAACAGAATTATTTATCTCCATCAAATTCGGTTAAGTTTCCAGATTCTTTAAGAAGCAAGGCTAAACACACGTTTTCATTCTCTAAATAGTTATAACAGCTATATGAAGAAAAGTGCATGTCATAAATGTGTAGTGTTACCCAAAAAAAAACAACCAAAAAAAAACCATTCTGAAGGAATTCTTATATCTCAACCTGTGTGATCACTTAAAGCATTATACAGAATTGCCAGCCTCCAGAACACCTTTTCCCTGACCCTCCATGTCCTTCTAAATCACAATACCTTCCCTTTCCCATAAACAATATGGTTGAGTTTTGCCTACAAACTCTGAAAGCTTACAGTAAATGTAATCATAGTCAATGTATTCCTTTTTGTCTTGTCTTTTCCTTATTAATCATGTCTGGGAGACTTAATTTGCTTGTTATATGGAGCTGAGTTCTTTCATTTACATTGTCGAAAGTTTTATTGAATGAATATGAAACAACTTATTTCTATATTCTGCATATGGGCATTTTTTATTGTATTTTTGGCTATCATACTACTATGTATACTCATTTGTACATGTGCCCTGGTGCTAATATATACATGTTTTCCCAGGGTATACACACAAAATTGGAACCGCTGTGCTATGGGTTATGCACAATGTCAAATCCATTGTACCCATATTTTGTTTCCACTTCATGAAAATGCTTGAACATACCAATTTTGCCTTCTCATTTGTATGATATTCTAGAAGAAAGATCAAAATTTACCTTAGCAAGTGTTCTATTGGCAGGGACTCCTGTTATATCAAAACGAAGGTCTGTCGTCAAAGGCAGCCCAAAACTCCAACCTCCGTATCTACAGAGAGTAATAAAAATGTATCTTTGGTTTAGTGGAGAAAATCTTCTTAAATAGCTCTAAAATACTTAACGAGGAGCTCAACCTTTTTTTTCTATTAGGAACACCTTTACAGTGTAAAATGAATACTGCCTGACAAAAATTTACATTTTTATCAATTCCCTTTATCGTATTTCAGTCTCAAATGCACATTATAACTAGAGGCAATAAGTACTTCTAAACAATTGTGTATGTGTAGTAGTCATCCTGAAAATGAGTGACATATAACGTAATCAATCTCTCCATCTTAACTGACCCATGTGCCATCTCAAATGTCTTAATATTTTAGTACTCAAATATTCCTTTTAGGTAATTAATACTGAAGTGATATAATATCAGTTCATATCTTTTTTCAAATGGTTCAATTTCTTCTAAATAACAAATTTTCCCCTATTTTGTCCCCAGATGTTATACATTTTTTTTCTTCCTGGATATTTAAGGGTGAGTTGGGTCTATTTAACTTTTTGTCAATTCATGGTATAAAAATGAAAAGTGGATTTTTAAAATCCAAGTAGTAATTTTAAGAATAGATATTTAACTGTCTACCAAATTAAGGTTAGATTAAATAAATAATGGTATAGTCACACTGGAATAATCTCGTGACTGCCATCCTAAATGTAGCACTATAGAGCTGTATATTTTTGACACACAAATAACATTATAGTATGTCACTCAGTTTTTTTAAAGGCAGATTTTAAGACTTTATAATAAAACTCATTTTGTTGAAAATATTTATATGTATATCTGTGACAAGAAAACTTCTAGAAGGATGTACACCAAAATTTCAATAGTGCTTATATCTGTGTGGAGAAATAATATTCTTTTTCTCCTTTTTGCTTATCTGTAGCTTCTAATTATTATTTTTTTTTACAATGAATGTTAATCATGCACTTAAACTGAGAAACAAAGGAGGGAAGAGATGAAGGAAAGAAGAAAATGGGGGCAATTGAAGGCCTACCAACTTTGTGTCCATGATAAATGCTTAGGTGGCTTAGGTGCAAACCCATTTTCTTGCTACACATGAACAACTGTTTTGTCCATATGCAGATATCACACTAAGTTTTGAGATATTCATATTGGAACTAAGGCCAATTGTCATCAAAAGTCATGCCTTAAATTTCTCCAAGTTGGTATAAACCAGTCAATAACTTCTCTTTGGCTTCAAGGAAAAAAAAAATAAGTACAAATTTAACAGTATATTTTTGAGGACAAAAATAACCAATGGTTTTCAGTTTGCACAAATAAATCTTAATTTAGAGTCATTACTTACCTTTCAATATATAAGGCTATTTAAATAAAACTGAGAATTTGTCCGGGCGTGGTGGCTTATGCTGTAATCCCAGCACTTTGGGAGACCAAAGCCGGTGGATCACTTGAGATCAGGAGTTCGAGACCAGTCTGACCAACATGGTGAAACCACCATCTCTACTAAAAATACAAAATTAGCCAGGTGTGGTGGCACATGACTGTAGTCCCAGCTACTCAGGAGGCTAAGGCAGGAGAATCGCTTGAATGTGGGAGGCGGAGGTTGCAGTGAGCTGAGATTGTGCCATTGCAATCCAGCCTGGGCAGCAAGAGCGAAACTCTGTCTCATAAATAAAAAAATAAATAAACAAACAGAGACTTTAACCATGTAAAAGGTAAACAACAGAAATCTGTAACTATTGTCTCTAGACGGCAGCTACCATTAAAATTAGAAAGCACTTAAGTATGTTATAAACAGAGTATTTTACCTTTTTTGGACAAACTCGTTTGCAGTTGTTATAAGATAATTTTCCACTCGGTGCCCAGTGAGGTTATAAATTACTTGGGATGAGTAAGTTCTTCTGTGAGGTGGGGAATAGTTAAATTTAGGACATTCCTGGAAAATAAAGTTAAAAATGAAATTTTTTTCTAGCCAGTGTTGTGCCAGTTAAGTAGACAATGTCAAGGAGCTTCAGTCTCATGATTTGTCTATTACTGCAACTGGTAGAGAGTGATAAGACTGTCTTTTGACTCTAAAGAGCTTTGAAAAAGAAGTCATCTTACCTATGCTAAGAAATTAAAACAAACAGTTATTATTCATGTAGAGAAAATCCATATGTTTAGGACTCACTGGAAGGCCCAAAAGAACACAAGTTAATAAATATGTGATATTTCCTTCACTGTGCTGAGACTTACTTAATATGTTTGGACAATAATGTTAAACACTGAGGTGACAAAATTTCCCCAATAATTCTCAGGGAAGAAAAAAAGTGCCACAAATTGAAAATGTAATACTTTTCAAGGATCGATAGCAGTGGATGAAAAGTTTATGATACATTGGTTTTAGTATGTAACCTAAGAGTCAGAGCTTAGTTATATGTATTAGTTATTATTAGTTTTATATATATATATAGATATAGATATAGATATAGATATAGATATAGTATAAATGTGTTATCTTGTGTCTGGCTTTTTTCACTCATGTGTATATATATTCATAATATACATTTATATCACATGTTACATAATATAAATGTATATATTATAAATATTACATATATACATTATACTATATATAAATAGTATAAATGTGTCATCTTGTGTCTGACTCTTCACTCATTATAAATAGTTTATATATGTATATACGTGTACATATGTATTAGTATATACGTTAATTTTATATATATAAACTTTTAGTTTGGAATTATTTTAGATTTACAGAAAAGTCACAAAGCCAGTGGAGAGTTCCTGTATATTTCTGGTTACTTTCCCCTGTGGGTACTTAAATTACCAAGTACATTTGTTTAGAGCTTAGTTTAACCATTTATATTTATACTTGTAACTTTCTGCACTTCCTGACAACTTAATTTTCAGTGTAGTGTCTAATGCTTCATTGCAGTGAAGTTTAGTTTGGGAAAAGTCTAGCACTTTTTCATAGATACCACTTATATATTTCAAGTACATCAGGTTCCAGGTTGCTCTGAAAAATCAGTGCTGAATTTTTACCTTACATCAATCAAGTTATAGCAACATGAAGCTCACATTCCAGAATGACATTGCTTTCACAAATAATTAAAAGAAGATGCTTTTATGTATTCGGTGCAATTTTTAAATTATACTATACATAGAGAAATGCACATATTATGCCTGATGAATTTTGACAAACTGACACACCTGAGTAACCAGTCACCAACAACCAAGTCAAGTTACAGAACAGGACCAATACCCCAGAAGCCCCTCATCACACTCCCTTAAACTCACTGACTCCCTAAGTAACAGATACAGATTAGTTTTGCCTATTTTTATATTTTATATTAATGAAATAGTATAAATGTGTTATCTTGTGTCTGGCTCTTTTCACTCATTATTACAATTATGAGAATCTTCTTTATGTTTTGTATAATTGTAGATTAGTCATTCTCATTTTGTTTATATACTACTGTGGAAATATATTTGACTTTACCTATGCTGTTAGTGGGCATTATTCACATTTCTCATGGGTATATAGTAGAATTGCCCGTCCCACAGATATGCAAATTTTTAGCATTAGGATATATTGCCAAGTAGTTTGAAAAAGTGTTTGCACCAAAATAGATTCCCAGAGCAGGGTTTGAGAGTTCTGGCTGCTGCATATTTTTGTTAACACTTAGAATTTTTCCTCTTCTTCATTTTAGCCATTTTGGTGAGTGTGAAGTGGTATTGCTTTGTGGCTTAAATTTGTATTGCCCTGATGACTACCTTTTAATATATTTATTGGCCATTTGAATGTGTTCTTTGTACAGTGTCTCATGTTTGTTGCTAATTGTTGTCGTATTTCTCTTTTTCTCATCAATTTGCAGTTCTTCATACACACATTCTGGATATGAGTCCTTTGTTATATATTGTGAATACTTTTCTCCACTCTGTGGATTTCCTTTTTATTCCTTAATCTTTTGACGTATATGCAGTGTATATTTTTTTCTCTCAAAAAACTTAGTACTGTGTCCATATTGTGTGTCTGATGTACAGAGCATCCATTATGCAAAATGACCTCATTGTTATTAAATAAATAGTTGGAAATAGATTTGGGGATGTTAATTAAGTGACAAAATTGGTTGGAAAAAATGGAAGATCTACTGGATTTTCCATTTATTTTAATTTATTTATTTTGAGACAAGGGGGTCTCTCTGTGTCACTCAGGCTGGAGTGCTGTGGCACAATCACAGCACTCAAGCCTGAGTTGAGTGCTGACCTCAAGCCATCCTCCCACTTTAGCCCCACCAAATGGCTGGGACTACAGGTATACACCACAACACCCAGCTAATTTTTCTTAAGTTTTTGTAGAGATGAGGTCTCACTATGTTGCCCAGCTGGTCTCGAACTCCTGGGCTCAAGCAGTCCTCCCACCTCCCAAAGTACTGGGATTACAGGTATAAGCCACTGCACCTGGCCTAGATTTTTTAGATTAATAAAAATTATGCAGATTTCAATTTTAAATATTAAGTTAGGTAACTTTTACTGTGAACTAAAGACACATAAAAAACTTCTGAAGTTAGCTAAATTACATAAGGGATTTAAAAACTTTTAATACTGGGTTAAGACTAATTTTTTTTTTCACCCAGGCTAGAGTGCAGTGGTACAGCCTTGACTCCCAAAGCTCAAGCCATCCTCTCACCTCAGCCTCCTGAGTAGCTGCGACCACAGATGCATACCACCATGCTCAGCTAATTTTATTTTACTTTCTGATTTTTTGGTAGAGATAGGGTTTCACCATGTTGCCCAGGCTGGTCTCAGACTCCTGAGCTCAAGAAATCCACCTGCCTTTGCCTCCCAACATGCTGGGATAACAGGCTTGAGCCAGCACAACTGGCCAAAACTAACTTTTTTTTTTTTTTTTTTCTTTTAAGACTGAGTCTCACTTTGTCACCAGGCTGGAGTGCAGTAGCATGATCTGCCTCCCGGGTTCAAGCAATTCTCCTGCCTAAGCCTCCTGAGTAGTTGGGACTACAGGCATGCACCACCACGCCCAGCTAATTTTTGTATTTTTAGTAGAGATGGCGTTTCACCATATCAGGCATTATGATCTGGATCTCTTGACCTTGTGATCCACCTGCCTCGGTCTCCCAAAGAATCCAAAAGATTCTTATTGGGTCCCAACTGTTATTATTAGTAATTATTTTGCATAAGAACACCAAAATGGGTGGCATTCACTGAAGATATTTTCATTATAAAATATTATACCAAGACCGTTGAATGTACAACCAAATGTCACTCTGAAGAAATGATTGCAAGAAATTTAGTTGGCAATATAGTAACTATTAGAAACTAAAGTGGCCTTTTTTCTTCAACAATCTTGAACTTCTCTAGTGAATGCAGTTCTCTTAAAAGTGTGGTGAACTGATAGGCTTAGAAAACTAAGGTCTGCATCTATAGAATACAGACAGAGTAAGTGATGAATAACTTTTTTTTTGTTTTGTGTGTTTTTTTTTTTTCCAGGAAATGACTTCTTCCTGAAGCCTAGAGGTGTTACTTAGAGACTTAATGGAGTTCTGTTCTACATTTACACATTATTGACCTCCCAGCTGACCACTGCAGTGGCCGTCTTGCTATATTTCAAGTATGACAGTTATGGTCACATTTTTTTCATGTGAAACATAGATCTTTCCAGTTAGCTCTAAATTGAGACCAAAAATTCATTTTCCGTTGATTTCCACAAAGACCATCATAGAATTACCTACCTTTGGAAATCTGTACTGAGATGGATTTAAAACAGTGAGCTGATGTTCAAAGTCAGTATTTTTTGAGCTGCCCAGATCCATATTTCTGAGCTACTAGCTTCCATAAAATGAACTTAACACTGAATCTTTGGTAACCTAGATAGATCTTTCAAGCTTTGATATTTATTCCCGTATTTTTCCCATTTCACTGAAACTGAATTTCTTCTTACCTGGACATTTTCTGAGCAGGAGCAAACACCAAAATTAGTGATAGGTTCTCCACTGGTGTTCCATTTTTCCAGACTGTCTTTCTTCAAACACCTTCTGCAAGTTAAAATGATATTGCTGTGAGGTGTGTATGTATATGTGTTCTCATGTGTACACATGAACATATCAACAAGTATTTGGCATTAAGTTCATGTGTGTAGTCATAGATACACATATTTACTGATTTGTTTTACTGATTTTTCATCACTTCAGTGTACATTGCTCCACCATTTCCAAATGATTTTGACACTTTGTGGTAGGGGATGAGGGAAAGCATGTATTGACTACATAGTATTGAGGCCAGTGCGTATCGAATTGTCTTACTGTGTCAGGATGGAGCTTTTACTCTCCTTTATTCTCGTTGCTGTTTTCATCTTCTCTTCTGACAGGAAGATGATACTTTAGCATAATAATACACCAAGGTCAAGTTTACATGACTTATGTATTAATTCTACCTTAGAAGTTTGAACAAGCAACACTGTATAGTGCAAACGAGAACTGGAGTCTCAGCTAAATAAGTATCTTAGTCCCTGTGAGCCTCAGTTCTTTGTCTGCAAAATGAGATTAATAGTCCACAAGGTTGTGATTATTAAATGAAAATGTGTATACTAGAGAGTTGTACAAATCGTAACACAGCTAATATTTATTGTTATAGCATAAGATAACTAAGAAATAAACTAATGGAGATAGATAAAATCTGTTAAACAGGGTTTTCTATCAGGGTACAGTTTTCTTCCAGGCAAATAACAGACACACACACCCACATACACATGCACACACTCAAACTGGAATGTTGAAAACAAAAAATAAATGAGCAAAAACCACTTACAGATCACTGATGTTCAGACACGTGTTGTCAACTCCAGGGAAGTCCCACATTGCTGAGACAAGTGCTTCTGTGCTTGGGTGATAATTCCTGCAATATTAAAGGACAGAAACAAATACATGATTTATTCTACTAGTCTCCTATATTAAAATCATGCTTGAAGAAATGAAATGTGCTGTATATAGAATGGTTTTCTCTTTCTTTTTTGAGACAGAGTCTTGCTCTGTTGCCCAGCATGGAGCGCAGTGGTGCGATCATGGCTCGTTGCAACCTCAGCTTCCGGGATTCAAGCAATGCTTGTACCTCAGAGACCCAAATTGCTCATATTACAGGTGAGCACCACCAGGCCTGGCTAATTTTTGTATTTGTAGTACATTAGATGGGGTTTTGCCATGTTGGCAGGCTGGTCTTAAACTCCCAAGCTCAAGTGACCTGTCTGCCTCAGCCTACCAAACTGGTAAGATTACAGACCTGAGCTACTGCACTCTGCTTAGGACTGTTTTCTTAATCTAAGAAATCTAAAAGAGACACAGTCTCAGGAAAAGAAAGAAAGGTATCTCAGGAAAATGCACATGTCTCTATTTGGCTGCCTTCTTATTCTCCTAATTGTCACATGCATCAGTGATCGCCTGTTGTACCTATAACATTATATTATACAGGATTCTACTATCACTATTTAATATTTGTGAGACCAATAAAAAGTTAATTGCTGTATGTTACAACAGATTGGGAAGCCATACCTAACCTGCCTTTCTTAATTAAAATTTAGTCATTAAAAATAAATATCTCCTATAACTTTAGTTTTAGATGAATGCAAAAACTCTGAAAAAACTCTTTGTTGGCAGTAGAAGTAACACATTGTAGTCAATCAAACTTTTCATTCCTTTAGCAGAATCAGGTACCATGGCTTCTAAGTGCTTTATTCTCCAGCATCCCATGGCATTCATTCAGGTACAACCACGCTCATAGAAACACTTTGGAAACATTTTTAGTTAACAGAAAGAAACTTACGCATAGAAGGCTGTCTGTTCGGAGGTACCATAAAGAGAGGGGGAGATCTGAATCTCTGGATAACTGTTGCTGGAATTTCTCAGTGTCCCCAGACCCATGGCAGTGGTCACAAAGACGACGGGGAGGACAACCTGAGCAATGAAGCCTTTCCAGTTCCTGCGGGTGTGATGGAACCTCTTGATGAGAATGGCCATGATCTTCTTCAGCAACAATCCACAGCCATCCAGCCTCTCTCCTCTTGTCAGGATTTTGTCTGGTTAAGAAAAAGAGATTGGATATGGTTCTGGGAAACCTTGACATGCAATAAAGTCATTTCAGAAACTATAACTAGATGGTATAGTACCGTGTGCTGGGAAAAGCTTTTAAAGATTTGGATTTGAGGTTCAGCAATTTCATTTCTCAGCCTTAGCCCTGGACCTTCCATTGGGAAAACTGAGAGCTAGAATATCCATCTCATACAGAACTGTGTGTAAAGTGATTTGAAAATTCTAATTCACTATACACAAAATATTATTAGTCATATGCATAGTAATATTACATGTCAAAGTTAGATAAGTAGAATTTCATAAATGAATATTGTCCTCAAACCATAAAGTCTCAATGCAGATTCAGTATATATTACTAATACTCAAGAGATAGTTTCTATGAAGAGATTAAATTCATGTGAGGCAAACACAGACTCAAACACCACCCTAATCCAACAATTTGTTCCTATTGTAATGTAGTGACTGTGAGTCTAATTGACTTTGAGGTCCAATTAATTCACACTAAGAGTAGGAAAAGGGAAATCCTCTCTTCCAGAGTATAGCTCTAATTCAATCACTTGTTTATGGCATTCTCTTTAGAAATTTGAATGATTACATGGCCTTTCAAAACTCCATGTTTGCCACTAGAGTTATTTTTTTTTAAAAAAAGAACTCACCAGAAAAAATTATCTACCCTTTCTATAGTTTGAAATGCTTTTCTGGTGCTGAGAAAAATTCTATGGCAGAGCAGCTACAGAGGCCATAAACCACTGCTTCCTCAATAGAGCTCTATGGCTAGTAATTTCAGTGGCTCCCTCTAAAAATAGGTTCAAATATAGCATTCTCTCCTAAAGCCTGCCACCCCACATGCCTTCACAGGTGATAAGATGATGGTATTGAGGGCGCAGGTGGGTTCCAGCCTGCTCATGGGCTCCAGGAGACAGAACGTTGCCTGTGCTGTGGCAAACCCTGCTGAGTTCATAGGATGTCCATCTTCCACTATGCTTAGAAGCCTAGAGACTCATTGCAAGCTCTAGCCAGTGGATGAGGTAGCCCAGCTGTTGTTAAGATTGACTGGTGTAAGGCATCCACACAGCGTTTTTCCTGTGTTTGCTTCTGGGGAAGGCTGACACTTGGTTCCTTCACAAAAGAGCCTCCAGGCCAGGGTACCTGAGCTGGGGAGCAGGGGGCAGGTGAGAGCCCGTCAACTCTGTGTATATTTTAAATTTTCCATCAGAAATTATGCAGCACAAAAATCATGATCTTCATTTAGCTGATAAGAAAAAAAACTACAAAGCTGCTTAATTTAAAATGAATTCCAATTAAACAGAGTGAACAAGTTTAAATGCAAACTCATATCTCTGCAAAAGGGAATTGTAGAAGGAGCTGAATATTTTCAGTTAATTAGTATGCTTTTCTGTTTCTTGAGAAATTACATGTGGATGACTTACAGGTGTATCAAATGGAATAAATGTGCTTTCTAAAAGATAATGTCAATGAAGGGCGCATTTGGACTGAAGAATAGTTTCAAATTATAAGACACATGCAGAGGCACATACTTAGCCTTTGCTTCCTGAAGCAGATGACCAGTTTCTAATCAAAGTCAATGCTGTGGAGGCCACAATTATATTCCCCAAAAGAAAAGAAATGAGGAATATGGCAGAGGACAAATTATCCTCCAGTTCCAGAATTATACAAACATCAGAGATTATCTTTCTGAGTTTGAGAGCCAGGCAAATGTCTCATTAAAAGTTCTGTTACTAGAGATTTTTTGCCAATTTGAGTAAAAACTATTGAAATGACTACTCCTTGATTTATATATCATTTTACTATATGCTTAAGTAAATAGTGTTTCTAGAGGTATAAATTAACTGTCAGAAAGAGAAGAGACAATAAAAGTTATTTTCAAAAGAGCCCAATCCCTCAAAGTCATGTCAAGCAACATGATTTTTTTTAAAGCGTATCCTATGTTAAGGATTGGGGGAGGAAATCTATTATTATAGACTCTTAGTCATCAAGTCCAAATTAATTAACTCAGAAATTCTACCCGAAACCAGTTTCTCAGCACCTGAATGACTCAGTCTGGTAGGTTAGACATGTCTTCCATTGAGGTACCATAAAGAATAGCAACTTCTTTTATTTTTAAGTTTTTTTTTTTTTATGACTATTGTCTCTACATCAACATGCTAATAACAAAGAGTGAACCACCTTACAAGGTTATCTTGTTCACTGTTAGCCCCAGTTACAAGAAGAATTTTAACTTGTTGAGCATGAATTGAAATTAGAGAGCTTACATCTTGAAAACAATTTCTGATGGGTAGGTGGAATACTCATCACCATGCTATCAAGGGAGTTCTTTCACATTCTTCAAAGTACTTTTGAAATAGAGAATTCGATTTGGTTTAATGAATATTTTATATCTGAAAAAAGGAGGCTTAAATTTCTTTAGTGTTTTTTGCATTTAGAATGAAACTTTAGAGTTGAATTTTAAAAAATCAAAGTCTGTGATTTTTCTCATTTATGTCATCTGTTGGAATTAAACAAAATATTCACGTTAGATTCATACCATCTCTGTCTGTGAAACTGCTGCTGCTCACAGATAAATCATCAGGAGTTGAGATGCCATTGGCATTGGAATTCCCAATTTTCTTTTGCGTCAAGTGCTCAAGACTCATAGCACTATTTTTTTGTGACTCTTTGGTCAAGTTCAGAAAGACCTAGAAAGAGAAGCCAAACTACTTTGTTAACATGAAAAGTGCATGTCTTTTCTCATTTCTAAGTTTACCTTTGAATTTGAATTTTTGTCACATTTATTGAGACAGATTTTTCCCATCTAAATATTTCTGTATGTAAAAATTACATGCTTTCTAATTGAGGCAACATTTTATTCTTGGTCTTACATAAGAATCGTATTGAAAAAATGTTCTTTTCTAATTTTGTGAAATATTTATTTTAAATTATATATTTTTAGAAAAATGGCACCTATTTATTCTAAGGGAACAGCAAGTTATATCAGCTTGAAGACAAAAGGAAGCGTTGAGGTATACCTCCTCCACGGTGGTGTCTGAGATGCCGTAGCACCCGATGTTGAGGTCACCCATGCCATCATCGAGTGCCCGCAGGAGTGACAGATAGGCCCCTGAGACTTTGGTGCTGAATGGAGGAAGCACATAAACAAGCTCTCCCCCAATATCCTCCTTGAGGTAGGCTTCGGGGAGATGTGATTGGATCATTGCTGTCACGGCCATAGTGTCACATATTGCATTTGCATTTAAATTCGGACTCTAAGGGAGAAAAGCAGGAATTAAAACACTCTCTTCTCTTTATACCATAGTGCCCCAGGGCCCTAGTCAGAGGGTGGGTGATGAGCTCTTTTAGGCCACTCCACACCTGAGTCGGATCATCTGTCACTGCTCTAGAGCACTGACAGATGCCACTTGGGTCTCCATTCTACTGGCCCCATTCTCCCATGCCACCCTGTCCCTTCTCTAACCCCCTCTCATTTACTCTACTCAAGCAACGACACTCTCTTTGCTGTTGCTAGAGGGCTTCGGGCTCTGGCACATCCCCTCCTCAGGGTTCTTGCAACTGGTGTTCCTATGCCCCCAGAGAGCAATATGTGCCATTCTCTCACCAACTCCAACTGTCAGTTCAACTGTCACTTTCGCAAACAACCTCTTCTCTTATTTCCCTACTTTAAAACTGCTCCACTCACCATTCCCTGTTTCATTTCGATCCATAGCATAGAAATAAACATACTAAGTGATTTACTAACAGCTAATATACTAAATAATTTACTCATTGATTGTATCATCTGAATTCCTCACACTCCATCAGAATATAAACTCTAAAAGGCCAGAGATTTTCATATCATCCATTCACTGGTATGTCACCAGTTCCTGGGACAGTGCCTGGGTATTATAAGGCATAATGCACCTAATACGTAATTTTTTAAATGAATTAATGGGTATAACTATTAAGAATATAACATTTTCTTAGATTTTGTAAATCACATGAGGAGGATTAGATAGACAATAAATGGAGGTAGTCGAAACCTTTCTAATAGCATATACATCCTGCACAGTATTTTTAAATCATATATTCTGTTAGGTGGTGGAGGGATCTTTAGTGAGCATTTTTGTTCTCCAAACGATGTAAAGGCACCGTTGACCTGTGTAAGTTACAGTCCCTGCTCTGCCACTTGAGGAGTACTAATCAGAAAGTGAACCCATGACTTCATATTCTCTTTATTTGCTTTTGATAAAGCAGAAAATTGAATTTTTGGCTTTCTAGGTTGAAATGTTAGGAGAACTAAAAGGCTGATTCTCCATCAGTAACCTTAAGATGTCAATCATTTTTAACCCAGCACAGTGGTTCCCAATGTGTCATCCCCAGACCAGCGACACTGGCATCACTTGGAAACTTTATAGAAATATAGTACATTCTGGACCTCTATCCCAGACCTATGGGATCAGACTCTCTTGGAGTGGGGCCAGAATTTGGGTTTTAGCCAAGACCTCCAGGATTCTGATGCTCACTCAAATCTGAGAAGCACTAAGCTAGCAATACTAATGAATTTTAGCAGTGAATGAAGTTGGAGACACTGTACTTCTATTTCACATAACGTTAATTTATGACTCCGTATGAGGTATATTTTCCTCCCATTCCTACCTTCTTCTTGGTGAGTGTGAGGTGATACCCATCTCCAAATGCTTCCTTCAGGTAGAATGGGGACCCACAGCACCGAAGCCCACCCTGCTCCAGGAAGGCGATGCGATCACTCAGCACTTCAGCCTCGTCCAAGTGGTGCGTCGATAGAATGATTGTTCTGGCTTGAAAATACAGACAAGAACAACAGAGACTGAAACATGAAGGTACAGTTCCCAGATAACACAGAGTTGGCCAGAGTAAGTCCTGTGACATCTGAGAAGACTCACATTTTATGAGCTAACTAAAAAACTGACTGACCTCAAAGAGCTTCCAAAATGACGAAAGAAAAAATCAGGGCCAGGCTTGGCAGCTCACGCCTGTAATTCCAGCACTTTGTGAGGTTAAAGCAGGTGGATCACTTGAGGTCAGGAGTTTGAAACCAGCCTGGCCAATATGGTGAAACCTATCTAAAATTAGCTGGGCATGGTGGCATGTACCTGTAATCCTATCTACTTGGGAGGCTGAGGCAGGAGAGTCTCTTGCACCTGGGAGGCAGAGGTTACAGTGAGCTGAGATCTTGCCATTGCACTCCAGCCTGGGTGACAGATAAAGAGTCCATCCCAAAAAGAAAGAAAAAGAAAAATTTAGAAGGGTGTTCTTAAATATTTGGAGGCAATTTTCAGACAAATTAACAGCAAATAAGCCTTTATTATGCTGAATGACTACATGTTCATCATTTGTCATGTGGGCATTGGCAATTCTTCACAGTCTATTAGAATTTTGCTCCTGTGGGTTCATTTTGCATTTCTTCTCTCTCTCTCTCTTCCCCTTTCTTCATTATGAAAAAGCAATAATTTAAGACTTTCTGAATATTCCTCTCTGATGATTCCACTCCACTCTGATTACTCCATTGCTTCACGTCCTGTTAGCACTTACTTAGTCTGTTTTCAGTTTATTTTCATTTGTGTATGTTTGGTATCTCTAATTAAATTCTTAGCTCCTCTAAGCAAACTTTGAAACTTCTGTTGGATTTGCATGCTTTCAAAAAGGCCAGTTAAATGCTTAACTCACAGCAGGGACTACATAGATATTAACCAATTGACCCAGAAAGTTATCTGGGAGAAAATTTTTTGGAAAAGAAAGAGCCAATCTTAGATTTTCAAAAGATATCCTACCCAATAAATATGTACAAGCACTATGTATCTATACAAATAAATGTTAAAATTTTAAAAAAGATATCATAAACAGAAAAGTCATCAACTTGCTTTCTGTTATTGTTTTCTTTTCTTTTCTTTTCTTTTTTTTTTTTTTTTTTGAGACAGTGTCTCAGTCATCCAGGCTGGAGTACAGTGACTTGATCACAGCTCACTGTAACCTTGACCTCCTGGGTTCAAGCGATTCTCCAACCTCAGCCTCCTGAATAGCTGGAACTACACATGCCAACCACCACAGCCAACTTTATTATTATTATTATTACTGTTATTGTTATTATTTGTAGAGACAGGTCTCACTGTGTTGCCTAGGATGGTCTCAAACTCCTGGGCTCAAGCAATCCTCCTGTCCTGGTCTCCCAAAATGCTGGGATTACAGGCGTGAGCCACTGTGCCCAGCCTGTTTGCCTTGTATATGCCAGAGGACAGAGGTATGACCGTTGGGTGGACAAGTTCTGAGAACTACTCATACCAGTTTTGTTCTTGGATATAACATCCCATATACTTCGGCGAGAACATGGGTCAACTCCAGTAGATGGTTCATCCAGAATTACTACCCTCGATCCACCAATGAGCGCTATGGATATAGATAACTTCCTCTTCATTCCTCCTGACAGCGTTCCAACTCTCTTATGACGATGGCTGTATAGTCCAGTATCTTTCAAAGTCCTTCAAAAATAATGTATGACAGTTATTTTTTGCAGATAAACTGTTCGAGTACTGGAAACGTACAATAACCCTGATTGATATGTATTTACTAAGTGACTATTACATGCTCAGTAAGGTACAATAAGCTCTTGAGGATTCATAATATAGTTTTCTATTATTCATCACTTGGTTGGAGGTACAAAATTAATACTCATAAAAAAAGCACAAAGGAATATATAATTGATTCATTTGACAAATATCTAGAGAGTACCTGCCTGTTTTGTGCCAGGCTGTGTTTTATGTACTTGGGAAAAGCAGTGAACAGATAAAATTTCTACTCATAAGGGGATTATGTTCTAGTAAGTGTGTGTATAGGGAAATCCAGTCAATAATAAATATATTCTCAAGTGATGATGATAAGTACAATTTTTTAAAAAAAGCAGAGAATGTAAGACAAGAAATGGCTGGGACATGCTCTTTTAGGCATCTATTTTATATATGGTAGTCATCTCAGAAAAAGTGACATTTCAGCAGAAACCAGGAAAGTGGTCATTTGACCAAGAATAAGTCAAATGGCCATCTGGGGAGGGTGCTGCAAGTAGAGGGAAGAGAAAATGAAAAGCTCTGGGGCTGGAGCTGGACAAGGATAGTCAAGTGTGTAGCTAGACCAGTGTGCCTAGAGCAGAGTTAATGAGGAGGCGGGTGGAAGGACATGACATCAGAAGTGAGAATAGAGGCAAGTCACGAAGGACCATGTAAGTCTTAATAAGCATGTTATTGAGTATTAATGCTAAGCATGGAAGGAAGCCACTGGAGAATTTAAATCCAGAGTGACACAGTCTGATCTGCAGTTGAAAAGGATCACCCTGGCTGCTCTTCAAAGAACAGATTTCACAAGAGATGAGTGAAATCCAAGAATCCACTTAGGAAGCTTGGACCAGTGTATAGTAGCCATGGGGATTAGAAGCAAAGGATTTGGGGCAATATGGGAGCCAGAAATGAAGAGAGTTCAGTTTCAGTGTAATAACTGGTGGGTAAATGACCTTAAATGTTGGCAATAATAAAGAAGTTGAAAAACTAAAAAGTAATTATTTTGTGAGAAAACATTTGCTGTTGGTATCCTTACCCGCACTTTACCAACCAAGCTATGGGTCTTTGAGAGGAGTTAGCAACTTATGTTCTCACTCCTGTCTTAACTTGCCTTTTTACTTCCTCGTGGAGCTGCTTTCTAGTCCAGTGAGGAACTTTGATGGAACCATATAGGAGAAGGTGTTCCTTAGTAGTGAGGTAACTGAACAAGACGTCATGCTGCATACAGACTCCCATGTTCTTCCGTACTGTGTGTAGGTCTGTTTTGATATCTTTTCCATACACAAAAATGGTGCCTGCTGAGGCCCCAAACAGCCCAGTTAACATGGAACTGGAAATGAAGAAATGATGAATTAGGTATAAACCAAGCATTGAAGCTAGATATTAGGACTAAACAGATCTCAGTTGTTAGCTTAAAAATAAAACACAGCGTATCTTCTCAGACAAGGGCAAACTATGAAATAAAATGATATTTAATGGGAATAAGAAGTAAAAATTACTTTTAAATTTTTAATAATTCAGAGTATTACATAAATACTACCTGATGATGATGGCAATGGTGGTGGTGCTGGTGGTAACAATAACAAAAACAATTAGGCTTTTAAATACAAAGTACGTTCTGTCTCCTTGAGCAAACTCATGTACTTTCCTGACGTTCCTAGTATCTACAGGTTGGCATGTCTCCAATTTACATCTGTAGCCCAGACCTTATTATTCAGCTCCAGGATTGCTTTATATATCTAATAGATAGTATCACTTCTCTGTGAGATTTCTTTTTTTTTTCTTTTTTTTTTTTTAAATGAGGTTTCTCCATGATGGCCAGGCTGGTCTTGAACTCCTGACCTCAGGTGATCCATCCACTTTAGCCTCCCAAAGTGCTAGGATTGCAGGTGTGAGCCACCGCGCCCGGCCTTGAGATTTCTGACAGAGTCCTTCAACTCAGTATGTTTAAAACTGAGCTCATGATCTTTACCCTAAAAGCCATACCCTCATTGATCTCACCTCTTTCACCATGTGATAAATTCATAGACTGGTTGCACAAGACTGGAATCCGTAAGTCATTTTTGCACTCTCCTCCTATCTTAATCTCCTAACTACATGCCCATGTCACCATTTTCACAGCTATCTTCATGGGATCATCACCATCACCACCTGCCTAACTTATCACTCCTAGTTCCTAACTCTCCTTCCCACATGCTCTTTGGTCATCTCCAGTCCTTTTCTCTACACTGTGATTAGAATGTTCTTACCTAGATAATTCCTCATCATCTTTCAGATAGTTAGTAAATGGGGCAATTATTTAATACCCATCTCCTCCACTATGATGTAAGCTCCATGAGATCAGGGAAAGATCATATTTTCTTAGCACTTTGTCTCAGTAACCTAATCAGTGCCTTGCAATGCAGACTTGTGGATTAAATTATGAATGGAATAAGCAGTTTTCCCATATGAACACTGAAATATAAATAACATACTTTATATTAAAGGCTTATATTTAATACAATAAAATGGGGGCATTCTCAGCTAAAATTATAGCCTCTTCAAGAGCCTTGTCTGTTTATTTTCTTCAATAGCCTCTTATTTCCTATTAAAAACATGAATGGAGCTGGGGGCCATTATCAATTAAATTAACACAGGAACAGAAAACCAAATACTGTATGTTCTCACTTATAAATGGGGGCTAAATGATGAGAACACACAGATACATAGAGGGGAACACCACACACTGGGGCCTTTCAGAGGGTGGAGGGTGGGAGGATGGAGAGGATCAGGAAAAATAAGTAATGGGTACTAGGCTTAATAACTGGGTGATGAAATAATCTGTAAAATAAACCCCCATGACACACATTTAACTGTGTAACAAACCTGCACTTGTACCTCTGAACTTAAAAGTTAAAAAAAAAAAATCTGGCCTTTTTGGCATTGTATTCTCCCTAGAAAGCCAACTCTGACTTTAAACAGGTCATGCAAATAGGCTGTATGCTCACTCATTTAATGACCTTCCTCTGTCCCCTTTTATTTACAAAAGAAAAAAAATTAATCCCAGTGGTTTGGCAGTCACTGAGCTGATTCGTGATGATACTAAGTAGGATATGCAGCAACTGATCCTTTTCTCAAACAAGGGCTAGAGCACCAACAGCATCTTAGAGCTGACTCAGCAACTAGTGAATGTGGAGCACTGGAGGCAAATCACATAAAAAATAATTCAAAAGAATGTCACTTTAAAAACAGTTGAACCTCTTCTTCATTCTGACACAGGAAAATGCTACATAGGTGAGGAATGAGAAAGAACAGCTTATGTTCCACTCCTGGCCTTTCTGATTTCTGTCTGATAGCTGGTGTTTCTTTTGTTTCTTTATGAGTCAAGGCAAAGATTTCCTGTGAAGAAGCAGCTGTGTTTATATCAGGAGATGCAATTTCATACTTATATATGCACCAGGCTAGAAATGCAAATAAATGAGACAGATTGGGTGTATGAAGCAGTGCAGCTTGGTAGAGACCAGGGAGGAACCAGAAAGCAGATACTCCCTTTAAGAGATCAGTTACTGGCCCAGTGCAGTGGCCGATGCCTGTAATCCCCGCACTTTGGGAGATCAAGGCCAGTGGATCACCTGAGGTCTGGAGTTAGAGACCAGCCTGGCCAACATGATGAAACCCCATCTCTACTAAAAATACAAAAACAAAAATTAGCTGGGCATGGTGGCATGTGCATGTAATCTCAGCTACTCAAGAGGCTGAGGCAGGAGAATCACTTGAACCCAGGAGGCGGAGGTCACAGTGAGCCAAGATCTTGCCCCTGCACTCCAGCCTGGGCAACAAAAGCAAAACTTCATCTCAAAAGAGTGAGTGAGAGAGAGAGAGAGAGAGAGAGAATCAGTTACTAATGAGCCCCAACCAATAGTCTCTACCTAAGAATATGAACTCAATGTTGCAGAATTTCCTATTATCTAAGAGATGCCAAGAATCTTTATTTTTATTAGAAACTTTGTATTTTACAAAATTGGCACTGAATTTTAAAAATTTAAAAAAGTATTAGAACCGGCTGGGTGCGGTGGCTCAGGCCTTTAATCCCAGCACTTTGGGAGGCCGAGGTGGGTGGATCACGAGGTCAAGAGATCGAGACCATCCTGGTCAACATGGTGAAATGCCGTCTCTACTAAAAATGCAAAAAATTAGCTGGGCATGGTGGCGCGTGCCTGTAATCCCAGCTACTTGGGAGGCTGAGGCAGGAGAATTGCCTGAACCCAGGAGGCGGAGGTTGCGGTGAGCCAAGATCACGCCATTGCACTCCAGCCTGGGTAATAAGAGCGAAACTCTGTCTCAAAAAAAAAAAAAAAAAGTATTAGAACCTTTGATTTTGACTCCATTCTATAGCATACAGGTTGAACCATCTTTCTCCATCTGGGAAATGTAATAACATTAGTTTTTACAAAAATAGGTCAGTTTTTTTAAAACCTGTATTTTTTTAATAATATGCTTCCATGGCAATAAGTGTCGAAAAGTTAACATACATGGTGGTAGTTTTCCCAGCTCCGTTGGGCCCCAGCAATGAAGTAATGTGCCCTTCATAAAAGTTCAGATTGAGGTTATCAACAGCAACTTTTGAGCCATAGATCTTTGTGACCCCATGCAGGGCAACCCCAACCGTGAGATCTTTAGGCTCAGGCTCGATGTTGGAGGAAATCATGTATTCAGGACCTGGAGAGAAATCAAGAGAAGAGTCGTAAGCTTACAAGTAAGGTAATGTAGCTAGAGTTAGACTTTATCTTTATTAAAAATTGAAGACTATAAAAATATAACCCTCTAAGTAAAAAAAAAAAAATCCAGAAATAAATGATTTATTATCATCTTCAGCCTCCTCACTTGGTTACAGAATGAATACGAGTGGAGAACCAAGGTTTATTTCACCCTTCTTTGTCGACAAAGCAGTCCCAGAATATGGTACTATAATTATATATTCTCCTTTATTCAACAGATATCAAATAGTCAAAAGATAAGCCTAAGGCTTGGTCCTCTGATTGGGCAGGATGATACCAATTTATAGAATAAATGCCTATGAGTTGTGATTTTACAGTGATAAAACTAGTTTAGATCTGTGGTTTATAGAATTTGGTTCATTAATAACTATCTACGTCTTCTTCAAGGATCACAGAAGGACCACTTCTGTGGCCCATATTCACTTTATGAAGATGATACGACTCACTCTTTGGGAAGACAGACGCTTTGAACTACTTTTCCAGTATTTGTGATGGGTTAGGCTAAATTACTGATACTTGTTACTTGTTTACTCCTTTGACTGGTGACAGATGGCTGGATTTAGGGGTGCAGACTGTGGCCAAGGAACAAAATTTTTCTCTGTGTGAGTCTAACTGGACCACAAAGGGATCTGCAATCTTGGCCTAATTAGCACCATATGCTAACCAACTGAGCTAATGAGCCCAGAAAAATTCACAATTTAATCCCCATAAGAGCCCAAACACACATGTGTAGACATATTCATCCATGACTAAAAGGATGATAATTTTGCCATTTTGAAAAAAATAATGAAAACTACTAGTCATGTAATTTCATATCATTTCTCTCATCACAGTGCACGCTGTTGACCGACTTGTCTTACTGGCAGATGGGTTGGTGCTCTGCATCATGATGTTAGTGAACATGAGGCCATTGCTCTTCTCAGGCTTCACCTCTGCACACCCGAATCGCTCCTTCCAATAGGAAGGAAGGATTGGAAAATACCAGGGAGCTGCCATACCATATGTCCCTGTAATAAAAATGTATCGGGAAAAGTGATTTTTCATTGACTGTTAGCATTAAGCATCAGAAATGAAACAGTAGATCCTATGCATGGTTTAGGAAGTAGTTTTATTTTTTGACACCAAATAAAACTAAAAGGTGGTCTCAGTTTCCAAAGTAAAGCAAAAAAAACGATGGCTTTTTTTCTTGTTAGTTTTTAAGCAGCTTCATTTAGATTTACTGAAACTCATCTAACTGTACATTTATTATTGTAATGGAAAAAGCCACTATTTATCTAGGAAACAAATGTCTACAAGTTGTGATTTTACTGTGATAAAACTAGTTCAGATCTATGGTTCTGGGCTGGGTTTCCAGCCCAGAAAAAGCCACAATTTAATCCCCGTAAGTGTCCAAACAGACATGTGTAGACATAATCATCCATGACTAAAAGGATGATACTTTCGCTATTTAGAAAAACATAATTAAAATGATTAGTCATGCAATTTTATATCATTTCTCTCATAACAATGCATGCTGTTGACCTACTTGTCTTACTATTGTAAGTGTACAGTTAGATAAGTTTTAGTAAATGTATAAAGTTGTGTAATTCAGTATTAGAACATTTCTATAACAAAAAATGTGCCTCATGCCCATTTGCAGATAATCCCTGCCTCCACTCCACATCCCAGACAATCACTGATCTGCCTTCTGTCTCTATCTATTTGCCTTTAACAAAGATCTTACTTAACTGAAATCATATTCTTTTATTCATTTACAACATCAAAAAATGTATAAATATAAGTAGAGCTAAATGGAAAACTATCTAAGCATGTTAGAAAGGATGACTGCTTGAGACAAGAGAGAATCCAACTTGTCTTCTTCCTTTACAATCTGGTAAATTCTCCTTAGAATTAGGAGACTTGGTTTTTCCCTTATAATTTTTCATACTCCTATGTAGAGAGACTGGATTGATTTGACACTATTCTAAGCTTCTTAATTCACTCCATCTCTTACAGAAATATCTGAGAGGAAATTTAGCAGTATATTACCTCATCCTGAACAGTTTTTGTTAGCTTTGGGATTTGAGTATTTCTTTTTGGAGGTTATATATGACAAATAAGATTTTTTTTTAATTAAAAAAATTAAAGGCTAGGCATGGTGGCTCATGCCTGTAATCCCAGCACTTTGGGAGGCCAAGCTGGGCAGATCACTTGAGGTCAGGAGCTCGAGACTAGCCTGGTCAACATGGTGAAAACCCAGTCTCTACTAATAAAAAAATTAGCTGGGTGTAGTGGCACATGCCTACTCGGGAGGTTGAGGTAGAAGAATCGCTTGAAGCCAGGAGGCAGAGGTTGCAGTGAGCTGAGATCATGCCACTGCACTCCAGCCTAGGCAACAGAGGGAGACTCTGTCTCAGAAAAAAAAAAAAAAAAGTGTGTGTGTGTGTGTGTGTGTGTGTGTGTGTGTGTGTGTGTGTAAATTTAGTTTTTGCAAATAAAATCTTAGAACATATTAGTATTTGATTTATATTGTCGTCAACCAATAAAAAGCATATATCTGTAGGAAGCACATTCATACCTGGGAAGACATTCCTGACATACCAAGCAATAAGGAAATAAATGAAAGAGTCAGCTAGGATTAGACAGCACAGCCAGCCAAATGAGGTGGTGTCATCCTGAACTGGGGAGCTGTACATATTTTCCCACTGAAGACCTTAAAAATGAACACAGTGTTTATTCTTCTGTGATACACAGCATAGTTGTGAAAAATAAAATCCAGTTGTAAAGAAAGGGGACCTACCAATGCCCTGCTCTTCATATCTTGCAATGTACTGGCTCGCATAGCTGAATGCTGTTGGGGACAGCAGGCTCTGTGAAGAAAAGAAACAGCAATGATTGTTCTTATAGATTTCATGTGTTTCACCCAGAGGGATCATAAAATACTTAAAACTTTGGACATTTGTATAGATAAAATTGATGCTTACTCTCTAAGCATATTGAAAAATACTGTGGTCCCTTACCAAGCATGCTACAACTCTGAAGGTAGAGTAGTGGGCATAGCAGAAAACAAAAACAGGAAAATTGCAACTTGGAAATCACTTGCTAAAAATTCAAAATATAAATCTGAACTTGCTAAATGTTGTTTAGCCAGTAATAAAATAGGTAATTATGGAGTAATTCAGTATTAAGACAAAAATTAACTGAAAACATTAGGGCCCAGATGTTTTCACTCCATACATTTATTTCAGGTAACAGAAATATTAAGAATCAAAATATACTAAATTATCAGTTGATTGAATACTGATAATTGCAACAAAGTAGAAATTTAAATATTGTTTAAACCCAAAGTTGTCAATGCTGGTTATTCATTACTTTTTATTTCTATAAATAGCAAAGTTTTAATGTGGTGAAATTTCATTCTGCTTTCTAAATTTCATTCAGTAATCTTAATGCTTTAATTAAAATTCTTAAATTAATTTAATGCTTCTGAATTGAAAAGGCAGAAAAGAATTTAAGGTTGATTATATGCTGTTGGTGCATTTGTCTTTACGGCTTTAAGCTATATTATATGTCATGAGAACCATGAGACTTATTCACACATGAGGATAATTTCAGTACTAGAGGCTTTCAGATGTTTCAGGAATTGGACCAGAGAGAAGTTAGAATTCTCGAAGACTTCTAAAACATGATGTATTACATTTTAACTGTTCTTTCTTTAGGAGCTGTTTCTTAACAGTATCACATATCATGGCTTTGTAAGCTTTTAATTGTCTTGTATGGTATACAATAATGTAGGAAAAGCTATCATTAGGACATTAAGCTTACTTTGCTATCACTGAATTTCAAATTTAGATAAGTGAACTTTCAGTTTGAGAATCCAAAAATAGACAAACAAAAATGGGTCGTTTCCCACACCTCCATTCCAGTGGTTGACTTACCACAAACACTTTCACTACATAGCTCAATTCATTCTCAACTGTAACCAGCACGATAAATGGAAAGAAGGCAATGATGTAGATGAGGCTTCCGATCAGAGCTGCAATGTTGGTGTTGTTGAAGAAGACACTGATAAGATAGCTCATAGCAATAACCGAGAGGCTATAGTCCGAAAAGTACAGGAACAAAATGAACCCATTTGTTTTAGGCAGAATGTTGCCAAACTTGAGTATAATGATGAGGATTGCGATGGTAACCAGTAGAAATCCAACACTCTCAATAAGCCAGGCAAAAAAGTGGCTGCAGGAGTTCACACCCATCATCTTCATGTACTGAAAGAAGAAAACAATGTGAGGAGCTGGTTATGCTGATATTCTCCCAAATAACAATTATTCCCTGTATTATGTCAAAATGTCATGATAGTCTCGCTATATATAGAACTAGGCCTTTTAATAATTTACATAAATCAAGAATTTATCCATGCTTGCTATGTGAAATACGCATATATATACAAGAACATCTTAGAGTATTTGTTTACAGAGTGGCACAATATAATAAACAATTTGGATGGTGAGGTTTTTTTAAATTACAGTTCCACTTTATAATCATTATCTAGTTGACATCTTTAGATTAAACTAATTTGGAATAGATCGTCAAATTTATGGTATCCCCTGAAGAATTTTACAACATGATTTTGACATTTGTCCAGGCATGAGCATTTCAAGCTGGTGAAAAACCATGCCTTAACTATTAGTTCAGTGGAGAGACTGAGCTCATAAAAATCTATATTTTTTTAACTAAACACTAATGAACAAGACAATCAGTATTTATGTTTCTGAGAGAAGCAGTATAACTGATTCCTAAGAATTTAAAACACAGAAACTTAAGGGAGACCTTCTGCCTTTAGACCTTCTGCCTCCCCATCTTTAACACTTACTGGCAGTAAGTTTTAGTCTAGGTCAATATTTGTCATCCTTGTTTTCCAAAAAGCCATTTATACATTCATAATAAACTCATGTATCTGAGATCCTCAATACCTCTCTCTCAGTTGATGTTCTTTGATACCTCAGTGATATCCCCAGAGCCCAAGGCATTTCACAAGGTAGAAAAATAAGCCAGCACAATCTCTTTGTACATTAACTCAAAAGGATTCTGAAAGATTTAAAGTCCCCTAGGAACATCACACACTGGGGCCTGTCAGTGGGGTGGGGGGCGAGGGGAGTGATAGCATTAGGAGAAATATCTAAAGTAGATGTGGCACATACTTGGAGGAAACTTGATATCCTGCATATCTTGGATTAATGTTAATATCCTGCATATCATGAGTAATGTTAAGCCTATGAACACAGCATCCTTTTTTTTAAAAAAAAAAAAAAAAAAAAAAAAAAAAAAGGAACAAAAGAAATCTCCACCAACAGGCCAGGAACAGTGGCTCACACCTGTAATCCCAGCACTTTGGGAGGCTGAGGCAGGCAGATCACTTGAGGTCAGGAGTTCAAGACCAGCCAGGCCAACATGGCAAAACCCCATCTCTACTAAAAATACAAAAACTAGCCGGACATGGTGGCAGGTGCCTATAATCCCAGCTACTCGGGAAGCTGAGATAAGAGAATAGCTTGAACTCGGGAGGCAGAGGTTGCAGTGAGCCACGATTATGCCATTGCACTTCAGCATGGGCAACAAGAGTGAAACTCTGTCTAAAAAGAAAAAAAAGAAAGAAAGAAAGAAAGAGAAAAAGGAAAAGAAATCTCCACGAACAGCTTTATAACCCAATTTTCTCTTTTTTAAAAATCAAGGATAGTCAATGCCCCACCCCTTATACCTAACTTTCCAGGAAAAAAATATATAGTGAATGCACTGGATCTTTTGCTTTACAAGCAACATAGTGAATTTTACTTTCTGCTTTTGTAACATCACATTTCGATAACTCTGCTGCTCCAGTTGTTACCAGGGAAACAGCTACCTGGCTGCCAACAGTCTAAGCTGTGGGCTTCAAGCTAATCAACACTGAGACAGAGCCTGTGACTTTCCCTCTTAACTTTGCCCTCCTTCTCACCTTCTTCTCTCCCTCATGTTTTTCTCCTCCAAGGCCCTGTCACCGTTTGTAGTAAAAACTCAACCTGTGCTTCCGTGGGAATGGAAAGTGTGGGTCAAAGTAGCACGGAGCAAAGGTCACTATGGGAAGTTTCCCCAATTGCTACACACGCTATCACTGAAAACAAAATTACATTTTGGTGTGAAAAAGACCTCAGATATCTTATTCCAGCGACTCTTTGCATGTACCCTCCTCTGTGGAAAAACTACTGTGTCATGTTTGATGACTATTTCGGAGGGATTCACCTGTTCCAATATGATGTGTTAGCCCTTTTTATTTCCTTTTCCTGCTGTTTGTATTTTCAGAATTTTATGCCTACTTGAATATATTTAAGTGGGGAGTTATGAAAACTATACTACTACTTCCCAAGCTGATATTTAGCACGATTTTATGTAGCCTATACAGTTTTCCTCCCAGTAGCAATATATGTCAGTAGGGGATAATGTCAATATATTTCCCAAGATGGTTAAAGAATACTAGACCATATCAAGGCTACATAAAGCTGATGTCATGTGTATAAACATGTTTTTCTCCCCTAACAATGGATAGCTTTCTATAAATCGCTTATATGTTGAGAATAGTCTTCATTCATAGACTTGTTAAAAGATAATTTGGCAGGCTTGAATACCAGGACCAAAGGTGTTTAATCACTGCAATTTTGAAATTTTTGACACTCAAGATCAGACTCCAGTCCCAGGAATTGATAAAAGTTGGAGGCTGATCATTTTGCTTTTTCCTGAAACAGGCTCAGTTAAGTACTTCCAAAAGTATTCACTATTTAACACCCTAGCATGAAACTTCAGGATTTTATGCCATGAGGAAAACAGCTTCATAAAGAGAAAGCACAGTGAGAGTATATAAGTCATCCAGAAATTATCCAGGTTCATCGCCCACTTTGTTGTAATAAACAAGACCAAACTTGCTGATGGAAAGTGGCACACCAAGAGCGGCTGACTGTGCTTTCTTGGCTATCATTAGTTCCTCCTCAAAGTGACAGATGTCAGGTGCCAGCTTTGTCATCAGAGAGTTTCTTGTCTCAGGCCTCCCAAACATGCCAGAGCAATTCACCAATAACTGATAACCTGTTGCTCAAGGAAAATCCCTCTGCATAGGGGCCAAAGTCTGCCCAATTTACATCAGAGAATAAGAAAGACATTCTAGAAGAGTTTGGATAAATGCGTTGCCACATTCATGAGCAGCTTATGCGCAAGAGTTGACATAAATACTGTTAGGAAAAGAAATCATAAATACTCATATATTTACTTGACAGCAGTGTCTTCTTTCAATTCTACAAGAATGTCAAGTACTAAATCATAAGGAATATTAACATTTTCTACCTCAATTTCTATAATTCTATTAACAATACATATTGATTTTATTGTTTTTAGCACGACGTAAAGCAGGCATCCCCAAACTTTTTACACAGGGGGCCAGTTCACTGTCCCTCAGACCGTTGGAGGGCCACCACATACTGTGCTCCTCTCACTGACCATCAGTGAAAGAGGTGCCCCTTCCTGAAGTGCGGTGGGGGGCCGGATAATGGCCTCAGGGGGCCGCATGTGGCCCGTGGGCCGTAGTTTGGGGACGCCTGATGTAAAGGATGTTGTCATCATTACTAGAAATGTTTCAAATTCCCACTAGTGGTGTGGATTAGTGTATGTCAGGAAAGCACAAAATATTGTTTAATGTAAAGCACCAGGGGACTAAAAATCTTAGTATAATTCTTGGTAACATCTCTGCAGCCCACAGATATATTGGTTTACCTGTCTGAACTGAGAGAATGACTCCAAAATTCTATCTCCAACTAAATATAAGCACTGAAAATCCCATGAATGACTTACATTAGATGAATCGAACTCAGAAACCATGAAAATAATGAGAAAAAATATATACTCTTTGATATGTGTTATCCGATTTTTATAGCTTTAGTATTTTAATTTTTAAAAGAAAAGTGCAGAGCAAAACCCAATTGAGAGGCATTTTTAAAGTACTTTTTTAATTCTACGGGCTTACTTTAATAAGTAAACTTATTGGATTTGTACTAATTTATTTAACAAGGTAAAGGGATTCATGGAATCATACCGTAACAGAGTCAAACATAAGTGGCTTCATTGAGATACCAATTAACTTGGTTTTCTTGCCAGGATTGGAGAATAATTATGGAAGGAAAAGGGGAATGTTGATTTCATTTACCTTTTTGGTTTAATTTGAACGAGAAAGAAGTGGGACTTGGACAACTTTAGACTTTACCAGAATATAAAAAGACAATATTAAAAAGTGACTTTGAGTGTCTGGTAACTTAAGAGATTATCCATCATCATCTACAAATGTCCTTAAAGGGGTGTGAATGTGTGTGTGTGTGTGTGTGTGTGTGTGTGTGTGTGTGTGTGTGTGTGTATTTTATTTTCATTTTTTTGAGATGGAGTTTCACTCATGCTGCCCAGGCTGGAGTGCAATGGCACGATCCTGGCTCACTGCAACCTCTGCCTCCCAGGTTCAAGAGATTTTCCTGACTCAGTCTCCCAAGTAGCTGGGATTACAGGCATGTACCACCACACCCGAGTAATTTTGTATTTTTTAGTAGAGATGAGGTTTCTCCATGTTGGTCAGGTTGGTCTCAAACTCCTGACCTCAGGTGATCTGCCCACCTTGGCCTCCGAAAGTGCTGGGATTACAGGCATGAGCCACCACACCCTGCCAGAAGTCTATATTACTAAAGTAAGATTGTAAAGGTGAAGGTAGCTATGATCTGGAAAAGGATTGGTTGGAAGTCAAAACACTCCAGTTCTAATGCCAGATCTACCATTAACCATCTCCAAGGTCTCCAGCAAGTCACTTCTCACTTTCTGGGCTCATCTTTACATCTTGAAAAAGGAGGAGATTAGATGAGAACTGTAGGCAGTGGAGTGAAACTGAGCAGGCACCACTAGGGACATCCCACTCCTTCCACACCTGCCTCTATCAATTCATTTCACAAGCCCACCATATTCCTTTGAATTTAGGACACCGCTTAGGATATGCCATTATTTTACATGCCACCAAGAAAGAAAGATTACTGCCAAATAAATCACAACCCCTATCAAAAGTAGCCCAATTTCACAGGTTTTAAAAAGGGGGAAAAATCAATGTCTTAGAATTGACAAAATATGAATAATTGAGCTCCTCCTCTGTTCTGGCAGAGGGAGAGAGAACTGCATTCTGGAAATAAATGTTGAATGAAGTCTAGATGATCAGACTCAAGAGAATTTAAGAGACTGAGCCCAAGTGTATATGGCTGGTAGAATTCGAAAACAAAACCAGATATTCTGATTCCAGGTTCAGGGATCTTCCGCCATGTGACTTTGACCCCAAGACAAGGGTGGTTAAATTTTGAAAGTAGATACCAGTCCAATGGAGACACAGAGCTACCAAATAGAAACTGGTTCACAGCTAAAAATACATCCTTAGCATTTTCAATTGAGAAGTGACTTTTCATTATGCTTTGATGTTTTTTGGTGACATACATAGATGCATTCAGAGAGCATCATCTTCAAACACAAAATGATACAATGTGTGTGTATTATATACAAACAGATTTATTATATGCACACATATTTGTATATATGTGTATGCATACATACTTATATTTACTGTTTCTATCACAGTTAATATTTTAAGGTAGGTATTAATTTTGAAGTAAAGAAGGACTCAGTTTCTGTCACAATTTCCATCTCAAATGTTTTCCTTACTCTGTGATGATTTGCTTCTGACTACTAGGAACCTGAAAGAAAACTAGAAGGTAGGGGCTTGCAATCATAATTGTGGTTGAGGGCATGGACTCAAGTTTCTAAATTGGAATTAGAAAAGCATTGCATACAGTCCTGAATACAACAGGATTCAAACTAGTTGATGAGAAGTTTACCAAATTGTAACTGAAATATAAAAATGCAGCTGTGTGGATCAACCAAAATTCAAACAGAACAGGTAAAAAATGTAGGTTCAAATACTGGAACAACTCTGAAAGACTGATGCTGAACTAACAGAAATATGAAGCAGTGACTCGTATCTTGTAAGGATAAATGATCAATTGTCTAAAAGCATTGGCAAGGTAAGTCTGAAAAGGACAAGTGCACAAATAGTTCCCTCTAACCTCATTATTTCAGAATTCAGCCAGTCCGTGCAATAATTATTGTGCCCCAGTTTTGAAATGTTTCATCTTTGTTTCCACTCCATAAGTATAAGAACGAACTCATTATGGGATAAGTAGATAAAATAATTTCTATTCAAATACGATCTAAAAACCACATGATGCTTTATCATAAATTCTAAAAAGAAGTAAGATATTTTGGATTTGGGGTTAATGATGAAGAACGTGCTCAGAAAGAGGTCATGCTTCACACTCCTGGTTCTGTCTTCCATTGTGATATGGTTATTAACCCAATCAGTAGCATAACATGAAATTCTTAGTTTCTATAAGTCAGGAGTCAGTGGGAAATGGAGAAGGTAATTGAAGGAGACAAAGTATATTGGAAGGAGAATTTTCCTAGTGAAAGCTGAAATAAGCCGTACGTCTATGTCTATGTTTATATCTCTATCTATGTCTACATTTGGGTTATTTTAGTTACCATGCCAACAATCTTTCTGCCTGAACAGTTGTTATTGTTGTTATTTAAACTTCCTCTGTTAGATCCTAAGTCCTATAGGTAATTTCTTGGACAAAAAAAATACTCTAAGAATTATCACTTTACTCATATTTTATTCAGATTTTGTTTTTCAAAAGCAATTATTAGGTGACTTTTATGTCACTTTTTCAGAAAATAAAATATTGTCTTATCAGCTGCTTTTGTGATTTGTAAAAGGTTTTCCTTTCTGTAACATTAACAAGGGATGAGTTAGGCTTTGAGTTTATATAGGCATGATGAAAATCATAGTAATTGTTCTATGAGCAGGACATATTCATAACAAGAAGTGATTTTCAACATACCTCGTGAAGCCGGAGGTCTTTCTCATAGACAAGCTTTTTTACAAAGGCAGCTATAAATACAACCCAGGCAACCATAAGCACAATTGGAAGAGAGTAAGAGACACTGGTGAGGAAGCTGTAAAACAAAAAAAAAGAAAAAACCAGTGACCGAAATGAATGCCACACCTGTAGAGATTATAATACATAAAGAATGCACTCCCCTACATTGAAATTATGATCCTGTTTTGAAATTGAAAATATATCAGTATTATCCCATTATTTATGAAGCATGAGGCTAATTTCACCACGGGTCTGTGGGTTTTTTTGTTTTTTGGTTTTTTTTAGTGTAATGTTTCAAGAGAAAAAAGAAAGCGTTGGATTATTAGGCAAAATTGCCATATTGTTTAAATTGTGTTTGAGTCTGTCCTGTCTGGGAAAATAATTACTATGTAGATACAATTGCAAGGCTTAAAACATTTATGTCTAAAATAAATTCTTATCTAAAAGGCAGATTTAAAATGAGATGATTGGTTTACCTAACTAAAAGCTGTATCTTTCAAAATTACTGTACTTATATCTAGTCTTAGGAAGCTCATAGTTATTATGAAACTAAATTTCAAAAAATGAAATAAAATCCAAAGCATGTGACTTTTTTTAAAAAATAAAGATGAGGTTTCACCATGTTGTCCAGGCTGGTCTTGAAGAGTTGGACTCAAGTAATCCACTTGCCTTGGCCTCCTAAAGTGCTGGGATTATAGGCATGAATCACTGTGCCCAGCCCAAAGCATACGATTTTTAAATGCAGACAAAGAAGTTGGATTCCTCAAAGTTCTATACTATATATATGGTATAGAAATGGCTGTTTTGATGATGTGCTACACTAGAGAATCACTGGAAGACCTCCTCACGCCCCAGATGTATTCCTCCGTGTCCTGCTCATGATGCCTGAAAGTTAAATTGCAGTGGTTCTCAAAGCCAAAATTCTGGGCCCCAAACATAAGCTTCTGATTTATTATGTCTGGGTGGGACCATCTATTTGCATTTTAAACAACTTCCCAGGTGATACTGATGCTGCTGGTCCAGGGACCACACCTTAGGAGCCAGGCTTCGATCAATTTTTGCCCTTATTTGGGCTGAGGCAAAGGCAATAGATATTAATGAGAGATTCTAAGTTACTCTATGTTGGGCTCCACTAAAGCTTTCACTTGGAGAAAGGTCCCAAGGTGATTTCCTTTTTTAATCTACAAGGCTAAAAAATTACCTCTAAGTACCCCAAGAAAAACATCAGTATTAATGAAGCATGAGATCACTATCATTCATTATCACTTTAGCATACAGAAGTGTATCATTATCAGAGAGATGAGGTGTTTTTTGATGAGGGGGCAGTGGGAGTTGAGGCCATATTCAATTTTTTGTTTGTGTGTTTCTTGGGAAACTATATGGCATGGGGTAGGTGTTTAAAGAATACTTTTTGAGCCGGGCGCGGTGGCTCAAGCCTGTAATCCCAGCACTTTGGGAGGCCGAGGCTGATGGATCACGAGGTCAAGAGATCGAGACCATCCAGGTCAACATGGTGAAACCCCGTCTCTACTAAAATACAAAAAATTAGCTGGGCATGGTGGCGCATGCCTGTAATCCCAGCTACTCAGGAGGCTGAGGCAGGAGAATTGCCTGAACCCAGGAGGCGGAGGTTGCGGTGAGCCGAGATCGCGCCATTGCACTCCAGCCTGGGTAACAAGAGCGAAACTCCGTCTCAAAAAAAAAAAAAAAAAAAGAATACTTTTTGAATGAATTTTGTTTTGGTTCAGGTCCAACCTTGAAGTTGTTTCCGGATCTAGAACTAGGCAAAGACCTTCATTCATTAACAACAAATCCCCTGTAATGTTTCTTGCAAGTGATTGTGTATTTTAGGTTTGGTCTAGTATAAAGCAGAAATGCTGGTCTTATAAACAGAAGGACCATTGTAGTACCGGTTATATTACCCCGGGCAAGTTAGTTAGCCTTTCTGGATTTCAGTTTTTTCATCTGGAAAGTATGGAACATAATTCCTGTTCCTATTTACCTTATGAGGTTGTTGGGTGGAACAAATGAAATAATACATGTGAAATCACTTTATATGCAACTGTTTATATGTATGGAGAGGCATTATGATCATATTCCCATAAAGACTACAGACTGCACTTATTCTTTAAAGAAACATCCAGGTACCCAACATCCTAGGTACCAAAATGTATAAGGGGAACACATGAGCAGGTAAATGAATAAGAATTTTAACTTAATTGACCCCATAGATCTTCATAACTTATGCAAGCCATTGCAGTTCACACGTAGTTCAGCCAGCAAAGTTCCCTCCACAGCAGCCTCCATGACAGCCAGCTAGCCTTGACAGTCTACTTGATGGACATCTTACTGTTTCCCCATGCTACTGTTGCACTGGGTTACATTACCTCATCTCATTTATAACTCCCGAAGAGCCAAGGAAGACAGAGCATTGAAAAAAAGAAAAAAGAAGAGAAAAGAAAAAGCCAATACCATTTGAATTGTATATAAACTTCAATAACTGGGTTGAGTAGCATATTCAATTTCTTTAAATTAGTATTCAGCCTCGAGATTTTATATAGGAGGGTGAGCTTTGAAAACTTAATCTTTTAGGCTTATTTATTTATTTATTTTTTTAACTATCTACAGAGTGAAGGAAGCATTCAGCGCTACCCAACTGGCAGATTTCTTGAACATTCAAATCGAATTGTCTAAAAGCATTATTGTTACTTTTCTTTATTCACCTAGAAAAACCATTTTAGATATAGAGGATTTCTAGCAAAATGAACCAATAGCACATGAAAGTTTCAGGCAGCGCAATATTTATCTCAAATAGTTGATCAAAATATGTTCAGTATTTCTTTTATGAATTTGTTTCCTTAAAGTTGATCATGTGCTCAGATTCTTTTTTTAATTTTTTTGAGACAGAGTCTCACGCTTGTCACCAGGCTGGAGTGCAGTGGTGCGATCTCAGCTCGCTGCAACCTCCGCCTCCTGGGTCCAAGCGTTTCTCCTGCCTCAGCCTCCTGAGTAGCTGGGACTACAGGTGTGTGCCACCACGCGCAGCCCATTTTTCTATTTTTAGTAGAGATGGGGTTTCACCATGTTGGCCAGGATGGTTTTGATATCTTGACCTTGTGATCCACTCGTCTTGGCCTCCCAAAGTGCCAGGATTACAGGTGTGAGCCACCATACCCAGCCTCAGATTTGTTTTTAATTCAATTTGGGAGATGGAAGGAATTTTAAGATTGTCTTGTTCATCTCTTTCATTTGACTGGATGGAGGTAAGCGCAGTAGACAGTGGGTAACATTGAAATCATGCAGTCACGTACTCAGGTCTAGAATCCAATTCTCCCAATTTTAGGGCCAGAATCTTTGGAGAGCTAAGGATTCGTATGACAAAAGAAGCATAAATCATTTGGTAAACACTTTATCATTTTGGTAGTGGTGAGCAGTTATAATGAAGCCATGCCCTATGTTGTGAACCCTTTCTCAAAACAAGCATGTTACAAAGGTTTGGTGCATGTTATTCCTTTCATCTAACACCTCTGAATGAACGGACTGAAGCGCATTCTTAGAAAAGCTGTTGATCATTAAAAAGGCTGAAAGTGCACACACTCACTTGTCTTTCATGAAGCAGGGATAAGGAATTGCTTGAACCTGTACTGCTATTTCCTGGGAGTTTCTTCCAGTTTGCAATTCAATGATTGCTCTTTCAATACTATCCTGTAAATAAATAAAAGCCCTGCCATAGATCTGGTTGTGTGATGGAGAATTGTGTGGCCCTGGGGCCCAAATCTTGGTTCTTAGGCTTCTTGTGGTCTGTGCAGTCTTGAGACTCATGCGGATGGTATATTTTATGACGGGAGGAAGAAGGACATTTTCAGAGTCATAGCCTCTGTGCCAGCTTCTGTTAGAAGGAAGCTTAAAAATAACACCTAAAAATAAAATGGCAACAACAGCAGAAAGGTTATTTTATGGTCGACGTTATTCATTGTTTGGAGAGTACATAGAGGGGACAGCCTAACAGTCAATCAACATAGTAATGTGACAGTAGGTTCAGGCTCTTAATTTAGAGAATACATGGTTAATTGGAGGTGTCAACCTCAGAGATTCAAAGCTGGAGTTTAAGAATATAATCACCAACTAAGTAGATTAAATGCATCACTCTAACCCATTTAATAAAATAAAAACACTTTTAGATAAATAATCTTGACTGATTATAAGGATGGACTCGACTTCACTCTGTAACTGTGTAATCCTTTTCAATCTTAATTTTAAATACACCAACAAAATTAGACCGAGAATATAGTTGGTTGCCTACATGAAAGGTTCTCTTTTCTAAGGACATCAGAGGACCTCATGACCCCCACACTGCTTTTCTGAGTTCTGGGTGAAAGACACGAGAACAGAATTTGGCCAATTTTAGTACAAGGGAAACGCAAACCCTAATAGAACAGCACTTACTTCCAAAGAGTTCATTACTTTTGTAGAGCCTTTTAGCCTCTCTCTCCATTTCATCTATGGTTTTTGCAGCCTGAATACGGTCATATAATACACAAGAGGAAATATTTACTGTCAGAGAAGACAGTGTGTTAAGCTGATCAATGATGTCAATATTGTTCTCTAATTTCAGCCTTAGAATGTCTAAAGAGGCAAAGCAAGAGAGACAAAAAAACATATTATGGTCTTGATTCTGGTAGTAATTAGATGAAATACTGATTCTTTTGTAAACACTGAACTAGATTATAAATAACGAAAGGCTGCAGAATTTAAAAATATCCAGTATTCTACACCAAAGAAAATGGGTTGTTACACAACAGTCATTGAAAAGACGAGCTAGTTACAAATACAGTAAACCTAGGTTCTAAGAAAGATACAGGATAATTTAAAAGTATGTTCTGTTACAATACTAAGATGAATAAATTTTAAAAACCTATCTACATGTAGTTAGGACAAAAACCATAAACCAGAGATGCGAGTTATAACTAAACAGAAATGCCTGCTTTGTACACAGAATGTGAATGCACAAATTGAAACAAAGGAAAGTCTATGTAGAATACACAGGACAAGTAAACTATGTTATTACAGACACTGTGATATAGAAACATTTAAGATACCTGAATATATATGCCACAGAGTTGCAAGTTTCTAATATTGTTCGACTTAAAATCTTACATGAGTTACTACTTTTGATACCTGTATTAATCTCACAAAATGCTCAAGACTTTATTTTAGGTAATTACTCTGATATAAAGAGGATTTAATTTATCTTCAATTTTATGATTCTTTGTGAGGAAATCAACTGGGACAAAGGGTAAATATGAAATTGCAAGTTAACAAATCATTTGGCCAATTAAATTTTTACTGACTTGATCATCATGAATACTGAGAAGGCTGTGAATACCATAAATCCCTCCTCATAGAACCCAGACATGGCTCTTACACCATCCAAAATAGGACTCAATTTCTCAGAAGGTAACTTCTTAAATGCATTTCTCATTAGAATTTAGAGTGAAATGTTTTACTTGATGTAGATGTTGGTGGGGGAGGGGTAAACTGTGGTTGAACAGTGGCCTCCAGCGGCCATTGGAAATCAACACAACACCAAAGAATTATTTAGAAATTCTGGTAGACAGGATCATAAAAATACTTCAAGGTGTCGGTGTCCACCAAATTCGAACTATATAACCTCTTCAATACTGTTACATACTTAATTATACAAATATAGAGTCTCAATGCTACATTCATTTTAATCTTATTATTTTAAATGCTAAGCCTCACTTCCTAGTTCAGAAGTTAAAAATGACAAAATTTATATAAGAACTTTGCAGTTTAGCCCTGATATGTTAATCAAATAGTTCCTTGCCCAAATGATACTTTCAGAGAATAAATCCATTATTTAATCAAGCTGGGTTGACTATCATAATATGTATACAATCATGTATGACACAAATATAGACATAATTCTTCCCCACTGGTTTAGAACCTAAATCATTTACATCCCAGCAGTGCCAGGGAGGAGGAAGGGCATTTGCTCTGCTACTGCCAAATTCTGATGCTCTCAATCCGTTTCTCATACCCATGGTTGCATAGCAACAGTGAATCAGACACAGTCTGAATTAGATGTCTTGCATTCCTTAGGTTGAAGGTGCGGACGTGGCAGAGGGAATGCATAAGTTTAGACAGCTTCCTTTGATCTTCTGCAGCCTCTTCCTTTTAAATGACCATGTGAGGAGGACCCAACCTTGAATACTGATTTCAGTTTATTTTCTGTTGAGTCTCCCTATTGCGTTTTTCTTGCGTTTGCTAACTCTGTATCTCTTTCAATTACATTCTGGGTTAGACAAGTGATACTGAAACCGCTGGAGATAAAAATGTTAAATGTAGCCAGAAATAAATAATTTCATTTTCCCTTGTTCTTAAGAACTTGCTTTTCATCAAGTCACTAAAGGAGTGTTCCCTTACTTCTAACAACCTACCTATGAGTAAAGAAAAAAAGTTGCATTTATATTACATTATAATAATAACAATTTTTTTTTTTTTTTGAGAAAGGGTTTCACTCCTGTCACCCAGGCGGGAGTGCAGTTGTGTGATATCGGCCCACAGCAAACTCTGCCTCCCTGGTTCAAAGAATTTTCCTGCCTCGGCCTCCTGAGTAGCTGGATTACAGTCATTTGCCACCATGGCCAGCTAATTTTTGTATTTTTAGTAGAGCCGGGATTTCATCATGTTGGCCAGGCTGATCTTGAACTCCTGACTTCAAGTGATCTGCCTGCCTCTGCCTCTCAAAGTCCTGGGATTACAGGTGTGAGCCACCAAGCCCAGCCTACGTTATAATTATTGAAACTAACTACAGACACTGAGTGTCCAAATAATCATGACTACTTATAATTGTGCAACTGGGAAGATGGGGGGATATATCCAGGGTCTCATTTTTGTTTGAATAACTAGCTAGACACTAAATACAGAAGAAAAGGGGAAAATGTTATCCTATGGAACAATTTATATATACATACATATATATGTATTTTTCTGAAATGACTCATGAATAAAAGCTTTGTGAATTTGGACTTACCAAGTTCATCTATCTGTTTCAATAGTTCAACAGCATCAAGTCCCACGGAGAATTTTACAAAAACTTGCACAAAAGGGTTCCTTAGAGTATTCTAACAAATAATAATTAAAAATCAGTTTCAATACAAGAAAAAAAAAAACATGTTTTACATTGTCTCTCTAATAGCAACCACAGTAAAATGCAGTAACCACGACTGGGCATTATCAATGTACTGTTTTACAAAGGCTCACAAGAAATCCTTGAGAAGAAAAGAGAAAGTTGGGGGTTGGTACTGACTTGACAGGCTGGGCTTTGCTTATCTATAGATACAAATTGGTCAGCATGCCCAAGTGGCCAGATGTGACCACAATTATCAACATTAGGAAATGATATTCAATTTATAAGAATTTTTCCTTGTAGCTATATTATTCCTTTTTAATGTATGCTATATACAATGTTGTGATTCCTGGTTGAACTTGGTTCACCTGAAACAAAAACAACTCTCAAAAATCGTGATGTCTGCATGGAATGTGACATCACAACTGATTTGTATTTTGTTCTGCTACTTCCTAGCCTGAAGCTTTTAGCAAGCACCTCCCCTGTTCTCGTTCCAGGAAAACTTTCAGTGAAGTAGGTAAGAGTGCCTAATCACATCAGAAAAGTCCATTTCAATTATGATAGTATTATTTTCATACTGTCATAAGTGCAACTACGTGAATGTAAAAGAATAAATTGATGATAAAACTTTAAATTTTTATCACTGGAAAGATGAACAATTAAAAGAAAAACATAGTTGTTTTAAAATATAAAGAGCTTTATAGCTATTTGCCAAATTAGAAGACCTAACTTCTACCAATCTAGGAGTACTCTCAGCTAATATTTGTTGTGCACTTACAATATCATGTGCTGGGTACTGTCTTACAGAGTTTCACTTGATTTTCTCTCTTTGTTTATAACACCTTGAGGTAAGTGCTATTATTACTTCTAGTTAATAGATGACAAAGCTAGGGCTAAAGTAGCTATGTAAATTCTCCCAAAGACACACAATTAATAAAGGCTAAGGGAAAAACTGAAGGAGAGATTTCAACTCAGTTAATGTTTTTTCATCATGTGTGTAAATTCATGGCCTGGTTTTTGTGTAAGTGAGGCTTGATTGTCCTTTTAGAGCCCAGTTTGGTACACTATATTATCATGTCCTTCTTGCTAGGACTTTTGTTTTATTGTCTTTTATTTTATTGTCTTAGTGATGAATAAGAATCACTTATTGAAGGCGGGGGGGGGAGGGTTTGCGGAGAGGGGGTGCCAAGATGGCCGAGAGAAGCCAGCGCCCCAATGCAGCTCCCAGCCAATGAGATGCAGAGGGCTGGAGGCCTTCACGGTTCCAAACGAGGTGCCGGGTTCTTTTCTGTGGGACTGATAGGGCACTGGAATTGGGCCTGGGAAGGAGCAGCAAGGCCAGAGCCGCCCAGGGGGGCAAATCAAGATGGGAGGGGCACGTTTCCACCTGAAACGTGCAGCCGGCTAGGAGGGTCGGGGGCTTAACCCCCTGGGTGCTCCGTTTCGGATTCTGTGCTTGCCTCATCCCTCCTGCAACCCAGGGTCCAGGAGAGCGCTGCCAGACTGTGGGGCGCTGTGGGTAGTCATGCAAATCTGAGCAGCGGCTTCTGCAGGACCTGCAAGCTGCTGCAGGGAACTGGGCAGAGTTTGGACTAACGCCAGCGGGACTGACCGTCCCACAGACGGAGGCAGAGTTGACAGCAGGGTAACAGACCATAAGGCCTGGCAGGCCCCACCGCCACAAAACATAAACTGAAGCGCTTGCTAGACAGGTTGGCAGCAAATACACCAACTTGACCCCGACCAGGAAGATCGAACTCTGGGAGAGACACCATTGGAAAGGCGGGGCCAATCTCACCTGCAAACAAACTCCAGGGAAGGACCACCCACCTGGCAACCTGCCTGAACCCGAGAGAGCCCAGCACCGCCCTCTACAGGCCAAAAAAAGATACAGCGCCAACCTCAATAGAAAAAAAATACCAGTTCAGAGACTCCTCCCGAAATCACCTTAAAGGGAGATAAATTCACAAAGATGGGGGAAAAGCAGCGCAAAAAGGATGAAACCACCAAAGAACAGAACACCTCTTCTCTTCCCAGGGATCACAACTCCTCATCAAGGGAACAAAAAAAGACAGAGAATGAATCTGACAAATTGACAGAAGCAAGCTTCAGAAGGTGGGTAATAACAAACTTCTCTGAGTTAAAAGACCATGTTCTAACCCAATGCAAAGAAACTAAGAACCTTGAAAGAAGATTAGACAAAATGCTAACTAGAATAACCAGCTTAGAGAAGGACATAAACGACTTGATGGAGCTGAAAAACAGCACGAGAGCTTCATGAGGCATACACAAGTTTCAACAGCCAAATCGATCAAGCAGAAGAAAGGATATCAGAGGTAGGAGATCAAATTAATGAAATAAAATGAGAAGGCAAGATTAAAGAAAAAAGAGAGAAAAGAAATGAGCAAAGCCTCCAAGAACAATGGGATTATGTGCAAAAACCTAATCTACACTTGATTGGTGTACCTGAATGTGACAGGGAGAATGAATCCAAGTTGGAAAACACTCTTCAAGATATTATCCAAGAGAACTTTCCCAACCTAACAAGGCAGACCAACATTCAAGTCCAGAAAATACAGAGAACACCACAAAGATATTCCTCAAGAAGAGCAACCCCAAGGCACATAGTTGTCAGATTCACCAGGGTTGAAATGAAGGAAAAAATCCTAAGGGCAGCCAGAGAGAGGCTGAGTCACCCACAAAGGAAAGACTATCAGACTCACAGCAGATCTCTCGGCAGAAACCCTGCAAGCCAGAAGGGAATGGAGGCCAATATTCAATATCCTTAAAGAAAAGAACTCTCAACCCAGAATTTCATATCCGGCCAAACTAAGCTTCATAAGTGAAGGAGAAATAAAATCCTTTACGGACAAGCAATTGCTGAGAGATTTTGTTGCTACGAGACTTGCCTTTCAGGAACTACTGAAGGAAGCACTAAACAGGGAAAGGAATAACCAGTACCAGCCACTGCAAAAAAATGTACCAAATGGTAAAGAATAACAACAAAATGAAGGGGCCACATCAATTAACGGGCCAAACAATGAGCCAGCAACAAAATGGCAGGATCAAATTCAAACATAACAATATTAACATTGAATGTAAATGGCTGAAATGTCCCAATCCAAAGACACAGACTGGCAAACTAGTTAAAAAGTCAAGACCCATCAGTGTGCTGTATTCAGGAGACCTATCTCACATGCGAAGACTCACATAGACTCAAAATACAGGGATGGAAGAAGATTTACCAAACATATGGATAGCAAAAAAAAAAAAAAAAAAAAAAAAGGCAGAGGTAGCAATCCTAGTCTCTGCTAAAACAGACTTTAAGCCAACAAAGATCAAAAGAGATAAAGAAGAGCATTATATAATGGTAAAAAAATCAATGCAACAAGAAGAGCTAACTATCCTAAATATTTATGCATCCAATGCAGGAGCACCCAAATATATAAAGCAAGTTCTTAAAGACCTACAAAGAGACTTAGACTCCTGCACAATAGTAGTGGGAGACTTTAACACTCCACTGACAATATTGGACAGATCAATGAGACAGAAAGTCAACAAGGGTATCCAGGACTTGAATGCAGATTTGGACCAAGCAGACCTAATAGACATTTACCAGGACACTCTACCCCAAATCCACAGAATACACATTCTTCTCAGTACCACATTGCACTTACTCCAAAATTGACTGCATAATTTGAAGTAAATCACTCCTCAGCAAATGCAAAAGAACGGAAGTCATAATAAACAGTCTCTCAGGCCATAGCACAATCAAATTAGAACTCAAGATTAAGAAAAGAACTCAAAACTGCACAACTTCATGGAAACTGAACAACTGGCTCTTGAATGTTGACTAGATAAACAATGAAATGAAGGCAGAAATAAAAACGTTCTTTGAAACCAGTGAGAATGAAGATACAACATACAAGATCCTATGGGGCACATTTAAAGCTGTGTCTAGAGGGAAATTTATAGCAATAAATGCCTACATGAGAAACAAGGGAAGATTTAAAATTGATACCCTATCATCAAAATTGAAAGAGCTAGAGGAGTAAGATAAAAACAAACAAACAAACAAAAACAAACAAACAAAAAAACAAAAAACAAAAAACAAACAAAAAACCTCAAAAGCAAGCAGAAGACAAGAAATAACTAAGATCAGAGCAGAATTGAAGGAGATAGAGACACCAAAAAAAACCTTCAAAAAATCAATAAATCCAGGAGCTGTTTTTTTGAAAAGATCAACAACATAGACAGACCACTAGGTAGACTAATAAAAAAGAAAAGAGAGAATAATCAAATTGATGCAATAAAAAACAATAAAAGGGAGATCACCACTGATTCCTCAGAAATACAAACTACCATCAGAGATTACTGCAAACAACTCTATGCACATAAACCAGGGAATCTGGAAGAAATGGATAAACTCCAAACAATACAAAAAGAGGGAATCCTGCCTCTTTCTATGAGACCAACATCATCCTGATACAAAATCTGGCAGAGACACAACTGAAAAAGAAAACTACAGGCCAATATCCATGATGAACATTCATGCAAAGATCTTCATTAAAATATTGGCAAACTGAATCCAACAGCACATCAAAAAGCTTATCCACCATGACAAGTAGCTTCATACCGGGGTTGCAAGCCTATAAACATAATTCACCACATAAACAGAACCAAAGACAAAAACCTCACTATTATCTCAATAGATGCAGAGAAGGCCTTTGACAAAATTCAACAGCCCTTTATGCTAAAAACGCTCAATAAACTAGGTATCAATGGAATGTATCTCAAAACAATAAAAGCTATTTATGACAAACCCACAGCCAATATCACACTGAATGGGCAAAAATTAGAAGCATTCCCTTTAAAAACTGGCACTAGACAAGGATGCCCTCTCTCACCACTCCTATTCAATATAGTATTGGAATTTCTATCCAGCGCAATTAGGCAAGAAAAAGAAATAAAGGCATTCAATCAGGAAAAGAAGAAGTCAAATTGTCCTTATTTGCAGACAACATGATTGTATATTTAGAAGACCCCATTGACTCAGCCCAAAACCTCCTTAAGCTGATAAGCAACTTTGGGAAATTCTCAGGATACAAAATAAATGTGCAGAAATCACAAGCATTCCTATATGCCAATGACAGAGAGCCAAATCATGAGCGATCTCCCATTTACAATTGCTACAAAGAGAATAAAATACCTAGGAATGTAACTAACAAAGGAGGTAAAAGATCTCTTCAAGGAGAACTATGAACCACTGATCAAGGAAATAAGAGAGGACACAAACAGATGGAAAAACATTCCATGCTCATGGTTAGGAAGAATCAATATTGTGAAAATGGCCATACTGCCCAAAGTAATTTATAGATTCAATGCTATCTCCATCAAGCTACCATCGACCTTCTTCACAGAACTGGAAAAAAAAAACCACCTTAAACTTCATATGCAACCAAAAGAGAGCCTGCATAGCTAAAACAATCCTAAGCAAAAAGAACAAAGCTGGAGGCATCATGCTACCTGACTTCAAACTATACTACAAGGCTACAGTAATCAAAACAGCATGGTACTGATACCAAAACAGAGATATAGACCAATGGAACAGAACAGAGGCCTCAGAGGCAATGCCACACACCTACAACCATCTGATCTTTGACAAACCTCACAAAAACAAGCAATGGGGAAAGGATTCCCTGTTTAATAAATGGTGTTGGGAAAAGTGGCTAGCCACATGCAGGAAGCTGAAACTAGACCCCTTCCTTACACTTTATACAAAAATTAACTCCAGATGGATTGAAGATTTAAACATAAAATGTAACACCATAAAAACCCTAGAAGAAAACCTAGGCAAAGCCATTCAGGACATAGGTACAGGCAAGGACTTTATAACTAAAACACCAAAAGCATTGGCAATAAAAGCCAAAATAGACAAATGGGACCTAATTAAACTTAAGAGCTTCTGCACAGCAAAAGAAACAATCATTAGAGTAAAGCTGCAACCAACAGAATGGGAAAAATATTTCACAATCTGTCCATCAGACAAAGGGCTAATATCCAGAATCTACAAAGAACTAAAACAGATTTACAAGAAAACAAACAAACCCATTCAAAAGTGCACCAAGGATATGAACAGACACTTTTCAAAAGAAGACAAATATGCGGCCAACAAACATATGAAAAATACTCATCATCACTGGTCATTAGATCAATGCAAATCAAAACCACATTGAGATACCATCTCACGCCAGTTGGAATGGTGATCATTAAAAAATGTGGAGACAACAGATGCTGGAGAGGATGTGGAGAAAAAGTAACACTTTTATACTGTTGGTGAGAGTGTAAATTAGTTCAACCATTGTGGAAGACAGTGTGGTGATTCCTCAAGGTTCTAGAAATAGAAATGCCATTTGATCCAGCAATCCCATTACTGGGTATATACCCAAAGGATTATAAATTGTTCTATCATAAAGACACATGCACATGTATGTTCACTGCACTGCTGTTTACAATAGCAAAGACTTGGAACCAACCCAAATGCCCATTAATGATAGAAGGGACAAGGAAAATGTGGCACATATATACCATGGAATACTATGCAGCCATAAAAAACGATGAGTTTGTGTCCTTTGTAGAGACATGCATCAACCTAGAAACCATCATTTTCAGCAAACTGACAAAAGAACAGAAAACCAAACACCTCATGTTTTCACTCATAGACGGGTGATGAACAATGAGAACACTTGGGCACAGGGAAGGGAACAATATTCACAGGGCTATGTGTAGGGGTGGAGGGAAGGGGAGGGGGGCACAATATGGAGGGTGGGGAGGAAGGGGAGGGATAATACCTGGAGAAATGCCTGATGTAGGCAGCGGCAGTGGGGGGATGGAGACAGCAAACCACCATGGCATGTATATACCTAAGCAACAATCCTGCAGGATGCAGGATGTGCACATGTACCCCAGAGCCCAAATACAATTTAAAAAATCACATATTATTCAAGCACATACATAATAGAATTAGTTTACTAAATCCATAGCTGCTGAGGCTTCTAAGAGCAGCTGGTGGCAGGTAGACTTGACTGATGGCTAACTATCATATAATGACATGTTGTGGTAACAGTCCTTTAAGATCTGTTTATCAGGAATTGCTTCTGCATCATGGAAAACCTGTATCAGAGCATTACTAACAAAGAAAGTACTGTGTTAGTTGCAATCTGGAGACAGTCTATTAAATCCTATTTCAATTCTCCCATCACTCCTTTTACAGTTAATCATATGACATCTAAAACAGGTACAATGTACATTATTTGGGTGATGATGGATATGCTAAAAACCCTGATTTGATCAATATCAATCCATGCATGTAGCAAAATTGCCCTTTTATCAAATAAATATATAAAAATTTAAAAAATACCAAAACACCAAATGCTTCCACATGTATGATCTTCACAAGTCTGTCATTACCAGTATACTAATTTTAGAGATCCATAAAATCTCTCGTATTTTTAGTCATTCACCTAAGGGTTCACATGAGCAAAAGCCAGTTCTTGTGCCAAAAGCTTAACATTTGAAATTCCATGCATATTTATAGTATTAAGCTTTTCCTCAATAATTGAAAATAATTTATTTTTTTCTGGACAGAATGAAGACCCTTCCATTAGATGATGATCCCTTTATGAACACGATCCTGAAGATTCTAACAAATTATATGTACTTTAAACTATTATGTATAGAACATGCCCTATTAACTCACCACTTTAACTAACAAAACTTTTCTTAACAAAATAATATATGGCTTTTTTTTTCTCTTCACAGAAAAGAAAGTCTTAGGAAAAAATAGCAATGTATTGTTTGGGATAATATATTTGTCACGAAGTACTATCTAAGTAGCCTTTGCTATCTGAGACTCACTAGAAAAGACCACTTAAACTGAACATGCTTAGAATTAGAACCAAAAGTTAATAGGAAATAGTGGGGAAGACATTTGATAAAAAGTTTATATATATGAAACATTAAATATCTATTTTCAAAATTTCTCATTTATGATAAACTTTGGGTTGTAATTATAACTATGCATCAATTGTTAGTCAAAACAAAGACTAAATAAAAGTACCTTTGGGGTATAATTTTTCTGCCCAAGTCATATCATACAATATCCTTCATTCTAAGTTTAACTTCCTAAACATAGATCATAAAAAAGGGCATTATTTTCCCCAAAGTATTCTAGGACTCCATTAATTTCCCAAGGGCCTCTCTTTGATATGCAAGCCGGTCTCTTGAAGCTCCTAGGCTGTCACCATTCCTGCCAATTTTCTTGTCTCCAGCTGATTACTGGGCTAATTCCACTGCTCCATCTTCAGTTGTCAATAACTCTGTGATTGGAACACTTCCCCACATTATTTGCATCATCTTCAGAAATTCCTGCCTGGTTTTTTTTTTTTTAGACCAAGTTTTGTTCTTGTTGCCCAGGCTGGAGGGCAAAGGCATGATTGCAGCTTACCACAACCTCACAACCTCCACCTCCCGGATTCAAGTGATTCATCTGCCTCACCCTCCTGAGTAGCTGGGATTACAGGCATGCGCCACCACGCTTGGCTAATCTTGTATTTTTAGTAGAGATGGGGTTTCTCCACGTTGGTTAGGCTGGTCTCAAACTCCTGACCTCAGGTGATCTGCCCACCTCTGCCTCCCAAAGTGCTGGGATTATAGGCATGAGCCACTATGGCTGTGCCCACCCAGAAATTCCTGTCTCTTAAAAGAATTGCAAATTGGCCAGGCGCACTGGCTCACACCTGTAATCTCAGCACTTTAGGAGGCCCAGGCAGGTGGATTGCCTGAGGTCAGGAGTTCGAGACCAGCCTGGCTAACATGGCAAAACCCATCTCTACTAAAAATACAAAAAATAGTAATAATAATTAGCCAGTAGTGGTGGCATACACCTGTCGTCCCAGCTACTCGGGAGGCTGAGGCAGGAAAATCACTTGAACTTGGGAGGCAGCAGTTGCAGTGAGCCAAGATCATGCCACTACCCTCTACGCTGGGCAACAGAGTAAGACTCAGTCTCAAGAAAAAGAAAATGCAAATAATACCTTTTAAACAATGTACTCTATATTTGAGTTGCACTGTCAAATCTTTAACCCGAACTAAAGAGAACATTAGGATCATATGGACTGAATTTTCAAGGAGCCAATTTTGTAGAGGATTTTTCTTTCTTTTTTTTGAGATGGAGTTTTGCTGTTGCCACCCGAGCTGGAGTGCAATGGCACAATCCTAGCTCACTGCAACTTCTGTCTCTCCCTGGTTCCAGCAATTCTCCTGCTTCAGCCTCCCAAGAAGCTGAGATTACAGGCACCTGCCACCATGCCTGGCTAATTTTTGTATTTTTAGTAGAGGCAGGGTTTCACCATGTTGTCCAGGCTGGTCTCGAACTCCTGATCTCAGGTGATCCAGCTGCGTTGGCCTCCCAAAGGGCTGGGATTATGGGCGTGAGCCACCGCACCCAGCCTAGAGCACTTTTTCCAGTTAAAAATTTTACTTCCTTATGTGGCCTTAAATGTAAATTTAGATAAATAGTTTAACGACAATCCCTTGTGTATAACAAGTTAAAATGAATTTGGAATTTATTAACACATATATCATAAGTTTCTGCCATGGAATTTCCCAGGTTTAATGTTCTCTAGCATATTGGTATTTTAGGAATTCTGGTTCAGTTAAGATAGCAAAGGAGAGTAATTTAAAGGAGAGAAATCAACAAAAAGCATTTTTTTGTAGCATTTTACTTTTGAAAAACTAATTTATATCACTAGTTATGTCTCTAGATCAACTTGTAAGATGTATTCTCTCAGAATTACAGAAAGGAGCTGCAATATCAGAGGTGAAGTTAGCTAATTATAAACGTGAATGATAGATCTGTTACCCTATCACAGACCCTCTCTCTGGAAGATAGGCAATTTAATCTGTTGAATATGGAAAGTAACTCGCTTCTCATTCACATTATGCAGGCAATTCAAATCTCAAATAATTTGAATTCCTACTAAGTTGAATGAACAGAACCATCTCATACCTGAAGCATTGGAATCGCCTGGTTTAACAGATGGAAGGAATTCATGAAAAGTGGCGACTTATCCATCCACTCTTGAGATTTTTCTCTTAATTCTGCCAGCTGCCTCAGAGTTACATTGGACTTAATGACAAAGAAATGAAAGAGATTTGATTTGTTAGTATTTTGTCTATATTTCAACGAGGTATCTTAAGGCTGTTTTGTTACATAAATCAAAAGACAGTTCTAAAACATGAAGTTAGAAAAAAAATTGTCAGAAATTTCCCACATGGTCAAAAGTTTCAAAAGACAGCTTTTATAGGGTCAAGTTCAATGTATAAAAATCCTGGAAAATTCAGGGTTTGATTCATGTCTATAGTGAGTTTACAGCCAAAATGAAAGCATGGCTTTTGGAGTTTTTACTAGTTTTTCATTTTTACCAATGATACATTCAACTTTACCACTAAAGAAACATCCAAGTTCAAGGACAGCAGAAGGACACTCTCATGTATTTCTGATGAGAATAGATATGTTACAGCTGTTTGGAAAGCAATTTGACAATGGCTATTAAAATAAAATACAATATCCTTCAGTCCCTCAATTCTGAACATTCATCTTAGTGAAATAAAAATACTGCTACATAAATCCATATACACAAGAATATTTGTTGCCACATTGTTTACATTAGCAAAACAAACAAATAAACAAACCCACTGGCAACAAATTAAAAAACACACACTGAAAACAAATTAATGCCCAATACCTGAGGATTGGATGAGTAAGTTCTGTGTTAAGTTTGCAATCTTTAAAAAGAATGAATTAAATTATACCTACTGAGTTGGAAAAATTTCCACAATGTATTCTTGTAGGAGACAAGCTATATAGAGAAAAGGATTAAAATACAATATCATTTTAATAATGCAGAGACCAAAGAACTCTGCATACGAATGTATATGCGTTACAATAATCTTTGGAGGATTAGAGTAATGGAATACATTATAGGAAGATGCATATATGAATGCTAACATACATTAGTTTATATGAAAGAAAGAATAGGATCAAGAGAAGAGCAAAAGGGGAGGTCGGAGTCAGGCACAAAAGTGGGGGAAAAAGACCACACTTAAAACCTAAGCTCATATGCTGGTGAGGCTGTGGAGAAAAAGGAACACTTATACACTGTTGGTGGGAGTGTAAATTAGTTCCACCATTGTGGAACACAGTGTAGCTATTCCTCAAACACCTACAGAAATACTATTCGACCCAGTAATCCCATTACTGAGTATATACCCAAGGGAATATAAGTCTTTCTATTATAAAGATACATGCATGCCTATGTTCATTGTAACACTATTCACAATAGCAAAGGCACTGAATTAACCTATATGCCTATCAATGATAGCCTGGATAAAGAAAGTATGATACATGTACACCATGGAATACCATGCAGCCATAAAAGAGAATGAAAGCCTGTCCTCTGCAGAGACATAGATGGGGCTGGAGGCCATTATCCTTGATAAAATACACAGGAATAGGAAACCAAAAACCACACGTTCTCACTTATAGGTGGGAGTTAAATGATGAGAACACATGAACACAGAGAGGGGAACAGCACACAGTAGGGCATTTCAAAAGGTGGAGAGAAGGAGGAGGAAGAGAATCAGGAAAAATAACTAATGGGTACTAGGCTTAATATCTGGGTGATAAAATAATCTGTACAACAAACTCCTGTGACACACAGTTTACCTGTGTAACAGAACTGCACTTGTACCCCTGAACTTAAAAGTTAAAAATAAAAATCAACAAATAAATGTTCATTCAGATTGAAAAACAAAGTTCATATATAACTTAATTTATGCAAAACTACATAGAAATGTATAGTCAGTAAAGCAAATAAGGTATTAAATCACAATTTTTATAAAAATGGACAGAGATCAAATTGAATGTTCTTTGATAATAATGGTCTCTGTCTATTATTACATAGAATATAAAATAATGTTATGTTCATATAATTATAGTTTAATGGCCAAGTAATGGTGAAACAGAGATTTTTCTTTTACTTTAGCTCTATCATTTTAAAAGTACTAAGTTTATAATTCAAATAATTAAAGCCAACTTTGTAAGTGAGAGGGAAATACTATTATGGTTACATGAAATAGATGATAAGTATAGTTACTATTAACAATGTTGTTTTACTCAACATCTATCTTCTATACAAATGAGACATTAAATTATACAACTAAATTGTACAACTAAATATGAAGCCAAGAATCTATACTTCAGGGATTTTTTTTGTTCCAACTAGTTATATGATATTCAATATTACTTTTTCTAGTACAATAATTTTTCCATACTTTGAAAGTTGAACACCAGTTGTAGAGAACTGCTTTTTGAGATAAATGGAAAAATCTGAGGTCTTGCTTCAACTAACGTCATTCTCAAGTGTTAATATGGTTCATTTCTCTTCAAAGGGCTCCCACCCAATCTATACTGCTTGCACATATCCAGGGCCAAAGCTGAGAATTTTACTAACAGTTTCAGAAAGCCAACGATAATAGTGGTAGGTAAGATATAAAGAAATCAGACAGCTAAAGTAAATTTGGAAGTTGACTACTTTAAAAATCATCTTAATATTCAAAATAGAAACTGAGTTATAATGGTCAAACCTTTTCCATTATTGCCTTTGTAACTGGGTTATATGGTGCATACAAAATTCTTCCCAATAACATAGGTTTCAAGAAAGCCCAAATCACAGGTCCAGCAGGCATGTTAATGATGTCTTTATAAAGGGAGAAGCAAAATGGTGCTGGAAGGAAAAAGTGAAATAAAACCATTTAATAGATGTATTGCAAATCTATTTCCTCATGGCAAATTGACACAGATTATTCTTATCACATCCAAAAATACATGCCCTCATACTTCCTATATTATTAAAAGATGTGAGGCATCTGGTGTCAAAGTAAGAAAGCAACAAATCTTTTATAGGTGGGAAAGTTTAACTCAATAAGGAAGCCCAGAATAAGTGATGGCATTGTGCCAAGAGGAGATAGAAAACATGAAAGCCACATTTCAGAATTGCTAACAGATCCATTTTACCAGCATTTACTTTGTGAAAAAGATACACAAAAACCGACCACTGGCATAGTACCAGATACATAAGAGCTGTTCAATGAATGTTTGGTGAATGAATAAAAAGATGAATAAGTGAATCCAATTGCTATACTAAACACCCATATATTATTTGAAAGAGCTCTCTGATCACATTTTGCATCTCCAAGTTTATAGATCGAGTAAATAGTTTTGATGTGCCACTAAACGTTTATGGTTCTGCTGCAGTCATGTAACTCTGCCTTGTGTGATAAAAATTCTAATTCTAGAAAGTTTGGGAAAAAGTAGCAAACCAAACAGATCTAAGGCAAGTTTTATACTGTCTAGAAGGCTCAGTGATGACTGACAAAATCTAGGTGTGGCACTGTGGTGAAGAGGCTAGGCTTCGTAGCAGAGAACGACAGCTCAGGCACTTCCAAGTTGAGTGACACTGGCCAGGTTACTTACCCTCCTTGGACTTCACTTCCCTGCACTAACGTAATGAGTTAATGCATATAACATTCTTGACATGTGGTAAGTGCTGTATAAATATTTTCTATTTTTATTCTTGGGGAAAATTTGATACTTCATTTATCATTAAAAACTAAGAATAGACAATGTTCTTATTGTCTTTAAGTAAACAATTGTCATACTTATTTTAAAGTATGACAATCATTTTAAACAGAGTTACATATACTCACTGGTATTTATGGGAATTCCATATTTTGAAGCAATTTGCTCTTTACTTAATTTATAAGTCAAAAAATCCTTGGTGTGGTTGCCTTTTGGCCTCTGGGAAGAGGGCAGCATGGCAGTTAAATATTCAGTGGTAATTCCTTGAGAACATAAGGCTTGGGAGATGGTGCTAAATGATCCTTGGGGTGTGTTCATTCGGTTGTTTCTGTACATTGCCTGTGAGACAAAAATTCACAATTTATTCACACTATATGAGCTTTAGATACTACTGAAAACAAGAGAGAAAGAGAACCTGATATAGAGTATTCTTATAGTTTCCATAATTCCTTTTGTATGTCTATCCTAAATGTAAATGCAAAACAATAAACTTCACTAATTAAAGTGGCAAAAATTGTTGCTAGGGTAGAAGAGTTTCCTCGTAGGTGATTTTTTTTCAATGTACTACAATTGAAGCTTGAATGTATTACAACTACTCAATACGACAGAAGAAATTTTTCAACAAGAACATTACTGGTTGACTTCTCTACCTGTGTTAATGGAACACTTCTGGGCAGATGCATTTGTTTCAGGGATCTCATTTTGTCTAGCAGCGGATGTGTGCCAGAAGCCATCTGATTGAGAATCTCTCTTAGCCTTATGAAGAGCTCCATCATCTTTTCTACTGGCTTTTGATGTTTCCTTGGGAAAAACACCTAACAGAAACAGAAAAAAAATAAATGACTTATGTGAAAAAACTGGAACCCTCAAAGATTGTTGGTAAGATTGTAAAAAGGTTCAGCCACTTTGGAAAACATTTTGGAAGTTTATTAAATAGTTAAATGTAAATTTACCACTCAACCTAACAGTTCCATTTCTGGGTGTTTACCTAAGATAGTGAAAACCTATGTCCACACAAAGATTTGTATGTGATGTTTATAGCAGCATTATTCACGATAGCCAAAAAGTGAAAACAATCCAGGTGAATGGATAAACAAAGTGTATATTCCTAAAATAGAATACTATTTGGCAATAAAAGGAAATGAAATAGTGATACATATACATGTATGAAACTAAAACACATTATATTAAGTGAAAGAATCCAGACAGTAAGACCACATACTTCATGATTCAACTTATATGTAATATCTTTTTAAAAAGGCAAATCTGGTCGGGGGCAGGGGCTCACGACTGTAATCCCAGCACTTTGGGAGGCTGAGGTGGGCTGATCACCTGAGGTCAGGGGTTCGAGACCAGCCTAACCAACATGAAGAACCCTGTCTCTACTAAAAATACAAAAAATTAGCCACGTGTGGTGGCACATGCCTGTAATACCAGGCTGCTCAGGAGGCTGAGTCAGGAGAGTCGCTTGAACCTGGGAGGCAGAGGTTGTGGTGAGCCAAGAGTGCACCATTGCACTCCAGCCTGGGCAACGAGAGTGAAATTCTGTCTCAAAAAATAAATAAATAAATAAATAAATATAAATAAAAAGGCAAATTTACAGAGACAGAAAATAGAAGTTGCCTAGACTAGATATTGAAATGAGAGGTAACTGCAAATAGACTTGAAGTTTCTTTTGGGGATAATGGAAATGTCCTAAAATTAGATTATGGTAATAGTTGCACAAAATCATATATTTACCAAAAAATCATTGAATTATATACTTAAAATGAGTGATTTTATGGTAGATAAACAATACCTCAATAAAGTTGCAAAAATAGATGACTTTAGAAGTCATAAAAGCAAATGTCAATTACGTATTTCTTCATGTACACTATTGCTCAAAAATCATATAATATACACCTAAAAATTAAAATAAAACTGTCAAAAGGCTTGCACGATTTATCAGGCAAAGTGATTTTAATCCCATAATGCTTATGTGTTACTGGAAGAAACACTGAAAATGTCTTAAAATTTTAATGTAATTTTTTATCCTCTTATTTCATTTATTCAGGAAACATGAATTAAGTGCCTGCCATGTTCCCAGCACTGGGAGAGGTGATGTCTATGCAGTGGTGCTCAAGCTGGCACCACCTCGGTACTCAGGGAAATTTGACCTTTTAGGAGGAACAGATATCAAACAAGTCAATGAACCAAAGGCTGGGGGATATGAGAAGGTGGGGAGTGTTTAGCTAGGAAAGCAAAGAAGACCTTTCCAAAGCATAATCTCTAAGAATGAGAAAGAACATATCATTGGAAGAGTAAGAAGAGGAAGGGCATGGGGAGAGGGGCAAAGCTGTTTTAGGTCCATGAGGAGAAAAAACTCCTGACATTTCCAAGGAAGTCAAAGACCAAGATTGTGAACACAAGATTTGGTTGGAGAGATAGCTTTGTGTTCATATCTCCCACAGTGCACAGCTCTCATTCATGAAGATACAGTTACCTCAACAGCACAGCTCCTAATTCCAGTCATATTTTAAAAATTAGAACCAACGTATTTTTTTCTATTTTCTATTGTAGTTCTGCCAAAATTCTAGGCATTCCCACATTAATGTGAAATAAATGGGTATGCCCGTGTTTAATGGCTAGATTCAACAACAGATAATTTAGTTTGATATCTGCTCTGTAGAGGCAATATAAAATTAAAGTTAAAATTTTAGGTGAAATAATAATAATTTCATGTCATATGTGTTGGAGGTTACCGTTTATGTAAAATAACCATTGGTTGAGTTAATGGGTATTTGCTCCATTTCCCTATGGGCCAGGCACTGTTCTTTGCATTAAAATATTTCAGTGAACGAAGAGGCCCTTGTGGAACTAACATACTAGTGGAGGTAGATAGCAAATACATTTAAAAAATGGGCCAGTCACGGTGGCTCACACCTGCAATCCCAGCACTTTGGGAGGCCAAGGTGGGAAGATCACTTGAGGTCAGGAGTTCAAGACCAGCCTGGCCAACATGGTAAAATACTATCCCTACTAAAAATATAAAAATTAGCAAGGTGTGGTAGTGTGCATCTGTAATCCCAGCTACTTGGGAGGCTGAGGCACAAGATTCACCTGAACCCAGGAGATGGAGCCTGCAGTGAACCAAGATGGCATAACTGCACTCCAGCCTGGGTGACAGAGAGAGACTCTGTCTCAAAAAAAAAAAAAAGTTTAAAAATGAAAATTGAATATAATATATAGTTAGCTAGAGGTAAAACAGAAATCAGAATAGGAAAAGGGGATTTGAGAGCACTGTAGGCACCACTGGTTGCATTTTAAATAGGGTAGTCAGGATAAACCTTACTGAGAAGGTCAATGTAAAGCAAAGACAAAAACAAAAACAAAAACAAAAACAAAAACAATAGCCTTGCAAGTCATGTGAAGAGTTGTCTCTAGAGTTGTGTTACACAGCAACCCTGGAGCCAGGGTCTGGAAAGTAGCCAAGTAGCAAATGAGATTTTACTGATGAGGAATAGTTGTGCAGATCATGAGGCCCTTGTAAGATTTGGGGGTTTACTTGAATCAAATGGAGATCCACTGGAAAGTCTGGAGCAGAAGGGTGATATAATGTGACTTTAAGTTTTGAGAGGATGACTCAGGTTGCTTACAAGATGGTAGGGATGGGGGTAGAGGATAGGTGTGGAAGCAGGGGCTCTGGCTAGGAGACCATTGCAGAAATAGAGGTTTGAGACGATAATAACTCCAAAGAGGATTACTTATAATTAGTCCAAAAAAATTTTGTCCCTTTGGCTATAATGTCTCAAAACTATGTCAGCGATTTCCTTTTGGTTATTCTTACTATAGAGAAGGACAATTCTTCAGTGTTTTTAAGAACATGTAAATATTTTTGACCCAGGTTAAATTTGGGTGAACACAGGTGTTTAATCTTCCTATGTTTATATATTTTTTTCAGTTATTTCTTAAGTAAGTACTCACAAAGCATCTGCATATTGCAAGATGAAGTCATTGCTGATTTTGCTAAGCCCTAATAATGACCATTTGTTTTTTCTTCTGGATATGTAATGGTAGCCACTATCTAAATTGATGAAGGAAACATGAAATTTTTTTTAGAACACTGAAACAAATTCTATTTTTAATTAAGAAAATCCTTTTTCTGAGTCTTTTTAACCTAATTATTTAAAAATAATTGCAACATTTGCATTTAAGACTTTCGAAATACAACATTTGTATTTCACAATAATATTATGTATTAAATTTGATTATTGGTCTCTGATACACAAACCAAGAATCAAAAAGGCAATAATACTTGTTTCCACATCTATAAAACATGTAAAAATGCAATATATGATCTCTAAGGTTGCATTTAGCTTTAAAATAACACAATAATTCCAAAATCTGGGTAAATGAATCTCATCCCTCATAGTATCTGGGAACATACATGTGTAATGAAATAGTCTTATATAAACTATGAATAGAAACATATTTAACTGACAGCAACTTGCCTTGTATGTGAAGTTGTAAATGTCTAAGTAGTGCAGAAGAGTGAGTCCGATGAGGTAAGACTGCCGGGATCTCTCTGAAAGAGACAGGTTGCAGAATTCCTTCATTGCATCTTCCAGTTTGGGATTGGTGATATTAGTATCACAAGAATGCAGCCAGAACACCTGAGAAATAATCTGCAATTGGAGGAAGAAAAATATTTCAGCTGTGAATCATTAGAGAGTCAACTGTTCATTTTAAGAGGTTTGTTTTTGTATACTCTAAATTTTAAAATATAATAAAAAGTCCTCAAGAATCAAACAAGTTTTAATCGAAAGCACTAATTAATATTAATAAAACTATAGAGAATTCATGGTTCACTTAACAAATAAGTTGGGATGCTGGGCATGGTGGCTCACGCCTGTAATCCCAGAACTTTGAGAGGCCAAGGAGGGCGGATCATAGGCCAAAGTTTAAGACAATCCTGGCCAACATGATGAAACCCCATCTCTGCTAATAACACAAAAAATTAGCCGGGTATGGTGGTGTGTGCTTGTAATCCCAGCTACTCAGAAGACTGAGGCAGGAGAATTGCTTGAACCCAGGAGGCAGGAGGCAAGATTGCAGTGAGCCAAGACTGTGCCATTGCACTCCAGCCTAGGCGACAGAGCAAGACTCCATCTCAAAAAAAAAAAAAAAAAAAAAAAAAGACATCATTCAGGATGACTCCCAGATTTCTTGCCTGAACAGCTGGGTGAATGATGGTATCAAGAAAGATAAATGGTTTGGAGTAAGTTTGGGAAAAATACTAGTTTAAGACTTTGTTCCCTTTAAAATTTTACTCTTAATTCAAAATGCATTTCATTTTTGTAATCATTCAAAATTAAAATCTTAGGCAACATACTCTGTGGGTCCAGAGATGTAAAGCAAAGAAAAAGCTCCAAATCATACAATCATCTGAATCATCCATCTTGAACAGTAATGCTCCTGTAGATAGTGAGGTATGACTGCACAAAATAATATGCCATCTTTATTACCACCAAGTTGAAATAAAGAGAAAAGCGTATAACATTCAAGGCTGTAGGAACTTTTCACTCTTTCCTCTTGAATGTAAGAAGGATGTGCCCCTCTCCATTTACATGCTTTATTTACTAAAATGAACATGTTCTACCAGAAGCCAAAATGTGATTGCTGAAATTATATCTTAGGATCAAGAATTCAAAACAGGCGTCCCCAAACTACAGCCCGTGGGCCGCATGCGGCCCCCTGAGGCCATTTATCCGGCCCCCCGCCGCACTTCAGGAAGGGGCACCTCTTTCATTGGTGGTCAGTGAGAGGAGCACAGTATGTGGCGGCCCTCCAACGGTCTGAGGGACAGTGAACTGGCCCCCTGTGTAAAAAGTTTGGGGACACCTGATTCAAAAGGTTAGGTTAAAGAGAAAAGGCAGTGAATATTATTTACTATTACAAGAGGATAAAAAGTAAAGGCAAAGCTGTTTTGATTGTTTTTTATTGGGGAACCAATTAAAATGACAAGAGATAGCTGCAATATTTTCTAAGGGGAGCCTTAAAGGCTTTTTAAAAACTTTATCCAGTATTGGAAAATAACTGGGCTGTGCTTCGAAATGACATATTCTGTCACACATAAGTTTTGAATGGATGAGGCCTTAAGCTCTGCAGCTCTTTTGGAAAATTTTCATGACACTTCCATACAATGGACTGGGAAAAAGCATAAAAGATTAGACATTTTGAGTGGAAAACCCTTTACCAGCATATGAAGAAATGACATCATTCATTTTCACATCAAAAAATATTTACTACAACCACAAACCTACCCTTAGTTCCCTTGACCACATCTGTTGTGTATGCTGTGTATTTTAAAAAGTAAAAATGAGTATCCATTTTTATTTTAGTTGCAAGCAATAGTAAGTCGTGTCCATTTAGTTTTCCCCAATTAGGTTACTGAAGTTTGACTTTGATAGCCTATGAGGAGGTACAGATTCACCTCAGACAATGTGATTGTAACAGTGAATATAGCTCTTTAGTGACGGCATCAATTGTTTGAGGAAGCCATCTGAGGGTAAAGAAAACCAAAGAACAAAGGGGGCATGGGAAAGGAGAAGGAAAAATAAAGAAAAAAGGGACACACGGTGACAATATTCTGGCTTCAGAATTTTTCTTTTGTCTTTACTTAAGAATTAGTCCTCGATCGTGCCGGGCGCGGTGGCTCAAGCCTGTAATCCCAGCACTTTGGGAGGCCGAGGTGGGTGGATCACGAGGTCGAGAGATCGAGACCAGCCTGGTCAACATGGTGAAACCCCGTCTCTACTAAAAATACAAAAAACTAGCTGGGCATGGTGGCGCGTGCCTGTAATCCCAGCTACTTAGGAGGCTGAGGCAGGAGAATTGCCTGAACCCAGGAGGCGGAGGTTGCGCTGAGCCGAGATCACGCCATTGCACTCCAGCCTGGGTAACAAGAGCGAAACTCCGTCTCAAAAAAAAAAAGAGAATTAGTCCTCGATGTTTATCGTTTCCATAGAAAATGCACTCGATTTAGCATGCAGCTTCTCAGTGTTTAACCAGTAAGTGCTCAACAAATGCTAAATGCTATTTAAATTTTTAAGAAGTGCATGTAAGTACAAACACATGACACCCCACCTCCGCTCTGTTATCAGGGATGGGAATGGCCAACAGCTTGTCGATAGTCCTGTTGGACATTGCTGTTGATCTTCTTAGTTCATCTTTCAGCTCTTCAACATTTTTAAACATTTCTATTAACTGACCTGCGAGAAGACAAACGTAAAAAGAAAACACAGGTTGGTTTGTAAGGTCACTCTTTTTAGTAGGACTAACATAGAGAAACCTTCTAGACTAAAACATACATGCCCTGTCAGGGCAGTGTCTTCCAGTTTTGGCAAATTTTACATATTCAGGATCTATTTCTATCTGATTTAGATTTGTTCTTATTATGATATCATAAACCCAAGGTAACAGATTGGTCTGGGTTATAAATTTTCCTTAGGTTTCTACAACTCAAGGTTGATTTAAGGAAGATAAGCTTTCCTCACAGATTTTGATCACACAATGCACTAAATAAATATCTCTCCATTTGATTTAAAATATCACACAAATTCAATATGTTTTTTAACCTGGGATTATATAATATTGCCAATTAAGGACAAAGTTTGATAAATCCACACATACTGCCACAGAGCATTTTTTTTTTAACTACGGTCACACTACACTACAAAGGGTTTTTACATTTGTTATCTCCCTTTTAAATAGAATATCTTTAACTTCAAACTCTTTTAGGACAGTGATTATAATTCTTTTATTTTCAGGTCATTAATGGAACAATAAACAATATTTTGATTTTAGCAGATTGTGATAATCATCCTGCAAGTGCCTTTCAATTTCTTTTATTAAGTATCCTTCATGCTAATATGTCTTTTTTATTTTTGAACATAGTGCCCTTCCAATTTTGTGGCTGTCCATTGTCCAAAAGTTAGAATGCCTTTCCTTTCAGTATTGAGGAATTATGCAAAGAAGAAACATATTTCATGATACATCATGCTTGGAATACTAATAGAAAGTTCTGAATTGAGATTTCTGTAGACAGCAGTGCATCCTTTTCTTTTTTTTCCATCAGATTATTTTCACAGAAGCAAATAAATTTCATCGCTGTCCTTGCAGCTGACTATAGGATGCACTTTAATATATCCGAGAAACGAAAGGTGAATAGTCTAACTAGCTAAACTTTTGAAGATCTTCTTGCTGTGAAATCAAATTTCCCTGTTTCATTCTCTGCTAGCTTTCTGTATGTTTACTTTAGACAAGTAACCATATTTGAATGCTTCAGGTTTCTCATGTGTAAGGGCAGATAGCAAAGCGAGTTTGGTTGGGAACTTCAAAAAAAGCCTGTCTTAAACTGCAGCATGAGGATCACATGCATTCTAATAAGACAAGATGTAAAATGTGGATGGGGAAACACCTGGCTTTTCAGAAGCATCTGCACTGTTATTGACATGCAGCATGGCTTCTATGGTCAGTATCAGCTGTGTGATGTTTTCCAAGTAATTCAATTGCAGTGCCTGTTCTAGAAACCTGGAATGAAACAGAAAAGAAGAAATTCAACCAGGTATATCAATATTTTGGAAGCGATTTCACCAAAAAAGATGACAATGGAAAAACTTACTGATCCATATTTAAATTAATCTTGCTTGGATCCCCAGTCAGCAAATCTCTCACTTTTGTAGATACGACATTGTCATGGTACAGTAAGCTGGCTACCATTTCGGTGCCCAGCTCTGCTGCTTCCAGGAATTGCAGATCAAATTCACTGTCTTCACACAGCCTCCCAAAGCTCAGAGCAGAGAGCTGGCATGATTTCTCTATCAGATTGGAAGTTTCAGATTCACAAAGAAGTTCAGTCAAGTTTCGAAGCTGAGACAGCTTTCCAAAATGGGAAAAGAGTGGGAAATAGATCAGTTACATTTTTCTACATATATACTAGTTTATAACAAGCAACCACAACCAATTTCCTTTAAGGAAAACATCCTGCATATGTATTTGGTTAGTTGGCATTTGATGTTAGTTTTATTATGAAGTACTATTCTCTGTCACCTGAGTTTATTAATCTCGTAAAGAACTTGATAAAACTTTTGGGCCAATTAGAACTTTCTTTTTCTGTGGAGTCATAGGTTTAAAAAATGTACTTTGGTTTTATCCAGCTTAACTCACAAATACTTCAACTGATTTTATATTTTCATTTATATTTTAAATCATATGAAAGGGAAGATACAAAGCAGGTTTGTTCTGGAATTTTTAAAAAGCATTTCTTCCACACACCCATTAAGATGGCTACTGATTAAAAAAAAAACTAGAAAATAACAAGTGTTGGAGAAGATGTGGGGAAATTATAACCCTTGTGCACTGTTGGTGTGTATACACACACACACACACACACACACACACACACACACACGGTATATTATTAAGCCTTAAAAAGGAAAGAAATTCTGACATAGGCTGCAACATGAATGAACCTTGAGGATACTGTGCTAAGAGAAATAAGCCAGTCTCAAGAAATGAACAGTGAATGGTCTAATACTGTGATTCCACTTATATGATGAGGTAGCTAGAGTAGTCAAATTCATAGAGACAGAAGCAAAATGTGGGTTGTTAGGGGATAGGGAAGTAGAGAATGAGGAGTTATTGTTTAGTGAATATGGAGTTTCAGTTTTACAAGGTGAAATAAGTTCTGGAGATTAGTAGCACAACAATGTGAATGTACTTAACACAACTGCACTGTATAGTTAAAAATGGTTAAGACAATAAATGTTATCTTATACTTATTTTACCACATTTTTTATTTTTATTTTATTTTATTTTATTTTTTTTTGAGATAGGGTCTCACTTTGTTACCCAGGCTGGAGTACATTGGTACGATCACAGCTCACTGCAACCTCGACCTCCAAGCTCAGGTGGTCCTCCCACCTTAACCTCTCGAGTAAGTAGCTGGGACTACAGGCATATACCTGCATATCTGGATAATTTTTTTGTATTTTCTGTAGAAATGGGGTTTTACCATGTTACTCTGGCTGGTCTCAAACTCCCGGGCTGAAGCCGTCTGCTGGCCTCAGCCTCCCTAACTGCTGGAATTGCAGATGTGAGCCACCATGCCCAGCCAACAATTTTTAAAGGTTAACAGAAAATTTTAAAAGCCTTTCTTGAACTGCTGCATGAAGATCACGTTCATTCTAATAAGACCATACTTAAACCATGGACGAGAATACACCTGATTTTTTGGAAGTGTCTGCACCATTTCTGACTTTATCTTCCTCCCTCAGGTATTGTAGGATACTGGGTGCTTTTGTCCTTAAAAGCCCTTAAAACATGCTTAAAAGGGGCTTAAAAATCCCACACCCAGAGGAAAAAGAGAAAAAAAATAAAAATCAAATAATTTCCTATCCTGTCGGTGATATTCCTCTGTCAGTTCACTATGTTATAGGTATTCTGAGGATATATTGCCTGCTCTACATCCTGGGGAAAAATAATATATGCCTCTGGGAAAACAAATTCTATTGTGCTTGGAAGCTACCCTGGAGCTATTTCTTTTAAGAAGGGAAATAAATTGGAACAATATCCTAACAAGCAAATATATGTGTCATTCATTACAGCTCAGTTTCCAATCAGAAGTTACATATCGACAGAAATGAAGTATTTTATGGTACCAGCAAATGTTTTGGAAAATTTATTTCTATCTTATCAGATACAAAAGGCACAATGATGTGTCTTTAATGAGAGATTTATAAATACACATAGGTCATAGCAATTAAATGTTAATTATCTTAGATAGTAAATATCATTGGTCTACTTTCCATTGTAATTAATATTATAATTGACCTCTGGGTTTGAACTATTCAAAAATGGTTTCATATATACAAAAATTCTACTGACTAGTGTTACTGCTATGAGAAATTTTCCATTCTGGAATTGACCCAGTCACTGTACCACCTACGTTTACCTCTCTATTCTTTCTTTTGATTTTTCAATTACTAGATATGATTAAACCTGTAATAAATGGAGTGAAGCCTCTATACCACATTCTCCAGTGACTTTTTCTGGTAAATTATTAAATTAAAAGATAAATTCTGTTGGGCTAATATATTTGTTTTAATTGAGCTTTGACGGTGTTGTACATTTGAATGACTTTTACCCAGTAGAGACTGAAATATATTTTTTAATTTCAAGTTTGGTCTACATGGGTGGAAAACCAGCCAAAGTCCATATAGTATAGTCTTGGCTTAGTGAGATAAAAGTTATAGAAGAGGAAATTGGAAATCTAGCCACACTGTGGCTAATAGGCTTGGTCCTCCAAAATAAAAATATAATTCAGGGCCAATAATATGGAATGCCTTGAGAAGCATATCCACAAAGAAGCAACATTATGATCATTTCATATTTGTCATTACTTACTACTTGATTCTGAGAGCAATATATGCATTAAAATCCTAGAAGCTTCACAGATCATTAAAAATCAAAATAAATTCAGTGAATTTCTTCAAAAGTATGTGTCAACTTCAAATTCCAGATTTGCCAAAGCTTCATACAGAGCCCTTCTCTCTTTTATCACGAGTAAAAGTTCGGGCCTAAAATAGAACAGCGGAAGACTAACGCCATTTCCAGCTGTGACTGAATTCTTCAGTGCCTGATGCTTTTCAAATGCATCTGAATCAGAAGTGTAAGTGACATGATGATATTGACCTCACAATAGCATGAGCATAAAATAAAGCAGCAATATTCCTGGGCTCTTGGTAGGTAAATGGAGGGAAATTTGAGTCTATTTAAAATTTTAAAGATGTTACAATAATAAAAACATTGTGTTATTTGTATTTCTGCCCCAAACAGGAAACACCCACATTATGTGTATCTCTCCAATCGGGAAGTCATTCTTGCCATCAAAGCAACTGGAAAGAAAAAAGATAAAACAATAAAGGGAGGAGAAAACACAAGAGTTCTAGAAGAGCAGAATGTTCAGGCAAGGAGAAAGAGCTGGGAAAAGTCACCGATGAATGACAGGGTTCACCACCATCTTAGGAATATCATGAATAAAGTGTTGAAATGGGTGTGCCCTAACTGATGGTCAGAATCATGATACTAATTATCAGGGTGGGCAAAGCAGGGGGAGTAAGAGCATGTCTAACTACGGAACTCTAGGAGTTTGTCTTCATTCTTTCAGTGATAGATACTGAGTGTTTCCCATGTGTCGTACTCCCTGCCAGGTGCTGGGGATGCATTGCTAAAGGAACAGAACTAGCAATATTCCTCATGGAGTTTGTGGTCTCAGACTGAATGGGTCCCGTCAATTTCACACAGCAGCAATGCTTGTTATAAATGATAATAGATTTTCTACTCAAAGGAAAAGATTGTGGTTTATTTCCACTTCTGTGGCTTCTAGAACTTTTTCCATAATGTAACCCTCATGGAGAGCATTTTATTCAAATTGGGGATGATGTTTTAAATTATTTTTGGCCCCAATCCCATTCCATTAGTATAAATGTTTGAGACTGTGGTGTTTCCATTCCCCTAGTATATATTATGTGCTTCCTGGTGACTTTCTAAGTCAAGTAATTGCCCAGGGAGCATGATTACATCATCAGTGCTCTGCTTTAACACCCTCACTTTTTCACACAATCATGAATCAAGCCTTAAGCTCCTACTATGTAGGGCTTTAGGGGTGATGAAGGCATAATTTCATCAGCTTAAACTCTAGTGAGAAAACCAGATCTGACATATAAAACAAACTATAATGCCAAGTAATGAGTTCCAAGGCCAGAAATCTCACAGTCATTGGAGATGTCATCTCAGTAGAGATGGCTCTTTCTAAAATGCAAATTTCATCTTCTTCAAATTCACAACTTTCATGGTCAAATTCAAACTCCTTGACAAAGAAGCCAGAATCTGGGCCGAGCCTCACCCTGCAGCCCTCTTTTCTGCCTATCCCATGGGCCTCTTCTGTTCCAGCTGAACACGTGACTGCGGATAGCCTCTACCTATCTTTCAGGTTCACGTCTCTATCTTCTTAAACTCAGGACTCTATGTCTGGAATGCACAACTCCCCTGATTAATTCTACATAGACTTCAAAACTCCAAGAAAACATTATTTTCTCTACAGAATTTCTTCTTTCCATCTGTATCCCTTACATTCCATGTTAGATCTCCCACCTCCATGCACAGGAGCCTCTATCCACATTCCACAACACTTAATCTCACTGTATTATAATTGTCGGTCTGCTTTTCCATCTCCTCCACTGGATTGACTATAAGCACTTTGGGGTTAGAGGGTATGTCTTACAAATAAATAGATTAGTGTTATGGGAGCACATATAATTGATAGAAAAAAATGAATGGATAAATATTATAGGAGCACAGAAGTGTCATTATCATGGCTGAAAAACAGTGAGAAAGGTGATACTCTAATATAGAAGAAGGGATGTTTAAACTTGTCCTCGAGGGATGAGTAGGAATTTTCCAGATGAATGCACAACTTCCTTCTCATTTGCACAAACAAATTAAGATAATGCCAAATTAAGTATATTAGAAATTTTGATGCATGTAGAAGACTAGGGCTAAAATGTAGGTAATGTAACTAGAACATTTATTTGTAATATACATGGACATAATGTTTTACATGCCTGCTTAATTATACCATGTTCACTATACATGTCATCTTGCTTGCCCTGAATAAACCAGTTCTAATTTCACTTCATTCTTGACTATGTAAATCCAATTAAACAGCTATTCTTGCTAGGAAAACAGCTTTCAAATTTTAATAGGGTTATTTAAAAAATAAACTAAATTTGATGATAACCTATATACTATATGCATGAGATAAACAGAGAATAACAGACAAATTCGCATAGAAAGATTCCCACTTTGGAGTTTTATTTTTGGGGGGTTGCTTTTTCTCACATTCTCCAGTATCATAAATTGTAATATGACTGATTTATTTCTGCTTCTGATGACAATGATAATAGAGTGAACCACATTTTGAGATTTTTGTATGCTGTGAAATCTAAAACATCAGCTTTCAAAATCTGCTTTTATAGATTTTAAAACTCAGTATATCTCAAATTAGAAATCATATTGTGAATCTTTTATCAAATCTCTTTCAAATTATGAGGTTTAATACGATAACTACTATTAACCATTCTCTTATGAATGTACATACTGTAATTAGACTCTTGTGGGTCATTTCATGCAGAGATCCCCACTGATTAAAAACAAAATGCCATTATTAACATTGAACTCTTTTAAAAAAATTATTATTATTATTATTTTTTTCAGATGGAGTCTTGCTCTGTCACCTAGGCTGGAGTGCAGTAGTGCAATCTCAGCTCACTGCAATCTCTGCCTCCTGGGTTCAAGTGATTATCCTGCCTCAGCCTCCTGAGTAGCTGGGATTACAGGCATGTGCCACCACACCTGGCTAATTTTTGTATTTTTAGTAGAGATGGGGTTTCACCATGTTGGCCAGGCTGGTCTTGAACTCCTGACCTTAGGTGATCCACCCACTTCGGTGCCTAAAGTGCTGAGATTACAGGTGTGAGCCACCACACCCAGCTAATTTATTTTTTTTTTTAAAGACAGGGTCTCATACTGTCACCTAGGCTGGAGTGCAGTGGTGACAATAGCTCACTACAGCCTCAAACTCCTGGTCTTCAGTGATTCTTTCTACCTCAGCCTCCTGAGTAGCTGCAATTACAGGCATGAGCCGCTGCATCCAGCCATACACTCTTTTGTCACCTTTTTTTCTAGAGTCATAAGAGGACCATCATAAATCTAGAGTTAAAATAGAATCATTATTTACAAAGATCAGATTTAACCCTTAAAGTAAAAGTATATCTTGCCAAATATTATAGGAAGTGTTGAGGTTTATTTTTTATCTTTCATGGCTTACTTTTGATTTCAGGACTTCAGGAACTGGAGGGAAGTAATCCTCATAAGAACCATTTCGAAGAAAAGATTTTTTAAATTGTATTGTGGACTGCAGGAGTCTTAGATTTTCTGAAAAGGAAGGGAGAGGAGTTACTTTATGTGAATAGCAAGGTCATTTAGGAAACCAATTTGAAAGACACCTCTATCCTGATTTAGTATTAAATTTTGTCTAAGATAATAGCCTACTTCAATATAAATATAAGATGAGTGAAAATTTAACCTTTATTTGAACCATGGGGACAATAGAGTTCATTTTTTAAAATATTCATAGATATTCTGCTTAGAGATAAAAATACTTCTAGCAAAGATGCTACATAGTTTCGCCTCTTTGTGAACTGACTATGCTTTATTCCTGACTTTTTGATATACTATTAAGCTGAAGTATCTTGGAGAGAAGAGGTTGTAGAATCACTGTGATATAAACAGGCCTTTCCAACCTTGATTAATTGATACCTTATAAACCAAGACCAGACTTAAATATTTGTTGTGCTATTTGCTTGCCATTAACTCTCAGAAAACTATTTTTAGTGTGGGAAAAAGAATGTGTGTGTCCTAGAAAATGTGAGAAAATAGGTCTTTTCTCTCAAAAAAAAAAGAAACATTTTATTAAATATAATCTTTGTGGTTACCCATGTAGGCAGAAAATTGCAAATAAAGTGTGTGAGGATAGAAAATAAAAATAGCCTGCCACAAAGATGCCTTTGTTTGTGTAATTTACACCCACTTTCAGAACATTATATTATCATGCTTTAACATTTTTTAACAACTAAGATTGTTAAGAGCATAAAAATGTCATGAAGGGTCATGTGAACCCTTAATGACTTCAGGCACTTGGAAGATTTGTCCCAGTGGCCACTATCACATTATCCATTCATTATATGGCCATTATATATTAAAGTTTGTCCAGGTGGCCAGCTAGTGCTAGCAGCAGCAACAGAATAATATGATAATAGGACTATACATTCCCTCATATATCAAATCACCAGACTGAAACTGATGCATATGGAAACTAAGATTTTACAGGCCGGGTGCAGTGGCTCATACCTGTAATTCCAGCACTTTGGGCGGATCATGAGGTCAAGAGATCGAGACCATCATGGCCAACATGGTGAAACCCCATTTCTACCAAAAATACAAAAATTAGCCAGGCGTGGTGGTGCACACCTGTAGGTCCAGCTACTCAGAAGGCTGAGGCAGGAGAATCACTTGAACCTGGGAGGCGGAGGTTGCAGTGAGCCAAAATCGTGCCTCTGTACTCCAGCCTGATGACAGGGTGAGACTCCAGCTCAAAATAAAATGATTTTACAAATTTTCTTGTTTGTGTAAGCAAATGCCTCAGAAACTCACTACTTCAGAACAGAAATAGAAACCATGAGTGGCATTTGATTAAGAAAAGTATTACCTGGTGAACCCCTGGCCAAACTGTCAGTCACATTTCTCACACATACCAAGTAAGGAATATAAGGACTATTTGCTGATATATTTAAGAGGGCATCTTCAAAGTTTTCCAGAATTAGGAGCCTGCAGAATTAGAAAAGAATACCAAAATTAAGTCATATGAAAATAAAGCAAAGCCATTTTGGTCCCTGGTTGTTGGGCACTGATTGGCTGGGACATTGATATAGTATGGATGTCTTCCCTCATCCAGTTTCACTGTACAATGGCAGCACCTCTCTGGATTCTCTGAGCACTTGCCTTTTCCATGTGTACTATCTTTATATTTAATTATTTTAATATTCCATCATAGGTCATCTTAAGGCAATTTCTAGGCACTGGTAAGGGTTGCCAGAGAAAATACTGGACTCCCAGTTAAAGTTGAATCTTAGATAAACAATGAATAATCTTTTCGTGTGCAAATACATCCCACATCCCACAAGTCCTGCAATTATTTTTTATTTTTCTTTTTATCTTTTTTTTTTTTTTTGAGATGGAGTCTCACTCTGTCGCCCAGGCTGGAGTGCAGTGGTACAATCTTGGCTCACGACCACCTCTGCCTCCCAGATGCAAGTGATTCTGCTGCCTCAGCCTCCTGAGGAGCTGAGATTACAGGCACATGCCACCATGCCTGGCTAATGGTTGTAGTTGTAGTAGAGACGGGGCTTCACCATGTTAGTCAGGCCGGTCTTGAACTCCTGATCTCATGATCTCTTTTTATTTTCTAAATCTGGCAACTCCCTTTGGACTCTCCAATTCTTCTCTTGTCAATTGAAAGCTAGGGGGCTAGATGATCTGCTAGGTCCTTTCCATCTATAATATTGAATAACTAGATTTGAATTCATTTAATTGTGATGAGAAAGAACTAATGGGATCCAGTTGACCAATATAAGTTCCTTTTTTCTCCAAACAACCAATTTAGTGTTTCCAAATGAACCACTTTCTGGTTTCCTTTCAAAGTGATTGGCATGTGAAGATAGAGCCTAAGATTTTTAAGGCTATGTGTGTAAGGCTATGTGAATGAGTATCTGCATATAATACATGCCCTGTCATTTCAACTGTGAGGCTGCATCTCTATTTATTTTGTAACTTCTTCCCTTAGTGTCTACTATTGAATTTTATGTACAGTAAAGAGAATAAATGTCAATGGCCGATTTGGGGATCATCTGTTTTGAATCAAACTGTACAATACCCAAATTAACTAGTCCTATTGGATGTTTAACTTAGATTTTATTAAAATGTGAGTGGGATCAATTAATCTTGGCATAGCTAGTACATTTAGGAAAATGTTTTCATTAATATTAAAGAAGACTCAGGGTGTTTAAATGTGGGTTAGTAACACAGGATCCTTGAGGCACTTTAAAAGAAAAAAATAAATATATGGCAAAAGAAGTCTCTAATTTGGCAGTCAGAGCACAGCCAAATGGTCAGAGGGCTGACTCATTTAAATACTATTCATAGCCTTGATATTTTTTTAAAAAAGCATCCATTTTACAGGCACTCATCCTTCTGCATAGGCATTTTCTTGACTAGAGATTACTGGTAATATTATATTTGGTGGTCTCAGACCTTTGAGATTTTAGACAGTTAGCTTGATTATTTATCAAGGCCTCCTTATAGATGGTCATGCCATTTATCAATTCACAAATGAAGGACAGGAGAGTGTATTCTTCGAGTAACTTTTCTGTCCTAAATAAAAGAAACTATCAGGGAAATTTTAAAATCACTTTATTACTGTTAAAAATGCAATAGGAGTGTGACAGGTGGCAAAACTAACCCTGTTCCATAAGTTACCTGTATAACATGAAGATATGAATCAAGATTCATGGACTGGTCCACTTACGATATCAGCGAGTCAAGTCAAATCAAATCAAGCCAAGGTCTAATAATAATCAATATACTCACAACACTTGCCCAAAAAATCCTGAGCAGGTGTTCTGAAATACATGATAGTTTCAGAATGTTGAGGGAAGTGGGAAGCAGTGTCCGAAAGAACATTCCAAAGATAAGCTGGAAGATGGGACTTCAGAATCCAAACATCAAAAAAGAGACAAATGAAATTATGAAAACAATCATAAAGTGACTGCATCTATTTTGGGGAAAGGAGCGTGGAACAATTCACCATTTTATTTGCCTATAGTGGTAAGTATAGGTTTCAAAACAAACATTTCTCCTCTGAGCAACTTCAAAGAATGATGCATTTAGTTTTGTATCCCACTCCTTGTTCACCCATGACCCCATCCCCATCACAGAATATCTAGCATTTGTGTTTTGTATATCATACACTTGAGTTATTATCTGTTGAAAGGATAAATACATCAGGAAAAGATATGTAGGAAGCTGCAGGGATACTGGGCATTTATCTGAGAAGTGCCCAGTGAGGCATCTCTGGATGAGCACATGTTGGGTCGTTCTCTTGCTTCAGTAAGGTGGTTCTGCCTTCCTCTCCTCATCTTTCCCCATACCTCCCAATATTGCCCTTCCTTCTTTTGTGTTTTTCTTTCTCTCTGTCATCACTGTTACAACATAGAGCCATTTCCACTGGGTGCACTGCTCAAGGGCAAAATATTGACCTAATTTATTAGATGGACTAGAACAAGAGATTTTCATGGTGTACTGTCAAGCTTAAAATAGAGGACAGCTGGGCTAGAATTGACCTTGAAATATCATCTAAGCCATTCTATTAGTTTCATAAAGAACATTTGATTATAAAAATTTTCAAGAACAGACAGTTTACTCCAAAATAAGATCCCATATCTGTGTGCCACAGTTTTGGCATAAATGCACAATTATTCCCTTAAAACACTTGAGTAATCCTTTATGCAAAATCCTACCTACTTCCCAAGAGTACTTACAATAAAAGATAAGCATCTGGATGTGCACATTCATGTGTGCAAGTACAAACACAAAATAATCAAAATAATGACTTTAGAACAAAAATATTTAGGAGAAAGCAGAGCTATGAGGGAAAAGTGGTTTTGAGCATCTTTCTCCAGAAAATTCTGAGCCAAAATAACTTTTATCGTATACCAGTATTGCCCCTCTGTGATTATTTTAAAGCTGGAATGGAAAGGAAGTCTGGAGATAAGAAATCCCTTAATTTCATCCATCACAACAAGAGCCATCTTAGAAGTATTGAATTCTTCCTAATAAACTGTCAGCTAGCTGTCAGCAACTAACTACATTTGCTGTGGAATTTGCAGGTCTGTGGTGCTGACATTATCAATGCTATGGATGCCTCAAGGCTCTGATAAAAAATTCCTGGCTTCAGCAATAAGTATGCAGTTATCTCAGTTTAAAGGTATTTTCCTATTATTATATTTGATGGCTATATAGGGAATGTGTTTAAAAGACATGACTATTTGAAACATGGCAGCCTGGCTAAGGAGAAACGCCTAAGGGCTTGGTTGCTCTGGGAAAAGCACCTGGGTCAGCCACCATAGAGGATGAGGGGGATGGCAGCAGAAACAGGAGGAGGTCGCTTATCAAGGATTTTGGCCAGAATCTACTCAGAATTGGAGAACTTCCCTTTAAATAATAGAAAGTTTGCAAACAACTATCTAAATTCTATTTTAGAAAAAGAAAAACGTGATTAAAAATAAGTACTCCTGTTTGTTTCTATTTGTATAAATTTCTGTTGGCACAAAAACGTATTCTTCGGAACTAAAATCAAAGAATTTCAATAGTATAATTTATAGGCTAAAGCAAACTTTACCTAACAGGCAGGCCATCTAGTCTCTAAATATGCCTTGAACTATGGGAATTTGCTTCAATTAACTACCATAAGCAACTGTTTGCACTTCTCACTATAATTATCACAGTTACTTCAGGATCTGCTCGCATTAACAGTCTTTAGACAGCGTGGTTGCTGCTGTTATTTCCACTGCCTATTGCTGGGACTTTATATATGCCAATAAAAGCCCCAAATTAAATTACCTACAGTTTTGCCTAACTGAATACCACTGAAAGCAAACAAATTTTGCATTATTTTGCTTGTGCATAGAAAAATATTTTGATTCTTTAGAAATAAAAAAGAAGGAATAAAAAAAATTGGAGGCTGCTATGTTATGAATGAGTACGCCCTCCCAAAATTCATACGTTGAACTCCAAACCCCAAAGACGATGGTATTAGGAGGCTTGTTTATAAGCTGCTCACTTTGTGATATTTTGCCATAGCAGGCTGCATATAGTAAGACAGATACTTATACGTTGTTTGTGGTCAAAGAAAAGTGTCGGCAACGGGACCTGGAGCCAGATCATCGTCATAGGCATAAGGTAACCAATCCAGAATGACACATTACATCTAGTTATGCAAGCTTGGAACTGAAAAAGAGATTTTCTTATGCAATCCTAAAGTATCATTAAATAATATCAAAAAATAATTTTCAACTTTACTTCACTTGGACTATGCCCTTTCCTTTGCTCAGTCAATGGTTGATTTTTTCTATTCCATGCTTATATACACTGATAAGAGAATTATGTTTAGAAACTGTTTTGTTTATTCAGCCAAGCTACCTACCTATTTAGAAATAAACAAAGACTTACTGTGCAGCCAGACTGCTTGGAGATAATGTCTGTCCATCATCCTCACTCCACACATGCGTTATATTATCGGAGTTGCCTAAAGTAAAAATTTTTATATAGGTAAATATTTAACATGTTTGCTTAAAGATTTTTTTTTTCCCTAGCAAAAACCATCCCAGGTCACATTAATGGGGAGAAAATGTAGAAATCTGCAGAATTATTATCCAAAGAATTTTATAAAACCATCTATGCTCTTTTTTTGGAAATATTGATGATATTTATAGGAAATAGATGGCTACCGGTCAAAATAATCCCAATGGTCAAGCATATGCATTTCGAACAAGTCCTTTGTGCATCAAACCACTACATTATTTTATCCCAGGACCTGCATATATAGATGACTGCTGAGTACTATAATGAAGATTGACGACCACGTGATTTGTTAATCAAATGAAGTCAATTTTAGTCTTACGGGTCACTGGATTTTTTTTCCCTTCAGTTGTTAGAATGTAGCCTCAGGAAACATCTGCTATCACTAATCTATATTTTCTATCTTTCAAAAAGCAGCCACTAATCTCAATTGAATGCAGTTGTGAATGCAAATTGACTGATGTTAACAGAACTGTTCTGAGTGTTCTCAAATAATATGAAGGTGCATAGTGTGGTAGGCAGTCACTAAGTTTGGTCTAATGGAAACCACATATGAAGATCTAATTCAACATCATGAGTTACCCCTAGAAGTTAAATAGACCCCTGATTCAGCCTGCTGCATAAGGTTGTATCATAAAAGAGTAAGTGTGCAACAGCACTCACATAAAAATTGAAAGTGAAAATGCTTTAAATGGCCCCTACATAAATACAAGCATCATAAATCCAATACTTTAATTTGGCTCCTTTAGGGAAATGATATCACTTGTTTCAGTCTTCTCTTCAGACTCTACTCATTCCTTATAAATAATCCAGTATGTTTCAATGCCATCATTTTTAGCATTGCCTAATCACTTTCAACTGAATATTTTATTACCAGCTTCAATAGTTCTTGTGTTGTCTCTAGTTAGTGCAACCTAAAGCCTTCTAAAAAGGTAGTAGCACAGGGCTGGGTGCGGTGGCTCACTCCTGTAATCCCAGCACTTCGTGAGGCCAAAATGGATGGATCACCTGACATCAGGAGTTTGAGACCAGCCTGGCCAACCTGGTGAAACTGAAACCCACGCTCTACTAAAAATATAAAAATTAGCTGGGCGTGGTAGCAGTCACCTGTAATCCCAGCCACTCAGATGCTGAGGCAGGAGAATCACTTGAACCTGGGAGGCAGAGGTTGCAGTGAGCCGAGATTGCACCATTGCACTCACTCCAGCCTGTGCAACAGAGCGAGACTCTTGTCACACACACACACACACACACACACACACACAAACACACACACACACACACACACAAAAGGTACTAGTACAAAACTATGCAATCATCCATTCTTTTCTGGCGCTGATTATTAATTTTATTTAAATTAGCATGTGTGTAAAAAAGACTATTACAGAATTAAAAATCTCCTTGTCACCTGTATCAGTCATGTTTAAGTAATGTTTGTACAGCCCCTACTATCTTGCAGAGCAACTGTATCAGTTTTTCCTGTTCAGCAAAGTGGAGTTTTCCTGTGCTCTGTTCATGATGCAGCTAAATACTAATTGCTCTAATAATAGAACTGCATCAGTGAGTTAAAGAAACAAGAACGAATGGGATGCCCAGAGTAAATAAACCTAATTAACAATAGTAATATCTATTACATATTGGCTTCTATATATAGAATAATTATAGATTTTAAAATCTGTTGAGATTTATCCTTTTGCAATGTAAAGGTATATAAAACTCTTTTTCTAAGATCAAATTTTGCTCACTTTGAACTCCTACATGATGCTGAGCAAGCTAATTGGTATTTGTATACTATGTGGTTATAGAATTTTTCATCAAGCCATTAAAATAAGTAACTAATAGAAAATTAACTGTACGTTATCAATGATAGACTTGACCCTGAAGTTAAATAGAGACTTGTCCTCTGGTCACTAAGGACTATAAAGCATATTTAAAGAAATACTATACTAAACAGGCCTTAATGAAATGGAAAATGTTACAGACCCTTTAAAACTGAGATTTTACTTGTTTTTTATTTGTAAGATTAGGCATATATAAAATTGTATTCACAGACATAGAAATATGGTACATAGATAACCTCTTTTTATCAGTAAGGATTGCTTTCTATCCTAAATTACATCCTAAAAATGTAATTTCATATCATGTACTATTTTGCAAAAAAGCAAATTCCAATGAGTCACAAAGATAATCTCTGCTCCCAAAACTCAATATTTATAAATGGACTTACTATGGAGTGTATTAACTGTGTAGCAAGGATCCTAGCTGAAGCTGAGCTGAGAATTAGATATCTTGAGACAGGAAGTTAGGAAGCAACCTTCTTCCCTTGTGTTTATTAGCATCTCTTTATTTTTGTGGTTGCAAAGGAGGCTCCTAAAGAAATCCTGAAGCATGCTCATACTTCAGGTTGGATCAGAGATAAAAATGGTGTGGGGAAAGTGGGCAGAAATCAGAGTGTGGAGAGGAATGGGGAAAGGCAGTGGAAAAAATGTGGCATGTGGCTTCCCACAGAATGATAAATGTGGATGGGGAGCCAAGCTCCATCAGTGGCTGAAAGTGGGGGCCATTCTGAGGTTAAGCAGGTACTTGCACGTCCCAGTGAGATAACCCAGAAGCAAGTATGTCTCAGAAGGCAAATGTTTAGGTGAGGCTGTTTAAAAGAGCTCGTGGGGCTTAGCTGCGGAGATATACAGATCTAGGTTCTAATCTCAGTTTGGTCACTTGTCGGATGAGTAACACAGGCCAAGCACCCAGCCTCCTGAAGCCCGTTCCTTTATCTATAAAATGGAGTTAACAACTTTATCTCACAGAGTTGTTGTGATGATAAAAGGAATTTCAGATAATAAAGCACTGAGCATTGACACAATAAATATTACCTATTATGTTCTTTACTTGAAAGAGTGGTAAACCTACTTTGTAGGTTTACTTGAAACCTACAATGCTATCTTAACCATTATAATTAGAGAGAATCCAAGCAACTCTGCTATGAGATACCACCCGACTCCAGCATAACAGAGTATAAAACCAAGGGAGAAAGCATGTTCATTTTCAAAAATACTGCTGAACGCTGTGAAGGTAAGAATGAAGTGGCCTGGATTACAGGGAAGGTATCTGTCCTCAGACCAGAGACCCCTGTGCTGTTGAATCGTAGTCACTAGTTCTGCCTTCAATTACAAGTTTAAGTTCCCTGAAAGATTCCTAGAAACACTTAAGAGGGTTTTCAAAGTCTACAGAATTTCTGCTCAAAAAGGTAGGGGTTTGAAGTTAATAACTTTTAGGAATTGACATTAATACCTGTGCATTAATATTCTTGGCTTGATGAACTCACAGTGCAGGAAATTTAAAAATAAACAAAAGGTAAGTACATCAAATTTTACACATAATAATATATTTCCTTGGCGTATTTTCTTGTCTTCTTGACCATCCAATGATGTGTTTTAAAACTTGCCAAAATGATTATCACAGTCATAGGCATAAAATGTGGTCATCGTTAAATATTAAAAACTGAATTACATTTTTCACTATGAAAACTGTTTTGCTCCCTGCTTAATAAGAAATGCTGCTTACTTCTCCAGCTTCTAAAGCACAGCTAAGCTTTGTACTTAAATTTTTTAAAAATATAACCTGATGGCTGGGTGCAGTGGCTCATGCCTGTAATCCTAGCACTTTGGGAGGCCGAAGTGGGAGGATCACAAGGTCAGAAGTTCAAGACCAGGCTGGCCAAGATGGTGACACCCCCATCTCTACTAAAAATACAAAAATTAGCTGGGCATGGTGGTGGGCACCTGTAATCCCAGCTACTTGGGAGGCTGAGGTAGAGAACTGCTTGAACCTGAAAGGTGGAAGTTTCAGAGCCAAAATATCTGCCACTGCACTCCAGCCTGGGCAACAGAGTGAGACTCCATCTCAAATATATGTGTGTGTGTGTGTGTGTGTGTGTGTGTGTGTGTGTGTGTGCATGTGTGCATTAATATTCTTGGCTTGATGAACTCACAGTTCAGAAAATTTACATCAGGTAAGTACATCAAATTTTACATATTAAAATATATTTCCTTGGTATATTTTCTTGTCTTCTTGACCATCCAATAATGTGTTTTAAAACTTGCCACACATACACAAGTTTATGTGTGTGTGTGTGTGTGTGGTGCACACACACATACATATATATATATAAGTTTATTACTTTAGATTAATTATAAGATGTGAGTCTGAAGATATAAAGGAAAAGGTAGTAAGGAGAAACATTAAGTTCTTAAGCCTTTAAAATGCAAATGTGAAAAGCATACAGAGGAAATAATTATGTTTGTTAGTGCACTGTCTGGTTTTATAGCCTGAACTATTTTTTTAGAGTAATCCTGTTTTTCTAATGGTTGTCAAAACCATCAAATTTAATAACAGTCAATCCTGCAAGCTAACCATTAATTCTGTAATTATAGATATTAAAAAATGCTCTATACTAACAGAAAATGACATCCAAGAGTATTGTTGAATCCTCCAGTAAGAATTCTTCAAAACCTTCATAGATATGCTTTTTTAAATATGAAAATTGATATTTCAAGACTATATAATGAACAATCAGCTTTTGAACTGATGATCTCAGGATGCTTATTTTTATAATCTAAAGGTAAAAGTCAACATAAGTAAAAGCTGACAAACTCAGCTGAGAAAGCATCATTCTAAATTTATTCACCAGAGATAAATTGTTAACCAAACTTGGCAAATAGGGATTTATTTCTTACATCTCCAAACCTGTGTCTGTGTGTATATATCCGTATGTTTCCATGTGAGTGTAGACAGTACTATTGTAGATGTGCCAAAGGGACAGTTTGTGACTCACTAGCAACATGTTATACCTTGTCTTACTGGGCATGGCATTGTATTTACATTGATCTATTCATGCTCTAGTATCAAGATGATTGAGGGGCATATTTTTGCCAATGAAAGAACTTCTAAATAAAAAATCAAAATTTGAAAATGAAGTTAAAAGTACTGCAATTCACCTTAGGCTTTGTTTCAAATAGTAGGCTAGAAATCTATTTGTTGAGGCATATTCCCTGCTTTTTTTTTCTATACCAAGTATAAACATAGTTTTACAAGCTAATAGAGATCATTTTCACCTAAATAAAAACCCTAGAAAGCCTCACCTCCCTCTTCTTGACCATTTCTCCCTTTCTCCACACTTCAATTAACTAGAGATCCAGATTTATTCATAGCATATGTCCCCACCTAAGAATAATATAATCTCTACATGATTACTTTCACTGCACTCTGCTTTATATTTCCAATGGGCCTTGTGACGCTGAATTTAACACAGTAAGATGGAAAAATAATACCTTGAGCTGGGGAGTCCAGAGTGTACAGCAGATGTTTAACAGACTTTCGGAGTGTTCTAAAACCTTCATTAGATGCAACTCGTGGATTAACCTTCTGCACAACCAGCAGCACACTAAGGAGTCAAAAAACAATTAAACCAGATTATGTTTCATTGTTTGCAGACAGAAACAAAAGGTTATTTAAGGAGAAAACGGCTACAGTATAGAAAATTATTCTCATAACATAAAAGATAAGATGCTAATTTTGTCATTCAATTACTTGTTTGTCTGTTCATGCACAGAAACTCAACAAAATATTCTCGAACCGGACAGAACACTTTATGTTTCCAGGCTTGTAAAATATCAGGACTCACAAGCCTTAAAGTAATGGAATAAGGTTCCCATCGATATTTTTCTAAGACTCAGAAATAATTAGTTAGGAAAAGCAACTTTTAATTAAATAATACATTTTTTTAAGTAAAAGGAAAAATTAAATATTAGAAAGTATTTTCATTAAAAACCAAACCCAAATAAACAAATGAAGGATCTAGTTTCAGGAATATTTATTATTTAAGCATTTATAATATTTATCTTTTGCTAAACAAATAGTAATGTTTTTGAAAAAGAAAATGGAGCTTGCCCTGATTAAAGACTATACTCTGTCCTCTAAGTGGTCTCTAGGCACTATTCCAGAGGTAGTTCAAAATTAATATCCATACTGTCTTTCTATAGCTTGCATGTTACCAATAAGATGGGCAGTCTACACTGGGGATAGACAATCAGAAAATTCAGTTATGCTTGAGTTCATTCGTATTTCCAGAGAGCAATTAGTTACTTAAAACATGTCTTTTAGTTTCTTTATAGCCATTAGTGCATTTTAAAGAAATATTGCTATTGCACATGTATGTCTAAATTATACAAATACTGTGATTTATATCATCAGTCAAGTGAAGTGAATCCTTTAGTTAAGTAGAAGTGAGAACAAAGGCTTCTGCTAAAAATTTGACAATGTAAAGTTAAATGTAGTACAAATTAGCTAACAGGAATTTTTTCCTATCTAATTTCTTAATAAACTGAATGCATATTCCAGTAATAGATACAGTATTTGTGTATGCTTTCATGGCATTCTATGTTTTTGGAATTTTTGACATTTAGGTTAAGATTTTGTTCATTTTAGCTCCCTAGATATGAATGAGAGCTGTTTAGAGAACTAAGTTTGGGATGCTGTCTGGGTAGTTCCTAGAATAACATAAGGATATACATTTGGATATGTGTATATGTTTATAAACATACATAAAAATATATGCATATTTATTTTCTAACATTTAGTTTTCTAATAATTCTATAAAGTCCATTTTATTTGTCCAGTTTTACAGATGGGAAAACTAAAGTTCAAAAAAGATAAGTAACTTGTACGAGGTTATTTAGTTAATAATAAGTACAGCTGGGGTCTGTCTATTTCAAAGTTTATGTTCCATCCACTCTATATGTTGCCTCTGGCACAAAAGCTTTCCTTCAACATGGAAGGGCAGAACATTTCTGCACAGAGCCCATAGGCATCGTTAACTTATACCCAGCTGTGTTCCAAACAGTCGGCCATAGAGGCATGTCTGTATTTTAATCATCTCTGCTCTGTATACGCGACTGGTAATACCTCAGCCATTTTCATGTTTGCCCCAAGAATTTCCTGGTTCTCAGATGTTGGGATGCTTCTAAACTCAAGCAACCATGGAGACCAGATAGACTGTCTTAGGTCATAAGTCTTGGCTGGCCTTCTCCAAGTCAGACCCTCTGCCTAACTCACCTGATCTGTTGTCCCAAAGTAATACCTTCAAAGACTGAACATTTGACAATCTCATTAAATCTTTCAGCATTATTATCATTAACAGTATTAATTAAATGTCAGTAGATTTCATTCATCTTTTTCTAACAAAAGGTAACTTAATAAATATTGACACCTAGGCTCCCATCTTCTCTGAAATCCTTTGAACCATCAATATTTGATCTTTATATTACTTCATAGATTATTTTTCTTCTCTTCATCATATAAAAATGGAAATAATCCAAACAAAACATCATCAAAAACAAGTTGCCTGTGAGTAAAAGTAATTTTTAAGAAGAGTTTTTGGGATTCACATCTCAGCATAGCCCTTCCTCTCAGCAAGGCAACAATCCTGTTTCCTTTCACACACTTTTCTTGACTTTTGAGAGTGCTCATTAATTATTGTCTTAACTTTAACATTATATAATCTAAATTTGGTGGTTGGTTTATATACAACTTAAAATGTAATAAAATGCTGGAGAAATAAAAAAAAATTCCTATGGGGTCCATTTGTCTCTATTACTTGTTCAACAAAGACTAAGATAAACCAATGAGACCATAATTTTGTGATAATATACAGTCATTTGTGAGAAAATTATGGCTGTTAGTGACACCGTCAGATTAATCATAATAATAAACAGCTGACTTTAAAAAATTGTTTATATGGAGATATAATCCAAGTCATGTATTTAATTTGGAATTTTCTAGTAATCACATTTAAAAAGTTAAAAGAAACAAGTGAAGTTGATTTTAATAATATATTCTATTTAATCCAATACATCAAAAATATTAGGATTTCAATATTTAATAATGTAAAAATTACTAATGAAATACTTAGGTCTTTCACTATACTAGATCTCCAAACTTATGGGGCATCCCAATGCAGATACTAAATTTTAATTGAAAAGTCTTAATCTGTATTAGATTTTATTAAATTTACAGGCGAAAAAGTAGATTCACCCAAGTTATTCTAAACATATTAAAAATTTTTCAATAACTGAATAAAATATTAGTTTTTAAATTTTAAGTGAATCAAAGTTAGTGAAGTTACAAATTCAGATCCTGAGGCACACTAGCACATTTCACGTGCTCAAAAAACATATTAACCAGGGGCTATTATGTTAGGAAGATCAAGTATATAAATTACTGAACCACTAAAAAAAGAGTTGTTTTGACTAAATAAAAGTCAGATGCTACTCTACCAAAAAATGCAATCTATACAATGGTAAACAATATTTGGAAACCTGTATTTGATAAAGAGTTTATTTCCAAAATATATAAAGACCTTCTACAGCTCAATAGTAAATAATAAATAAATAAACCCAATTTAAAAATGAATGAAGGACTTGAATAGACATTTCTCCAAAGAAAACATATAAATAGCCAATAGACATATGAAAAAATGTTCGGTATCGCTAATCATCAGATAAATGCAAATAAAAATCCCAGTATCATTGCACGGCTGTCAGGATGCATATTACTGAATAAACAAAAGACAAAAACTATTAGCAAAGATACAACCCTTGCATGCTATTGGTAAGAATACAAAATGTTGGCCAGGGGTGGTGGCTCACACTCGTAATCCCAGCACTTTGGGAGGCCAAAGTAGGCAGATCACCTGAAGTCAGGAATTCCAGACCAGCCTGGCCAACATGGTGAAACTCTGTCTCTACCAAAAATATTAAAAAATTATCTGGGCATGGTGGGGCATGCCTGTAATCCCAGCTACTTAGGAGGCTGAGGCAGGAGAATTGCTTGAAGCCGGGAGGTAGAGGTTGTAGTGAGCCAAGATCGCGGCACTGCATGCCAGACTGGGCAACAGAAAGAGACTCCCTCCCCTCCCAAAAAAGTTATGTGTCCCCAATCTTGTTTTTTTCTTTATTTCTTCTAAAAATGTGGGGGAGGAATATGTGTGCAGAATGTGCAGGTTTGTTACATAGGTATGCGTGTGCCATGTTGGTTTGCTGGACCTACTAATCTGTGCAACCTGCATGCCAAATCCAGCCCTGAGGCCTGTTTATATAAAAGTATATCAAATATAAAAAAAAATTGTTAAGCAGATTTCAAACGTTCTTACCACAAAAAATAAGTATATGAAAGAAATGTATACAGTATGTTAAATAGCTTGATTTAGCCATTCCACAGTGTAGATACGTATTATGTCATATACCTTAAATATATACAATTTTTGTCAGTTAAAAAATAAAAAGAAATACTGCTGAATTAAATAAATTTAAGATAAAAACTTTAAGAAAAGAATACAAAATGGTGCAGTTGCTACGGAAAACAGTATGGAGACTCTTTAAAAATCTAAAAACAGACTATCATACATGATCCAGCAACTCACTTCTGGATTCTTATCCAAACGAATTGAAATCAAAATCTTGAAGAAATAGTAGTACTTCTGTGTTCATCCAGCACTATTCACAATAGCCAAAATGTGGAGATAAACTAAATGTCCATCAACAAATAAATGAATATGAAAATGTGGTATATACACACAATGAATACTATTCAGCCTTAAAAAAATAATGGCATTTTGAAATATGCAATAACATGGATGAACTTTGAAGACATTATGTGAAATGATAATGCATAACCACTTAAGCCAATCACACAAAGCAAAATACCATAAAATTTCATGTGTGAGAAGTATGTAAAATAGTCAAATTCCTAGAATCAGTGAGTCAAATGGTGGTTTCTAGGGTCCGATTAGAAAGGGAAATGGGAGTTGATCATGACCAGGCATGGAGTTTCAGTTAAGCAAGATAAATCAGCTCTAAAGATCTGCTGCACAGCATTGTACCTATATTCACAAGTTAAAAATTTGTTAAAAGGGCAGATCTCATATTAAATGTTCTTATGAATATAAAATAATGTTTTAAGTCAAATGCCATTTGCCTCATAATAATTTGAAGCTGTTTCTCTTTAGGTTTTTCTTTGTTTGTTTGAAACAGTCTCATTCTGTCATCCAGACCAGAGTGCAGTGACATTCCCACTGCAACATCAAACTCCCAAGCTCAAGCGATCCTCCTACCTCAGCCTCCCAGGTAGCTGGGACTACTATGTACCACCATACTCAGCTAATTTATATATATATATATATATATATATATATATATATATATATATATATGTAATGTAGTGGGATACTATCTGTACTATACAGTATCCCACTACATTACCCACATATATATATAACCTGGGTAATGTAATGGGATGCTATCTGTTTTATATATATATATATATACACACACACACGTATCTATCTATCTATATATAATATAGTGGGATACTATATATATACACACATATATATCTATCTATATATAATATAGTGGGATACTATCTATATATATAATATATAATATCCCACTACATTACCCACATACATGTAATATATGGGTAATATAATATATAATACATTATATATATGGGCAATATAGTGGCATACTATATATTATATATAGATAGATAGTATCCCACTATATTATATATAGATATAGATATAGATTTACTATACTACATATTTTACATATATATATATATAGTACAGATAGTATCCCACTGCATTACCCAGGCTAGTCTTGAATTCCTGGGCTCAAGCAGTTTTCTCACCTCCACCTCCCAAAGTGTTGGGATTACAGGCATCGGCCACTGCACTCAGTCTCTCTTTTTATTTTTAATTGATTTTAAATATATGAACATAATTGTTCACATATAGAGAGTACAGTGTGATATTTTGGTACATGTATACAGTGTAATTATCAAATTAGTATAATTAATGTATCAGATTGCCTCAAACATTTATTATTTCTTTGTCATGAGGACATCTGAAATCCTCTCTTATCACTATTTTGAAGTATACAACGTCTTGGTATTAACTGCACTCACCCTACTGTGCAGTAGAACACTAAGATTTATTCCTCCTATCTAATTGTAACTTTCTACCCCTTGATCAACCTTCCCTCATCCCCCTCTTTCACTCAGCCTCTGGTAACCACTATTTTACATTGTACTTCAATGAGATCAACTTTTTTAGATTCCTCATAAAAATGAGATCATGCAGCATTTGTCTTTCTGTGCATTTAATTTGTTGAGGCACCTCCATATTGTTTTCCACAATGGCTATTGTACTTTACATTCCCGTCAAGAGTGTGCAAGAGTTTTCCTTTCTCTGCATCCCTGCCAGCATCTGTTATTATTATTATTATTTTGCCTTTTTGATCATAGCCATTCTTATGGCAGTTAGATGATATCTCATTGTAGTTTTGATTTTCATATCCCTGATGATGAATGATGCTGAGCATTTTTAAGACACACCTGTTGGCTATTTACATGTGTTCTTTTGAGAAGTATCTATTCAGATCTTTTGTCCATTTTTAATTTGATGATTTTTTTTCTACTAAGGTGCTTAAGTTGAAGCTATTTATTAATAGGCTGTTTTCATTATTATATAGAATCTTTTACATTTATAATCATTACTTGACAGCATACTCTATTACACAGTGCCAAAATATGCGGTAATTTTATTTTAAAATTTAAAGGGAATTAAAATCACTGCAGCACTTGGATTAGAGGTTGTCGTTAAAATAAAATAGCCACAGCACAGTGTTTTTCCCAGTGTAATTTGCTCCACCAAAATAATGCCTAGAGTATTTTTAGATCTTCTGTCTTTTACTAAATATTATTTTGTGGAATTTTTGCTGTTGCTGTTGTTGATTTTTTAATCAAATTTCATTGAGGCATAATTTAAATACAATAAGATGTAACTATATTAGGTGTATTCATTGAGTTTTTCTAAAGTTGTAAAGTGATAATTTTTAATTGTATAAACTTATGAGGTACAAATTGAAGTTGTAAGTTTTGACACATATACACACATGTAACCACCATGCCAATTAAGATACAAACATTTCAATCATTCCAGAAAATTTATCTCATGCAGTTGCTCCTGAATCCACTGATTTGATTTCTAACACCCTAATTTTGTCAATTCTAGAACTTTCTATAAATAGGATGCTACGCTATCTACATATACAGCACATATTTTTTGTTTTGATGTTTTTGCCAGCATAATATTAATGAGACTTATTCACCTTGTGTGACTCTATAATCTGTTTATTTTTATTGTTGTGTTGCATTTTAATATATGAATAAACCACAATTTGTTTTGCCATTTTATTTATAGATATTTAATTACCCCAATCAACTTTTAGCTATTATGAAAAAATAAACATCAGTATACAAGTCTTCATATAGGCATGTATTTTCATTTTCTTGGGTAAATAGCCAAGAGTAGAATGCAGTCTCACATGGATCTACTGTTTAATTTCATTAGAAGCTGTCACAGTTTTCCAAATGACTGCGTTGTTTTCCATGCTAACTTGTCATATATGAGCACTTCAGTTAGTCTATGTTCTTGATAATACTTGGAATTATCCACTTTTAATATTTTGTGCATTCTAGTGAGTGTGTGGTGATATTTGTGGTTTGAATATCATTTTGACTCTTTTCACTGCTACACTATACAATTCAAATAATCCCCCTTCTCCTTTTACAGATTCACCTATTTGCTTTCTAAGACAACACAAATAGGAGGAACAGGTTGAAATGTCAAAATTCTGAGTGAGTGAACATTTTCCTAAGAGATAAAATAAGGATTAACACAGATAATCAACCTTCCTAACATCTTGGGTTTTTTTTTTATATTTCAGTTATGGTATGTTAGCATGGAAAGAGTATAGAACTGGGATTCGAATCTTCGAGTTCAGGCCCTGGCTTTGCCGTGTTCTAGCTATAGAAACTTGGGGAAGTCATTTGACTCCATAAGGATTTGTCTCCTCTTTTATAAAATGGGAACCTGTTGTCTCCATCTCAAAACAGTTCTGAGAACCAAATGAGATTACTACATCAAAACAAGGGCTTATGATAAGGTTTTTGAACAGATGTAAGTTCTTAAAAGCATTCCAAAAGTAAAAAACAATCTCTTCTGATGCCTTAGACATATAAAATAGAATACATCATGCTATTAGTGACATATAAGAGAGGCAACCTGGGTTCTGGAGTTAGAAAACCCAGTTGTAAACCCTTCTAGCTGCATGATCTGCAAATACTTATTTTTTGTGACTGCTATCTAATTTACAAAATAAATAATGTCTGTTGTAAGATTCAATGAGATAATGCATACAAACATCTTGATAGCATATCTGGCATGTAATAGGCACTTAATAATCGAACATCATTAATGCAGTAGTTGGAATTTTTAAGGCACATTTTCAAATTAGCTATACAGGATGGTAAAAACCTAAGTACTGTTCATTAAACTTGAAATGCTGGCCATGCCCACATCTCTTTTATGAATAAAGTAACCTTTAAAGGGGTTTCTGCTACAAAAGTTTTAAAATCTTTGTAACATACATACCAAAGCTAACTGATAATGCAGGCTTGGAAAGATCATTTTACAAGCTGACTACACACGAGGGAGGCCAACCTCTTTGAGGTGGCTTGGAGCAAAACTTTTACCAATAAGGTTGTTTTATATTGGATGGCTCCAAACAAAACTCAATGAGCTATTTTATTCCTGGATGGTTAAAATTTTAGATGCATAGAGCTTAGGTTGTCCCTGAATGAGCTGGGTCATTGCTGCAATATACCATTGGTCCAGTTATACATCTCATTCTTAGAAGCTCTGTGATACCCAGTAACAATACAACAGGTAGGATCAGTTCCTCATGGACAGTTCCATAACCTCAATGACCACAGTGTGTTTCTTTAACTAATATACTCACCTTCGTTGCTAAATCTTCAATAAAGGGCTGAAGGACTATTTTCTCTGTGTTTAAATAACCACCTAACAGTAATTATCACACGTAACATTTTTTAAAAGACTTCTTTGTGAACACTAATATTGCATTTAATTCTTACATTTTCTTACCTGTTTGCCTTTCGAAGAACATCAAATAGATTGCTTAGTGATGTGTCATTCTGAAACACATTTGGAAAACTGGAGAGAAGCTGCCACACAGCTTTCTGCTCTTGCACTTGTGAGAAGAAAGACAGCACTCTGACTATTTCCTGAAACACTATCTTCTGATTGTTGGGGTCACTTGATAGCTTAAAAAATAAAACCGCAGTGTAAAATGAGACTTTAACATTTGTAATCACGTGGTTTACTGTTTTTAAAGCATCAAAAATCTAGATTTTTGCATAAGCAATTCTTTCAGCTCTTTATTCAGTTTGAAGCCAATCTTTTATTTGGAAAACCAGCAACTATTTTTAATGTTCTTAAACATAATTGGATCTTTTCCTTGTAGCTCCAGAAATTGGCATAAAATTTGGTTAACAAAACTGTATTTGTACAAAATATTTCATATTATACATTTGAAAATTAAAATTAAGTTCCTACAATAAAAATTAGCTCTGAGTAATTTTTTTTTTCCTTAGGACTTGGTTTAGGAGTTGTGGATATATCTTCCCTGTACTTACTACTAGATGTTATATTGTTTGGGTGGAGTACTCCTAAAACTAATATATAGATTAGTAGAGCTATAGATGGATTAATATATATATATATGTTTTATATATATATAAATATATAATTGTGTATGTATACATATATATAAAAGTCAGGAAAGTCTTTGCTATTACAATTATGTTTACAAATATATTTAGTATTACAATTATATATTATATTTACTGCTATGTGATTTTGAACAATGTCTTTTTTTACCACATATTCTACTCTACATGACTGCCAATTTTGTTAAAAAATTATTGTAAGTACTTTACATTGGATTGGGGATTATTGTAACTGTACCTTCAATTGGGTTACTTTTGAAACCCAATTAGATTACTAAAGGATTATTTAAGCACTCTGAACTTCAAAGAAATTACAATAAAAATTCAAAAAAATCAAAGGGAAAATACTAGATCTAGAAATATTTTAATTATTGATGTCTATACAATTTCAAGACAATTTTGAACTTTTTTTGTGACCTCTCATTTTATACGGGGTTTCATTAAATGTAAATTATTGGTGTTTTATTTTTACCATTGTTGTGTAAGGCTAGTGTATGCAATATTCACAATAGCAAAGACATGAAATCAACCAAAATGCCATTAATGATAAACTGGATAAAGAAAATATGATACTATACACCCTGGAACTCTATGCAACCTGAAAAAAAGGGAATGAGATCATGTCCTTTGCAGGGACATGTATGGAGCTGGAAGTCATTATCCTCAGCAAACTAACACAGGAACAACAACAAAAAAAAACAAACACTGCATGTTCTCACTTGTAAGTGGGAGCTGAACAATGAGAACACATGGACACACAGAGGGAAGCAACACACGCTGGGGCCTGTCGAAGGGTGGTGGGAGAGGGAGAACATCAGGATAAATAACTAACGCATGCTTGGCTTAATATCTAGGTGATGGGTTGACAGGTGCAGCAAACTACCATGGCACATGTTTACCTATGTAACAAACCTGCACGTCCTGCATATATGTCTTGGAACTTAAAATTAAAATTAAAAAAATACTAATGTATACAGTCACTAACACTCCATAGTAGAGTGTTTTGCTTCTAATGTATAATATTTTGGTGGGAGGGATATATTGTTTTATCAAAATTTAATTTCTTGCTGGAGGCATCACATTACCTAACTTCAAATTATACTACAAAGCTACAGTAACCAAAACAGCAAAGTACAGGTACAGAAACAGACACATAGACCAATGGAACAGAATAGCAAACCCAGAAATAAGGCTACACACCTACAACCATCTGATCTTCAACAAAGGTGACAAAAACAAGCAATGGGGAAAGAACTCCCTATTCAATAAATGGTGTTGGGATAACTGACTAGTCAGATGCAGAAGAATGAAACTGGACCCCTTGCTTACGCCATATACAAAAATCAACTCAAGTTTGATTAAAGACTTAAATGTAAAACCCCAAATTATACAAGCCCTGGAAGACAACCTAGGAAACACAATTCTAGACACACGAAATGGTAAATATTTTATGATAAAGATGCCAAAAGCAATCAAAACAAAAGCAAAAGTTGACACATGGGATTTAATTAAACTTAAGAGTTCCTACACAGCAAAGAAACCATCAACAGAGTAAACAGACAACCTATGAGATGGGAGGACATTTTTGCAAACAATGCATCTGACAAAGATCTAATATCCAGCATCTATAAGGAATTTAAACAAATTTACAAGAAAAAACAACTCCACTATAAAGTGGGCAAAGGACACTAACAGACGCTTTTCAAAAGAAGACATACCTACAGCCAACAAGCATATGAAAAAAAAGCTCAATATCAATGATCATAGAGAAATGCAAATCAAAACCACAATGAGATACCATCTCACACCAGTTAGAATGGCTGTTATTAAAAAGTCAAAAAGTAACAGATGCCGGTGAGGTTGTAGAGAAAAGGGAATACTTATACCACTGTTAGTGGTAATATAAATTAGTTTAATTACTGTGGAAAACAGTGTGGTGATTCCTCAAAGACCTAAAAACAGAACTAGCGTTGAATACAGCAATCTCATTACTGGATATATACCCAGCAGAATATAAATTATTCTACTATAAAGACATGTGCACACATATGTTCACTGCAGCACTATTCACAATAACAAAGACATGAAATCGGCTGGGTGCAGTGGCTCACATCTGTAATCCCAGCACTTTGGGAGGCTGAGGCAGGTGGGTCACTTGAGATCAGGAGTTCAAGACCAGCCTGGCCAACATGGGTGAAACCCTATCTCTACTAATACCAAAAACAAAAAAAAAAAAAAAAAAAATTGAGCTAGGCATGGTGGCCTGTGCCTGTAGTCCCAGCTACTTAGGAGGCTGAGGCATGAGACTCACTTGAACCCGGGAGGCAGAGGTTTCAGTGAGCTGAGATCACACCACTGCACTCCAGCCTGGGGGATAGAGTGAAATCATGTCTCAAAAATACAACAAAACAAAACACATACACAAAAAATAACGAAGACATAGAATCACCCTGAAGCTTTGTCTCAAAAAACAAACAAACAACAAAACAGACATGGAATCAACCTAAATGCCCATCAATGGCAGATTGGATAAAGAAAATGTGGTACATACACATCACAGAATGCTATGCAGCCATAAAAAAGAACAAGATGACGTCTTTTGTAGAAACATGGACGAAGCTGGAGGCCATTATCCTTTGCAAACTACGCAGGAACAGAAATGAAATATCATATGTTCTCACTTATAAGTGGGAGCTACATGATGAGAACATATGGATACTAAGAGGGGAACAACAGACACTGGGACTTACTTGAGGGTGAAGAAAGGGAGGAGGATGAGGATTAGAAAATACAGTTTTTGAGTACTAGGCTTAGTACCTGGGTGACAAAATAATCTATACAACAAACAACTGTGACGTGAGTTTACTTACATAACAAACCTGTAATATGTGCCCCTGAACCTAAAAGTTTTTTAAAACTCACAATTAAAGGAAAGTTAGCTTTTCAAACAAGGCTTGAATTCAGTGAGAAAAATAAAAAGACTTTACCTATTATTCTAACTTCTGATAGTTAAACAACTGTGATAGTTTACTTGTTAAACTTATATCATAGTCTGAGGAATCTCACCTAAAGGTCTCAGAGAAAACAATCAAACTTCATTTACTGAAGAGGAATGTCGTATTTTATTTATGAAGTTCTGTCCGCACTAACCATAATGTAATATTTTTGGTTTACCATTGAAATCATTTCAATCTTTCACATTAAATAGGTAATAATACTTAATATTAACCTTTGTGTGCAAATGTCTACATGAGGAACACACGCCTAAGGTGAGCAAATATTCCAGTCAACATTTCCCAGTCCACATGGGCTATAGATTTGCCCTTTGAGGGCAAACAGTAAACATCTCCCTCTATTGTTTATGAGATCCTGATTATATTAATAAATCTACACTTACCTGAGAGAACTGTCTGTTTAGTTCTTGGAGAGAAGACTCTAAAAGGGTCATGTTAGAAAGACAAAATTTGGTAAAAACATTTCTTCCTAGAAAGGTCCAAGAGAAGGCATTATCCACAACATATTCTGGATAGATATCACACAGTTCTCTTCGTATATCTTCTGAAGTTGAATTTTGCTTTAACAGCTAAAAGCATGTGTGAGAAGAGTAAAATAAGAATGTTAATAAATGTAAATGTTAAAATATTATAGTCTTCAAGGAATCTAACCTGTCTTCAAAACAGCCATTTTGAGGTCCTTCATTATAGCAGCTATTAAAATAGCAATAAAATACATAGAGTTTACCCATAGAGTGAATGCATGAATGTGGTAAATGCTTGTTATTATTATGATTTAAATGATTTACTTAATTTGTTTGATTGAACTCATTTCTTGTCTCTGACCAGAAAACCTCAAAGCACAGTCTTTTCTTACAAAAAAATCTTCATGCATAAAAATCTTATTCACTTTTCCTGGACATTGAGCAGCAGAATCTCAGGTATCCTAACTCTTCATGACACTCATGAGAAACTGGTTGTGATCTTTGGAAGACTTCCAACAGAAGGAGCTTCAAGGCCTATTCTTAGGATGAACACTGTTTATTTACTGAGTATAAACATAGATTGCTTTATCTGCAAAGCCATTCTTCTATCTAGGTCTTATAGACAGAAAGAAAAAGGAAAACATATATATGAAAATATGTAATAGTAGGCATAACTACTAAAAGTAGTCATTGGAAATCATTTTCATAAGGGAATCATAATTCCCCTCTGTATTTCATAATGCAGGCCAGTCACAGATGTAGCAGTATTTTCCCTACAATATTGATCATATTTACCATTATGAAGTTGTTCAGATATTTACAGAGCTGATGATAGTTGTCAGACTTAAGGGGTCCATCTTAATAATTAATTCTTATAACTCCACGAGGTGAAGGCAGTTTCATCCTCCTGGTAGTATATGTTACAAAATCTACACGCTACCTTCTAGTGACTCAAATTCTAAAAGTAATGGAACAAGACAGAATCCACTTATCTAGGATGTACTATAAAAGTGTTAGGCCTTCTAGTCATCCATCCATATCTCTTTTCTAACATTTCACATAAACTCAGCCCAAAATGATTTCTCTACTCATTCTTGCAAGTGTTGCAGAAAGCAGTAAAGAGAAAGAAAGAGGAATCAGAGAGATTGCTGACACAGGCATCAATATGTCATCCTAATTTTTACATCCCTTCCCTGCTCCAACTACTCTAAAAATATGTATCCATACATAGAAATTTCATTTTTGGCTTATCTCCCCTGGATATATAACTCTGTGCTGCCTCACAAAATTCTGAAATTCTATTCCATATGAGAAAGAGAGCTTGGGAGTTTCAATACAATAAAGTAGCATTTTGGAGAATGGCATTGCTTTTCTAGCTATTAAAGAATTTATCTGATCCAATCCAAGACTGTCTGCTTCTAGGAACCAAAATGTAAGAATTAGAATGGAATAGAACAACATTCTCTAATTTATACACTGTTCTTGTCTGGGGGAGGCTTTAGACTGGAATTAACTGGGAATGCTGAGGGACTTCTATGCCAGACCAAAAAAAAAATTAGAAACCTCCAATATTACGTAAACTAGACTTTCGATGTCTAGATTGAACAAATTGAAAGTCCTCTATTTTGGCCAGCATGGGCAAGGTTGATGAGTGTGATGCCTTTTCCTGGAGTCTCTTTTGTGCTGGCCTTTGGCTCACTTATATAACTCAGTTTATTAAGATGCTTCAGTTATACAGAATGTTAATTTAAGTATAACTAACAAAGACATATTAAGTAGCAGTGGTTATGGTTAATAAACATTAAAGACATGTCTCATGATCAGATAAAAGAAAATGGTTACTATATAAGACATAGATACATTATTAAAAATGCCTGAGTGTGTGTGTGTGAGAGAGAGTGTGTGTGTGTGTGTGTGTGTGTGTGTATGTGAAGGTGATGGGTGGATGGAAAGAAGAGAGGTGAGGGAGAGAAAGAGAGAGAATAGTATCTCTAATGAAAAATGTTGAAAATGATGTCTTTTTGTTTCTAATGAGCACATAAAACAGGACTTAAATACCTAAGGGACCAGCAAAGTAACTTAAATATACGAATCTGGCCAGATGAAAGACAAGAAGGAGAAGTGGGGATTGTAGTTACAAAGCACACCTGTTCTGCCTACAGGCATTCACATTCAATTTCTTAAAATCTGTGCACACACACTCACACACATATTTAGCTCACAGGCTGCCCGTTTACACCTCTGATAGAAATTATGGTCATTATCTTGCAATCTGGGAAATCTTAAAGTGGATGATCTCTAGGAAACAGAGAAATCCATAGGTAAGCTCTCTAAAATATGCTAAGAAAAAGGATTTTCCTACTTTGAGGCAATATTTTCCTTAGCTCTAATTTTTCCCAAGACTTGATTAGTATGGATGAGGCAGCAAATTTGAAGAGCATTATAGCTTCATTTGTTCTTTTTTTCTTTCCTGCTTCAGAAAATTAAAACATCACATATAATGCCACCCTAATTTCTTGTTAAATAAAAACTTTAAGTTCAATTAAGGGACTTAACAGGGAAGTAAATAAATACTCAAGATGTTAAGGAATTCAGAATGTCTTAAAATTAAGCTGTTTATTGAAGAGTTCCTAAGAAAAGAAGTTGCCTGAGATATTACTCTAAATAGGAAAGGTACTCCAAACATCTTGCTATTTGAGAGATCCTTCTATTAACCTAAAAGGCCTATGTTGAATCACTCTATCCATTACAAAACTGAATCAAGTTACCTTTTCCAAGCCAAGAATTCGTGCAAGCACTTGACTGCCATTGAAAATATCTGTTCCAGGGCTTTCCAGATCAGATCTTGGACTGGGAAATACTGTGGCTGTAATCATAGAAGGAACAGATTAGCATTACACACACGCACACACACACACACACACACGCACACACACCCCACAAATGGGCAGGATCACATGAGAATCCATAAATATCACTTGTGACCTCATATACCCTACAGCAAAGTTGTGCTCAAATATGCCTCTTCCATGCAAGTTTCATACAGGAAAAATGGCAAATTCCATGAGTTTTTCTTTTCATATAAAACTGTGATGGCTTTGGTCTGTTCTTGTTTTTTTCTAATCATTTAGATGTCATTTGCTTTCATTCCCGTTTGCAACATTAAACTTCATCACTAATATTATTGCCCAATAAACCGAATCATTTCTGTGCAGGCCTGGAGGATTCGAGGTGCCCACACCAGCTCCATAGATCCGTCATATCCAACATCTGTTCAAAGGATCTGCCAATGCACATCTGGTGATAATGGTCTTTTCTTTTAATTAACCAATTGAGACACTGAAATCTGCTTAGAATAATAAATTATTTCCTCAAAGTAGTTTCTGAATGATATTTTAGATCAAATACATGGGATAAAGCAATTAGCCTGGACTACAGTATACTCTAAGTAATTCCCAATGTGTCTTCATCTAGTATTATTTATTTATGATGTGGCAGAATTTACTGGGTTTGGAGCATTAGCTAGAAGACTACATTAATATCTATAACATAGATATTCATTAAGCCAGTATGTTGACTTTTATAAATTTAACACAGAAGTCTTGTGTCATCCTCAGAGCAAAGAATCTTAATCTTCAATGGTACCAGTGACTCATCATCAGTAGGGCCTAGGCTTTATTTTAGTGCCCATGGGGCTGAAGAATTTGCCATCTGATTTCTTTAGACTACAGCAATATATATGTGAGGTAACTGGCCAGAATGGGAAACATAATTTGTAGCTACCAAGCAAAGCAAAGCTTACTGGACCATAACATTATGACCTTATTTCTACGGTGCTTTAACCTACTCAGCCAAACACCCACAGATCATTCACAACAGAACATTAACTCCTCAAAACCATTTACCACCATATTTCTATTACATTAACACAAGACTTTTTTTAACTTGCTCCATCAACTTGTATTGGACTGCTATTTAATATCATAAAGCCTTAAATACCCCATGGCTTTTTAAAAGAAACTCCCTTTTTATCCAGAGCGCCAATCATACTTCAACATACAGGAATCTTGTTTTATTTGCTAATATATCCCCAGCCCCTAAAACAGTGGCTACTAGGATTAGGGACCTAATAAGTATTTGTCAAATGAATGTTAACCAGTCCTGCTGTTTCAAGCATTTGTTTTTAACATGTGGCTTCTAATCAGAGTCTCTCAAGTCCACTTGCAATGGAATCCCTTGCGCCTAAGGCTCGGGAACCCATATTTTATGGGAGCAACTCAAGAAGATTCTCTGCACATGAAAAGTTGAGAGCTACTGGCCTAGATGTGAAGCAAGTCCACAGTCACACTGAAGACTGTGATACTGAGCCTTAAGTATCTGAGGAAGAAGTGTACACATCTGAAAGAGTACAGGCCTAGAAGTCCTTCTAATGCCAGCTCTGCTGTATGGCTGTAGACACAGCATTTAACTTTGTTAAGCCTCATGTATCTCACCTGTAAAATGGAAAATCTGGACAAACCTCTGAGATTCTTTCCAATAATTTTTATTAATGGGCTTTCTAAACCATCCCAGCATCACCTAACTGCAGACAACTCAAGAGTCCAGAGTCAGTTCTGGGAAATGGTGCAATTCTCAACATGTAGGCTTTTGCTCCTATAGAGTATTTCAGTAAGAACTTAATTTCTAATTATTCTCGACACTTTTGCATAATTGCACTGCCATACTCAGGCAACCACGAGGAACATTTAGACCTCTCAGGGATATTCTAAGCATTCCATCTTTGTTTGAAAAGTTTAAAGTATAAACCTTTCAAAGATTAGACCTTTACTGTTCCATAAGGCTTGTTCTAAACTCAGCAGAAGAAAAAAGCTTACCTAGTGATGCATGCCTTCTTTCTGGAACTTGGGTGCTCTGGAATGATAAATTGCTGTCCTTATCCAGGTTGGATGACTTTCTCAGAATCTCACTAGAGAAGAAAAAGCAAGAACTCTGTCACTTGCTCTATAGCTTCTCCCCCACATTAATTTTAGTTAGTTACAGCAATGTATTATGTGGCAGATTCCAGGGCTGTCTGAGGACTTTCAGATATTTAATATAGTTTCCAGGATTTTAATGGAAGAATTCACCTAACCACACACCAATGAATATATAAGGTCTCCTACAAAGTATATTTTTATTCAGAGAAAATGGCCTAGATGAGGTTTAAAATAGTTATTTTTACTTTAATCTTGTAGAAATGACATTTTAAAAGACATTAGAGATAAATATTTAAAATATGTATGATATAATTTTCTTTCAAAAAGTTGATAGGTCCCAAACAAATGAGAATCCAAGAGTGCTTTGGAGACTGAAACAAAGGTCTCCCTATTTGTCAACATTAAAAGAAAAATAAGTTTTCTATTTTAAATTATAGATGGCCTTTTAAATATTTTCAAAGTTGAACCCTTGTAAGACAGATTCAGGGAAGAAGAAAAAGGCCAAACATTTATTGAATAGCCAGTATGTGGTAGAAATTAAGATTGATGTCATCACAGATGGAACCAGGTAGAAGAGGAATAGCATTAAAATAAATTTTCAATTGCATTGAATGTGTCAAGGCAGCAATAATTACATTTTGGTGCCAGGGATCCCCATACAACATGATTGCATTAGGTTTTGGAAGAAAACATTGCTGGGCCTTCCCACAATTAGTAACCCCCTCTTTTCTAAAAATTCACTTTTTGTTTAGTTTATTATAAAAATGGAGATGATTATATTTTCTTGAAAGCTGGATGTATCTAAATGTGTGTGCCTGAAATAAGTATGTATATTTCAAAAATAAAACCACTCTAAATGCCAAAATGCAAATAATTTTTAGAATTCCAAAAAGTTGGCAAATTTTATGTTGTTATTTATAAAAACTTAAGGTATATAATGATGGCTATAAAAAGATAATGGAAAAGCAAGAAATTCTGCTTACTACTGTGTTTCAATTTGACTTCTGTTTTAGAAACAGGATCTGAATACTGGTTCCAGGGTTCTTTGTGATTTATAATTGGAAAAAGGAAAAGAATTGATATTTGTTTTCATTCCCTAGTGTTTTTCCAATACTCTCCATAAAATGTACCGGTTGCTCGAAAAGTTCTGCATTCTTAATGTATATTTGAATTATTCATAGCCCTGACTGTATGCCCCTAAATCTTTTCACATTCCTTATGCTGACTATGTGGATGGGAAAACTGTTCTGGTAAGAGTAAGAACTGACCCAAACCTTTTCCCTTTTCTCAAAAAGAAGTTTTAGAAAGTTTGACAAAGTCCAGTTTATTTTTCTTTTTCTCGACTTTTTTTTTTTTTTTTTTTTTTTAGTTCGGCTTGAAATCCTATGAGGACAATTGAATATCAACACATTTTGAAAATAAAAGCACAAACTGCCTTCATAAAAATTTTAAGGACTAGGGAGAGCAACAAAAACGAAAGGGAGGATGACAAAGGTCAAAATGAGCAATGAAGGAGCAAGGGAAAATAGACTGAATAATAAATGGCAGAGAGGAGGGGGGAAATCAGAAAGACGAGGCAAATAGGAAGCTATGTAAGTGTGCTCTTGGAGAAGCGAAAGCTGCATCTGCTCTACAGAGAACACTTTACTCATCTTCCCACATTCAGATAAGAACCCTAAAATTACTCCTACAAATAGCATTTAAACACCATGGAAAGACAAACTCATTCCCTTCCCAGCAAGCAGCTGGCTCTGCAGCTCTGAGTTTGTTCCACAGTAAAAGGACTGCTCCTAGACAAGGACCCACAGCAGCTCCCATTCTAACAGCACCTTTCTCTCACCAGGAAGTGCCCAGTGTGATGTGGTTGCCCCACATCCTTTTATGTAGCCTTAATGTGTCTTTTTTTGGAAGCGAGAGTTGCATATCATGTGTGCTTTGCTGTTCCTCTTCCTGAAAATGTTCTCCAGCTTCATTTTGTGTTGATGAGGTATGGTGTGACAGTATGTGTCCATCCCCATTGCACATCAAAACTGTTTTTTTTAAACTCTTTTTAAAAATTTATAGGCCGGGCGCGGTGGCTCAAGCCTGTAATCCCAGCACTTTGGGAGGCCGAGGCGGGTGGATCATGAGGTCGAGATATCGAGACCATCCTGGTCAACATGGTGAAACCTCGTCTCTACTAAAAATACGAAAAATTAGCTGGGCATGTTGGCGCGTTCCTGTAATCCTAGCTACTCAGGAGGCTGAGGCAATAGAATTGCTTGAACCCAGGAGGCGGAGGTTGCGCTGAGCCGAGATCGCGCCATTGCACTCCAGCCTGGGTAACAAGTGCGAAACTCCGTCTAAAAAAAAAAAAAAAAAAAAAAAAAAAAAAAAAAAAAAAAAAAAAAAAAAATTTATTCATTTGTTTTGCAGAAAGTGATTTATTTAGGCAGAGAAAGAGAAAAAGGAGAAAGAAAAAGATAGGAGAGAAAAGCTTCCACAAGATTGTGGAAAGGGACCCAAATATGGAATTCCTTTTTCAACTCTTAAAATGGAAAGCACAAAATAAATGTACAGCAGAGTATGTGTGTAAAAAGATGAATTAATGCTGTAAGTTGAAACACAGCTTACTTCCCCCTAAACAAAATAATTAATTCTATTAACTCCCTATTAAATTACTAAAAGAGGGCAAGAAAATAGCTGCTCTTACTGAGTTAAGGGCATTCCCTGAAGTTTCTAATGAGCAGGATCAAGCTTACAGACAAAGCACTACATGCTTCTTAGAACGGTGATTGAGAAACAGCACACTTCCCATCATTTCACACAAGCACTTAGTGCACACTTATTTCATATCTATCTGTACCTATTCCCACCACTTTTTCTGTTTTGACTGTGACATCTTTGGGAGCAGCTGCCAAGTCTTGTTTATCTTTATATTTCCAATATCAAGCATAGTAGAGGATCATAAACTCTGATGGCTGATTATACAAAAAGAGACCATATTGCTGGGGTGTGGCAGGAAGTAGTGTAGAGTTAGAAGATATCTTTGGAATTTCATCCCTCTCTTCCTAAAAGATCTCAGCCATTGTCTCCCTCATTAGCAAATTAGCAACGATAACACCTACCTTGCAAGGTTGTTGTGAGTATGATATGAGGTGTGTGTACCAAGAGGCTCTCTGAGCCCTGTCATCATAGCTACTTATCAGTATTAGCTCTTTGTTAGAGTACTCACAAAAGACGTTGCAAAGATGCAACCTTCACCATCAGTTTGGAGCTGGAGGCTCATATTTACGCATCTGTGCTCCAGATGTAATCCCTTTAGAATCCTAGAAACTTCAAGAGCTCTGAATACCAAATGGATGTACCCCATTATTTTACAGATCTGGAACCTCCAAGTATTGACTAGTGATGTGGAGTTATAACTCCTTCCTCATTTTATGGGTTTATGTAACTTCTTTATCTAGTTATGAGATAAATATTCCACCTGTAGTGTTCAGCAATTTACCCCTTTTTAGACTGTAAGGTTCTTAAGAAAAGTCAACAGTGTATTGTGCTGGCAGATAGTAGGATATTTAGCACATGCAAGCACTGGATACTTGATAATGAAGAACATCATTTGGAACAACTTTTAAATGGCTGTGGCCTGCTCTCCATGGTTGCATCTCTGATTCTGCAAGGATCCTTAGGAAAGGAAACACCCAGCCACAGCCCCAAAGTTATAATCTTACATTGTACCTACCATATTCACTCATTAACTCACCAACATTGATTAATTTCTTATTATATGTAAAATAATGGGCAAGTAAATAAGAAAACCCGGGATCATGGTACATTAATGAGAATAGCTGAGTAAGACATGCACAAAGGAGGACTGGAACACATGGCGGGGCTCCTAAATCTGAGTTATCATTTATATTTCTTATAGAGCAAAGTCCTTATTCATGTTCTTAATGCAAACCTCTTGCAACTTGAAAATTTTTCCTTCAGCCTTCTGCTAGCCAAGCGGTTGTCAAGTGGGGATTATTCCCCCCACCTCAGGGCACACTTGGCAATGTCTGAACACACATATTTGGTTGTCACAGCTGTGTGTGGAGTGTCAGTGGCATCTAGTGAGTAGAGGCTAGGGGTGCCGTTAAGCATCCTGCACGGCACAACACAACCACCAATGATCTGGTCTCAGTTATCAGTACTTGAGAATCAAGATTGAGAAACGCTGCACAAGACTATGACAGGTAATAGAATTATTCAACTCTTCCCCATTTGCGTCCCCATGACAAAATCAGGAGAGTTATCCTATCCAGGAGCTCAGAATAGCTCCGAGGAAGTCTCAGAGATTCTATCACATACTGGATATTACCAGGAAGTATATGAAAGTATGATTCAAAACTTAGCTGTCCCCTGAATTCAGCACATGGGTCCATCTGATTCCAGATAATTCAACCCTCTGGGTGAACCAACAAATCACCAAGTAGTCCATGGCATCAGTTTCCTAACTTCTATTGGACCCAGCCACATGCATGGTACCATGGGCATGGCTAAGAGACTCTCCTCTAAGATGCTGAAGATGTAGATTCTGTCTCAGTGACATTTATAGAGCTCTATTTTGGAGTAGAATTCAATACGGGAAACATCTTGGATTTAAGAATTCCATCGTTCTGAGGGAAAAAAAAAAAAAACAAAACTAAACACTGAATAGATTTTACTTGTTCTCAGATATATCTACCAGTAGTTATGTTCAGGAAATGTCACATTTATATATATCATCTCCATGGTGAAATGCATGTACTTCTAATGGATGTCTTTTTCCTATGGGTAGGAAACGTCACTACCTGTGTAAGTGGTGTGGTGTACCATGGCATAATCTATTTATAAAAGGAATTCCCTATCAGGAAAGGGACATATGGCAAATCCTGGAAAGAAAATTCTGACATTCTTTATCTTTAAGTGTTGGTTAAATTTGTATATGCATTTTTTCTTTTTTCCCCAGAATTAGAATTATATGAGTACGGAGTGGCACCTGGAAACATACAAGATTTGCTGTAAGTCTTGTTCTGACCCCACTTCCAAATGATATTTATCATTAACGTTTAACTGCAATTCAGGACTAAGGACACTGCAATGGTCCTGAGGCCCCCTTATTGATTTGATGCAGTTGTCCTTCCTGGATATCCCAAACAGAAGTCATCCATGGGAAAACTTTAATTGTTTTAATTATTCATATTTTATCCTGACCCTCATTCCCTAAGGGTCATCCATACTTTAGCTATGGAAGTCTGTCCATATTCAAAACGTATCTCTCTTACAAGTGGCCCAGTTATAAACTGATAATCCATATCAGTTGAAATATTAAGATTTAGAAATGTCTTAATAAGTTACTATGTCCTAGGGTTTTTTATATTCTTAGGAAAGACTTTGGAATTAGTAATAGCATATACTGAGTAGAGGCTAACTAACACATTTCTAAAATTTGTCAGACTATTATTATGGGCAGATTAGGGGGTATCCTACATGTGTCAGAACACAAAGTATCGGAAAAAGGAGATAACATCACTGTATCGTTCAGATGACACTGAGAAGATTATGTTCTACCTAATGATGAAACAAGCAGATTAATTTGGCAACACTGCAAGGAAATGTGTAATTTCTCCATCACAGTCAGTAACAAAGCTATCTGCCTATTTCTGTAAGCCAACTATGCAAGTGCCTTTGTTTTTCTCTTTCACTGAGTTCTGGCGTTCTTTCTCCATGACCTATCTCAAATACACCTTCTGCTATTCTGGTAACCAACACCCTGTCTCTTCTTAAGGACCACACTCCTTAAAAGCCTCTGAAAGAAATCTCCTGGTATCTGCCCACCCACACCTATCTCCACTTCACTAACACACTCTCCAGTAAGATCCATATTCCTCAGGAAGAAACACTGTCTTATTGTATCTACGTAACTATTCACCATTTGTTGTTTTCTAATATTCTGGGCACAATGAGACTTAAAATAGACATTTGCTACATTTACCATGTTATATAGCAGTTTACCTGTTATCTTGTCTCTCTGTCTCTTTCCCACTTGAACTGTAAGTTTATATAGGGCAAGACATATACCTCATTCATTTCTGTATCTGTAGTGACTTGTATAGCCTCCAGCATGCTACGTGAATTCAGTATGTTCTTATTGAATGAATGAACAGTTGGGCTTACATAACAATTAAGACATTCTTCCACTTTGTTTTTTGATAAATAAAATTTTAACTTTTCTTTTGTCACTTTTACAAATTTTATTTCATAATTATGAATGTTTCTGTTTAAATTATATGCAATTATGTTTTAATTCATGTATCTTTACGTGGTTTTACGTAATAATAATCAATGTAATACTAACACAAGCTAGAGGAACGTCTTTAAACTCTTAAAGTCTTATTTTACACTGATTTTTTTCACATTGATATTTACACTGATTTTAGCTAAAATAATTTCTTTTTACCTGATTTTCTTTTTATACTGATTTTAGTTAAAATGGTTATTATGGTTATAAAATAATCTAAAATTAATACAAGAAGAGACCGCTATATCCTTTCTCATCTATGTAACCAAATGAAGGCAAACACCTATTTTACTTCCAGTTATCTTACACTCCTGAAAATATCTTTTGGTCAGTTTCTAAGCTCGTCCATGTTTTTCAACATTAAACAAAAGCCTTGGCACTTTAAAGTTAGACCTGACTATACTCTGATTAAATATTTTTTCAAGTTCTGCAGGAGCCATACAATAGGAGCAGAGGTACAAATTTAGAAGCTGCAGGTCATGAATGAGTGTCAACAGAAATAGGGAGCAAATCCACAGAGGCAATTGTCCCCAGGATCTGCAGGAAAGCTGCATCCCTTCTCCAGATAATGACCCTGTGCGCTCTGGGGGAGGATCTTTGCCATTCGGCAACTGTGTGAGCAATGGCACAGGGCCAGGGGCTCCCACGGTGCTGATGGATTTTGAGAGGCAGTGTAAGGAGGAAAGAAAAGGGCAAGGTCTGTGATGTTGGATCATCTGTTGTGCACATGAGCAAAAAAACCGTAAACGTAATTGTTTCTTTTTTCAGACAGCTAGTTAGAGTCGATGCTGAGTACAGGGTTGGATTTTTTTTTTTAAAAACATCTTATCCTGAAGCTAATGCTTAGAGAAGTATGAATTTAATAACAGAAGGCTGGTGCGGGACACAAAATCACATCAAAACACTTGGTGACTGGCCAACAAGTAGTGACTGCAGTGTGTTCATGTCTTTCAGAAGAGTATTCTATTAAAAGAAACATGGCATGCCTCTTCTGATGAGACCAAAGGTGGCATTTTTCCCCTCACGTACAGAACAGGAAAGGAAAACTGTTTTGGTTCCTAATGAGGCTATGCTGGTGAACCTTCCTTCACTCAACGGAAGCAATTTTAGTGGAATTGTTTATCTGGTAAAATATGTGCCAGTTTCATTTCACAGCTACATAAAGCATAAAAGTTAATAGCATAATGGGAAATATCATTAATGCAACTTTATTATTGTACATAATTTTATAAATTAAACTCCAATTACTTAGTAGTTTAGAGAAAATAGTGAATATCCAGCAATATGCAACTTGAGCTGAAAAACCACCCGGAGGTTAGACTAAAACTCAGTAAAGCAGACAGGATCAGCCATCTAGAGAATAGTCAACATGATAAAATAAACCTGAACCTTAAACCTACTTCCAAAACCAACTCAGTGTCTCATGTCATGCAGCCCCATGAATTTGGTTCTCCATAATATTAGATAGACAAATATTATTATTATTTTTTTTTTTGAGATGAGTAGGGCTCTGTTGCCCAGGCTGGAGTGCAGTGGTTTGATCTCAGGTCACCCCAACTTCTGCCTCCTGGGTTCAAGTGATTCTCCTGCCTTAGCCTCCCTAGCAGCTGAGACTGCAGGCACATGCCACCATGTCCAGCTACATTGTTCTTGTTGGGGTTTTTTTTTGCATTATTAGTAGAGACGGGGTTTCACTGTGTTTGCCAGGATGGTCTCCATCTCCTGACTTCATGATCTGCCCGCCTCGGCCTCCCAAAGTGCTGGGATTACAGGTGTGAGTCACTCCGCCTGGCCAGACAAATACTTCTTTAGAGGGAACTATAATTATATACTTCTTAGATACTGTTAATTATGTCCATTATAGTTAGTTCTTTGTAAAATGGTAATCCAATTTGTAAATGATGGATATTAATTTTTCTCATAGCTCCTCTAATGCCGGGTTGACAAAATGTTCATCTCAAGTAGACCTCTTTGTGAAGAGTTACCTGATTACCCCAGCTGAGAGCTCACTTTCTGTTTTAAGTATAGAGGGTGTCTTGCTTCAGCTTTCCTCTGACATTCTTCATTGTTCTATCTCCTATTATTGTTACTGATTTAATGTTTTGCCTCCCTTGCTAGAACATCAGCATCCATTATTCCTAATTCATCACTCACTCAGTGACGAACATGGAGACCATCAACACTGGAACAAGAAGGAATGCCATTCTTTGCATCCCACCTTTGCACTGATTATACAAAAGGGAATAGACTCTAGCTGGCTTTGGTCTTCTTACAGAATTAATTACACACTGGTGCTCATTGAGGTCATGCTTGTATATGCCTAGAACTGTGCCAATCTCATAGACAATGTATCATGTCATTTCCCTGCTCAAAACTTTCCGATGGCTTCTTATTACACCAAAAACACAACGTGAATCTCCTTACCTTCTCTTTCACAATTGATTCTGCATGCTCTGTTCTCTGAGTTTCCTTTTCTACATACCCCAATCACTTTCTCATCCCTTGCTATGTTGCAACCATGTTAGCTGACACATTGCTCTTCTAAATGGTTGGGTTTGTCCCAGTTCAGAATCATTTGCTGTTTCTCCACATGTGACACTCTCCTCCAGATGTTCACATGCTGCTACTGGTTTTTCCTTGTTCTTGTTGGTCTCTACCCAAATGTCATTTCTAGCAGAGGTATTAAATCCCTACTTTACAATTTCTACCTGTAAACCTGCTTTATTTTCTCAGCGCATGCATTTAATTACGTTATTTATTTATTTATTTGATCATGCTGTTGCAATTAACAAAAGGATAGAGAAATTGCTTTATTCACCTCTGTATCCCAGTGCATGAAATGGTGCCTGGCACATGGAAGTCTCTCATTCTATTAACCTATCTTTAAAATAGATTAATAAATGAATGATGAACATCAGATTATTTTAAGCACCAAACCTAATTATTCAAAAAATAAAATCAGTGTGAATTAGCAACTCAACAATTAGGGGTCCCAAGTTGTGTCCCATGACAATCCTTAACATGTTTGTATTTTTTGCCAAACCGGTTGCAGTTGCTCTCTCAAAGTTTCAGCTCTATTATTGGATGACCAAAATCATGAGAATTGTATTAAAGGAGAAATTGTGCTACATGCTAAGGAATTTAGTATTAAAGTTTGGCAACCAAGTATCTAGGATTATAGATTTAAAAAAAAAAAAACTTTTTCTTGAGAGATGCTCAAAAAACATCTCCAGCAGAATTAGCTCATGGTTGATTCAAGATTACAATATTGTTTTCAGTTCTGAAGACATACAGGCTTCTGGGTGTCTCTTTAGGTTTAGAATACCAGGAAGGAAAATTGAGGTTGTAAATGGTCAGGTTGTTAATGGTCTAGATTCCCTGTTCTTCGACTGCTTCTTACACCATAAAGTAGAACATGCATTAACCTCATTTAAAGGTTGTCATTCAATTACGTATACTTTTAACTTTATTACTTTGAATTTTAGGACCTTTAATGTTCTTTTCTGCACTTCCTGGTTTTTATTGTACCTGAAAGTATCACACATGATAGTGCAAGTATTTCATTCTTCCAGGATGACGGACCTGACACTTATCCTGTGCTTATGACATCTTATGCTTGTGATGAGTCTCAGGCAATGTGTCACTGATAATTTAAGGTTGGATAGAGAATCTCTGAGGGAAATAAGGGAGAACTACCTTAGTCACCCATCTTATAAAGCAAATTTGAGAAATTCACACAAAGTAGATTGTGCTCAATCTCACATAAACACAGTTATTCTAGTTTGTACCTACTTTGTAATTTCATATTTAGATCATCACATTTGTAGACATAGAAAACCAAATTGCATCTCTAAGCTTGCATGGCTTCCTGGCTATCTCATAAGGAAACAAGATTTGATCTCTCAGAACAAACACACTTGAGAAGAGCCCCCACCTGTCTTTAAACAGTGTATCATCAATCCCTTTCCTACGTAGCAGATCTTGTGGGCCATAGGGTGTGTCTTTGCATTTAGAGTCTGTGTCACAGAGTAGGGTCTGCAGGAACGGGAAGAATCCAGTACTAGGAAGATTTCGAGGTGCGAGGTAACCTAAAATTAAAAAAACAGTCGTTACATCACTATGGCACATTTGCCTGAAAAAGAACATAAATGCAGTAACTCCACTTTGTGAAATTATCTCCTGGATTACTGCTGTCCGGGTCCCCCGGCCAAGCCCCAACTCTGCAATTAACATTCACCACTGAGTAGGAGCAGTCTCGGAGGGTGTTATGTTTAACTTTCCTTTTTTAGATTTGCTAATATGTGTAAAAATACTTAAAAATGCTTGGTTGCCCCATGAATTCCCTTCTGAGATTTATTCTAAGGAAACACTTACAGGTAATTGCAAGAATGTTTACCAGAATGTTTTAAAAATAAATCACAGTGTATCCACATGATAAAACGTAATGCAGCCAATACAAATGTTATCAATTAATACAAAAAGTGTTTACAACACATTGTTAGCTTAAAAGAACAGATCAGAAGACAGTATGGACAGAAAAGTCCTAATCTTTTAAAATACACACACACACACACACACACACACACACACACACACACACACGCACATGCACGTACTAAAAAAATCCAAAAGACTGTATCACCAAAATTTGATGGCTTTTTTCCTGGGTAGTGTATTTCATTTTATTTTCTTCCTTTTGACTGTATATTAACTATGTTCTATCACAATGTATGTGTCTTCTTTTGTAATCAAAGTAGGTATAAATGCAGCCATTCTTCAGTCTCTTTAAAATTTAACATTTTAATTGTCCTATATACATAACTTCTTTTTCCTATTTAAATACCAATAGTGAATGGTGTGAATGAAAATGCAAATTTTCTTCAAAATTAAAGTCATAGAAAACAGTAATTTTAATAGTAGGTTTTGTAAACGTCAACATTTGCTTTATAAAATATGATGATGGCATGCACATGAGTCATGACAATAGGCAAGCTGTGAAATACACATCTTTTCACAATTAGGTTTGCTATTAAAACACTAGATTTCTCCCTTTGGGGGAATACACAGACAATGAACTTTCAAAAAAGGTAAGTTTAGGAACTGGAAGAAAAATTAAGGCTAAAAAGCAAAACTTTAATCTCATGGATGTGTTTAAAAAGTAAAAAAGAGTACAGGGCTGTTTTCGTTTTAAAGAGGAAGGAGAAAAGTAAAAAAAAAAGAGAGAGAATGGTGAGAGTAATACGGCCATGCATTAATCTACCAACACAAAGAATAGATATGTATTTGATTCCAGTAACTTAAATATAGGGCTGTATAATGAAAGAGCTGGGGGAAAAATAAAGAAGAGAAAATATGAAAGCTGGCCAGAAGAAAAGCAAAGAGAGAAAATCAGCGATTGGAGAATGCTATACTGTTGACCTTAAAGATGGCAGAAAACGCTGAAAGCCAAGGAAAGTGAGGAGCCTCTAGAACTTCCAAACAGGAGAATGAAGAAGACAGCTTTTTCTCTAGAGGCTCCAGAAGGAATGCAGCCCTGCTGACACCTTGGATTTTAGGTCGTTGAGATCAAATTCTGGACTTCTGACCTCCAGAACTGTAAAATAATACATTTGTCTTGTTTCAAGACACTCAGTTTGGGGCAGTTTATCACAGTAACTATAGGAAAAATAGTTTGGAAATTAGTACCAGCATGAATGAAAGATCTGAAAACTCAGAAGAAATTGGAGAGAACTGAAGCTTACCAAACTATTCACTAGTTCCTTCCATGTGGACCGTCTTTGACACCAGAGAGACTGGCGCCTTTCCGAATGTTAACCCTAAGTGAAAACTGCAGTGAACCAACAATAATTTCCCATCAATGTTTTCATCATAGTGCAATTCCTTGAATAAAATAGAGAGTAGCTGCTAAACTGTTAGCTTTTCATGTCATCCTTCTGACGCAAAATTTCACCACAGTGAACTGCATATGGCAAGACCTTTAAAAGTCCACAGTGGAGGCTGGGCGCGGTGGCTCAAGCCTGTAATCCCAGCACTTTGGGAGGCTGAGGCGGGTGGATCACGAGGTCAAGACATCAAGACCATCCTGGTCCATTGCACTCCAGCCTGGGTAATAAGAGTAAAACTCCGTCTCAAAAAAAAAAAAAAAAAAAAAAAAAAAAAAAAAAAAAAGTCCACAGTGGAAGTTCACCTTTCACAGTAATCCACTCTGTTACACAGATCTCAGCTGTAACCTCTCACTCAGGGTGTGGGGCTGCAAATGGGCTGACTCCTCCTCTCTCACAAACACACACAGTGGCTAATTTGAATGGAACATAGATGGAAGGGCAACAGAGACAGATGACCAGATGACCCCTCTCTCTATGGCACTTATCAACGTGATGATGTGACTGAGTCAAGCAGTACTGAGAAAAATCAGACACTCCAGAAATGCCATGTTGCAATACAAAGAGGGAAAGAAGGAAAAAGATGTCATGGAAAGAAGAGCTTTCACTGACATCCAAATTTACCTTTCCCAGCATTCATCATAAATTGCAAATGATTTGAGAGGAATTTGAAGGAATTTAATCCACAATCCTCTTTGGATGATATCTACAGAGGACAAGCCTAATTTTTAGGAAAATTCATCAAAGAGTTTCTTTAAAATTAAATTCCCATGGTGTTGAAAGTATAGACAGTCTATGCTTTGCACAGTTTTTTGATTATGAATAATTAACGTATTACATGGGATCATGCAAATGAGGAATTGATTCAGGCATGCACAATTCAGTTAACAGAGTGCCAAGCAGAGCATGGATGGCCTGCATTATTTGTTTTACAATAATTGTTTAATCCTCATCAGCCTATACCCTCATCAGTGTAAGGATGTCTGTTGCAACAACAATAACAGTGATTGATTAAGCATCTACTATATCCCATGTACGGTGCTAGGCATGTAACATATATTTACATTATTCATCCTTCCTTGACATCTATAATATACTTTTTCATATCTACTTTTCACAAAATCTGGAAATCCTCTAGAACTAATGTCTGAATTAAATAGAATTAAATTTACTGTAGTTTTCCTGTAAAAAAAAAAAAATGGTATTTTTTCCATTCTCCTCCCATTTGAAAAAGCTGCTAATGTTAACTTGAGCCCATTCTCTCCTTGAAGGTGTTTCCGGCACTTTCAGGTTCTGAAATTACATTCTCCTTTCAGTTCCCCAATGCTAGGATAAAGAAAAAAAGAGAAGCTTCTCTCTTTCTTTCACAAAATTTCCAAGGAGCAAGCACAGAAATTTCAAAATTAAGGCTAATAATTGAGTGTCTATGTTCCCAGCCAAAGCACAAATTTAATTACACAAGTAAAGGAAGATCATGACTGCAAACCATGGCAGCCCCATACAGGTAAAAAGAAAACAACAACAGATCTCAGGGTTTTGAGATGGAGTATTTAAGCAGGATAAAGTCCTTGGTTCCATGATTCCCAAACGTCTCATCCCAGGACAACATTCATACCCATCTCCAGGATAAAAGCTAATGAGGAACCTGCCAATTTCATAGGGTCAAATTCAGAAGATGTCAGTATCATCTGGGAGTGCAGCGAGGTACATGTTGGTTAGCAAACTCCTAAGCTGCTTATGGCTTCGTTTCTCAGGGGCCCCAGGCAAAGGCAGTGAGCCGCCAGCCACCTGTGGGTGGGGAGAGGTCATTCTCATTGGATAGAGTCTACCTTATTGACACGGTCCAGTCGTAACATTGACACGGTCCAAGTTATTTCAAGGAGTTGAATCAAACCAAACTATAAAATAATTTTGGAAACAAACCACCAATTAACTCAGCTTTAAAGTAAATCAGATTCATTTTTCATTGCTATAAAAATGAAACTAGAATTATAAAAAGAATCAGTTCTAAGAATTATTTTAAAGGTATGCTTTGTAAATAATTGTGATTTCAATGGATAAATGTAACGTTTACCTCAAAGGGGGATCAATTTTGATTTCCCTTTCCTTTCTGCACAAAAGCCTCTATTCCAACACTGCTAGTGTGACAGAATGATCAAAGCGATGGTTCTCCAAGTTTGATCCTTGGACCAACAACATCAGTGTCACCTGGGAACTTATGAGAAATAAAAATTTCAGATCCCACCCCAGATCTCCTTAGAAATTCTGGGGGTGGGGTTCATCAATCTGTGTTTTAATAAGCTCTCTAGGTAATTCTGATGCACAGTGAAGTTTGGAAACCACTAGATTAGACGGCAAACATTTCATGAGAATCATACAGTAAATATTTTAAGCTCGTGGGCCATAATGAATTTCCATCACAATTACTGAATTTTGCAATTACAGTATGAAAGCAGCCATAGACAATGTTGTGTTTCCATCACAATTACTGAATTTTGCAATTACAGTATGAAAGCAGTCATAGACAATGGGTGCCTCTATGAACCTGGTTATATTTCCAATAAAACTTTATTTACAAAAACAGGTACTAGGCTGGAATGGGCTCACGAGTTGTAGTTTGCTGACTCCTGGGAGGATAGCCTGTCTTACACGCATCTCCCTCCTTCTCCTGCCTTATTCATTTCCTGTTCTCACTTTCTCCCCCATCCTTCTTTTCCTCTTCCTTCATTGCATCTAATGGACTTAATTCCTTTTCCTCTATTTCTTAATGTTTTCTTCTTTCTTTTTCACTCACTACTTCCTCTTTTCATTCAATTTCCAATTCCTCTTTGCCCTTTTTTTCCTCCGGCTGCTGCGTTTCCTGCCTCCTCCCCTCTCTGTATTCATTGATGCAGCCGAGAATGCAATTGTCTCTCAACCTCTTCCTTTACTTTTTCTTTTTCACCACCATAGAAGAATTCTGACTCACTTCTGTAATAAATTCAGGAGCACGTTGCTCATTGGCACTGTCTAGAGAAATGTTATTTTCTGTTTATTTTATTATTGCAGAAAACAATGTCACGGTCTTTTCAGGAATGAAGCTACTTCCATTTGAAATCATTAGGCTCTAGAAATATTCTGTAGGCTGCCTTGGTGACATTTGTAGATATTATAGTAATGGTAGAATCAGAGACTCTCCACTGTTTCATTATGATTTTCCCAAAACTGGTCAGAACACAAACTAGTTGGTATTTTTCTGTTTCCAGGTGAAAGGCACTTAGTTTTTACCCCCGTGAAGAATAGAATGATACCTTTTAGAAGGAAAATTCTGACTTTTCAAAAAATATGGAGTTACTCATTTGAGGGTGTTATATTTTTCCTAATATTTGGATGCAGGGTCACATTGGCAGAATAAGTGTCAGAACTTCTGATCATGTAAAAAATGTCTCCTTGTCAAGCACCAAAACAGGGATTTAACACCATAACAAGGGTACAAAATACAACAAGCATACCCAAAAGATCACCTGCAAATAATCAAATATGAATTTTAAAAATATAGGAAAGGAAATTAATCTTAGAAGTATATTTGCAATAATTTATTAAAGTTTAAAAAATCTTCTTGTAATTTTCAAGCACATTTTGTTCTCAATTACATTTTAAAAGACAATTTAAATTATAAATGATACAAACGTGGCCTTTCAAAGTAGTTCATCACATTATGTCAGGAACCTGTAGATCTGTTCCTGTTCTCCTTCACACGCACCTTTCATTTGAAGGATCAGTGTATGTACTCAGGGGAGGTGTCCTATCCACCACCCACCACCAGATAAAATCAAATACACCAGCTCTTCCTGATTCCAGTCCCTCCGAATGAGGACTTCTGCACCTATATGCCCTAGAGTGACTTCAGCCTAGGGCTAAAACCCAATATGACTTTGAACCTGCCAAAAGAGACTCTAACCTAGTAAAATTACATCTTTTTAAGAGATTGGATAAAAAATAAGCTATTTTAAAAATAAGCTATTTAAAAGCTTTTCTAGTTCTTAGCACAATGCTTCACACGTTGTAAATAATTATTAAATACATAAATAAATGCATGACTGTAGAAAGCTCTGTGGGAGTCCCAGGAAGACTGCATGACTTAAGACTCTAATATAATATACTCTGTATGTTTATCATTTGTAGGACAAAGATTCAAATTTTATGTCAATGTTATAGTAAGGTCAATGGATAATATTGCATTATATTTACATGCCTTGTAAAACAGATAGATTTAATTGATTACTAAAATCAATAATATCTATTATTGTAGGGACTTTAGGTGTTGGTTTTTCTGAAAATCCAACTAATAAACATTGACACCCATAAATGTCAACCGCTGGATTTATTATTCACAAAGTGAATCCATTCACCATCTATTCAGTAAATATTTATTGAACAGTATTGTGTGCTTGGCACCAAGAAAAGTGTTAAGTAGGGTTCATCCTTCTATTTTTTTAAAAATTGTTCACCTTAATGTTTAAAAAATATTACTCTAGGTTATTATGGAAAGAGAAAAAGGAAGAGGGTAGGTGAATCTGGTTTTCAAGCTCATCACACTTTTATTAAATAAAATGCATATAGAAATCATTTGTTTTCCTGAACTGCCAGAAATATTGTGTATTAAAAAGTGTATATTTGCAAACAAACAGAAAACATTGGTTAAGAAAATAAACCTTCAGCTGGGAGCAGTGGCTCACACCTACACTCTCAGCACTTTGGGATGCCAAGACAGGTGGATTGCTTAAGCCCAGGGGTTCCAGACAAAGCCTGGGCAACATGGCAAAACCCTGTTGCTACAAAAAATACACACATAAAAGAACCACAGACTATTTCGGCATGGTGGTATGTGCCTGTAGTCCCACGTACTCCAGAAGCTGAGGTAGAAGGATCGCTTGAGCCCAGGAGTTCAAGGCTGCAGTTAGCCATGATCATACCACAATACTCCAGCTTGGGCAACACAGTGAAATCCTGTCTCAAATAAAATAAAATAAAAATAAATAGATAAACCTTCATGGTTTTGAAGGAATTTAACATAACATCATTTCATACAAGATCCATGACAATTCTGTAAGATAGGCAGGGTGAGTGTTTATACCATTTTGTAGATAACCTCAGAGAAATCAAGCAATTTGGTCAAAGTCCAAATGAATAACAAATAAACATGAATAATAAAGTGCCAGAAATGGATCTAGAACCTGATGATACATGACAGTAATAGAAACAACATGTTTAGCTAAGCTTCAATATCTTGGAGGAAAGAGACTGAGAATTTGAAAAACAGGTACACTTCCGGTTTTGCTGTTGAATCACTGACTCACCAGGGGATAAATTAACCCAGGACTCTATTTCCACATCTCCCAAATTGAAGATAATGGGTCTTGCCATCTCACAGGGCCCAGGGAAGATTTATCAGACAATGCTTGTGTAAGGTACTATGAGCATTGACAATACAAGGCCCATGGAACCATGAGTTACCATTGCTCATCGGGCTCCTATTGCATCATTCGTCTTATTTTCTGCTTGCTGGCTGTGGCTTCTCTGCTCGACCTGGTCTCCCAGCTCATATCTTGAGCTACTGAATGGTTTGGAGTGTTGCATGATGTATTTCTCTTCCTAGTAATTAATAATATGTACCTGTATCAACTGGTACAGTGTTTAAATTACTGTGTGCTCAGTGGGTGCGGTGCCACGACACATTCTCACTCCTTCTCCTCAGGCAAGTCTTGCTTCATTGCACAGATGCTTTTCTAAGTTCAAATCCATTGGCAAAAAGGTAGACTATAGGTGGCAATGAGGGCTGAGGCAAGATGCCTAATATGAAAGCAGTGATTAAGGAGGCCCTGTACTTAAAAGGTTGTCACCTGAATGTGTTCAATGGCTACAGCCACAAGGAACAAGAACAAACCTTGGGTCATTTGGGTTGGTGTCCTACAATGACCTTTCCCACATCCCCTGCATTCCTCATAGCTGCTGCCAAGTAGCATAGCCAGATTTTGAAAGGTACAAAAAGGGTCCCTAGGGTCCCAATGGACATTTTTTGTATCTTGAAACTCTGGCTATGAAACTATAGGGGAGAGGAATTGAGGAAAGATCTCTACCTTCTTTATATCTTTGGCCTATTGCTATTATTATTTTTTAAGAGAAGCTGAGATTTTAGAAGGCAGTCTGGACTCAGGACCTTGCTGTCTCTTTGGATGTTATTTATTTGACCCTTAAGTGTACACTTGAACTGATGGTTAGCCCAGAGGACTTCATAACCCCACCTTCCTGCACATCCAGACCAAAATGCAGCTCCTTTTTTTCTGAATGTTAAGGAGATCCTGCTGGGTGATGGGTTCCAAAGATTGTGGCCCGGTATATTTAAATTTTAAACAAAATGTTTTGATTCAAGGCTGGGAGGAGATATAACAATAACAAATACACAGCAGGTAATAAAATTCCTTGTGGACTGAATCTGGGGAAGTTTTAAAAAAAATCTTACTCATACTTTCAAAACATTTCCACTTAACGAGGAATGTTGAGCTCTATGGCTCATCTGGGGTGAGCAGCGTTTATTAGTCTTGCGAAATAAGCCTTACAGTAACTGACATTTTGTTTTTCTGAAACTTGTCTTTTAGAAACAAAGATTCACAACTGCATTTAAAAAAATCTCCCTGCTATGGCCATTTGAAAATAGAATGCTGGCAACTATTTTTTCACCTCTAAAAGTTTTTTTTTAAAGACCCCTAGAATCTCATTTCATTGTAGGACATTATCCCTCTCAAATTTAGCCTTTAATTCTCCTTAGGTGCAGCTAACCAGGGAAATGTATTTTCGCCTCTGGGGCTGAATTAAGCTGGGTATGCATACACTGGGTATGACTGTACTGATTGGTCATATCAGAAAGACCTGGGTGCTGGTGGGTTAAGAGGCATTATGCGGAACCCCATCAGCTGCAGCTCCTCCTCTGAGATATTCTCCCTTTCCACAGATCCAGCAACACCAGTCAGCATCCAGGAAAGGAGGGGTACCATGGAGGAATGGTACACTGGAAGAGAGGCACTTCCTGCAGCGCCACTGCCTCTGTTCTGGCTGAGGAGGAAAATGCTGTGCTGAGAGTTAACTGCGCTGCAGGTCACTTAGGCATCTAGGAGTTAACTCACAAAGCCTGTACTGAGAGAACGAGTCGAGGATTTAATTCCTCTCCTGTTACTATGATCTCCAATGTGATGTTGGAGTTTGGAGGAACAGAGTGGGGAAGCATCAGAAATTTCTCTAAACCAGACTCTGGGGCCAAATCAGTTTAGGAAACTCTATCTCCCCTTCTGGGAAAGCCAGAATATACTTGCGTATTAAGGACTCTGAAAATTTTTTCAGTAAAAAACCTGAATAACTTTGGTTAGTTTCAGATTTCCATGATCTGATGACAGAACCTGTTCTCCTTTCCTTCTTTCAATTTTTCTTCCTGTTTTTTAGGGTAGCATTGGATAATATCCTGGGAATGAATATTCCATGGGGCACACTTTGGAAAACTGTGCCTTAATCCATGATCTCACACATTCCAAGCTGAAAAGATGCCTGGAATTGAAAAATTGTTGATTTTCCTCCCGTAGGAAGAAACTTCCTACATAAGAAAATATTTTGGTTTCAAGTCTTGATGTACTAAAAGTTATTTGTAAACTGTCATCTTACTAGCACGGCTTAAAGACGGTAATTCAGCCAGCACCTCAGTGTTTGTACATTACTATTTGTGGGAGTCCCTCGGCAAAACCTATCTCAGATATTGCCGGGAGGAGGGAATTTCATTCTAGAAGGATTTGTGGAGGCTTATTAAAGTACACACTCTATAATGGGAAAAAATAATGAGGGACTCAGAATGAGAGCAAACAAGGGTAGGAAAAAATAAAGCCAATACAATAATATGGGCCAGAGGTCTGTATGTTGATAGAGATTGGCCACAAATTTGGATCTGGGTATCCGAAGCAACTCAAGGAAATACAGAAACGTGATCATTTACCCAGTTCACAGTGTCCATAAAATAAATAAATAAATAAAAAAGTGGGCTGGGCACAGTGGCTCACGCCTGTAATCCCAGCACTTGGGGAGGCTGAGGTGGATGGATCACGAGATCAGGAGATCGAGATTATCCTGGCCAACATGGTGAAACCCTGTCTCTACTAAAAATACAAAAATTAGCTGGGTGTGGTGGTGCACACCTGCAATCCCAGCTATTCAGGAAGTTGAGGCAGGAGAATCACTTGTACCCAGGAGGTGGAGGTTGCAGTGAGCTGAGATTGCACCACTGCACTCCAGCCTGGTGACAGAGCGAGACTCCATCTCAAAAATAAAATAAATAAAATAAAATAAAGTAAAATAAATAAGTAAATGTACTGGGAAAGATACAGCTTTTACTGTACAGAGAGAAATCACACTTGTCAGGCATTAAGGGCTTCACTTTAGTGAGTCAAATGTTGGAGTGTATTCACCCGTCCACCCAGTAAGGGAGCATCAGTGAAAGTGTCATATTCAAGAACAGAAAATCAAACACATGTTCTCACTCATAGGTGGGTGTTGAACAATGAGAACACATGGACATAGGGAGGGGAGCATCACACACTGAGGTCTGTGTGGGGGATCTAGGGGAGGGACAGAGGGGGGTGGGGAGTTGGGGAGGGATAACATGGGGAGAAATGCCGGATATAGGTGATGGGGATGGAGGCAGCAAACCACATTGCCATGTATGTACCTATGAAACAATCTTGCATGTTCTTCACATGTACCCCCAAAACTAAAACGCAATTATATATATATATATACATGAAAAAGAAAGTGTCACATTATTCCAGTGGCCAATCCTTAGTGAGAGGGAGATGAAGGTGTTTGCCACCTGCAGGCAAAGAGGAGGGAAAATTGAGTAATGTTCTCCTTTTGTCACTTCTAAAGGGGTCGCTGCCAATTTGGGGCACCATCATTATGATACTGGTATACAGAATACCAAGCAAGATAATGAAAACAGTGTAAAGTTGTTAGGGGTTAGTCAGAGAATATGCCTTCTTCAACTTCTTCCCCAAATCTTTGCCCTTCTAGTAACCTGAGCTATAACTTATGAGTTACTGCCCAGAACTACATATTGGCAAAATTTTCAGGAAGTACTCTAGGGGATGAAGTATCAGACAGGAGCAACAGTCAAAATGCATCCTCTTCATCCTGCAAATGTTTTATTGTGCAACCATAACCCTGTACCTTGAGTCAATTTCCTCACTTAAGGAAAAAAAAATCTGGAGCATCCATCCATCGCAACTGTTATAAGTAGAAAAATCCCCCATAAAAGGACATGAACATACTGAAGTATTAAGTACTTAAAATGAAGATTATGTTTGGAAATTAAAATGTGATTTTGATAACCCATTAAAAGCAATAGAACGGAGAAAGAAATTAGTAATTACCCCAATAGAGGTATGTTACTAATGACTATCTTTTCATTTGGAAATCTGACTCAGTTATTATCACAGTGAATTTTGTGTGCTATGGTGTAAAACTAAAAGCCAATGAAATTTATTGCTGGGACCATCATATAGAAAAAAAACAGACCACATCAAGCAGAAGCTTAGTAGCTTCTTTAATGCAACAGATGGTCTATTCACTTGGGAGCCTTGAAGTCTGGTTCCAGATGCTATCACTCCTTAACAGTTTGTGTAATATTTAGGTCTTTGGTATTCATATTCCATCTATTTACAAATGAGACTTGTGACAACCCACTAGTGGAAAATGCGTGTCACAACCTTTTCTTTCTAGCAGCATTGCTGACAGGTAGCAACCCCATCTTCTTGTCAGACTTGACTTTGTTCCTAAACCAAAGATTTTCTTACCAAGACCTCTGCCAATCGCAAAGAGACAATTTATGTGACCCGTGGCTTGCTTTGTAACCCACAACATATTACTGGCCCTCTCTCTCGCTCTTTGCAGATCCATTTTCATCAAAGCTACTGTCTCATTCAGGGGAAAAACAACAGAGAAAAATTCCCTGGTGGTATGTTCCCAAGTTGTACAGTTAAAATTTATCATTAAAAATATTTTAACATAACAATTAGTATTTCTGTTTTTTAAGAAAAAGTTCTTTTTTTCTGAAAACACTTCGGAAAAATACACATGAAAACCAAGATACTCTGTTTGACATCTATCAGATTGGCAAAAGTTTAAAACACCAGTGTTGAGAGGATATGGAGCAATGGAAACTCTTATCCAATGGTGGGGAAGAGTAAATTGGTAAAGCTAGTATGGAAGGCATTTGGACACATTAGACAAAGTTTACAATATGCCTATGTGGCCAGGCGCAGTGGCTCATGCCTGTAATCCCGCACTTTTGGAGACCAAGGCGGGCAGATCACAAGGTCAGGAGATCAAGACCATCCTGGCCAACATGATAAAACCCCGACTCTACTAAAAATACAAATATTAGGCAGGCATGGTGGCATGTGTTTGTAATCCCAGCTACTCAGGAGGCTGAAGCAGGAGAATCACTTGAACCAGGGAGTTGGGGTTTGCAGTGGGCTGAGATGGTGCCACTGCACTCCAGCCTGGTGACGGAACAAGACTCCATATCAAAAAAAAAGTGCCTAAGTCTAGGTAGGCACTTTAGAAAAACATACACATGTGCAAAAGGAGACATACAAAAGAATATCCATTACAATGCCATTGGTAATAAATTGAAAGTGTTCATCAAAAGACCATGGGCCAATAGATTGTGGCATATTTACTCACGGAGTACATCGGTCAAAGTGAATAAACTCAAGTGGCTTAAATCAACGGAGATAAACTACACAGTACAGCACTGAGCAAAACATAATATCAAGCCACAAAACTATAATGCAAAATGATGTGAGTGGGATGCCATGTACATAACATTTAGACACTTTCAAAATAATACTATGTGGTGTAGTCAAGTATATAAACATAGAATAAAAAATATAAAACGAGCATAAGAATGTTACACACTGAATTAATGATAATGGTTCCCTTCAGGAACAGAAGGATGGAGGCAGGCAGGGAGGGAGAGCATGGAACCTGGTAGGTTTATGCAGGGCCTCCATGGTACCTTTAATGTTTGATTTCTTTTAAATGATAATATAAATAGATGCTGAAGCAAATATGACATCAAAATATTAGAGTTTGACAAAGTTAGGTAGTAGACACATGAAGGTCTGTTATTTTTATGCTTGCCAATGTGTTTGAAATATTTCATGGTTTTCTTAATAATGATGTTGAGATCATAACTAGAAGGTTTTAGTTATAAAGTACCAGAGAAGGCTCATCATGATGCAAGCTTGTAGGCAAGCCAGTTCAAGCGTAGCTTTATAACAAAGCTCTCTGAGTTGATAAATGCCATCCTTTGCTTTGGCCAATTGTGTGGGTAACTCATTGACCTAGGTTTTATTTTTTTACACACTGCCCTCCTTGCCCTGTTTATTATGATATTAGCCAGACTCTCTCTTCCTGAGGGATAGAGCTAAATCAGAGCTCATTAAATGCACAACTCCAAACTGTTCCATTATATATTACCTCCATCTTCTCTCTCCACTGAGCATCATCTGCTATTGTGTTTACTCTATTACCGAGCTTAATTAAGTCCTTCAAGAGTTTCTCATAATCCTTCAAACGTCTGGTTGTTGGCAAACATGTGCCATTTATTTGTATTGCTTCTGAATTATTAACAAATATGTTTTTAAATTGTCTCTAGATTTCTAAAAGTCAACTCACCGTTCAATGAATGCTATGGTCTCATTTTACATATTTGCCCAACTCAGCTGGTTTTTTGGAATCTTTCTGAGATCAGACCTTTTATCTATTATTAAATTATGCCTCGAATTACTTAATGCGACAGTTGTTCATAGCCTTGTGAGAAGATCACACACAAAAACTGTAAAGCACTAGCTTTTCCTAACCACAAATATTCAGTCAATCCTTTCAAGGAATTTCCACAGATTAGAAAGATACAACGTAATTTATTAAAACAATGCCACGTTTGCTGCCTGTGCAGTTTTTGCTTTCTCCTGTGAAAGGAAACATTTCCTCAACTCCTAATGTGAATTCCCAAGATCTCTCTTCTCACATTTTTAAAAAACAGGTTAGCCATTAGCCAGATGGCGGCTCTTTAAAAATACTCTCACAATTAATAGTAAATGGTACCACTTTATTAGTGGTTCAGTCTTGTTCTACAGTTTCTTAAGATTTTTAAAAGCGGTAGCCAGGGGAAACCATAGCATCATTCCCCTTGACTCCTACAGCTTTCACTGGCAAATTCGCGTCAGCAGTCTACCACTTGGTAGACTTGGTTACTGCAAAGTAATTTGACATCATGCGGCACTGTGTTTAGCCTTTGTTTTCCTTGAGAGAATACCGATCTAATAGTTCCGTATGATTTTACCGTATGGATGCTATCATAGAGTTCTTGTTACTCTTTCACATTTTGGGTAATGTTGCCTTCAAATTCATTTTGAATAGTAAAAGTCTCAGTTCTTATGCAGTCCTAGCTGATAAGTACCCCCTCTGTTGTTTATTCCTGGATGGATACTGATCCAATCTGTGTGTCTGTGCTCTCAACGGAGCATCGTTATTCATTCGTTCAATCCAAACATGGCTATGGAACATCTTTCATGTCCATAATGTGGAGATGCTAGATGCTGTTGGTGGGCAAGAGAACCATAACCATCTCTACCCTTAGAGAGAACAATGAGAAATAGGAAAAAAACACAGGGTTCCGAGTGGCGCAAAACAAATCCCAGCCACCCCATCTTTATTTTGGGCCATTATACCTAAGAATTAGATCTAAATTAACAAAATACCTTTCAGGCAATGTCTTCGCTTTTCCTATTTTGAAACTCCCAAGATTAGACTTCTCTAAGGCGACGATAAAATTAAATCCTACCCACAGGTCCAAAAATTAAAAGAAAGTGGGATGTGGAGCGGCATGTGATCTAGGTAACATAGCACATTTTGCCTCTTCTTCTTCTTTTTTTTTTTTTTTTTGAGACAGAGTTTCGCTCTTGTTACCCAGGCTGGAGTGCAATGGCGCGATCTCGGCTCACTGCAACCTCTGCCTCCTGGGTTCAGGCAATTCTCCTGCCTCAGCCTCCTGAGTAGCTGGGATTACAGGCACGTGCCACCATGCCCAGCTAATTTTTTTTTTTTTTTGTATTTTTAGTAGAGACGGGGTTTCACTGTGTTGACCGGGATGGTCTCGATCTCTCGACCTCGTGATCCACCCGCCTCGGCCTCCCAAAGTGCTGGGATTACAGGCTGGAGCCACCGCGCCCGGCCTTGCCTCTTCTTTATTGTCCCTTTTTATACATATTTAGTCAACCTTCAGTAGCTCCTTCTGTGTCTCCAGCAAACAGATGCCTTTATTCTTTTAGCCTAATGATATGAAGAAAAACAGAAGGATGGGAAAAAGTCTTCAAGTACGTCATCTGCAGAGATAACAAATACTAAAATTGCATCCCTCAAACCATCTTTTCTTCCCAATTCAAGCTATAGAAAAGGTGAAAGATGCAGAAAGTTGCACTGTAACACATGAGAAAGTCTTCCCATAGAGAGCGGTGGATTTCTTTCTAGAAAAATGTGACTATGTGAAACAGAAGGATAAGAACTCAGAAGTCACGGTGCTTTTTCCCCGCTGGCTCTTAAACAATAAGATGTGAGGGAAACTTACTAAACAGTCAGTATTCAATATCAACTCCTTAGTGCCTGCTGTGGAAAATATTGATGGATAAATAATAGAAGTAAAATGTGGAAGATATCTGAAAGCTGATCTCCAATTTTCAGATATCAGAATTGGTAGAATTTTGTCACTGATGGCTTAGTATGCTTGAAGCAACAGTTAATCAGGGCAAATGTCATTCATGTCTCCCAGTCCAACGTTTTCTTTCCCATGCCACTGCCCCTCTTGTTTTGTTTCACTCAGGTTAGCAAAATGAGCTGCCAGCTTTTGCTTGTTGCCCTAGACATTCACAGACCCCTCCTGAGCTTTGGACCCTTTTAATTTTTCCTTTTGGTGAGGTTGTATAGTTTTTGATTGTGTGTTACTTAATAAAATATTTACAGAAATAAATGAACAGAAGCTTTAAATTCCAGGCAAGTGGCTTCAACATTAAGACAGTCTAATGAAATCAAATACAACATAGAAAGCTGAAAAGAAATTAAATTTAGACATATCAATAGGATTAATACCAAAATATTGGTTGGAGATAGACAGACTAATGACTACCATTTATTGTATTCCTAATATGTTTCCCTACATGTGACATATGTTGTCTTTAATTCTTATAACAACTGTGCTAGTTGGGGATTTTCTTTCTGCTATTTATGGTAATTAGAAGAATCCCACATAAAACTGAAAAAACTACATCTTTAGTCCTACATCATTTTTCCTGCTTGTTTACAGGAAAATAAGGTATGTCGCTAGTAACTTCAATGTAGTTACTTAAAATTCCTCTAAAAATATAAAGTGATGAATTCCCTGAGCTAAAAGGCCAGGTGCAGTGGCTCATGCCTGTAATCCCAGAACTTTGGAAGGCCAAGGCAGGCGGATCACTTGAGGCCAGGAGTTTGAGACCAGCCTGGGTAACATAGTGAGATGTCGTCTCTACTAAAAATACAAAAAATTAGCTGGACATGGTGGTGCATGCCTGTAGTCCGAGGTACTCAGGAGGCTGAGACATGACAATCGCTTGAACCCAGGAGGTAGGGGTTGCAGTGAGCTGAGATCATGCCATTGTACTCCAGCCTGGGCAACAGAGCAAGACTCGGTCTCAAAAAACACACAAAAAACAAACAAAAGATGCAATTGAGTCAGCAATTTGTCATAGGATTTATCATAGAACTAAGACATATTCTTACTTAAATTTCAAAATGTTTTAAGTACATACATTTAAAAATCTAAGAAACAATCACCTTAGGCTGTTTAAGAGAGAAAAATCACTTATTTACACACTTTATAGGCTAGAAAAGGAAGATACTGTAAGAGTAAATGATATGCCAGAGGCAGCCCAGTCAGCAACCATAAATAACACCCACTTTTTGCCACTTTTTGTATAAGACACTGGATACTTAACATATTTATAGAAATTACTGCCTGTTAGTCATTAACACCTAGCACCACCCAGCATGTAACAGTTCTACCTCTTCCTCATTTTAGCTTTATGTACACAAGGATCATGTCATCCATTCATTCAGCAGACATTTTAGCACTTTATATTTGTAAGCAACTACAGTACAATTATTGGGGCCAGGTGGGAATGAAGAAGGGAGGAAGAAGGGCAGAAATGTTCAATAAACCATCAATCTACTTCCACAAGGACATGAAACACATAGGCACTTGAAGAGTCAAATAATGTTATGTAATTGCAGATTTCTAATATAAATGAAAAGATCATCATGTAGTTTTTGTATAAAGAATAAAAGGTAACAGTGGCGAAAGAAGTCAGGATCCCTGGATTGAAGGCAAGACAATAACAGGTAGGAAATAAATAATGGAAAGTATGTTAAGCCATGCCAAGATCTTGTTTGCTCAGCTAATCAGTGATTCTGGCCAGCATCCATTGCTGTCAGCTACATTTATTGTGCACCATCTTTTGGAGGTGGGGGTCAAACCACCTTCATGACTGGCCAAAGGATCCAAGATTTTCTATACTTTATTTTAAAATACATCCAGATACAATGGGTTAAGCACATTAGTCAATTTTCACCTATAACCTAGCAACTATCAATTAACTTTTGTAGTTACTTCTAATCTATTATCCAGAGGTTGTTAGTTAACTTTTGAAGTTACCAAATCAGGAATGCACAGACCAGGGATACTTAAGTCTGCATGAGAACCTCTAGGAGAAATCAAGCCAGGGAGGGCCTCTGCATGGAAATGCTTCTCTTGTCTTTACTTCAGTCAGTCCTGGAATGTGTTAGGTAGCATGAGGAGTATTGGAAGGTTTCATCCGTGAAATGCAAAGTGTTCAGTTAATGTGGCTTGACTAGGAGTACTGTAAAGGCACCGCCACCTTTACATGAACAGAGCTAAAAATCAGCAAACCCAGGCTCCTAATACCATCCAGAGTTCACCTGTAACCTAGAAGTGCCATTCAGCCATGTGTCCCACCACTTACCAGGTAATTCTGGAGCTAGTGGCCACTGCTGCTAATGTATTGCTGCATGTGCCTCTAAAACATTTTTCCAACAAGGTCCTTAGCAGAGTGACTACAAGGACAAAGACCTGGGTCTTTACAGAGCTTCATGAGCAGGTTTGTGTGACTACTTTTGCACATACTTGCAAATAAATATTTTCATGTGTGGCAAACTGTGAGGCTTGTTTTCACTGTAAATATACCACCCACCAACCAGATTGTGGGGGATGAAGACCCACAGAACTCACTTTTCTCTAACTACCAGTTAATTATTAATATTGTCTATTAAGAAGAACCTGACCATCATAACTGGCCAAATTGGATGAGGATATTCTTCATGGATTGGAAAGCACTGTCAAATATTTATTAAAATGGTTTACTGTAAATATAGATCTTTAGCTTCGATTAACACACCATATTTTTCTATGTGCTTGTCACTGGACTGAGTCTTAAGAGCAAATACAGATATGAAAAATAAAAATCTTACCTAAATGTGCATACAGGCTTCGTGTGTGTGTGTGTGCGCACGCGTGCGCGCGTGTGCATGTGCGTGTGTGTGTGCGTGTGCGTGTGTGTGTGCACGTGTGCTTGTGTTTTGTGGTGGGGGAGTTCAGAAATCAGAGAAAAGAGACAAGCATATGTACAAAACACTTTCAATAGGCATGATTCTTGTTATGATAATAGAGTCATGAGCTGGGTATGATATTAAAGTATGAAATTTGAGCCCCTAATACAATTTAGTGGCAGACAGTAGAGTGAGCAAGTGAGGGCTAGAGAAAGTGGTACCTGCCATGTGTTTTGAAAGACAAGTTGGAGCTAGCTGAGAGAATGACAGGGAAGAGGGAGATGATATATTCAAAGGCATAAATGTAAGAGAACCCTAGAGGAGCCCAAAGTACAATAAAAGCCCCATGATAATGCAATAACTTGAATTCAGATATAAAGCAATTGGCTTGCTTGTTTACTTCATTACCCTTGCAAGACAGCCCTCTGCATTTTACATGATTGAATGTTCTAGACCCTACTTATGTGGCTATGGCAGCATTGCCTTCAGTTCATTGAAAGTGTCTGGAGTGTAAAGTATGTGGCTGTGAGTGACGGGGAGGGTTGGCTCTGCAGACTTAGGTCATGAAAGATCTTAGGTGCCACATGATAGAGTCTGGATTTTATCCTGAATGTAATGTTGAGTCAGAAGAATATTAAGCAGAGAAAAAGTCGTGTACAGATTTATGTTTAGAAAAATAACTGGCATTAATATATAAGATAGATGGAAGGAGCTAGAATGTATGCATGGAAATAGGGTAATATAATGAAGATCTGAACTAAAGCAATTGCAGCAGAAATGGAGACAGAGGGTTTCAAGAGACATTTGGAAGGACAAATTGACAGAACTTAATGACTAAAAGATGTGGACATAAAGGGAAAAAATGGCTGCCATCTTACATTTTGAACAACTCAGTAGAAGATGGATTAATTCCCCACGTTAGGCAATGGCTGGTTTGGGAGAAAGGGAAGATAAAGGATTTAGTATTAAATGTGTTGAAAACGTGTAATATATCTACATTTCCTTGACTATTTTTCTTTAGGTATTACAGTTGGGTTAGTCTAACGTAATGAAAAGCTATTAGGTTTCAATAGGTGGAAGTGGGCTGGATTTGATTCATTTTTCATGAGTTGATGGGGAGATTGGAAACAAAGCTGTCAGAGGTTTAGTTTGATGTTATTTGTCATCAGCCCAAACTAGAATTTTTAATAAATGGGAAGAGGCAAAATTGATTTCATTAAGGAAGAGGAAGTGAGAATGGAGACACCTTTCTTGGAAAAAAGACTAATTCCTAGTTAGGATCGTGCCTTTGTCATTAGTAATGCTGAATGATGAGTATGATGTGACATTAACATCACTTCTGGGGTGTGACATCCCAGAATGAGTTTTAGTAGCAAAAAGAGGGTTAATTTTTTGAAACTTCATTGATTTAAACATTCCATTCATCGTTCATATATATTGTTCACATGTATCCATCCATCCATTCATCCATCCATCCATCCATCCATCCATCCATCCGTCCATCTCTCCTTTCCTCCTTACTTCCCTCCATTTGATAAATATTTATTAAACATCTGCTAAGTGCCAGGCACACTGAAAGAGCAGGAAGAGTTTAGGAAAACTTTAAACAGAAAGGATAAAATTGTGGTCAGAACATTTTCCTGGAGATAATATGGAATCTAGGAGGCAAGTTTGCGATAACTAAACTGGATTAACACCTACTTTATGTTGGATTAGTTTTAGCTATAGCTCAAGTTTGTTTCATTTTTTTTTCCAGGCCCTATTTATGCTGTTTCCTTATAAACTATATAATCTTTCTTTGCTTACTGTTTCATGAGATTCATATTCCTTCTTCTAAGAATGGGGAAAAAACATGTCAAAAGGAAAAGCATCACTATGCTAAAACTACTAGGAACCCCTATGTTCACAAAAATCTAGACCTTTACTGACAAGGGCATGATAATAAAACAAGAGCGACATTTTGCTAATTAGTCTGCAGGCCCAAAAGACTCTGAATATTTCTGTTTTCAGAAACCATATTCTCATCAATTTTACTTCTGTGTGATTGCTATCTGGTTCCTACTGGAGGGAACAGAATTCTTTCAAATGTTGCTTCTATGAAGCATCTTTAGTGCCTTCAGTTATAAAGTTCAAAAAGAAACAAGGCCTATTAACTGTGTTGGTCACTAAAGATTTTAGGACTAATTTAGCATTAAGAGGATTTTTATCCATTGTTTCTCTTGGCGTAATTTCACATATATGATTCAGTACGTAAGTATAGCAACCAAAGAACAATTTGTGTTCTTTCTCCAATCTTAGGATAATTTAGATTAGCAGAACTAATATAAGAACCAATGACGGCCGGGCGCTGTGGCTCACGCCTGTAATCCCAACACTTTGGGAGGCCGAGGCAGGCGAATCACAAGGTCAAGAGATCGAGACCATCCTGGCCAACATGGTGAAACCCCATCTCTACTAAAAATACAAAATAAAAACAGCCGGGTGTGGTGGCGCGTGCCTGTGGTCCCAGCTACTCGGGAGGCTGAGGCGGAAGAATCGCTTGAACCCAGGAGGTGGAGGTTGCAGTGAGCCGAGATTGCGCCACTGCATTCCAGCTTGATGACAGAGTGAGACTCTGTCTCAAAAAAAAAAAAAAAAAAAAACCATTGATTTCCCCTTTTCCTCCAACCACCACCAGAACAGTGATTTTTAAAGCATGAACTGCAGTAAACAAGGGGTGTTCTTTAGCTAATAAGCAACTAATAATTCAGTTCTACACCTGTGACCCAATTGTTACCTCTACTAGCAACATGATATGTATCACAAATTCACCAGAAGACCTGGGTCAGGTAGGAAGCACTGCTACTTGCCAGCTGGGCAGGTTACCTACCCATAGTAACCTTTTATTGAGCCCTTACTATATGTATCTATGAACGGCAGGCATCCTTTTTTTGTGTGTGATACCACAGATTATCTTATTACATGCTACCTTATTAGTTCTATTCTCTTATTTAACTCCCCAACAATGCTATGAAGTAGGTTCTTTGATTATCCACAACTGAGGGACAGAAGAATTAACTTCCCAATATCACAAAGGTTAAGCTGAGACTTGAATTGAGATCCCTGATTAAAGGTCTGGGGGTTCTACTTGTTTCTCTAAGAGGTTTGATTTTTCTCATCTGTAAATGGAAATCACAGTAATTAATCACTCGGGTTTGCTACAAGAATTGAAAGACAAGTTACATAAGAGAAATCACTGTTGTCGCTATTCTGTTTTCTCAGCCAAATCAAAAGCCAGGAGAGTGCTTTTATTTCAAACCATACCTTTGTCCCCCAAATCCAGTCTCCACCATATTCTACTTTCTCTTCCCAGTATCTTTAAGACTTACTCATTCTTCTTCATTTTTGTTTCTCCAATTATATTAGTGAGAATACCCACACTTTTTATATTATAATTTCAATAACTATGCAATTCTTTTTCTTGCTCTAGCCTTTCCTTGCCCTGATCTAGCCTCTGACACTATCTGATTAATGCACAAAAAAATGCCATATTTTTATTGCCATGGGTCATTCTTCATTGCTTATGGGATAAAGACATTCTCGTATCTTCAGCCTGGTATTTAAGACTCTGGGTATCTTGGTCCTATTTTACAGACTCAAAATCATTTCCCAGCAGAATCTAATGGAATTTAGGAAAAAGGAGCATTTCCTGATCTGTTGAGTATCTGATATGCTAGGCACAGCTTGTACTTGGTGGGAAAATCAGGCTTAGGTATAAATCCTATGAAGGGAAGACCAGGAGCACAAACATCAAATAAATGCATACTCAGTCAATTACAATCAAAAAGGAAGGCTGGTGTAAGACTGAAAACTAACCTAGTATAGAGGTTCCAAGAAAATTCTCGAAGCAAAATAAAGCCTTCATCCCCACCTTCATGAAATTGTTCATTCTCTTCCTTTCCTTACAAAACTCCCCACTCTTCTCCATGCAAATCCAAGTATCCTATGAGTACTTTTAAGGACACAGCTTAAGTCCTATTTGTGCTATTAAGCTTTACATAACTTTCCTAGCCTCCAAAAATCTTGTCTTTTTTTCCTAAAATTCTTAGTGCCTTGGTGGCTCTTCGTTACTGCTCTCACACTTGATTATGTAATAGATTATGGATTTTACAGTTACTGTAACTTGAGTATCCATGTTTTTACCTAAGAATCCTGTGTTCTTTTCCTTTAGATTCCATATGCTATAATAAACAAATATTTGCTTAACAAACAGCTGAGTGTTTTAGGGTGTGCATATCTAGGTGCTACAAATCTACGTAACAAAAGCACGGTCTGGAATCATGGCTCTAATACTTTGAGCAATCTTCCTAAAGCTTGCAATTAACCTAATCCCACTCTTGTTCATTTGCTTTTGGTTATATTTGAGATAAAATTTGATACTCTTTGCACTAACACTGCGGAGAAATGGATTGCTTATTGTTCTGGAAGTTTGGCTACATTAATATTACCTAATGTTAACAAATTCTGTAAAAGCCCCAAAGCTAAACCTGCCTATGAAATACACTGCTCCCTGTTATTTACTTTCTGGATTACATATTTAATGCCAAATTACCACATAAAACCAAAGATAAGTCAACCAAATAAAGACCTTAAATTTCAGTTCTTGTTATGTCTCTGAAAAGAATGTAATCTGCGTAACGTAGTTCTGTAATTTTTTTTCCTGATTTTCAAAGCTCTGCTCATCATAAAACCTAAAAACAGCTAATGAAAGCTAGCAGGATTCAGTGAAGATAAGTGAAAAAAATCACAGGAGTTAGGTTTAATTTTGGTCCAAAAGTTTTCCAGAATAAATCATGTTCAGGTTGTGTAGAGAGGTATATGAGAGTTTAGATATGCCAAGTGGCATCCCAATTCATTTGTTTCTCTTTGTGGGGTAAACGTCAAAGTATAACACTACTCAAATGGGAGGAATTCCAGAGGATCCACACTTATCCCACCTCCCCACAGCCCCCACAATATTACCGCTCTTGAAAAGACTATGTTCAAAACAATCAACGATAGGAAGCCCATTTGCCATAGAATCCTTGCATGTGGTCATCATAAAGCTTCCCAAACCCCAGGAGTTCCATCTCTTCTATATCCAGAGTACCTAACTTCTGCACCTTGAACATGGTGCCCTTTGAGTGAATAGGACAAAATACTAACCTGCCCAAGAGGCAGCCACTCTGGATTGCATGCCTGTGTTCCACCGACTTGTAAGTAAATTTGAACAGACTTCTTTCTATTCTAGACTTTGATTATTGCTGCACCAAACTCACTCATTTGTTCAACAAATACTCGTTGGGTCACTAAGCACCAGGCAGTATTCCAGAGAGTAATTCTGTTAGTTGTGCCAATAGCAAGGTGAGCATCTTTACAGACATGAGTAGTTCTGTTTGACAGATAGCATAGAGAGTAGAAAGAGGATATGGGAAGTAAGAACAAATTAAATATTTATTTATTTATTTATTTAGGATAGTCTCACTCTGTCACCAGGCTAGAGTACAGTGGTGAGAGTGCTCACTGCAACCTCCACCACCCAAGTTGATTCTCCTTCCTCAGCCTCCCGAGTAGCTGGGACTACAGGTGTAAGCTACCAGGCCCAGCTAATTTTTTTTGTATTTTTAGTAGAGACAGGGTTTCACCACGTTAATCAGGATGGTCTTGATCTCCTGATCTCGTGATCCAGCCACCTCGGCCTCCCAAAGTGCTGGGATTACAGGGATGAGCCACCGTGCCCAGCCAGTGAGAACAAATTAAATCTTGCTTCAACACTTAGTGAGGCCTGTCACTAAAATCTTTGAAAGCAGATGTCTTCGTGTATAAAACAGTAATAGCTCAAAACTATTTAATGAGTGCCTCAATGTGCAGGCCCTGCTAGGTACTAGGAATTCAGTGTGGCCCAAAGCAGATAAGGACTCTGCCATGATGGGGCTAAATATTGCAAGCATGTTGACGCACGTTGTTATTGCACATTGACTCTTGTTAGTTTCTGTGGTGGTTTTAAAATGTATCCACAGGATCTTCAGCACTTTTCCTTTCAAAAGGTGCAGCCTAATTTCCTTAAATATGAGTCAGGCTGAAGGACTTGTTCTCGTGAATAGAGTGTGGCAATGTGACGCTCTAAGACATTTGAAAGCAGTCCAGAAAAAGGACAGTTTCTGCCAATCTTAGATTTTTGGCTCTGGAGAAAGCCAGCCACCCTGTCATGAGGACACTCAAGTAGCCTCAAGGCCCAGTGGGGGAGGAGCTGAGGCCTCCCACCAACTGTCAGTGCCACCCACCAGCCATGTGAACCATCCATCTTAGAAACAGATCTTCCGGCCCTACTTGAGATGTTGGATGACTGAAGTCCTAGCCCAAATCCTGACTGCAAATTTATGAGACACCAAGGCAAAACCATGTGGTCATTAAGTCACTCTGTAATGTTGGACCCCTAGAAAATGTGGGATAACAAGTGTTTATTATTGTTGCCACTAAGTTTTGAGGTGCAATTTGTTATAGAGCAATAGACACCTAATACAGCCTGTGATATAAAGGTCTGGATGGATATAAAGTAGAAATTTACCTCCCACACAAAATTAAATAACTCCTTATGGACTTCCAGTGTTTCCATTACTACAGGATAAAATCTAGATTTCTAGCCTAGTATTCAAAACCCTACATGATCAAACCCCACTCAAATTAATCTCTTTTTCAAAATTTTTAGAAACAGGGTCTTACTTTCTTGTCCAGGCCTGGAGCGCAGTGGCGCAATCACAGCTCACTGCAGCCTCAACCTCCCAGGCTCAAGTGATCTTCCCAACTCAGCCTCCCAAATAGCTGCTGGCACCACAGGCACATACCACCACATGTGACTAATTTTTTATTTGTATTTTTTTGTAGAGATGGTGTCTCCTTCTGTTTCCCAGTCTACTCTCAAGCAAAACACTCTACTCTGGCTAGACTAGTCTACCTATCTTTAGTCAGTTATCCCCGAGAAGCTCTGCCTCCAAAATTTTGATCATGCCCCTTCCCCGTCTTGAAAACCACTTCCTCTTCTTGTTGCAGATTTGCTTGTTTTCTTCCAAGCTTAATTTAGTCCTGAAGTAATTCTCAATTACCCTAATTTACAGCAATCTTTTCTTTTTCAAACATCTGGTAGTTTTCATTGCCAATGCTGCCTACTTAACATTTATTTTTTTATTTGCACAATTGTTACATATCACTATTAATCAGTAAATATTTGAGTTCCCATCATGCACAAAGTACTGTGCCAAGATCTATATTTAACACTTTAATTATATTCAACTTTTTGTTTTAAAAAATATATTATGGCCCATAACCTTTCTTGTGTGTTTCTTCACTTTCAAAAATTTGATCGTAAGCAACTTGAGGTCAGAACGCAGTCCCATTCTTTATAGCCCTAGGCACACCCTTGTAGAATATAAATCTCCAGGAACATCTTTCTTACCATCTCCGTATAGGACAGCAATTTCAAAATCCTGAAAAGCTTTTGACATTTCTCATTCTTTTGATATTTATGAAGCCAGAAGTGCAGTGTTATAAAGCTATTGTGGGAAGCACTTCTTTGCATGGACCTGGGTTCCCCGGGCATGGAGCTTATCAATGAAATCATCTTGGAAAAACACCAATTCAGGAAATTGTAAATATGTCCTTCCTTAGACACTGCTCTAACAGTACTCTCTGAGAGGAGGTGGTTTGCTCCTCTTTGCCACTATCCTGAAAGTGCGTCTTCAATACAAGACATGAAAAATGGTGTGAGACTTCTGATATCCTGAGGATTATGGTGAAAGACAGTGCTGAAAAGGAGAGGATGCTGGCAGCCACTGAAAGCCTGAGAGCTAACTCAGGTGAAAGCAAGTTCTCTGTGATTATTCAAAGAATTAAACCCATTCTCTGGTTCGTTTTCACAGTCATGAGCTAGTGAAAAATGCACACTGATCTAAAGTTTCTTTTAAGTTGAAAAGAAAGGAAAAAGTAGTTCTCAAGCTTTAAATAGCATTAGAATCACCTGGCGAGCTCTTCAAAATTAAAACTGTCTGGTCCTCAACACCACCCCACTCACCACCACCCCCAGTTCCATCTCCACCTCCAGGTACCAGCTCAGAAAGCCAATACTCTGGCATCTCTTTATTTCAACAGACATACTTACATCCTTTTGACTGAGGTAGAGTAGCTGGGTACATCTGTTTGTAAATCCCCAAAATAGAGAAAAGACAAAGAAGAAAAATATTGGTAATAGCATGTGATTTCTGTTTTATTTTCTCCTTAGTTTGCTGCATTTTCACTTCCTAAATTGTGTAACACTTATTTGGACAGTACGAAATTAGAGGGTTATGGCTAACCTTGCATTGAAAACCTTCATAATATAAAGAATAATTCTCTATTTTTTAAAGAAAGCTAGATTTTAAAAAATCTGAAAAGAAAATGAAGAATTGAAGGAGGGGTGTTTAAAAAGCCAAAGAAATGGCTAGCTCAGATAGAGAAGTATACAGATTTCTTTTAGCCTCAGTTACTATTTCTCTTAATTGCCTTATAATCAAGAGATCATGAAAAAGAAGACCAAAGTGGAAGCCTTAAAATCAGATTTCCCAATCCAGCTACCAGCTCCTACTCCTTAAAACCATCCCCCACACATCTTCAGGAACACTTTCTAAACTATTGTCTAGCCCCAATGGTCCTATTGTATTTGTACACACGTGTGTGAGTGTGCATGTGTGTGTATTTATGAGTATTTGATGTATGTATAGAAAAGAGTCCTAGCAAGTGTACACTGAAATGTTAACAGTGGCTCTCTTTAGAGGGTGAGATTATATAGGACTTTCATTTTTGTAATATGCACATCTGTATCACATTATTTAATTTTAATGAGTATGTATATCTATAGTCAGAAAAATCTATCAACATTTTAAAATAAAACTAATTAGCAAAAAAAAAAAAAAAAATTCCAGTGGCTTCTCATCATCTTTAAAATAAAGTCTAGGCCTTGTGCGGTGGCTCATGCCAATAAACTCAGGACTTTGGGAGGCCGAGGTGGGCAGATCATTTGAGATCAGGAGTCTGAGATCAGCCTGGCCAACATGGTGAAACCCTGTCTTTACTAACAATCCAAAAATTAGCTGGGCATGATGGTGTGCACCTGTAGTTCTAGCTACCTGGGAGGCCGAGACAGGAGAATTGCTTGAATCTGGGAGGAGGAGATTGCAGTGAGCCAAGATCGTGCCACTGCACTCCAGCCTGGGAGACAGAGCAAGACTCTGTCTTGAAAAATAAAAATAAAGTCTAATACTTTTGGTTTGGACCAAATAGCCTTATCTATCAGTACTCAAAAAGCATCTTCCTCTTTCAGGCAAAAGAGATTCCAAATTCCTGGCACATCTAACTCACATTCTGTGTCCTCACTCATGTAAGTTGCTTTCTGTAAGAAATGCAGTGACACTGGTTACCTAACTGACAGACTCCTACTCATTGTTTAAGACTCATGCCAAGTCTTAGCACTGAACTCCACATTGGAGCTAAGGGAAAAGAAAAGTTGGTAATCCTGATCCTGATTTTACTTTAAATATTGATATTTTGTTCATCATAAGGTTTCATATTAATTTTGATTTTGTAAAATAGTGTCTTGAACTATTACTGATCTTGATGATGGAGTTTTTTCACCCCCTCTCATTCTGTAGTGCACTTGGTCCTAGGCAAAGTTGCTAACTCCATCTTCTCTGCTTCCGTTTGGGACCTACCTCCACTGTGGATTTTTTCACATTGCAACAGTTTCTGATATACTTATTGCTCTCTTACAGGCTTGATTGCTGTGATGGCTCATGGCTTTCTTAATTAGTGTTTAATGGATGCAACAAGTGCCCTTTAAATATGTGATGATGGCCATTAACTATGAAACTTTAATAAAATCTCTTAAAATTTCTTTCTTTTTTTCTTTCTTTTTTTGAGATGGATTTTCACTCTTGTTGACCAGGCTGGAGTGCAATGGTGTGATCTCAGATCACTGCAACCTCTGCCTCCTGGGTCCAAACAATTCTCCTGCCTCAGCCTACCAACTAGCTGGGATTACAGGTGCCCACCTCCAGGCCTAGCTGATTTTTTTTTATTTTTGGTAGAGATGGGGTTTCAACATGTTGGCTAGGCTGGTCTCAAACTCCTGACCTCAGGTGATCTACCCACCTTGGCCTCCCAAAGTGCTGGGATTACAGGCATGCACCATGGTGCTCAGCCCCATAAAATCTCTTAAAATTTCTGAGCCTCAGTTTCCTCATTTGCCAAATAATGGCAAGATAACTAGATTATCTTCATGATACTCAAGGATAGATGCTATACTCTATACATATATAGCATTATAAATACTACCTTATAGAAAATAATATCCAACACTTTTATAGCTCTTACATATAGCAAGCACTTATCTAAGTATAACAAGTTTTTTTTGTTGTTGTTGTTCTTGCTATTTACTTTTCAGATCCAGGAAAATCTGGCATTAGCCAGGTGTGGTGGTGGACACCTGTAATCCTAGCTACTCGGGAGGTTGAGGCAGGAGAATCACTTCAACCTGGGAGATGGAGGTTGCAGTGAACCAAGATCACACCACTGCACTCCAACCTGGGTGACAGAATGAGACTCCATCTCAAAAAAAAAAATGTTATAAAGATGTTATAAATATTCAGCCATTCATCTTATCAGATAGACATGGACATTAGCGTTGCTCATCTGAGAGGAGGCCTTGTCTGACAAAAGGTCCTCTGCTCTTATGAAGGAAAGAGAAAAGGAGTAAAAACCAGAAGACATTTGGTTCCCATGGCTGATTTCAGTGAGACAATCACCTTTGGGAAGCTTGTAAGGTAGATCACACAATGTGGGAATGATACAGGACGAAGAGAAAATACTCTTCCTTACTCTTAATTCTTCTACTTGTTAAAATTACGTTTTATTGTACATCAGAGGTATTTCTTATTCTCTGATGCAATTCTGTATACTGAGCCTAAGAGGGCGTTAGTTGAGAAATCTTGTCATCGTGTTAGCTGGCATTCAGGTGTGCTCATCCACACTATGTGAGAGTCAGGCCAGGAGCTGGGAAATGCACCACTGCCAGCAGGAGCTGCAGCCATCCCTGTGAGTGATGCAGCCGTGTCCACATCTCCCCCCTCCCTGCATGCTTCAGACAGCTCTGCACGGTGCACTGGAGGAAACAGTCCCAGTTGAATCCCAATCTCAGTTTCTATGACTTCCACAGAATTTATCTCCGTGTTGGTATCTGAAGGGTCAGTAATGTTTCCCAAAAATTCATGTACTATGATTTGCTGATGGAAGAAGTACAGGATGGGTCTTTGGTTGTAAAGGTCAAAAGCTGTTTCAAATTTTTCTGAAACTTCTTAAGCAAGAAGCAGGCAGCAAATGCTCCTACACAAAAATCTCTTCTACATATTCAGAACTCTTAAGTATTTGTGATGGAAATTCCCAGGTGGATCTAGCTTGGAAGGAGTGACAGGGTTTTACATTCATTTTCTTTCCCCTATGTGGGCATTATGGACATTTTTTTGATACTATTGTCAGATTTACCTGGATCTGAGAAGTAGCAAACCAAAACAAGCTAACTCCTTGTCCCTTACCCATCTCAGACTCACACTAGGTTTTTGCCATTCATCATTGGCTTTGAAGTTTGCCTCTTGACAAACTGCTGCATGTAGAAATAGAGATTGAATTTTGTAATCCAGTCACCCATATCAATCTTCCAAACTGTATCAGATTCTAACCTTTTGCATTCTGACTTTGTTCCCTGTTAGGAATCATGCTATACCTTGCAAGTATGGTGGTATGATGTGATTTCTGCTATTAATGGACTATCCATCCAATGAGTGAGTCAAGATTGAAGCATCAAGTGCTCAAAGATCACTACAAGCCAGTACTTCAACAAGAGAGATGTAAAGGAATATTGATTGGGGTTTGAGTGATCAGACGCGGCTCAATGGGAACGTCTTGGACGTAAGCTTGGCTTTTAACTGGCATTCAAGGGGAGACAGGAGGACACGCATCAGTGTGGGAGTGAGAATGAGATGTGTGGAAGACATTCAGACACCTCCTCCTTCAGCACAGGCATTCTACTGCAGAACAGAATGAACACAAAGATGGAAGAATCCTGATGAATGGAGGTCTTGAAAGTCAGACCAAGAGAAGGTGAAACCTGCTCTTTGGGCCCCAGTGTTTTAGGGAGATTATCTGATGTTGAAACTTGGAAAGAATTGGACGTAGGGCTCCCAGACAGACAGACAGACAGACACACACACACATACACACTTTTACACACTCACAAAACTATGGAAGCCATCCAAGCATAAGACAATGGGTTCTTGAACCAAGGGGTGGCAGGAAGGATGGAAGGGCAGCAGTAACTCTGCGACACATTTCACAAAGGATTCTGATTGCATGCCGGCAGTTAAGGGAGGTAAATGAAGGGAGGAGTCAAGGATGAGTCAGATGTTTCTAACCTGAGAGACTAACTAGTGTTGACAGTACTCATGAGAATGCAGAAACTGGATTGAGCAATCCACAGCAAAAGATAAGTGATGATGAATTCTGAGCTTCTCAGAACACACACACACACACACAAAACCTATGTAAATTTTGAGCCTATCAAGATAGCAAATAAAATTATTTCCCGTGGGTCCCTCAATTTTTTTCACTAGATCATGGGTGTGCTGGAGACCATGATGCAGTCTGGAATCCTACACCCATGCCCTCGCCCTCACTTCCCTGAAAACATACCACGGGAAAAGTCAGCAGCAAGAGCAAGGCCAGAAAACAACTCACCGCTCTGACTTTCACAACCCTCATCACTGAGATGCCCCGTAGGCTCTTTCAACATTAAGACGGCACAATAGCTCCTCTTAACAATTCAGGCACTGGAGTCATGACAACATGCATGGACCGTCCTACAAACCACCTACTGATCAACAATTTCAATCTTCCTTCTCATCGTTTTTTTCCCAGAGCTAAGAAGTAGGAAAAGAACTTGAGTTCATTTTTACAGCAATGCTCAATCTATGACAGTGCTAATAAGTGGTATGAGGAAGAAAAATGAGTTACTGTGATGAACCAGACCTCAGGACTGCCATTGATGGCACCCATGATCTAGCTAAAACCACCTATCTGTAGGTATCTTGTTCAAAAATCCAGCACATAATAACCATGTGAACATTGGTCAATTACTTAACACGTTTCTCGGTCTCAATTTTCTCATCTTTAAAATAGGGACAATCATATTACATGGTTCAAAGAAAAGAGGTATTAACTAAGGCATGCAAAGTACTCAGCAAAGTGTCTGACACATAGCAAAGTGTTCAATAAATGTTCATCCCTGTCATCACTTTATGACTCCCTAAGGATAAAGGGTATGCTTTGTAGGCAAAAGGTCATGCTAAAAATGTTGGACAATCTTGCATTTACCAAAGCTGTTAAGTAACATCTGGATGGGTGCTATTTAGTATAACTCTGTGATAATATAAATCTGAATATAATTCAATTCGTGGTTGGCTCCTGCATCTCAACCAGCCCTGATTTTCAAGTGTGGGATGAGCTGAATTTCTTATTCCCAGAGGGTCCAGTGGTGTCAGAAAGCGACAGCCTTCAGATAGTTGGGGCTTAATGCAATGTGCGGTCATATTTGCACAGTATGATTTCCATTGTACTTTTAGAGATATTTAGGGAACAATTGAAAAACATTGTTTTTCATTAACTTCACTAAAGTGTGACTCCTTGTTTGACATGACTGCTTTTTTTCGAATCTTCTTATCTCATTCTGTCAGGGTTTTACTATACTTGAAAAACAGTTGCACAGTAATTAGGGACTCCTCGTCTGGACTTCCATGGGTATATATGTATTAAAAGGAGACAAAATAAACTTGCAGCACATTGCAGCTTGGCTTAGTCTAAGTGTGTCTTGTGGAGATTTGTGCTGTTTTGTTTGCCCTTGTTCCTAAGCAGGGTTTTTTTGTTTTGTTTTGTTTTGTTTTTTTGGCTTTAAAATTTGCTTCTTGACAAGCTGCTGCATGTGGAGATTATAAGAGATTGAAACTACTTCAAACTTGGCACTTCAGCTCATTTCTTCCCTGTTTGAATGAGAAGAATTAGGGCCTGCCTGCCAGGCTTAAAAGGTTTTCTTTACCTGGGATTTGTTATTTGCAGAGGCTAGTTACCTAAGCTGTTTGTTGCAACACAGAAGGGAGTGAGTGAAGTCAGGTGATGTCAAGAATATGTATGTTATCTGGACCAGTACCCATGGTGTCAGGGATTGCAGCTGGTTCCTTCTCATCAAAAGTGCAGACTTCTCCAGATGCCCAACCATCAAAAAGACTATGAAGGGAATCTCTTAAGTCGCTAATTATACTTATTCTAAATGATTTATCAAGTCCTACAGACCCGCCTGGCTCTTCTGGGGACAGAATGTGCCCAGGGTATTACAACTTCTGTTCTCGTTATGGCTGAGTTTCATCCAGAGGCGGATTCTTGAGTTGCATCTTCACTTGTCTACTGCCCAGCTAGCACTGTAACCCACAAAAGATTTTAACTCTATTAAACAGAAACTCATTTCTATGATAGTTCAGCTACAATGATTCATGCAAAATTAGTTGGACAGTGAATACGAATAGTTAACATAACTCTAATACATACATTGGAATGCACCAGCTCCCCATATTTCTTGATTTCATAACTGAGACAAAGCAGGGGTGTTTCTATTCCTAGTTTCTAATTTTCAGTTCACCTTTACAAAAGGTAAATGATTCAACGTGAAAAATTAGTACTGACTACTGGTTGTAAGAAACGTGAGTTCATGAACTTAAAACCAGATTCTGGAGCCGGACTGTTTGGTTTCAAATCCTGACACCACCACTTATTAACTGTGCCATCTTGGTCAAGTTACTTAGGTTTTCTGGGCATTCCTTTTCTTAACTGTGAGATGAATAATACAGTCACCACCTTACTAAGTGCCTGGTACACAGTATGAGATCAAGAAATATTTTTATGATGATGATGAATTATTAGCCAGTTCTAATCTTTCAGCATAAAAGACATAATGTGAGAAACAAAGAAAAACAAGAGCAATTTTAAAAACAGGATAAAAATATCTCAATCAAAACTATCGTCTCAAAGTTATTCTCTTTCTACCACAAAAGACGGAGAAAAAAAGTAACTGCTTCTATACCAGTCTCACATTCTCCAAATTAATTACATTTTATATTCTATTGATTACAGAATGTACTGAAACTTTGGGCACAATTTTTACTTGGCTCTTATTAACCTAGACAGGAGTTTCTCGACTCAGAAAGAATTTTTGTGTAAAAGGGTAAGATACGGTAAATCTCATGGACAAAGTGGCCGTTTTCAACACCTTTCTCTCCTATCCCATATAATTGAATTTTGGCAAACTGTCATCTTCCTGTGTTGCAGGTTTCTCATTTGTAAAGTGAGAGGGTCAGTTCCAGTTGTAATAACAAACCAAAAAATTATTTTTTAGACTGAGTCTGATAAGGTCTAAGAGACTAGCAAACATCATTTCAGTGTTGGAACCATTCTATGACTTCGTACTGAGTTACCCACAAACAGAAAGATAATCGCTTCGTTGGCTACTTATTATTAGAGTATGATGATAGGTACACAGGAAAAAGCAGTGATTCATCTACTCTCAGGTATAATGTTTTTTTCAGAGCCCTTTAGATGAAAGCCTAAGAAGCACATGTCACATTTTCTCTAGTATTTTTTTCCCTCTAATTTAGTAAAATTATAAGAGTTTTCCACAATTTTCTCCATGAATCTCTAATGCCATCAGGTAACACCAATTAGTTGAAGACTGTTCATTCAAAGACCCTGTATTTCTCTCTTGGAAGTTTTACAAAAGGAACATTATATAACTGAAAAGTCCTTAAAAACAAAAAATTGGTGAAAATAGGTTGTTGAAAAGAGCTATTAAAATACTCCCTTCACTATTGTTAGCAAATTGATAGCATATCAAACCAGAATATTTAAGAGTATTTATCCTACTTATGTGCTATTTCTAAAGCCCATGCTACTTAAGACAGGTACAAATATATAAATGGATTATTTCTGAGGCCCATGCTACTTAAGATATGCACAAATATATAACTCCAGCAGTATACAATGGAGTCAGTCTGCTATAAATCATACACACATTATATGAAAAGAGCATGATTATGCTGTTTTTATGAACAATCTAATAAAATCTCATCAATAATTCAAATGACTTAAAAAAAATCCTTTAGAAATAAGGTACTATTTAAGTATAAGGAATTATTTCTTCTAGTACCAAGAGTTTAAATGCTCTATGCTAACTGAGTTGACATTTTCTTTTGAATTATCCTATTGGGCATGATTCACGTAAATTCTGCCATGGTTCTTAACTGATTTCTTAGAACTAGGTGATTAAAAAACACTGTAATTATTTTTAAAAGTCACTAGCTTTTTCTCTCTTTAAAAATGACTCAGTATTGTATTCTTTTACATAGCAAATTACCATAATTTATGTGAAATACAATCTGATTTAAAAATTAGATTTATGAGAACCTTTCCAGGAGATGGCTGCTTTGTGAAGCAAGAAACACCTGATTTGACTTTTCTTACTCTATCAAGAAAACTGGCTTCACAGGGAAAAAACAAAAATGAAAACAGCCTTTGTCGAACCACTGGGGTTAAAACCCTTGTCCACCTCTGAGGAATTTTCTGAGTCCTTTCTACGTTTTCATTCTGGATCCAAAGAAAATAATCATAATGAAGTATCAGGCATTCTGTCCATTTTATAACTTGACAATTACTAAATGTAACTGAAACAACACTAATTAGAGAACAGTCTTCTCTTGAACTGAAAGTGTTGACACACTTACACCACTCGAATATCAGCCCTAAAGAGAGAGAAGATACTTTTAAACTACTCTGGATGTTCGTTTGTTCAGCTGATCAAATACAAGACTATGATTTCCATTACAAAAGTGAAGAATGATCTTGCATGAGATTGCTGCTTGTTTATATTGTGCATATCACGGTGAGATTTATTAAATTAATAATAAATGGGTCAAAATTCTATAAAGGTTAAAATATCTCTTGGCTTCTACAAGCTTCATATTTTTCTAGATGAATATTACAAACTCAACTTTCTGACTAACTTGAAAATCTGGGATAAAACACACAAATTCTTCAAATTAATTCTTCCAAGGGAAAACGCTATACAAAACAAACAAACAAACAAAACCCAAATTTTGAAATGAAAGATTAAAGTGGTACCAAAATAAATTTTAACTAGAATCCAAAAATTAGAGAAAAAGACAAATTTTATTTACTTACAAGTTGGTTTTGCAGTTGGAGGAAATTTGGTCCGGGTAATAGCCAAAATTATGAAAATAATGACAGGCCATAAGATCAAAACAAGTGTCCAAAGCTGCAAAATAACAGTAGAAAAAAATGTTAGTTTTACTGCTGAACCAAAGATTTTTTTAAAACCTGACTACAAAAGGCGTGTCATACTATAATAGTTCAACACAAGCTGAGTACTTGATTGACTGTAAATATTATTAATAAAAAAATGAGAAATTTTTTGGTATGTAAAAGATCTCTAAATGCAGAGAAGAATGATTTTTCCAGGCTTAAAGCCATGAAATAATCTGAAGTCTTCTTTTGGGTTACCTCTCATGACTTCCCCAATCACGATTATATTAAAATTAAACCTGATTGGTTACTTCATTCCTTAAAAATCCTTTAGAGTCCTACTTTCCTATTGGATAAGACACAATGTTCTAAACGGGGTAAACAAAACCCAGAGTAATTTCAACCTATGCCTATCTTAGCCCTTCCAATGTCAGCATTCTATGCTCAGTCATAAAGACTGGTGTATGACATGGGTCATGGCCTATAAATATTGTTGAATAAATGAACCTGAGAATGAACCAACAAAGAAATAATTGAGTCAATGAGTGAAGGAATAAAAAGGAACTTTAAGTCCCATGCAATCCCCCATAATATTTAATGTCTTGTGTGTGTGCTTCTATCAAAGAACTTACACTGTTATAGTCAATGATTTTTTTTTTACCCAGTTCCCAAATAAATTGGATGTTCGTTTATGGTAGGAACAGTGTCTTGTTGATACCTAAATTTCTATCACTTGATAAAAAATAGATGCTCAAAAACACATACTGCATTGATTTTTTTTTTTTTTTTGAGACAGAATCTCACTCTGTCACCCAGGCTGGAGTGCTACAGTGGCATTATCTCGGCTCACTGTAAACTCTGCCTCCCAGGTTCAAGCAATTCTCTGCCTCAGCCTCCTGAGTAGCTGGGATTACAGGTGACCGTCACCATGACTGGCTAATTTTTGTATTTTTAGTAGAGTCAGGATTTCACCATCTTGGCCAGCCCGTTCTTGAACTCCTGACCTTGTGATCCACCCACCTCAGCCTCCCAAAGTGCTGGGATTACAGGTGTGAGCCATTGTGTCTGGCCTGAAATTTCTATTAGAGAACTTCACTTTAAGTACTTCAGGAGTTGCCTTTCCTCCCCATGTAGATATGATTTGAAAAACACTAACTGCTTAATATCTGATAGACCTATATAATTGGTTCCAGAGCCATGAAAAACACATATTCACAAGAACATTAACTGTGATATGCAAATAGTTATGGTGCTCAAACCAAACCACAGGGACAAATTTTGCCTATACTTAATAAAGTGAAACTTAACAACTGCGTTTCTATATAGTTTTGTGGTCAGACTTATCTTCCCTCTCCCATTTTTCAGAGACAATTTGCTTCTGCCAAATCTAACTGTCTACTTGGGGATCTTCAGTTCACCAAAGCAATCCAAACTCCATGAATTACTGATCCTTAAATAACATCCAATCTACATTTGCTACAAAAAGCTCCATTATATGTCCAAGAGTGGTGGCCTCCTTGCTGGTAGGCCTGTCACTAAGTTCTTAGACTTTGGATATCAGGGTAGGTTCTTAAAAATGGAAGTTCACTATACAGCCAAGGAATCCTGAGGCACTCAGTTTGATCATAGCTTGAAATGCCCCCGTACAGACTGAACAACTTAATCTGAAACAATGCTTCTCAAACACTAATGGGTACTCCAAATCAGCTGGGGGTCTTGCAAACATACAGATTATGATTCAGTAGATCTGAGGTGGGGGCTGAGATTCTGCATTTCTAAGAAGCTCCAGGGGGGTGATGCTGATGCCGCCAGTCCATGGACTGCACTTTGAGGAGAGTAGATTTAGATGTATGCCACCCTACCAACCCAGCAGGAGTGTTTCAAAAGTCCTGGAATATTTTTATTGGGAAATTTCTTTGGGATCACCTAATGAATAGAATTCAGGGCATCTGTAAATCTGAATGTGAGAAAAAGAGATCATATTTTTATTTTTTCTGGTTTGTTATTAAAATTTAGCATTTCCATTAATGAGAAATGTAGGGAATGAACCATAGTGTTATTAAAAGTATCTGTGATCTTGTCACCAATAGAAATTATAGATATTTAAAAATCATATTACAGTTGTTACAGATACCTTAAAGTGCTATTTATACTCATTGCTATATTAAAATTAGTTATGGATTTATCACTAGACCTTTTATTTAATGCTATAATAAAGAGACACACATATTACCATATCATATATCATAAATTTCCTTTTTTTTTTTTTTTTTTTTTTGAGATGGAGTCTCAGTCTGTCACCAGGCTAGAGTGCAGTGGCGTGATCTTGGCTCACTGCAACCACCACCTCCCATACTCAAGCAATTCTCTTGGCTCAGCCTCCCAAGTAGCTGGGACTACAGGTACACGCCACCATGTGTACCCAGCTAATTTTTGTATTTTTAGTAGAGATGGGGTTTTACCATGTAGGCCAGGATGTTCTAGATTTCTTGGTCTCATGATCCACCTTCCATGGCCTCCCAAAGTGCTGGGATTACAGACGTGAGCCACTGCGTCCAGCCAATTTTGCTTTTTTAATACTTTGATAACTGAATTTCCATATATACTTTATAATCCATTTTATTTTACATGATGAATTGTAAAACATTATTCTTAAAAAGGCTGTAGGTTTAACCAGACTGCCAAAGCCATCCTAAAGTCCTGTGATCTGATCCAACTCTTTTTTTGTATTCTCTGGATACAGAAAATTAGCGTAACTTGTCCAAAGTCATATATCCAATTGTGAGGCAGAGCAGGGGATGAGGATCTGAATCCCAAGATACATAGAAGGCCAGGATTTTTTTTCAATAATTATTGTGCTCTTCTGAGGAGCAAATAAGGCATTACAGAAAGTGTGTTGCAAAAAATATGAGTGCTACGGAAATACTAGATGTGTTATTAATTTAGCCTCATCTCTGACTTATTTCAAAATTAGAGCCTGTTCTTTAAAGATCCTGGATACAAGCTATCATCTTTTTTTATGTTTCTCATTTGAAATGTAGACTAGAAAGAATTAAGGTTAAAAAATTAATGTTGTGGATGATCAGTTTTGTATTTGAGCCTATAGTTATTCCTTAAGGAAAGTATTCATCTGAGTAGGCCTGATGCCCCGTGGCTGCTTTTAGGAACTTCTATTCATTTTCTATGGCAGCTTCATGAGAATTCAGTGATTGAGATCAACTATACCAACACATCTAGCTTCAGTTAAGGGGCATATATTACATAGTTTCTTTAAGTTGTCTTTTGCTTGATATAATTTGATGCTTTCATGAGGACATTTTGATAAGTTTTTAAATTAATTTTAACATATTTTGAATCCAGACAAAAAATATAATCTATACCAGAGACATTTAGGCATTTTAGACTCTGTGGAGGGCAAAAACCACAGCCAGCTTCTAAACCAATCTATTATCACAAGATTTCCCTGGGATTTTAGGCCAGAGAGAGGTTTAGAGAACATTTCTGCATACCGCATTTTAGAGGGATAATAAATACACAGCCCCCTACACTATGGTCTCACGGCTGTTAAGGTTGACAGGTTAATCACAAAAGCAAGAAATAAATAAAACTTAATTTTTCATAGCAGCAGTGTTGCTCACAATACCATTCTAAATATGATCATAAGCAACCTAGAAGCAAATGCAGCATCAGGGATCCAAACTCTTGAGCCATGACTTTTTCTGTTTGTTTGGAGAAAGAGATAATACATTAATTTTATACATATAGACAGAGGAGCTTTCTTGAGACAGTTGAGGAAAGCAGCATTTAAAGATTTAGTATTTTCGCTGAGAGTGTAATTATCTCACACTGTCTTCACATCTCATTTGCATTCCACTCCCCTATGCTCTTGACATCAAAGGGTATGTGCACACTAAATAGTTTATAATGCCTTAGTGGGCCAGGACATTTGCATCCTTTTATTTCTCCAGGATTTATTTTCTAAGATGTACCATTCTGTTCTCTTTTTCTTCTTCTTTTCCTAAAAAATGCAACCCGAAAGTCTGTAGATAGATCCTAACAAGGTAAGTGTACATGCTAGTACTTGGGGAGCCACAGTGACCCAGTTAGGGAAGTGGGGCCTTAGAACGGTGAAGAGGACATGCGCACTGAGGCAGCTAGATGTGGGGTGTCAGAGCCCACGTTGGGTGAAGAAGGTGTCAGTGCAGGGAGACGGGACAGGGGCAGTGCCAGGCAACTGATTTCATAAGATAAGGTTGATGATAAAAGCAGACCCATCCTCCATTAGGGGAGTCGGGCTTCTCACTATCCATCAGGGGAATTATAAAAATTGGAAAAGAAGGAAACTAGAATCCACTTGGTGACGCTGGGTTAGAATGAGCAAAATGGGCTGGGCGCGGTGGCTCACGCCTGTAATCCCAGCACTTTGGGAGGCCAAAGTGGGTGGATCATGAGGTCAAGAGATGGAAACCAACCTGGCCAAGATGGTGAAATCCCATCTCTACTAAAAATACAAAAAGTAGCTGGGCGTGGTGGCACACGCCTCCGGTCCCAGCTACTCTGGAGGCTGAGGCAGAAGCATTGCTTGAACCCAGGAGGCAGAGGTTGCAGCGAGCCGAGATTGTGCTGCTGCACTCCAGCCTGGTGACAGAGCAAGACTCCATCTCAAAAAAAAAAAAAAAAAAAAAAAAGAGAGAGAGAGAGAAAGAAAGAATAAGCAAAATGGGCATAAACTCCTAATTCCCAAAATGTATACAGAGACATAACATGTAGATAAAAATGCATGTGTGCATTATTTATTTCTTACTGTCTGGTTCCACAATTCGTTTCTGCCTCATTGAGTACCTTCTTTGTCCAATTCCTGAAAACACCCATTTTTTCCAAGAAATGCTAGCTTCTTTCAGTGAACAACTGAGTGGTAGGTATGATCATTGCTAGTCGGGTTTCACTATTTTCATTACTAGACATAGCTAAAGATTTTATGCAGAAGATAGAGAAAGGTAGACAGATGATGGAAAATGAGAGATACTCTTATAGCTTGATTGACTGATATAGATAAGTAGGTAGGTAGATAGAAACGTGACAGATTTATTGCATAGGGATTGACAATAAATGATGAGGACACATCCAAGAATACAGATACCAGCCTGTGGCTGTATTTAAACATTAAAATATATTTGAAAATAAAATATTATATTTAATTAAATAAACTAGGAATCCATTTAATCAATGCTGATGTAAATAAACACATAGGTAAACATAAACAAATAGAAAGCTTAATGAGGAATGGAGTATGTACCTACAAAATCCCTACAAAATGGGACAAATCATCATCACACACAACCTAATGTGATGAAATGGGGAAAAAAGCATCATTTCTGCAACATTCTTGCCAAAGATGAATAATAACCTGACTCAAAAAATAAGAAACAACCAATAGTTTAAAGACAATTGGTCATGAAGGTTCAAAAGTGTCATGGTCATGACAGTCAAGGAAAAATTAAGAAACCGTTACAGAATAAAGGAGACAAGAGCCATGAAAACTAGATGCAGCACGTAATTCTAAACCGGATCCTTTTGCTGTATAAACGCCACAGTTCCAACACCTGGTGAATCTTGAGCCTAAGGAGTTGATGGTGGTATTGAGCTATGTTTATTTGTCGACAACGTATATTAAAGTATCTGGGGGTGATGGAGCACCAATCTCAAATTGTTCTAGAAAAACAGTTGTTTGCACTGTTCTTGCAGCATTTCTTTAAATTTGAAAATGTTTTAAAATAAAAAGTTTGGAAATTATTGAAAAGATTTCTGCATTTCTTTTTGGAAATCCACACTAATTTTTAAAAGAATGAAAAAGATGAAGAAACAGAAAAAGAGATGAAGACAAGCGTCACCTCTAAGAACTCTATCCTGTCACATGCAAGTATTGGGGTTTGGAGAATTAATGATAATGGCAGGGCACATTTCAGTGACCTTGCAGTCACTAAGCCATCACCTCAAAATTACAAATTTAAATCTTAAGCAATTCCTTGAATTCATCAAATGTAAATTCACTGCAAAGTTTTCATTTAAAGCTGATCTGCAGTATCTATTAATGAAATTAAATTATCTAGTAATATTTTCCTCTGCACCTGTTAGGAACTATTGTCTCAAATATTTGCAAATTTCAAAAAAATCTGGTGCTCTAAAAAGTTGGGGCAAAGCATTACTTTCAACTTTAGGTCATTGCTACTTTATTACCTTGTCAGAACCTTTCATTTTAATTCCTGCTTGTTTATCTGATTCTGTTTTTTTTCTACCATTGTTATTTTCTTACCATTTTCACTAAACAGTAAAGAAAACAAAACAGGTGAATTTTAAATTAACAAATTAACTATAGATTTTTAAATTATAGGAAACTAAACTACTGTTTAGAGACTCTGTGAATTTAATTACTACATCTTTTTATACTACAGCAGAGGTAACAGAATGGGGGTAGAAAGACCACGTCAGACTCATGGAGGTATTTTGTCCCTTGCACATGGTTTGGTTATTGCTTTCAATGAAATATGAATGCTTTTAAATAGGGAAAGTACTCTCTAGTTCATCATAGATGTCACCATTCCCCACTTTTAAATGGAGTGATTGGTGCACTTTACATATCACATTACATGTTTTACCCCTACAGATATTTGAGTTGGTGCCTTCATACTAGAGTAGCCTGAGGTTGGCTAGGTCAAAAATAAATAATACCCAGCAGGGCACAGTGGTTCACACCTGTAATCCCAGTACTTTGGGAAGCCAAGGCAGGCAGACTGCTTGAGGTCAGGAGTTCAAGACCAGCCTGGCCAACATGGTGAAACACTATCTCTACTAAAAATACAAAAATTAGCTAAGTGTGGTGGTATGTGCCTATAGTCTCAGCTACTCAGAAGGCTGAGGCAGGAGAATCGTTTGAACTCAAGAGGTAGAGGTTGCAGTGAGCCAAGATCTTGCCACTGCACTCTAGCTTGGGTGACAGAATGAGACTGTGTTACAAAAAAACTTAATTAATAAAAAAAGAATGATATGATACTGATTATCAATATAATTTCTATATATCAGTAGGATTTCTCCTGCCTCACCCCAAAAACAAAAACAAAAGGATAGGATGAAGAATCTTCATTCCCCTTCATGGAGTCATAGTTTTGGAGAGTTTTAAGAAAATTTAGAGCTCAACATATAAAACAGTAATCATTTATTTAAGATTTATACATAAATACAACAAAAAATTGTTGAGCATCTACTATATACCATACACTGGGGATAGAGCAATTGAAGTTTTCAGTTTTTTAAGGAAGAGAAACAAAAAAATAATTATAGCTAATTTTCATTTCTCTATGATTAGTGAGGATGAGCATTCTTACATGTTTGTTGGCCACTTGAATGTCATCTTTTGAGAAGAGTCTGTTCATGTCTTTTGACCGTATTTATGGGATTATTTATTTTTTGGTTGTTGATTTGTTTAAGTTTCTTATAGATTCTGGATATTCGACCTCTGTTGGTTGCATAATTTGAGATTATTTTCTCTCACTCTTTAGGTTAACTGTTTCCTCTATTGATATATATTTTTTAGACCAAGTCTCACTCTGTCACTTAGGCTGGAGTGCAGTGGTGGGATCTCGGCTCACTGCAACCTCTGCCTCCTGGGTTCAAGTGATTCTCCTGCCTCAGTCTCCTGAGTAGCTGGGATTACAGGTGTGTGCCACCACACTCAGCTAATTTTTGTATTTTTAGTGGAGATGGGACTTCACTATGTTGACCAGACTGGTCTTGAACTCCCCACCTCAGGTGATCCACCTGCCTTGGCCTCCCAAAGTTTTGGGATTACAGGCAGGAGCCATCACACCCGGCCAATAATTTCTTTTGCTGGGAAAAAGCCCTATAGCTTAATTAGGTCCCATTTATCAATTTTTAGTTTTGTTACAATTGCTTTTGGGGACTTAGCCAAAAATTATTTGCCAAGGCCAATGTTGAGAAGGATATTTCCTAGATTTTCTTAAAGGATCTTTACATGTTGAGGTCTTGCATTTAATTCTCTAATCTATCTTGAGTTAATTTTTATATATGATGAAAGGCAGGGATTCAATTTTATTTTCAGCATATGGTTGGTCAGTTATCCCAGTATCTTTTACTGAACAGGGAGTCCTTTCCCCATTGCTTGGTTTTGTCAGCCTTGTAGAAGATCGGGTGGTTGTATGTGACTTTATTTCTCAGTTTCCAATTCTGTTCCATTGTTATATGTACCCGTTTTTGGACCAGTGCTGTGCTGTTTTGGCCTCATGCCAGTCAGAATGACCATTATTAAAAAGTAAAAAAAGAAAGAAAAAATGCTGGCAAGGCTTCAGAGAATAGGGAACACTTATGTACTGTTGATGGGAGTACAAATTAGTTCAACCACTGTGGAAAGCAGTTTGGAGATTTCTCTAAAAACATAAAACAAAGCTACCATTCAACCCAGCAATCCTTTTACTGGTTTATAACCAGGGAGAAAAAGATCATTATACCAAAAAGATACTCACATGTTCATCACCATGCTACTCCCAATAGTAAAGACGTAAAGTAAATGTGGTACATATATACTATGGAATATTACATAGTCATGAAAAAGAATGAAATCATGTAGTCAGGTCCTTTGCAAAAACATGGATAGAGGTAGAAGCCATAATCCTTAGCAGGTTAATTTAAGAACAGGAAACTAAATATTCCGTGTTCCCACTTACAAATGGGAGTTAAAAATTGAGCATTCATGCACATATATATGGGAACAACAGACACTGCAGAGTACTAGACAGAAGAGGGAGGGATGGGGGCATGGGTTGAAACACTACCTATTTGGTACTATGGTCATTACTTGGATGCAAAATACTCATGTTAACAATCTTGCACATATACTCCCCATATCTAAAATAAAAGTTGAAAAAAATAATTACAACTAGATGGGCTAGATAATATGACATAGGAAGTAAAGAATGCAAGAGAAAGATAAATCAAAGAAAGCTGAGTATAAAACATGAAGGATGAAAAAGGGTCAAACAGAAGGAAAGAAATGTGTGCTGGATGAAGTGTGAGAAAGAAGTGGGAGTCTTTCGAGCAGAAGCATATGTGTGAAGATCCACAGATGGAAAAGAGAGGGGGATATTCCAGGAACAGAAATAGGTCCAGAACGACTGGTACATTGAGACTTAGGAAACATATATCTGCCATATGGTTATCCAACCTCTATTTGAATGCTTCTAATGACTAGAAGTTTACTATGAGACTGCTTCATCATGGACAACTCAAATTGCCTGATATTTTTGCTCATATTATGGTGAAATCTTTCTTCCAGTAACTACTACCTATTTGTCTACGTTTGGCCTCATCTTCCACATGAGAATTTTATAAGTACTTGAAGAGAGACAAAATCCTCTCTTCCCTGGGCAACTTTAACAATTCTGTTAAGTACTGTTACAAAATATCTTCCTCAGGATGAATTATTGTTGTCAAGTAGTCTTATGATTTATGTCAGCATTCAATACAATACTCCAAATGATAACAGCTAATATATATTGACTGCTTAGGTTACACAACATGCTCTGTTAAACACAACATCATCCCCTTTAACATAATAACCTCCTTTCCTCTTGCAGATGGGAAGACACAATCTTAAAGTGATTAAATAAGCTTTTCCTCCAGAAGCCACCAAGCAGTAGAGCTGATATTTGAACCCACGGAGTCTGGCTTCACTAGCAAAGTTAATCATTAAATTATATAGTTAGACCACTACAAAATGGATTACTAGCTCTCTTTGATTTGAACACTATACTTTTATTAATTTATTTTATGAGAGCACTGAAAATCATTTGAAGGCTTTCCTGTAACCTAGAGTTAGCACTTTTTATTGCAAACTTGAAAATAAAAATTGCCCAACCTTCCATATATAAGGTACATTATCTCTTTTTTATTCTTTTCTTTTTTTTTCTTTTCTTTATTTCTTTCGGCAATGTCCTATAAAACAAGACTGACTGTTATCTGATGGTAACAAGAGGATTCCAAGGTTTACATTGCAAAGTAAGAGCTTGGTACATAACACTCGGAATAAACCTTATTAAACTAATTAAGATCCTTAGTTTCCCATTGCGGAGGTAAAAATGGCTCAGAGTTCTCAATTAATTGGTCTTTCTGTTTGATATGGTTTGGCTGTGTCCCTACCCAAATCTAATGTTGAATTATAGCTCCCATAATCCCCATGTGTTGTGGGAGAAAGCCAGTGGGAGGTAATTGAATCATGGGGGCAGCTCTTTCCTCTGTTCTTACGATAGTGAACAAATCTCATGAGATCTTATGGTTTGATAAATCAGAGTTCCCTTGCACAAGTTCCCTTGACGGCTGTCATGTAAGATGTATCTTTGCTCCTTCTTTGCCTTCTACCATGATTGTGAGGCCTCCCCAGCCATGTGAAACTGTGAGTCCATTAAACCTCTTTTTCTTTATAAATTACCCAGTTTCAGGTGTGTCTTTATTAACAGCATGAGAACAGACTGGTGTACCTCACAACCATCTAAATAAATGACTAACCTAAAAACTGGAATCAAGAAAGTTTTGTGAAATCCATACTTACAGATTTGAACTTTAAAGACTGGTAAATGTTTTATGGTGTTTACAGAAGCAATGGATTTTTATCAGATATTAAGTCAATGAACTCCTCTGTTGCTCCCGTTTCTGAACCCTCTTCACCTCAGTTACTTTTTAGTGGTTGACTACATTCATAAAATTTGTATGTCTACTATGTGCCAGGCACCATAATCAATAGGTAGAACTAAAATTTTTGAGCAATTAAAAGTGATTAAGGTAGTAAATGATTTCAATTCAGAAGACATAAAAGGAACTGGAACACTGACCACACAGTTGAGTAGGTTGTGCAGGACCTAGTTTATTTCTATCTGATTTAGGATGATTTTGAAATTATGGTTTAATCCTAAATTGTTTTATTCCAAAAATTATTTTAGTGCATACACAAACTTGCTCTAAAATTTTGAAGCAAAGGTTTCCTCTTTCTTTAGTCACTGTGAAAGGTAGTATGAGCAAGGTGGAGATTGCGGGAGGGTATGTCAAGCTTGATTCAAAATGTAAGCCTTTAGCAAGCTGTGACAATGTCTGGGTGGAAAAGCTAGTTCTATCATCAACTGAGCTGGAGTGTGACCCACTACTGAAACAGTTACAGCAGAAAATAAACAACTAAAGTAAATTTCCCTTCTTCAGGTAGAAGGCTGGAATTAGATCCCACATCTGTTGAAAATTAAAGTCTCTCTTTGATATGCCTATTAGGACGCATCTTCTTCTTCTTTATATCTATATCTATATAGATAGATAGATTGTACTTTAGGTTCTGGGGTACATGTGCAGAACATGCAGGATTGTTGCAGAGGTACATACATGGCAATGTGGTTTGCTGCCTCCTTCTCCCTGTCACCTATATCTGGCATTTCTCCCCATGTTATCCCTCCCCAACTTCCCCACCTCACCACTTTCCCTTCCCTAGTCCCCCCCAGCAGACCCGAGTGTGTGATGTTCCCCTCCCTGTGTCCACATGTTCTCACTGTTCAACACCTGCCTATGAGTGAGAACATGCAGTGTTTGATTTTTGTTCTTGTGTCAGTTTGTTGAGAATGATGGTTTCCAGATTCATCCATGTCCCTACAAAGGACACAAACTCATCGCTTTTTATGGCTGCATAGTATTCCACAGTGTATATGTGCCACATTTTCCTTGTCCAGTCTATCGTGGATGGGCATTTGGGTTGGTTCCAGGTCTTTGCTATTGTAAACAGTGCCACAATGAACATACATGTGCAAGTGTCTTTATAATAAAACTATTTACAATCCTTTGAATATATGCCCAATAATGGGACTGCTGGGTCTAATGGAATTTCTACTTCTAGGTCCTTCTTTTTTAAAAATTTGAGATTTGGGGGTACATGTGCTTGTTGGTTACATGGGTATTACATGTGTAATGGTGAGGGCTAGGCCTCTAGTGTACCCATCACCAAAACACTGTATACTGTATCCAGTAGGTAATTTCTCACCCATTATCCATTCCCAACTATGGCATCCCCAGACTCTATTTTTTCTGTCTTTATGACCATGTGCACTGTTTGTTTAGTTTCCATTTATAAGTGAAAACATATGATATTTGATTTTCTGCGTCTATGTTAGTTCATTTAGGATAATGGCTTCCAGTTCCATCCAAGTTGCTACAAAGGACATTATTTCAATCCTTTTATTCCTGTGTATTATTCCTTGGTGCTTATATACCACAATTTCTTTTTTTTCCTTTTTGTTTCTTTTTTAGGATGGAATTTCATTCTGTTGCCCTACCTGGAGTGCAGTGGCACAATCTCAGCTCACTGCAACCTCCACTTCCTGGATTCCAGTGATTCCCAGCTTCAGCCTCCTGAGTAGCTGGGATTACGGATGTCTACCACCACGCCTGGCTAATTTTGTATTTTTAGTACAGATGGGATTTCACCATGTTGGACAGACTGGTCTCAAACTCCTGACTTCAAGTAATCTACCCATCTCAGACTCCCAAAGTGCTGGGATTATCATGAGCCACTGCACCAGGCCTGTCACATTTTCTTTATCCAATCAACTGTTGGTGGACACTCAGGCTGTTTTTATGACTTTGCTATTGTAAGTAGTGTTGCAATAACATATGACTGCAGGTATCCTTTGGGTAGCTATCCAGTAGCGGGATTGCTGATTCAAATGGTAGTTTTATTTCCAGTTCTTTGAGAGATGTCTATACTGTTTTCCATAGTCTGAACTAATTTAAATTCACATCAACAGAGCAATCCTCACAGAGGCAAGCCCAGGCATTTCCAGCTGTCCTTATAGGGGTCCGCCTAGATATTCACAGTGGTTCTTGTCAGGGCCAACCTGGGTGTTCACATCCATGTTCACTGGGCACAACCAAGGTATTAGAGGCATGCTCATAAGGGCAAGTCCAGGTGGTCACAGCTGTTCAGATTGGCCCCACCCTGGTGTTCATAGCCATTATCATCAGCCATTCTTGTCTGGGCATACTTGTCTTGTTCCACTTCTTTGAGGGAATGCTTACAACTTTTCCCAATTCAGTATTATTCTAGCAGTGTTTTTGTCATAGATGGCTTTTATTACATTTAGGTATGTCCCTTGTATGCCAATTTTGCCAAAAGTTTTAATCATAAAGGGATGCTAGATTTTGTCAGATGTTTCCTCTGCATGTATTGAGACGATCATGTGTTTTTTGTTTTTAATTCCATTTATGTGGGATATCACATTTATTGACTTGCATATATTAAACCATCCCTGCATCCCTGGTATAAAACCCCCTTGATCATGGTGGATTATTTTTTTTTTGATATGTTGTTGAATTCGGTTAGCAAGTATTTTGATAAGGATTTTAACATTTATATTCATCAAGGATATTGCTCTGTAGTTTTCTGCTTATGTCCTTTGCTGGTTTTAGTATTAGGGTGATGCTGGCTTCATAGAATGAATTAGGGAGGGTTCCTTCTTTCTCTATCTTGTGGAATAGTGTCAAAGGATTGGTACCAATTCTTTGAATGTCTGGTAGAATTCTGCTTTGAATCTGTCTGGTGCTGGACTTTTTTTCTGTTTGTAATTTTAAAATTACCATTTCTATCTCCCAGCTTGTTATTGGTCTGTTCAGGGTATCTAATTCTTCCTGATTTAAGCTAAGAGGGTTTATTTTTCCTAGAATTGATTCATCTCTTCTAGGTTTTCTAGTTTACATGTGTAGGGTGTTCATAGTAGTCTTCAATGATGTTTTATACTTCAGTGATGTCAGTTGTATTATCTCCTGTTTCATTTCTTAGTGAGGTTACTTGGATTTTTTCCTCCTGTTTTCTTGGCTAATCTTGCCAGTGGTCTATTTTATTTATCTTTTCAAAGGCAGCTTTTTGTTTCATTTATCTTTTGTATTTTTTTGTTTGTTTCAATTTAATTTAGTTCTACTCTGATGTTGGTTATTTACTTCATCTGCTGGGTTTGGGTTTGGTTTGTTCTTCTTTCTCTAGTTCCTTGAGGTGTGACCCTAGAGTGTCAGTTTGTGCTCTTTCAGTCTTTTTGATGTAGACATTTAGGGCTATGAACTTTCCTCTTAGCACTGTCTTAGCTGTATCCCAGGGGTTTTGATAGGTTGTTTCATTGTTGTTCAGCTCAAAGAATTTTTAAATTTTTGTATATTTTTGTCCTAGTGCTCATTCAGGAGTAGGTTATTTAATTTCCGTATATTTGCATGGTTGTGAGGATTCGTTTTGAAGTTGGTTTTAGTTTTATTCCACTGTGGTCTGAGAGAGTGCTTAATTTCAATTTTCTTAAATTTATTGAAGCTCATTTTATGGTCTATAATAAGGTCTATCTTGAAGAAAGTTCCATGCACTATTGAATAGAATGTGTATTCTGTGGTTGTTGGATGAAATGTTCTATGTGCATTTGTTAAGTCCATTTGTTCCGAGGTATAGGTTAAATTCATTGTTTCTTTTTTGACTTTCTGTCTTGATGAACTGCCTAGTGCTGTCAGTGGAGTACTGAAGACCCCCACTATTATCGTGTTGCTGTCTATCTCATTTCTTAGGTCTATTGATAATTGTTCTATAAATTTGGGAGCTCCAGTGTTAGGTGTATATATGTTTAGGAATGTAATATTTTGCTGTCGGACAAGGCCTTTACCATTATAAAATGTCTCTCTTTGTCTCTTTTAACTGCTATTGCTTTGAAGTTTGTTTTGTCTGACATAAGATTAGCTACCCCTTTTTGCTTTTGGTGTCCATTTGTGTGAAATGCCTTTTTCCACCCCTTTACTTTATGTGAGTACTTTTGTGCTAGATGAGTCTCCTGAAGGCAGCAGATGGTTGGTGAGTTGTTATCCATTTTATGGTTCTGTATCTTTTAAGTGGAGCATTTAGGCCATTTATAGTTAATGTTGGTGTTGAAATGTGAGGTACCATTGCATTCATTGTGCTCTTTGTTTCCCGTGTAATTTTTTGTTGTTGTTGCTTTTTAACTTGTATTTTTGTTTTATAGGTTCTGTGTGATTTATGCTTTAAAGAGGTTCTGTTTTGATGTGTTTTCAGAATTTCCTTCAAGATTTAGAGCTCCTTTTAGCAGTTCTTATAGGTGGTGGCCTCGTAATGGTGAATTCTATCAGCATTTGTTTGTCTGAAAAAGACTATCTTTTCTTCATATATGATGCTTACATGTATCAGTGGATACAAAATTCTTGGCTGACAATTGTTTTGCTTGAGAAGGCTGAATATAGGGCCCCAATTTCTTCTAACTTGTGGGTTTTCTGCTGAGAAATCTGCAGTTAATCTGATAGGTTTTCCTTTATAGGTTACCTGGTGCTTCTGTCTCACAGTTCTTCAGATTGTTCCCTTCGTGTAAACTGGATAACCTGATGATAGTGTGCCTAGTAAAGATCTTGCGATGAATTTCCCAGGTGTTCTTTGTGCTTCTTGTATTTGCATATCTAGATTTCTAGCAAGCCTGGGAGGTTTCCTTCAATTATTCTTCCAAATATGTTTTCCAAGCTTTTAGAATTCTTTTCTTCCTCAGAAACACCAATTATTCTTACGTTTGGTGTTTTAACATAATCCCAGGCTTCTTGGAGGCTTTGTTCATATTTTCTTATTTTTTTTCTTTATCTTTGTTGGATTGGGTTAATTTGAAGAGCTTGTCTTAAAGCTCTGAATTTCTTTCTTCTACTTGTTCATTTCTATTGCTGACACTACCCAGAGTATTTCTCATTTCTAAAAGTGTGTCCAGTATTTCCTGAATTTTTTATTTTTTTTTCTTTAAGCGATCTATTTCCTTGAATATTTCTCCTTCCACTTCTTGTACCATTTTTTTGGATTCCCTTGCACTGGGCTTCACCTTTCTCTGGTCCCTCCCTGATTAGCTTAAGGACTAACCTCCTAAATTCTTTTTCAGGTAAATCAGGGACCTCTTCTTGGTTTGGATCTATTGCTGGTGAACTAGTGTGACTTTTTGGGGGTGCTGAAGAGTTTTTGTTTTGTTTTGTTTTGTTTTGTTTTGTTTTGTTTTTTGGTCATATTACCAGGATTGGTTTTCTGTTTCCTTCTCATTTGGGTAGGCTCTATCAGAGGGAAAACCTAAGGTTGAAGTCTGTTGTTCAGTTTTTTCTGTCCCACAGGGTGTTCCCTTGATGTAGTACTCTCCCCCTTTTCTGGTGGGTGTGGCTGCCTGTAAACCAAGCGTAGTGATGTCTCTCTTCTGGGTCTAGAAACCCAGCTAGTCTATCAGGCTCTGGACTGGTACTGGGGATTGCCTGCACAAAGTCCTGTGATGTGGGCTGTTCATGAATCTCTCAGCTGTGGATATCAGTGCCTTCAGCTTCTCCAGTGGGGGTGTGTGTTCAGGAGAGGAGAGTCTCTTTTTCCCACTTCTGCAGCTGAGACACTCACAGTTTTGGAGGAATTTCTTGGGTCCTGCAGGAATAGTTCACTTTCTCGGAGGATTGATGCCTGATCTCCTTGGGTCTCTGGGCCATGTCCCTGCTGCTGCCCAATCTGCATTCGGTGCTAGCAGGAGCTTCTGTGGGCTCCACACTGACTTTTAAATAATAGCCACTCTGACTGGTATAAGATGGCATCTTTAAATTTAAATTTCTCTTATGATTCATGATGTTGAAAATTTTTAATGTATTTGTTGACCACTTATATTTCTTCTTTTGAGAAATATCTGCTTTCACCCAGTTTTTAATGGGGCTCTTTGTTTTCTTGAGTTGAGTTCTTTATAAATTCTAGATATTAATCCATTTTCAGAGGCATAATTTGTAAATGATTTCTTCTATTCTGTAGGTTGTCTGTTAATCCTGTTGATTATTTCTTTGTTATGCAGAAACATTTTGGTTTGATTAAGTCTCATTTGTCTATTTTTGCTTTGTTGCATATGCTTTGGGGGTCTTCATTAAAAATTCTTTGTCTAGGCTGATGTTCAGAAAAGTTTTTCCAGGCTTTCTTCTAGGATTTTTATAGTTTTAGGTTTTATGTTTAGGTTTTTAATTCATCTTGAGTTAATTTCTGTATGTGATGAGAAATAGGGATCCAGTTTCATTCTTTTGCCTATGGCTAGCTAGTTACCCAGCACCATTTATTGAATAGGGTGTACTTTTTGCATTGTTATTTTTCTTAGCTTTATTGAAGATCAGTTGGATATAGGCATGTGGCTTTATCTGGGAGTTCTCTATTCTATTCCATCGATCTGTGTCTATTTTTGTATCAATATCATGCTGTTTTAGTTACCACAGCCTTGTGGTACAATTTGAGTCAGGTAATGTGATGTCTCCAGCTTTGTTCTTTTCCTTAGGGGTACTTTGGCTATTCGGGCTTTCTCCTAGTTCTATGTAAACTTTAGGATTTTGTATTTTAATTCTGTGAAAAATGATGTTAGCAATTTGTTAGGAATTACATTTAGTCTATATATTGCTTTGGGAATATGGTTATTTTAACAATATTGATTCTTCCAATTTATGTGCATGGAATTTTTTCCCATTTATTGGTGTCATCTACAATTTAAAGAAACTAAAGCATCACTGTTTTGTAGCTCTCCTTGTAGAGATCTTTCACCTCCTTCATTAAATATTATATCTAGGTATTTTTTCTGTGGCTATTTTAAATGGCATTAAGTTTCTGATTTGGTTCTCAGATATCTCACTGTTGGTGTATTAAAAATGCTACTGATTTTTATATGTTGATTTTGTATCCTGAGACTTTACTAAAGTCACTAATCAGTCCTAGATGTCTTCTGGAGGAGTCTTTAGGGTTTTCTAGGTATATAATCATGGCATCAGTGAACAGAGATAAGTTGACCTCCTCTTTTCCAATTCGGGTGCCTTTTATTTCTTTCTCCTGTTGATAGCTCTAGCTAAGACTTCCAATACTATGCTGAATAGAAGTAGTGAGACTGAACATCCTTGTCTTGTTTCAGTTCTTAGAGAAAATGTTTCAACTTTTCCCCATTCAGCATGATGTTGGCTGTGGGTTTGTCATATATGGCTCTTATTATTTTGAGGTATGTTTCACTTATGCCTAGTCTGCTGAGGGCTTTTTTTAAATCATAAAAGGATGTTAGATTTTATGGAATGCTTTTTCTGCATTTATTGAGATGGTCATATGGTCTTTGTGCTTAGTTCTGCTTATGTGGTGGATCGTGTTTATTTATTCGTGTATGTTGAGCCATCCTTGCTTCCTTGATTATGGTGAATTATAATTTTATGTGCTGTTGGATTCAGTTTGCTAGTATTGGTTGGGGATTTTTGCATCTATATTCAGTAGAAATATTGGCCTGTAGTTTTCTTTGTTGTTGTTGTTGTTTTCTTGCCTGACTTTGATATCATGGTGATAACTAGATTTATAGAATGAGTTGGGATGGGAGCACTCCTCTTTGATTTTTTTTGGAATAGTTTCACCAAGATTGGCACCACCCCTTCTTGGTACATCTGGTAAAATTTGGCTGTTAATCCATCTTGTCTTGGGCTTTTTTTAAAATCAGGATTTTTTTTTAAGATTATCGATTTAATTTCATTGCTTGTTACTGGTCTGTTCAGGGTTTCTATTTCTTCCTGGTTCAATCTTGGGGGTTGAATGTTTTCTAGTTTGTGTGAATAGAGGTGTTCATAGTAATCTTGGATGATCTTTTCTATTTCTTTGGTAACAGTTGTGATGTCACCTTTATCATTTCTATTATTTATTTGAATCATTCTTTTTTCCTTAGTCTAGCTGGTGGTCTGTAAATTTTGTTTAGCTTTTCAAAGGATCAACTGTTCATTCACTGAAACTTTCTATCATTTTTTGCTTCAATCTCATTTATTTTTGCTGTAATCTGTGTTATTTCTTTTCTTCTAATAGCTTTTTACTTTGTTTTGCTCTTGTTTTTCTAGTATGTTGAAGTGTGATGTTAAGTTGTTAATTTGAGATCCTTCAATCTTTTTGATGTAAGCATTTAATGCTATAAACTTTCCTTTCAGAATTGCATTAGCTATATCCTAGTAGTTTTGATATGCTGTGTCTTTATTTTCATTTGTTTTGAATAATTTTTTAAAAAAATTCTGCCATTATTTTACTGTTTACACAAAAGTTGTTTAGAAGCAAGTTGTTTCATTTCCATGTACTTGTGTAGTTTCTGAAAGTCTCTCCTTGGTATTAATTTCCAATCTTATTCCACTGTGGTCCAAGAAGATAATTGATGTGATTTCAATTTTTTTTAATTTATTGAGACATTCTTCTCATCTGTGCATGAAACACTCTCCAAAATGTCCATATAGTTAATTTTGGAGAATGTTTCATGCACAGATGAGAAGAATGTATATTCAGCAGTTGTTGAATGTAATGTTATATAAATATCTATTAGGTCTTTTTGCTCTATAGTCCAATTTAAGTCCACAGTTTCCTTGTTGATTTTCTGTCTTGATTATCTGTCCAGTAATATCAGTGAGATGTTGAAGTCCACCACTATTATTGTATTGTTATTAACCTGTTTTCCTAGGTCTAGTAGTATTTATTTTATGAATCTAGGTGCTTCAGTATTGGGTTAATACATATTTGAGATAGTTAAATCTTCTTGTTGTATTGAACCTTTTGTCATTACATAATGCCTTTGTCTTTTTTTTTTTTAACCTGTTGTTGGTTTGATGTCTGTTTATCTGATATGAGAATGGCTACTCCTGCTTGCTTTTCTTTTCCATTTGTGTGATATATCTTTTTCTACCTGTTTACTTTGAGTCTGAATGCATTGTTAGCCAGGAGGTGAGTCTCTTGTAGGCAGAAGATGCCTTTGTCTTTATTTTTAAAATCCTATTTGCCACTCTATATATTTTAGGTGGAGCATTGAGGTCATTTATGTTAAAAGTTAATATTGACATGTGAGATTTTGTTCCTGATGCAATGTTGTTAGCCAGTTCTTTTGAGGTTTCTACTGTGCAATTGCTTTACAAGATCTGTGAGCTCTGTACTTATATATCTTTTTCTAATGGCAAGTGTCATCCTTTTGTTTCTATGTATAGAAATCCTTTGAAAATTTCTTGTAGGGTCAGGCTAATGATGACAAATTCTCTTAGTGTTTCCTTGTCTGGGAAAGACTTTATTCCTCCTTCACTTATGAAGCTCAGTTTGGCAGGATATAAAATTCTGGCTGGCATTTTTTTCTTCTTTAAGGAGGCTAAAAATAGGTCCTCATCTTTTTTATTACAGGACTTCTGCTGAGAAGTCCACTGTTAGTCTAATCAGTTGTCCTTTACAGGTGCTTTGACTCTTTTTCTAACTGGCTTTTTTTGTGTGGATCTTGGATGGTCTGGTGACTATATGACTTGGTGACATTTGGCCTGCATAAACTCTCACAAGTGTTTCCTAAATTTATCCTTAGGTCTGGTAATATCTGGATGTCTATCACTCAAGCAAGATTAGGAAAATTTTCTTGAATTATTCTCTAAAATATGTTTTTCAAGTTGTTTACTTTTTCTTCTCCTCTATCAAGAATTCCAATAATGTGTAGCTTTGGTCACTTTACGTAATCTCGTTTTTCTCATAGGCTTTGCCATCTTAATGGAAGAAAAACTCTTATGTCATCTAGTCTTTCAGCCTGACGTCTCTTTGCTGTCCTGGGACTCTTTTCTGTCATCAACTAGCATCTCATTAGGTAAGACTTCCTGTTGCTAACCATCTCTCCTGGAATGTTTCTTCATTATTTCATTATTTTTAAAGTTAAATTACAAGCCCAGCAGGATAGCAACTGCATCTGGTTGATTTTCTCTATTATCTAAAATTTCTGTTAGTACTAATGTATTTTTATTTACTCTCCTGAAGTATTCATTTTTTTTGTTAATACAATTGAGAATTGATATTGTTACAAATATTAAAAATCATCAATTTCTAAGGCCTTCTTACCAGATATGATCTGTTCTTTGGTAGGCTAATCGTTAAGCAGGGATAAGAGAATGCTGGGGGAAACAACTAAACTCAGAAGTGATAGAGAAGCATAAGGAAGTATGGAAAGAATAAGGTAATGGTTTTGGAAATCTGACTTTGAACTTTAAATTTATTGTGTGACCTTGGACAAGTCCCTTGAGCTGTCTAGGACCCTGTAAAATTAAGTCAGTTCGCTATGTCCCAATATTCCAGAATTCCGATATCTTACTTTACAAAAAAAAAAAAAAGAGAGAGAGAGACATTTACTTCAATAACAATTTTGAGGGAAGTCACGACCAAAATTAAAAATTCCCTTTTTTATAGCCAAACCAAATATTTAGCTTATATTATTCTCATTCTGTTTTTCATATTCTCTTCTCAGTTTCTATTTTAGCATACATTTTTCTTTTTTTTTTTTTTTTTGAGAGTCAAACTTTTTTTTTCCCCAGGATAGAGTATAGTGGCACAATCTAGGCTCACTGCAGCCTCGATCTCCTAGACTCAGGTAATCCTCCCACCCCAGCCACCCAAGTAGCTAGAAACACAGGCATGTGCCACCATTCCCAGCTAATTTTTTGTGTTTTTTCATAGAAACAGGGTTTACCATGTTGCCCATGCTGGTCTTAAACTCCTATGCTCAAGTCACCCATCTGCCTCAGCCTCTCAAAGGATTATAGACATAAGTCACTGCACCTGGCCAGCATACACTTTTCAAAAATTTTTATTTATTTTTCTTTTTTGAGACAGAGTCTCACTCTGTCACCCAGACTTGAGTGCAGTGGCACAATCTCAGCTCACTGAAACCTCCAACTGTCAGGTTCAAGTGATTCTCCTGACTTAGCCTCCCAATTAGCTGGGGTTATAGGTGTGCACCACCAGGCCCAGATAATTTTTGAATCTTTTTAGTAGAGACAGAGTTTTGCCATATTGGCCAGACTGGTCTTGAACTCCTAACCTCAAGTGATCCACCTGCTTCGGCCTACCAGAATGCTAGGATTTCAGGCATGAGCCACTGCACTCAGCCCCAGCACATGCTTTTATAATCAACATATTTCTTCATTAATCTGCAGTCTATCTTAATAATTTTACTATATCTTTCTTTTTCTTTGCTTGTTTCATGTGTCATCTTTCTCCATTAATAGATTCTAAACTTCATCCCCTTTGAATTATTTTTCCTACCACCTTGTGATGGGATTTCTAAAAAATATTAGGCAAAGTTGTCATGGTGGTGATGCTGGCATTTTTCTTTACCATTAAACTGGTTCCTTTAGTCCCAGCTACTCGGGAGGCTGAGGCAAGGGAATCGCTTGAACCTGGTAGGTGGAGGTTGCAGTGAGCCGAGATGATGCCACAGCACTCCATACATTTCCTGTTTCCACAGCTTAATTTCTGTTTTTCTGTGAGTAAAAGTACATTTTTAAAGTGCAAATTTTGGGATTATGAATATAGAAATATGGATGCTTGCATTTTAAATTATTATTTGATACATAACCAAGTCTAGTTCCTACGCAAACTCTTCTCCTCAAATTCATATGTGCCTTCTTTTCACATTTCATCTGTCTTCTAATTTGCCTCTATTTTCTCTTTATACAATTTTTTTCATTTAATCCCCCTTTAGATCTTTAATTCCAACTTCTGACCTCTTATTTCTCTCTTTTCAAGTGTAATGCCATCACACATACATCCTTCCCACCTGTGTCTTCAAGTCTTCTTCCCCATAGGGAGAGATGGAGCTGATCCCAGGCAAAACTGTGAAGGAAATTTATCTTTCTTTGCCCTTTCACCCTCCAGTTAGAATTCTCCTTCTTTTTCCTTTTGCATCACCATCTACAGGTCTCTCTTGTCCCTCTGGTTGGTTATAACAGATTCAGGTTGGCCTTCTGAAGTATCCCAAATTTTGGACTTTTTCTGACCTTACTTCCTGCCATGAAGACTTATCTGTCATGGTTTCCATTTGTTTAAGATGTACTTAAGATCTGAATCATTCCATTTCCCCAAATGAATTAGTGGCTCATGTATTCTTCCTCCCTAGGAAAAGTATAGTTACCAGAGTCTATTTAGGGGTTTTGGCTAGATGGGAATAATGCAAGGTGTCACGCTGGAAACACTTTTAATGTATCTGACTTGCATCTCCCCAAATATTTTACCATGTCCAGCAAACAACTACTAAAATGAAGAGAAACCCTAAAGGAGAAAATCACTATACCCACTACTTTCAAGATAAGGAAAAAACTTTTCATTACAATTTCTAAATATAAAATTTCTCAATGAAAAACAATGTATTCACCTGAGATTTGGGTGGTTTTTTTTCTGTAACTTTTTTTTTTTTTTTTTTTTCACAAAATAGAGTTGTAAAAGAAACAGACCTCAGCATTCAAATTATTGGCAATAACACACACAAAGATTTAGTTCCTCCATGTTTTTGTTTTTAGCTATTGACTTTTTACCACTTGCAAACTTTACTGTAAGTGGATTTCTTCCTTTTACCCACACTCTCTTCCCCTGAATTTCCTTTCATTATTAATTTGCATAAAATATGACACACATTGCCTCAAATCCCTCACTAATCTATCTGCTAAGTGTGTCACCATTATAAAGCACTTTAAAATACATTAGAACATTTGGTACTTCCCCCAATATGAGTTAGATGTGGCAGGCTTCATGCCACATCTAACTAATCACGTCACATCTAACTCATCATGCCACATCATGGTGGGAAAGCCAACACTTAGAGAAACTGTCTTGAACTACTTAAGTTACATGAGGAGCAGTGGCAGGGGCCCCAACTCACATACTCTGACCACATCCACACACCCAGAATCCTTTCCCTGCTATGCCACACAGAATCAACCACATGATAATTACAGGGAGCTTTTCTTCTTCTTCCCTCCTCCCCAGTTAAAAAATAAATAAAAACATGAATGAGGCTGGGCGTGGTGACTCACACCTGTATCCGGCACTTTGGGTGGCCAAGGTGGGTGGATCACAAGGTCAAGAGATCAAGACCATCCTGGCCAACATGGTGAAGTCCCGCTTCTACTAAAAATACAAAAAATAGCAGGGCATGGTGGCGGGTGCCTTTAGTCCCAGCTACTCAAGAGACTGAGCTAGGAAAATCACTTGAATCCAGTAGGTGCACTCCAGCCTGGTGACAGAGTAAGACTTCCATCTCAAAAAAAAAAAAAAAAAAGAAAGAAAAAGAAAAAGAAAAAAGAAAAAAGAGAAAGAAAGAAAAGAAAAGAAAAACAACAACAAAAAAAGAATGAGTTTATAATTTTATATTCAAACCTCACACCCATGCAATCACATGCCTTACGATTTTAAAACCCTACCCACAAAATTCACAAGAGTTAAGTAAACATCTATGTCGTCCTCTTACTACACACATCAAAACACTCAAGTAAAGTGTCAGGCACTGCAAGCAAGCATAGAGTGAGATAAGGTACACAGATAAAATGCTAGTTCCTGTGATGCATATTATTTGCATAATAGTTACTCATTCAAGGCTGGGAATTGCCACTTTAAAAGAAAGTATATTGAACACCTTTTTGGATTTCCCTGATTTTCAAACATTCTTCTGAATATATAACAATTCACAGAAACCATTTCCTTTCTCAATCATCCTGGGATGAGGATCTAATAGCTGACTTTGTAATTAGAATGCAAACATTAATGTAAGAGTACGAAAAAAGACGTTGTAATGAGCAAAGAGAAGACAGATTGTAGCAGTAAAGTTAAGTGATTCACTGATATTCTTAAAACACGGCACATCTATACTCTCATTTGGCATTTCCATTAAATGATTTTTAGATACTAAAATTTTTCAGCCGCTTTTCTGTACTAATGGCCTTCAAACTATTTCCATTCTGTATTTTACCTTTCAAACGAACTATCTACGGCTTTTGGTTTTCTAATATATTTCTCTCCATATATTGTACATTTCAAATAATACTTTTCTTTCCTCTATCCCATTTTTAACTAAATTCATTAAGAAAAATACTGAAAGCATTTTGGCTTGAACCCAGAATTCAGCATTCCAGTTCAGCCAGTAACAAGTTATGTTCTTTTCTTTGCCCAGGGCATGTCTGGTTTACTCTTTTAATTTAATTAAATCAAAAGGCTGCTTTGGGGGGCATGTTAAGACTCGCTCCCTTAGCTATAAGACAGACAGGGAGATGAATTCTAAATATCTTACTTCCTGCTTTGGCAAATGCCTTTAAACTCTTCTGTTTTTACCTCTCATTAACATCACATTTTAGGGTTACCTGGCGTATTGCCCCATGCCCCACATTCCCACACTTTTTTTTTTTTTTTTTTAAACTCACCGGCTGCCTTTTTACACCCAGCCAATTTTTCCAGACCAGGATCCGAAGCTGATGAAACTGGGAAGCCATCCTTCAAACACCCCAAATGAGAGAATCCCTCTTTTCTCCACTTGACAAATAAAGAATTGATGCCCCGTCCAACTTGCTGTATGTCAATGTATCCGTATGCTTTTCACGGCATAGCTTCCTTGAGGGCTGGGGTAAGAAACCCACAATTCTTCTGTTTCTGCTGGATTTTTCCCTGTGGTTAATCCTTAACCAAGAAGCACTTCTTAGTCAACTCTTCTTCCAAAAGAAGGACCCAGATCAGTATCTTTAGGTGGCTTATCCTTATTTTAAAATAATATCCAGTTGCTTGACGTCCAGACTCAAGAGAGAATGAGCATCATTCAGATAATGTCTCACTGAAAAAAAAAAAAAAAAAAAAAGCAGCAGTAGCTGAACCCACACCTCCTACTCTCCATGAAATTAATTGCCTATCCACACCTTAGAGAGCATGTCACCTGCACTGTATGCGTCACAGGAATTAGGGGTGGGACCCTTGCCAGGCCAGTAGGACTTGTCCTACATTCTCTTGTCTTCTTTCCTGCACAAAGTGTCTGCTCTAGCAGAGGCAAGGTGCAGAGAGCATCTCACAGACACTGGGCCCAGTGACTCTTTAATATTAAAGTATCATTAAAATGATTTAAGTCAATACAGCCAGAGCTTAGCTGCAAAGCTCTGAGCCTCAGCCCATTATTAGATATACTAGGGAAAGTATCATCTTTAACCTAAAGTTGAATGTTTTGATTTTAAGGGAAGTGACTATGTTGGCCAGGTCCCACCTTTCATCACAATTTACTAGGTTAAGCACAGTGCAGAAAAGGAAAGGTAGGCTGCAGTTTAAATGATAAACTGGAGCTTGGGTATGGTGGCTCACGCCTATAATCCCAGCACTTTGATAGGCAGAAGCGGGCGGATCACCTGAGGTCAGGAGCTTGAGACCAGCCTGACCAACATCTCTACTAAAAATACAGAATTATCTGGGCATGGTGGTGTATGCCTGTAGTCTCAGCTACTCGGGAGGCTGAGGCAGGAGAATAGCTTGAACCCGGGAAGTGGAGGCTGAAGTGAGCAGAGGTGCATTGCACTCCAGCCTGGGCAAAAAGAGGGAAATTCCGTCTCAATAAATGAATGAATGAATGAATGAATGAATGACAAACTAGAGTCTTTCAATTTGGGAGTGGAGATTCATGTGTCTATTACAGGCAAGCCACACTGTTTCAGGCCCTTATGGTGAAAGGGGACATAGGCTGATCCAAGATATTTCTATCTCCTCTTTCCATAATACATCCCTCCCTTTCTAAGCCCCTGCCTTTCAAAGTTATCCCCAAGCTGACATCTTCAATGAAGGCTTTTTGGGTATACCGCATAGGATAGACTCTCTTGCCTTTGAGTCCAGCATCATTTGTTTTGCTCTCTCTCAAGGAACTTACAGTTTTGCATTCTTTTTATCTGTATATGTCTTATTTTTCCTTCATGATTATAAATTATTTGAGGACATGGACTATTTTATATCACAGTACTTTACATATCATTAGTGCTCAATACGTGCTGCTGAATGTAATTGAATGAACTACTGGAGCCAGGGCCAGTGAAGTGAAGCTCCCCTTCGATCCTCACACTTACCCCGATGAATCCAGACTCTACTTGCAAAATCCACTAAAGCACTGTTAAGAATTCTCCCTTCACCTAGGTGAGGTGCCTCACGCCTGTGATCCCAGCACTTTGGGAGGTCAAGGCAGGCAGATCACCTGAAGTCAGGAGTTTGAGACCAGCCTGGCCAACATGGTCAAACCCTGTCTCTACCGAAAATAGAAAAAAAAAAAAGTAGCCGGACATGGTAGGGCATGCCCGTAATCCCAGCTACTCAGGAAGCTGAGGCAGGAGAATTGCTTGAACCTGGGAAGTGGAGGTTTCAGTAAGCTGAGGTCATGCCACTGCACTCCAGCCTGGCCAGCAGAGCAAGGCTCCATCTCAAAAAATAAAGAAAGAAAAAAGAAATGGAATCTAGCACAGATCCTGCCTCATAGTAAGTGGTCAATTAATTCTTATTAAATAACTGGGTAGCAACATTTGCTAAGGACTTATTGAATGATCATAGGAGTCCTATCATATAGAAATTGTCATTATTTCCCATTTTCAGTGGAAGAAAGTGATGTTTAGAAGTGCCATAACTTGCTGGAGTTCGCTGAGCAGTGAGAACAGTTGGAACAGCAGAGAAGGAACTCGAACCTCGATTCTGTACTTTTAAGCTCTGTCTATGTTGCTTCCAGTCCCATGTATTATACTTTACAGGAAGAGCTGAGAGACAAACGAATGTCAGGGATTTTCCCTGTTTCTCTAGGGGGCCTATAAATCACTTGTAGAGATGCTTTCTGTAAGTACACCCATGAAAAATTATTGCCAAAATGAGTGCACAAAGACTAGTTGCTCCAGGAATTCAGGAAAAGGCAGGCTGCTCTTTTAGGCTTCTTGATAGAGCCTCACGGCGCTTCCCAGCCTGGCTCTTGCCAGCTTCATCAGTTGTTTCTCCACCTTCAGCCGTCCCTCCTGCCATCTGCTAGAATCCTTTAGATGAGGACTGTTCACTTTCAGGCTTTGGTCATGCTGTTCCCTCTGCCCAAAACGAAATTGTGCTCATTCTCAAATGACTGACTCAAGTGTTACTTCCTCTCTGAAGCCTTTTCCAGCACTTCCACCCACCACACCCCCACCCCCAGCTGAATTAATCACCCCTTCATCTGTTTTCCCATAAAGCTTTGTTCACACAGATAGTCAACTCCCTTATTACTTTTGTGATAGTCAGTCTGTCTCTCTGTCTGGACTCTGAGCCCCTTGAGTATAGGGCCCATGTCTCACGGAACACCATGATTTTGAGATTAATTCTATATTCCTGAATGGTGAGAATTCTGACCCAACTAGATCGCAGAGCTGGTGTGAAGTAGTAGAAGATAAAGTTGGAGAGTTAGGGACCTAAAGCTAAAGGGGAGAAGATGTCATATTGAGGATTTAGAATAAGAAGTTCCCGGCAACTCTTCTTAAAAGATAGAGTGTGATAAAACCAATGCTGTGGGAAGATGAAAATGTTAGGAGAGTGAGACATGGATTGAAGTTGAGACTTGAAACCTTTTCGTGAATAGAAAAAACAAGTGAATTGAGTTAGTGATAATGTGAAACAGTTCAGAAATTTTAACAGCAACCAGGTTGAATTTTACTCCTTCTCCTCAAGACTGGTTTTTGTCTTTAGCGCCAGTGACAACTCTTTTTTTTTTTTTTAAATCATTAACTGACTTTTACATTAAGGGGCTATAGGTTACTCATTGTACACAGGACCTGATCTCTACAATAAATCTGTGAGGTCAACGTTATCACACCTACCGTATAGATAAAGATGCATAGGTCAAGTAACCTCCTGAGGTCACAGAGATAATGAGCATCAGAACAGTGATTTGAACCCAGGTTTCTGTGTCTGCAAAGCCTGTTCTCCAATAGGCCCTCCTAAAGCAAGCATGGATAAGAAATCATGGCAAGTGCATGCATTTTACCTAGGTGGAAATGTGCAACAGGTTGGGAAATTGAAGCTAACTCATGACAAAAATAACATCATCCTTCTTTTACAAGAAGGGTGGGACTCCACCCAAGGATTACAATAATGAGGCACCAGTTGCTAATACCTTATTACCTAAGATCCACTTGCGATCTAAGACGTTGATAGCTGATGCTATGAAGCAGGTGGGTGTGAGGAAGGTATCACATTCAGGATTTTCAAGTGCTTTATCATCACTGAGCCACTCCAATGATAATGTAGACAGAATTGTGTCAAGAAGCAACTGATAAAAATCTGATCTACAAAACCCAAAAGCAAGACATGTTTCAAGGGAGCTTTAAAAAGCCCTGCTCACTTCTAGCTGTTACAAAGCACCTTATCCCTCCAAGGTGGTTGCAATGGCACAGAATTCCTCATAAAAAGTAACACAGTCATGTCAGGGACCAAATTTGATGAATCAATTGATTATCTTACATTGAGCCATGTGAGTATGGGAATTTCAGGGTGATTTCACATCTTGCCAAGAATTACTCATCCACTCACTCAGGGTGAGTAATTATTTTCTTAAACTGATAAAGTATGTTGAATTAATTGATTTTACTACATATGTAGCTGTAATCTTGTGAGACTAAGAAAAATAACTGGTGCTTGTAAAATTTAGAATTTTTTGGCCAACTGACGGAAAGATTTGGGATAAGTTATTCAGAAAGATCATCCCCTCCTCTTTTTGCAATGTCAGTTTTAATAATTAATCCTCTATTTTAAAAGAAAAATGAAAATGAAAAATATTTTTTCTTCTTCATTTATGTTTTCCCCCTTATAAAATCTTAAACAGCTTAAAAGACAAATCTATACATTTATCAAGTACCATTTGTTTCTTCATTGAAAAAATACAACAAACCAATTTTTGCATGTGTTTTAGTCTTTGATGACTTCCCTATTCCCCAAAGCAATTTAAAAAAGAATATCCCAATAGTAAAGGTTTCTACTGCATGCATCTCTCGGGCACAACAGAAACTATCTTAGAAAAGATGTATTTTCTTAAAGAAGCTAGAAAACAATTATTCCTAGCATTTTCAAATTCCAACTTACAAGGAAAATAAGCCACCCAGTTATCTGTCCCCACAATCTTGAGCAACACACAGTTTTTCTATATATTTTGCATGTGCAACTACTATTATGTTACTTTGAAAGCCTAAGACTGGGGGTAGCGGAAGGAACTATTCAATAATTTCAATTCAAATCAATAATCAAGCATTATAGTTGAAAAGTCACATTCAGGCACTAACTGATCAGCAATATTTTGTTTTTGTTTTTTGAGACACAGTCTTGCTCTGTCACCCAGGCTGGAGTACAGGGGCATAATCTCAGCTCACTGTGACCTCTGCCTCCTGGGTTCAAGCGATTCTCCTGCCTCAGCCTCCTGAGTAGCTGCAATTACAGACATGTACCACTGCACCCAGCTAATTTTTTGTATTTTTGATAGAAACAGGGTTTCAACATATTGGCCAGGCTGGTTTCAAACGCCTGATCTCAAATGAGTTTGAAGCTTCCCAAAGTGCTGAAGTTATAAACGTAAGCCACCACGCCTGGCCTGATCAGCAATATTTTGGAACCAGAGGAGAAGGAAAGGTATGAGGGGAATGAAAGGAAACAACTGCCCCAGCACTTTGGGAGGCCAAGGTGGGTGGATCATGAGGTCAGGAGATTGAGACTATCTTGGCCAACATGTTGAAACCTCCTCTCTACTAAAAAAACACAAATTAACCAGGCATGGTGGCTCATGCCTGTAATCCCAGCTACTTGGGAGACTGAGGCAGGAGAATCACTTGAACCAGGGAGGTGGAGGTTGCAGTGAGCTGAGATCATGCTACCGCTCTCCAGCCTGGTGACAGAGCAAGCCTCCGTCTAAAAAAAAAAAGGTGATTGGCATGTACAGTGGTAGCTGACAGCTTGACTCCTGAACAAGAGAATGTATTTTTTAAACAGAGTAGGATAAATTCACAAGTCCACGCTCAAAAATATCCATTTTTGTATGTGTTTATATAGACATAAATATGAACCCATATATGCTTTACAAATATGTAGCTAGAGATAAAAAACATATGCAAAAGTATGTAAAAAAATTTTAAAAAAATTTCACCATTAGATAAGCACACATGGACTGTAAATGCAAAGAAAATGGTATAAAATAAAAATGAAACATCTGGCTCCCCAGATATGCATTATAATGAGTGTTTTAATGATAGCATGTGACAAGCAGAACATATGGCCATTATATCAGTGTAGCCTTGCTACATACAGACAACTGGAGAGAGATTTTGAATCAAATTTTGCAGCTTATATTTTTACCCATGGTATTTTTCTAAACACATCAACTTCTAAATCAACTGTGCATTCATTAATTTTTATTATGATCGTGATCATCAAGTTTATATTTTAACCCTTTTCCAAGGGGGAAGTACTCCCAAATACACAAAATAAATATATCTCAATCTAAAACAATCATTTAAGTGGCAGGAATGACATTAACCTTGCCCATTCTGTTACTACTTATGATTTCTTTCTGGACTGTATTTCTAAAGCTGGTTGTGACCTATATACAGACAATAATGAAATAAGAAATTTGTCCAAAATACTCTGAGAGACTTGCACAAACTTCCTAACCACGGAGACTTTTATGGGAAACATAATCTCATTCTCACCTACAGCTTGCCCTCGAATCATCAGCCTTCCTCCAGTAATGAAAGTTCACTGCTTAGAGCCAACAACCATTTTGTGTAGCAAAAGGAGCCCATCAAACAGAATTCTATTGACACCATGGCTCTGCAGCCTCAGAAGGTTGTTGGCAAGATGCCACTTTGACACAGCAACTTCATTCCCTAAACTAGGGGCCGTGTCAGAAATGTCAAATCACATTGAAAGTGAAGGTACAAACTTAGTGCATTCGGAGAGACTTACCGAAAGAATTCTTTTGACTCACAAGGAAGCAGAGAATGCGAAGGGGAAGAGCAGAGGAAGCCTGCTGAAGAGATGGGTGTTGAGGCCAAGCGACCACTTGCTGGCTGGGTCGATTTCCAAGGGTCAATTGCTTTGTCTAGAAAGTGAGGTGATAATTATTCTCAGCCCACAGGTTTATTGGGAAATTAAACTAAAAAAATCAAACAAATATAAATAAACTAGAAGTTAGTTACGGCCTCTCTGCCTCCCCAATTCCTGTCATCTGTGCAGTGGCTTGGGTTAATACCCCATACAACCCAGATGGAAACTCAATATGAGTATATATTTACTGAAAGCAAAACAAAAACAAAAAACCACACACAAAGTATTCTGAGAGTTTAGCATACATTATTATTATTATTATTATTATTATTATTATTATTATTGAGACAGAGTTTCCCTCTTGTCTCCCCAGCTGGAATGCAATCCCAGTCTTAGCTCACTGCAGCCTCCACCTCCCAGGTTCAAACAGTTCTGCCTCAGCCTCCCAAGTAGCTGGGATTACAGGTGCCTGCCATCACACCCAGCTAATTTTTGTATGGGGTTTCACCATATTGGCCAGGCCAGTCTTGAACTTCTGACCTCAGGTGATCTGCCTGTCTCAGCCTCCCAAAGTGCTGGAATTATAGGTGTGATTAGCGTACTTATGAATGATTAGGGGGTCACAAGTTGTTGTATGTATATGGCCTCTCACAATCTCCCCCTTTTTTCTCTCCCCCTCCCATTTCCTTCTTCTCTTTACTCCATTCTTCCTCGTCCCTTTCTAGGACAATTAAATTCCCTTCCTTTCTGCTGAGAAGTGTAGTATCCCTCTCTAAAGCTTTAGTGCTTCCTGACCTCCAGACTCCAGAGGAATGTATTTACATCCAAGCTTCTCAGTCACTAGAATAAAAGCTGTTCTCTTTTCATTACATGAGAAACTTTGGTAGCAGCTCCTAAAGGAGTAAAAATCTTACCAACTCTTTATACATAATTACTATTATTATTGGCTAAAATAATGCTTGATCACTTGGAACCTTCAGAACAATGACAATCAAGGAAAATAATGAGATTAATTCCATAGCAATTATTTCAAACTCAAAGTAATATTCAATTACACATCAGGACACATGAAATATTGTCACTTTCTATTTTTCTTATACTCAAGGCAGTCTGAGGAGAAATGTAGAACCCTCTGGGATCCATGACATATTCTCAGGAACCCAGAAATTCTTTTTGAAGATTGAGCATTTTGGTGCTTTCATATTTATAACACCTTTTGAAAAATTAAAGTTAACCTACTCTGCTTAGTCTGGATGACCTAGTCTGAACAATTAAGTATGAAGCAATCCATCTGTGGTAGAAATGTTTAACCTCTCAGTGAATTAATAAGATTATCTAGCTTCTTAATATGGTAATGTGAAAATGACAGCAATTGTTACACAACTGCTATTGTAACTCAAACTCAAAAGAATTGTTCAATTCCTTTAAAGTTATAAAAATAACATGTCTCTTTAGCAATGATATTTTACAGCTAAAATTTTTCTTGGGTTATTTAATAAAGGCTTTGATTTCAAATCATGATATGGTAAAGCAAAGTAAACACTAATTTCAGTGGGTCAGTGAGAAAAGGAAGTAAACTTAGTACAAAAATTATACATGCACAATAGTATTAAACAAGTATATACACTTTTTTTTTTTTTTTTTGAGATGGAGTCTTGTTCTGTCACCCAGTCTGGAGTACAATGGTGTGATCTCAGCTCACTGCAACGTCTGCTTCCTGGGTTCCAGCGATTCTCCTGCCTCAGCCTCCCAAGTAGGCTGTAGGATTATAGGCATGTGTCAGCATGCCTGGCTAATTTTTGTATTTTTAGTGGAGATGGGTTTTCACCATCTTGATCAGGCTGGTCTCAAACTCCTGACTTCATGATCTGCCTGCCTCAACCTCCCAAAGTGCTGGGATTACAGGTGTGAGCCACCATGCCTGGCCTATACAAACATTTTTTAAAAATATGTTTTAGCACAGAACTGGCCTGCAGACTGCTGAAGAAGTCAGCAATAAATCACTCATTCATGATATTCTAAAAACTGTTTGAATATAAATGGAAGTTTCTTAGTTATACTTTAAATCAAGAGGAGATTATTTTCTCTAAGCTGGTTATTCAGATTTTTTAAAAATTTAAAAAAAAATAAAAAATAAGCAGATTTATCTTTGGAAGTTTCTTATTAAACAAAGTCTGAACTAGCAAACAAAGCCTAAGAGTATTACTATCATTATGTATAATTTATATACACATGAATTTCCTACATTTAGAACATACTGACTATACTAACTCTTCCTTGTAGGTTAGAGTCAACCGTTTAAATATCCAAAAATATCAGGTAAATATTCACAGTTAATCCCTATCATTAAAGGGATAAAGAACAGAAAATTAGATCATGAGCAACATTGGAAAAACTCTGGGGACAAACACTTTCGGACCTGCGATGATCTTTTGATGTGTCAACTTGGCTAGGCTAAGTGTCCAGTTATTCAACCAAAGGCTAGTCTCGGTGTTGCTGTAAAGGTATTTTGTAGGTGTGATTAAAGTTCAGAATCAGTTACTTTTAAGTAAGAGAGGATCATCCTAGATTATCTGAGTGGGCCTGATCCAATCAGTTGAAAGGCTTTAAGAGTATATCTGAGGCTTTCCCGATAAAGAAGACATTCTGCCTGTGGCTAGAAGAATCAGCTCTGCAGTTCCAGCCTGCCCTTCCTGATATCCTGCCTTACAGATTTCACACTTGCCTATCTAGCTCCCACAATTACATAAACCAGTTCCTTACAATAAAATCTCTTAATATATAGCTCCTACTGGTTTATCTTCTTTGGTTGAATCATGACTGTTACAGGGCCTCAGTGACCTGATGACACGCAGATCTTCAGCACTCCTAAGGTACTGATATCCAATACATATTTTAATCCAGCAGAACTTTGTAGGTATTTCAAAACTAACACTTCCTTTAAAAACATTTTTTATTTTTTAAAAAGTTTGAGATGTTACGCCTGTATCCCAATACTTGCAGTAATTTTTTTTAAATGGCATCTACTTCTTCTTCTTCTTCTTTTTTTTTTTAGACAGAGTTTCACTCTTGTTACCCAGGCTGGAGTGTAACAGCGCGATCTCGGCTCACCGCAACCTCTGCTTCCTGGGTTCAGGCAATTCTCCTGCCTCAGCCTCCCAAGTAGGTGGGATTACAGGCACGCGCCACCATGTCCAGCTAATTTTTGTATTTTTAGTAGAGACGGGGTTTCACCATGTTGACCAGGATGGTCTCGATCTCTTGACCTCGTGATCCACCCGCCTCAGCCTCCCAAAGTGCTGGGATTACAGGCTTGAGCCACCACGCCCAGCTAGCATCTACTTCTTTAGAGTTAGATGATTATAAGACTAGGAAAGTTTTTTCAAGCAATTGCTGTGAATTTTACTGAACAATAAAGAGGCTGCAATGTAGTAAAACTTCAATACAAGATAAATTATCTTGGCAAACAGCCATTAATTGTAGGTACCAGCATGATGTCTCAAAATGTCAGACAGAACTGACTCAGGGATTACACATCCAGAGAAGAAGCAGAATTTGTCACTCCAGGAGAAATCAATGAAGATTCAGAATGAATGTGGATCCACAATCCTCCCTTTTCCCAAATCTCACCAGCACCTTGGCCCCTGATATTCCAAGATTATAAAACCAACCATCCATAAACCCCATTACCATCTGTTAAATTATGATGATTTTTAAATTTTTGTGGGTATATATTAGTTATATATATTTATGAGATATACATGATATTTTGTTACAACCATACAATGTGCAATCGCATCAGGATAAATAGAGTATCCATCACCTCAAGCATTTATTCATAGTATTAAAAATAATCCAATTATACCCATTACCATTTTAAAGAGGATCATAGTGGGTGAGAGAAATGTAAGACACTGAGCATTTATACCAAAGACACTGAGCCATGATCGAGGTTAAGTGAACTGGTAAAGACTGTTAAAATGTAAATTACCAAGTTTCTGCAATCGTTTTTCTTCCACATTATCCAGTGAAGCAAAATCTTATTCAGACGATCTGATCTATTAAAAGAAAGGAAGAAGTAATATTTTATTTGCACATTTAAGGCAGTGTGAAAACATTTTCAACCCTGTCATATAAATGTTCTGGGCTCTTTTAATAAAAGACCTGGGATTCAGTGTTTAAATGATTTCCCAAATTGCTTTTCAATTAGTGTCCAGAAATGTGCCTTTTATGACTGTAAAAGGAGTGAGAGTAGAGGGAGTTGCTGGAGATTAGTTAAGATAGAAAAATAATGGAAGGGAACCCTTGGCATCTATTCCTTTTCAGACTAACTGGTCTGGACTGAGCTTGGATTCCTGGACAGAGTTCAGAGTAAAACACTAATAGAAATGCTTACAAAATATTTTGTAGAACTCAGTCCAAGTAGATTTCCTTTGATGGCCAGGTGATAATATATAAAATTAAAATAATGAGACTGGTCTTTCTGCAAAACAAAAGTTAAGAGCCATTTACTGGCTCATGCCCGTAATCCCAGCCCTTTGGGAGGCCGAGGTGGGCAGACCATGGGAGGTCAGGAGTTTGAGATCAGCCTGCCAACATGGTGAAACCCTGTCTCTACTAATACAAAAATTAGCCAGACATAGTGGGGTGCACCTGTAATCCCAGTTACTCAGGAGGCTGAGGCATGAGAATCTCTTGAACCCAGGAGGTGGAGTTTTCAGTGAGCTGAGAATGCACCATTGCACTTCAGCCTGGGTAACAGAATGAGACTCTGTCTCAAAAAAAAAAAAAAAAAAAAAAACCAAAAAAAGGAAAAAAGAGCCATCTACCATAAGGAATTAAGGGTCTGAGTTTTCAGACATGAAACCTTCTGGCAAAGTACAAACTTGGAGGGAGAAGAAAACAGACAAAGAGGATCTGAAACAGTCTGGAATGGTTCCTGAAGACAGCTGCAGTTTCAGAAGGTTTAGCACTAGTTCCTTGGTAAGGAGGAAATTGATCTTCATGTCAGAATTCAACAAAGGCCTTATGTAGTAGAAGTGTACTGAGGTTTAGCTTTGGCCTCATTGTTTGACCCCAATCTGCTTGGGACTGCCTCAGCCTTTGGAAGATGAGAAGTCAAATACCTGAGTAAATGCCATTTCAGACATCCCTGAACCTGTCTGTGATTAACGGCTATGTCATCATGTGTGTTACCAATACACCTAATCAGAATTACACTGTCATAATATAAATAAGGCAAGTCATTTGGATTTGTTATTATTCACTGAATTGTTCCTTTCAAATATTGGTAAAATTTCAAGATATAGTTTGAAGCGAAACCTATTTACGTTGTATTGAAATTCTATGTCAATTTAAATATGAAGATATGTTTACCATAGCAAGGGTAAAGTTTTACTATTTTCAACTGAAACATCAAAAGATCTGCAAATCTAGAAAAGAAGAGTTTACTTGTAAGGGGTTACAGTCTACAAGGTGTCCATCCCACAGGCTGGGAAGCACAGGCTCCAGCAACGACCATAGTCAGGCACTTAGAAGGAGGAGGGGGTGGGGAGGAGCTTTATGCTGAGCTTATTGGCCAAACATACATATTCAACAGCTTACAGGAGGAGCTGTGAGTATTCATAAAGGTGGTCCTGACACATGTGTATTAAACAAAATGCGTATAACATATGACCCATGTTCATTTTGGGGTGGCGACTTAGCATTTGACTGTTTTACGGTCAGGCCCCACCCATCCTAAGATCTTTTCAGGACGTAAAGGCACTCAGGTGCACATCCTCTCAAACCCACCAGAAGCAGTCATGGTGATCTTATCAGGAGAAAGTTGTTAAGATCAGTCTCTTGTCCAATCAAAGCTGTAGCTAGAGCTTGTGAAACAGGGAGAGTCAGTCAGTGTCTGGTGGTGAGCCACAATTGTTTTAATACTGCTTATCTTGAGACCAGTGTTTGCTTTGCTGCCAGAGAAAAAGGAAACTTATGGGAGTTAGAACATAGTCTATTCTTTACATGTAGGAGTGCGTGACTTAACCCTCACCTGGCATGGTCTTAGGTCTTGGTATATTATTGCCACAAAGAGTCCATTTTGTCAGTATTATGAGCTCAATTTTATTTTTTATTTTTATTTTTATTTATTTATTTATTTATTTATTTTGAGATAGAGTCTCACTCTATTGCCCAGGCTGCAGTGCAGTGGTGTGATCTTGGCTCACTGCAAACTCTGACTCCTGGATTGGAGCAATTCTGCCTCAGCCTCCTGAGTAGCTGGGATTACAGGTGTGTGCCACCACACCTGGATAATTTTTGTATCTTTTTTACAACTTTTTAAAAAATTGTTCTTTAAGTTCTGGGGTACATGTGCAGATCTTGCAGGATTGTTGTAGGTACACACATGCCATGGTAGTTTGCTGTCTCCATCCCCCGCTCACCTACATCAGGCATTTCTCCCAGTGTTATCCCTCCCCAACCTCCCAACCCCACAGTCCTTCCCCTAGCCCCACACCCCCAACAGACCCCAGTGTGTGATGTTCCCTTCCCTATGCCCATGTGTTCTCATTGTTCAATACCCGCCTATGAGTGAAAATATGTGATGTTTGGTTTTCTGTTCTTTTGTCAGTTTGCTGAGAATGATGGTTTCCAGATTCACCCACATCCCTACAAAGGACATGAACTCATCATTTTCTATGGCTGCATAGTATTCCATGGTCTATATGTGACACATTTTCTTAGTCCAGGCTACCATTGATGGGCATTTGAGTTGGCTCCAGGTCTTTGCTATTGTAAACAGTGCTGCAATGAACATACATTGTGTGCTTGTGTCATTATAATAAAACAATTTATAATCCTTTGGGTATATACTCAGTAATGGCATTGCTGCATCAAATGAAATTTCTATTTCTAGTTCCTTGAGGAATTGCCACACTGTCTCCCACAGTGGTTGAACTAATCCATGCTCATCATGGATATTAACCTGAAGTTTTCTTTTTTTGTTGTGCCTATGCCAGATTTTGATATCAGGATGATGTTGATCTCATAAAATGATTTGGGAAGGATTCTCTCTTTTTCTATTGTTAGGAATCATTTCAGAAGGAATGATACCAGCTCCTCTTTGTACATCTGGTAGAATTTGGCTGTGAACCCATTTGGTTCTGGACTTTTTTTGGTAGGTAGGCTCTTAATTGCTGCCTCAACTTCAGACCTTGTTATTGGTCTATTCAGGGTTTCAATTTCTACCTGGTTTAGCCTTAGAAGGGTGTAAGTTTCCAGGGATTTATCCATTTCTTCCATATTTACTAGTTTATGTGCATAGAGTTGTTTGTAGTAACCTCTGATGGTAGTTTGTATTTCTGTTGAATCGGTGGTGATCTCCTCTTTATCCTTTTTTATTGCATCTATTCGATTCTTCTCTCTTTTCTTTTTTATTAGTCTGGCTAGTGGCCTATTTTGTTGATCTTTTAAAAAAAACAGATCTGGAAATTGTCACTTTTTTGAAGGGTTCTTTTGTTTCTCTACTATCTCCTTCAGTTCTGCTATGATCTTAGTTATGTCTTCTCTTCTGCTAGCTTTTGAATTTTTTTGATCTTGCTTCTCTAGCTCTTTCAATTTTGATGATAGGGTGTCGATTTTACATCTTTCCTTGCTTCTCATCTGGGCATTTATTGCTATAAATTTTTCTCTAGATGCTGCTTTGAATGTGTCCTAGAGATTCTGGTACGTTGTGTCTTCAATCTCATTGTTTTTAAAGAACATCTTTATTTCTGCCTTCATTTCATTGTTTATCCAGTCATCTTTCAGGAGCAAGTTGTTTAGTTTCCATGTAGTTGTGCGGTTTTGAGTGAGTTTCTTAATCCTGAGTTCTAATTGAATTGCACTGTGGTCTGAGAGACTTATAATTTCCGTTCTTTTGCATTTGCTGAGGAGTAATTTACTCTCAATTATGTGGTCAATTTTGGAGTAAGTGCGATGTGATGCTAAGAAGAATGTCTATTCTGTGGATTTGGGGTAGAGAGTTCTGTAAATGTCTATTAGGTTTGCTTGTCCAGGTCTGAGTTCAAGTCCTGGATATCCTTGTTAATTTTTTGTCTCGTTGATCTGTCTTACATTGACAGTGGAGCGTTAAAGTCTCCCACTATTATTGTGTGGGAGTCTAAGTCTCTTTGTAAGTCATTAAAAACTTGCTTTATGTATCTGAGTGCACCTGTATTGGGTATGTATATATTTAGGATCATTAGCTCTTCTTGTTGCATCAATCCTTTTACCATTATGTAATGCCCTTCTATGTCTCTTTTGATCTTCGTTAGTTTAAAGTGCATTTCATCAGAGACTAGGATTGCAACCCCTGCTTTTTTTTTTTTCTCTCTCCATTTGCTTGGTAAATCTTCTTCCATCCCTTTATTTTGATTCTATGTGTATCTTTGCATGTGAGATGGTTCTCCTGAATACAGCACACCAATGGGTCATGGCTTTTTAACCAGTTTGCCAGTCTGTATCTTTTGACTGGGGCATTTAGGCAATTTGCATTTGAGATTAATATATACATTTTATTTTTAAATATATTTAATTGCACTTTAGGTTCTGGGATTCTGGGGTACAAGTGCACAACATGCAGGATTGTTACATAGGTATATACATGGCACTGTGGTTTACTGCCTCCATCCCTGTCATTTATATCGAGCATTTCTCCCCATGTTATCCCTCCCCAACTTCCCCTGCTGTCCCTCCACTAGTCCCCACCAACAGACCTCGGTGTGATGATCCTCTCCCTGTGTTCATGTGTTCTCATTGTTCAACACCCTCCTATGAGTGAGAACATGAGGTGTTTGATTTTCTGTTCTTGTGTCAGTTTGCTGAGAATGATGGTTTCCAGATTCATCCATGTCCCTACAAAGGACACATCTGGTACATTTTTGGAATGGCTGGTACTTGTTTTTCCTTTCTATGTTTAGTGCTTCTTTTAGGAGCTCTTATAAGGCAGGTCTGCTGGTGATAAAATCTCTGAGCAATTGCTTGTTTGTGAAGAATTTTATTTCTCCTTTGCTTATGAAGCTTAGTTTGGCTGGATATGAAATTCTAGGTTAAAAGGCCTTTTCTTTAAGGATGTTGAATATTGGCCCCCACTCTCTTCTGGCCTGCAGGATTTCTGCCAAGAGATCTCCTGTGAGTCTGATGGGCTTCCCCTTGTGGGTAACTCAACCTTTCTCTCTGGCTGCCCTTGGCATTTTTTTAAGGTTAATATTGTTATGTGTGAATTCGATCCTGCCATTTTGTTACTGGCTGGTTGTTTTGTCTGTTCATTGATGCAGTTTCTTCATTGTAGTGTTGAGCCTTACCATTTGTTACATTTTTACAATAGCCAGTACCAGTTTTTCCTTTCCATGTTTAGTGCTTCCTTCAGAAACTCTTGTAAGGCAGATCTGGTGGCGACAAAATCTCTCAGCATTTACTTGTCCATAAAGGATTTTATTTCTCCTTCACTTATGAAGCTTAGTTTGGCTGGATATGAAATTCTAGGTTGAAAGTTCTTTTCTTTAAGGATGTTCAATATTGGTCCTCACTCTCTTCTGGCTTGTAGAGTTTCTGCTGAAAGATCCGCTGTGAGTCTCATGGGCTTCCCCTTGTGGGTGACGTGACCTTTCTCTCTGACTGCCCTTAGCATTTTTGCCTTCATTTCAACTCTGGTGAATCTGATGATTATGTGCCTTGGGGTTGCTCTTTTTGAGGAGTATCTTTGTGGTGTTCTCTGTATTTCCTATATTTGAATGTTCGCTTGCCTTTCTAGGTTGGGGAAGTTCTCCTAGATAATATCCTGAAGAGTGTTTTTCAGCTTGGATTCATTCTCCCCATCACATTCAGGTATACCAATCAAGCATAGATTGTCTTTTCACATAATCCCAGATTTCTTGGAGGTTTTGTTCATTTCTTTTCACTCTTTTTTTCTCTCATCTTGCCTTCTCATTTTATTTCATTGAGTGGATCTTCAATCACTGATATCCTTTCTTCTGCTTGATTGATTTGGCTACTGAAACTTGTGTATGCTTCGCGAAGTTTTTGTGCTGTGTTTTTCAGCTCCATCAGGTCATTTACGTTCTTCTTTAAGCTGGTTATTGTAATTAACATGTTGCCTAACCTTTTTTCAAGGTTTTTAGTTTCTTTGCATTGGGTTAGAACATGTTCCTTTAGCTCAGAGAATTTTGTTATTACCCACCTTCTGATATCTGCTCCTGTCAATTCCTCAAGCTCATTCTCTATCCTGTTTTGTTCCCTGAGGAGTTGTGATCCCTTGGAGGAGGAGAGGCATTCAGGTCTTTGATGATTTCATCCTTTTTGCACTGGTTTCTTCCCAATTTTGTGAGTTTATCTACCTTTGATCTTTGAAGTTGGTGATTTTGGATGGAGTCTCTGAGAGGACATCCTTTCTGTTGATGTTGAAGCTATTTCTTTTTGTTTTTTTTTTAGGTTTCTTTTCTAAGAGTCAGGCCCCTCTGCTGTAGGATTGCTAGAGGTCCACTCCAGACCTTGCTTGCCTAGGAATCACCTACGGGGAATGCAGAACAGTGAGGATTGCTGCCTGATCTTTCCTCTGGTGGCTTTGTCCCAGAAAGATAGCACTAGGTGTCAGCCTGAGCTCTCCTGTACGAGGTGTTTTTTTTTTGGTTATTCAGAGGTCAGGGAGCCACTTGAGGAGGCAGTCTGTCCCTTGTCTGCCTGCAGAGGTGCTGCTGGGCTGCCTCGGATTCAGCCTGGCTGCTGTGTAGACTTCCTCTGGCTTTTGTTTATCCAGGTGCGATTAGATCTGCCTTTGCAATGGTGGACACCCTTCCCCCCCACCGGGCTCAATCGCCCCAGGTCAAGCTTGGACTGATGTGCTGGCTGCAAAACTCTCAAGTGAGACAGCTTCAGTTTGCTGGTCTTTTTGGGGGTGGGACCTGTCAAGCTGTATCACCTCTCCCTGCTTTCAGCTCTCCCTCTTCCTGGGGGGACGGGTAGATCTGTCCTGCAGGCGCTATCGGCCAGATCTGGCTGACAACTCGCAGTGCCAGGCCTGCCAGAGCTGTTACTCAGATCTGTGTATGGTAACTTGTGGCGCTTTTCAGTGCAGTGGTATTCTGCTGGACTGTGGGTTGCAATGGCCATGGGAGAAGCACAGTATTGGGGGTAAAGTCTCCCATTCTCTGTCCAGTTGCACTTCCTGGGTGGGGCAGCACCCCACCCTGCCTTGGTTTGCCCTCCTTGGGCTACACCCACCCCACTGTCCAGCCAGTCCCATTGAAATGAACCTGGTACCTTGGTTGGAAAAGCAGAGATCACTCACCTTCTGCATTGCTCTCACTGAGAACTGTGCTCTGGAGCTGTTCCTATTTGGCCATCTTGGTGGAAGTCTTTTTTTTTTTTTTTTTTTTTTTTAAGTAGAGACAGGGTTTTGCCATTTTGGCCAGGCTGGTCTTGAACTCCTGATCACAGGTGATCCACCCACCTCAGCCTCCCAGAGTGCCGGGATTACAGGCACGAGCCACTGCACTCAGCCTCAGTTTTAACATTAATGATGGTCAGTTGTATCTAAACTGAAGAAAAAAAAAAAAAGGAGGATATGATGAAGTGTGTCCAACCTCCTATCCTGTCATGGGGCTAACACTCAGTTTTTAAGGTTTTCTCTCTTCAGGGGTCACCTTGATCAAGAGGGTATCCATTCAATTAGGGAGGGAACTTAGGATCTTTACACTACAATAGTAAGTTTTGAAAACTGTTAATTTAATGTACAAGAACAATTATTAAGAACTGTGAAGTAGGTAAATAGGAAAATATATTGACAGTTAATATGAACATTAAGAGAAAATACACAAGCTTGTCACCTTTGGGAATTCTATAGCAGTAACTAGCCTCCTAGACTACAAGATGGTGCCTAACGATCCTTACCTCCTGGTGTTCACGTCCTATATAGTATCTTCCCATACTGAATAGGACTGACTTCTGTAAATAATAATTGCATAAGATTTCCAAGGCTATGTTGAAATAGACATTGAGGCTTCCAACTTCTCTCTCTTTAATTACCTTTTCTAGAGGAAGTCAGCTAGCCTGTTGTAAGGACACTCAGGCAGGCTATGGGGAAGCTTGGGTAAGGAGGAAATGGGGCCTCCAGCCAACAACCTGCATCAACTCACTAAGTCATTCATGTGAGCCAACTAGGAAGCAGATCTTTCAGCCCCAGTAAAGGTTTCAGGCAACTGAAACCCTAACCAATATCTGGACTGCGATCTCAATAGACCCCCAAGCCAAAACTATGGGATAAGACATTTTAGTTCCTAATTCACAGAAACTGTGAGGATAACAAATTGTTTGTTGTTTTAAACCACTAAGTTTTGAGGTAACTTCTGATGCAACAACATATAACTATTACAAATAAGCCTCTTACCTCATTACTTTTTTTTATTAAATAATAAAACAAAACATAATAAGTGAGATTAGATTATAGTGTAATTTTAATCTTTTTGAAATTCCTAAATATATGGTATACATAATACTAAATAAAAACATTTTGAGAATGACATTTAACTTTTATTTATTTAATTACATGTAGACTTTATTTCAAGAAAAAGTCTTAGTCTGAAATTCTTCATATTCCAAGAGGAGAAATTGAAAGTAAAATGTCATCATTGCTTCTTCAGCATTTCAGCAAAGAAAAAAACCTCGAAAATTGTATCTAAAAATATCTCTAACAAATTATCTTAGCCAGGCATGGTGGCTCATAGCCTGTAACCCCAGCACTTTGGGAGGCCAATGCAGGAGGATTGCTTGAGCTCAGGAATTCGAGACTAGCCTAGGGAACATAGTGAGACCCTGTCTCTATAAAATATAGAAGAAATTAGCCAGGCATGGTGGTGTGTGCTTATAGGGAGGCTGAGGCAGGAGGATCACTTGAGCCTGGGAGATGAAGGCTGCAGTGAGCAGGGATTGTGCCACTGCACTCTAGCCTGGGTGACAGAGTGGGACCACCTCTCAAAAAAAAAAAAAAAAAAAATCTTTTACCCAGTGATAATAAACACTATCAATGAAAGAAAATATTAAAGAAAAACAAGATACCCTAAGCAGATTTTATTCTCATTAAATAAACTGCAATACAATAGACTTTAAAATATTTTCTTAAAAAAAAAAAAACAACTTTTCTATAGCTCAGAATCTACGAGGACTAAAAGGTAAACGAAAAACTAAAAACTACGAGACATTTTTTATAGTTGAAGACGAAGAATTTTTTAGACTTGATATGAATCTTACGTACAAATTTCTTTCTAGAAAACGTATTGTTGTATGTGTTTTCCTGAATTATATATTATTAATTATGGTATAATTTCCCCAATTTGCATTATAGAAATTTTATGAAAACTATGTGAATTAAACTGTTAGTGATGCTACTGCATGTGCTGTGTGTGTGTGTGTGTGTGTGTGTTCAGAAAGTAAGCAGAACAGCAAAATATAGCAAAATTACTGGCCATCAAGAGAAAGATACTGAGTCCCTATCATCCTTCTTATACCACAAATAATCCAATCCATAAGAATATAAGAGATTTGAGAACTTCCTTGTCATATTCTTATAAAAGATGTTCAACCAAAAGGAACAGCAGCTATTGGGTGTTATATATTATACAAGTCAGTTTCAACAATAACAAAAGAAAGTTCTTACCATTGTACTTTGTTGTTAGCAATACCCATGTAGCAAGTCTTATTAGCAAAGAGTGACTGCAGAAAGCACTGTGTGGCTGGGACTTGCTGAAGAAGTAAGCATCCTGATGGGTCTTGAAACTGTAAAGACTTCTCACATGCTGCCAGCTCTCAAGACTCTCTCAATCTGCTTCAGGGAAAATGCCAAAATTGGTTTGTAGGCAATGAATGCAGAAATACAAGTGGAAATGAATAGAATATCCTGTTATCTTTAAAGATGGTTACAGTGTGCCATCAACATATTTCTAGAATCCAAGGTTTAAGGAACAAACGTGTTTCAAGTGATGGAGATAGAACAAAACACTGGAATGTTTCAGAGACATACATTTCCCCAGTTGTGATATTTGTATGACAGCGAATACAGTGCTCATTTCATAGTGTCAACCTCCGTTTCTACCATTTTAAAAGACCTTTTTAGTTTGAAATTATGTTAGATTTACGGAAGAATTAAGAACACAGTACAGTGAGTTCACATATCCCCTTCTTAAGTTTCCCCAGTGTAGTATAACCATAGTTTAATGGTTGAAACCAGGAAATTAACATGGGTACAACACTGTTAACTAAAATACAAGCTTTATTCAGATTTTTCTCATTTTCCCACGAAAGTCTTTTTTTCCGTTCCAGGATTCAATCTGGAATTCTACAGTGCATTTAGTTGAAATGTCTCCACACTCTGCTCCAAACTGTTGTTTCTCAGTCTTTCCTTTCCTGCCTTTCAGGACTTCAAAGCTTTTGCATAGAACTAAATTACTATCTAATTTACCTAATTTGTAGAATCTATCTCAATTTTGTTTGTCTCACGCTTGCTCATGATAGGAGTGAGTTTTGTATTTCTATTGGGAAGGATAGTACAGAGATGACGTATGCTTCTCAAGGCACCTTATCAGGAGGGTGCATAGTGCCACCTGTCAAAACATCTTATTACCTGTGATGTTAGCTTTGAGCCCTTGGTTAACATGGTGTCTGTCAGAGTTCTCCCCTGTGACGTTACTATTCTGGAAGACATAATTTGGGGTGCAAATATCCTTTTGCTCCTTAAAACTTCACTCAAAATTTCAGCATCCATTCATGAATCTTGCCTGAAACAATTATAACTGTAGTGCTATAATGGTAATTTTTTATTTACCACCTTTTTTCTAGAATTACTAATTGGATTCTTCTGTAAGGAAGTGCTATCTCCTGTCTGCCATTTGTTTGTTTATATCAAGATAAATACTTATTCTCTTTTTTGTCTTCCTATATGATGGTAGCAGGTAATTTTTTAAGACTGTATTTTTTAAAAGCAGTCTTAGCTTCACAGCAAAATTCAGAGCAAGATAAAGAGACCTCTCATCCATTCCCCACCACCACACATACACATCCTCCACCAGAAAGGCACACTTTTTATAACTGATGAAACTATATTGGCATATGATTATAACCCATAGTCAACAGTTAATATTAGGGTTTCTTATTGGAGTTGTGCATTTAGTGTACATGGACAAATGTATAACAGCATGAATCTACCATAATAATATCATACAGAGTAGTTTTATTGCCCTAAATATCCTCTGAGCTCTGCCTGTTCATCCCACCCTCCTTCCAAGCTCCTGGCCACAACTGATAGGTTTACTGTCTCCATAGTTTTGCCTTTTGCAAAAAATCATGTTGTTGAAATCATATAGTATGCAGCCTTCTCAGATTAGTCTCTTTCCCTTAGTAATCTATGCTTACATTTGCTTCTCACCTGTTCATGGCTTGAGAGCTCATTTCTTTACAGCACTAAATAATATTCCATTGTCTGAATCGACCACAGTTTATTTATTCATTCACTATTAAAAGACATCTTGTTGAACTAATTTACACTCTCACCAACAATGTAAAAGCGTTCCTATTTCTCCACATCCTCTCCAGCATCTGTTGTCTCCAGATTTTTTAATGATCGCCATTCTAACTAGTGTGATGTGGTATCTCAATGTAGTTTTGATTTGCATTTCTCTAATGACCAGTGATGATGAGCATTTTTTCATACATTTGTTAGCCTCATGTATGTCTTCTTTTGTAAAGTGTCTGTTCATATCCTTTGCCCACTTTTGAATGGGTTTGTTTGTTTCTTTCTTGTAAATCTGTTTTAGTTCTTTGTAGATTCTGGGTATCAGCCCTTTGTCAGATAGGTAGACTGCAAAAATTTTTTCCCATTCTGTTGGTTGCCAATTCACTCTAATGACTGTTTCTTTTGCTGTGCAGAAGCTGTGGAGTTTGATTAGGTTCCATTTGTCTATTTTGGCTTTTGTTGCCAATGCTTTTGGTGTTTGATCATGAAGTCCTTGCGGACACCTGTGGCCTGAATGGTTTTGCCTAGATTTTCTCCTAGGGTTTTTATGGTGTTAGGTCTTATGTTTCAGTCTTTAATCCATCTGGAGTTAATTTTAGTGTAAGGTGTCAGGAAGGGGTCCAGTTTCTGCTTTCTGCACATGGCTAGCCAATTTTCCCAACACCATTTAGTAAACAGGGACTCCTTTCCCCATTGCTTGTTTTTGTCAGGTTTGTCAAAGACCGGATGGTTGTAGATGTGTGGTGTTGCCTCCAAGGCCTCTGCTCTGTTCCATTGGTCTATATCTCTGTTTTGGTACCAGTACCATGCTGTTTTTATTACTGTAGGCTTGTAGTATAGTTTGAAGTCCAGTAGTGTGATGCCTCCTGCTTTGCTTTTTTTGCTTAGAATTGACTTGGCTATGCAGGCTCTTTTGGTTCCATATGAAGTTTAAGGTGGTTTTTTTCCAGTTCTGTGAAGAAGATCATTGGTAGCTTGATGGGGATAGCATTGAATCTGTAAATTACTTTGAACAGTATGGTCATTTTCATGATATTGATTATTCCTAACCATGAACATGGACTGTTTCTCCATCTGTTTTTGTCCTCTCTTATTTCGTTGAGCAGTGGTTTGTAGTTCTCCTTGAAGAGGTCCTTTACATCCTTTGTTAGTTGTATTCCCAGGTATTTTATTCTCTTTGTAGCAATTGTAAATGGCAGTTCATTCTTGATGTGGCTCTCTTTAAGTCTATTATTGATGTATAGGAATGCTTGTAATTTTTGCACTTTGATTTTGTATCCTGAGACTTTGCTGAAGTTGCTTATTAGTTTAAGGAGATTTTGGGCTGAGATGATGGAGTCTTCTAGATACACAATCATGTCGTCTGTTATTTCAACCATTGTGGAAGACAGTGTGGTGATTTCTCAAGGACCTAGACATAGAAATTCCATTGGACCCAGCAATCTCATTACTGGGTATATATTGAAAGGATTATAAATCATTCTACTATAAGAACACATGCACACGAATGTTCATTGCAGCACTGTTTACAATAGCAAAGACCTGGAACCAACCCAAATGCCCATCAATGATAGACTGGACAGGGAAAATGTGTCACATATACACCATGGAATACTATGCAGCCATCAAAAACGATGAGTTTGTGTCCTTTGTAGGTACATGGGTGAACCTGGAAACCATCATTCTCAGCAAACTGACATAAGAACAGAAAATCAAACACCTCATGTTCTCACTCATAGGTGGGTGTTGAACAATGAGAGCACATGGACACAGGGAAGGGAACATCACACACTGGGGTCTGTAAGGAGGAAATAGGGGAGGGACAGCAGGGGGTGGGGGAGTTGGGGAGAGATAGCATGGGGAGAAATGCCAGATATAGGTGATGAGGAGGAAGGCAGCACATTACACTGCATGTGTGTACCTATGTGACAATCTTGCATGTTCTTCACATGTACCCCAAAACCTAAAATGCAATAAAAAATTTTGAGAGAAAAAAATAAATAATAAAAGACATCTTGTTTGCTTCAAAGGTTTCACAATTATAAATCAACTTGCTATAAACATCTGTGGGCAGATTTTACGTAGACACAGCTTTTAACACCTTTGAGTAAATACCACGAAGTATCATTGCTGGATCATATGGTAAGAATGTGTTTAGTTCTGTAAGAAATTGCTAAACTGTCTTCCAAAGTGGCTGTACTATTTTGCATTTCTACCAGCAATAAACGAGAACTTCTGTTGCTCCACATTCTTGCCAGTACTTGGTGTTGTCAGTGTTCTAGATTTTGAATGCTCTAAGCATGCAGCACTATCTCATTTTGTTTTAATTTGCATTCCCCTCATGACATGTGATATCATATGGAATATCTTTTCGTATGCTTACTTGCCATCTATATCATCTTTGGTGAAGTGTCTGTTAAGGTCTTTGGCCCGTTTTTTAATTAGTCGTTTGTTTTCTTATTGAGTTTTAAGAGTTCTTTGAATAATTTTGTTAATAGTTCTTTAACAGAGATATGGTTTCTCCCAATATGTGGCTTCTCTTGACAGTCTTTTTTGCAGAGTGAAATTTTTTATTTTAATGAAGTCCAGATGATCAATTCTTTCTTTCATGGATTGTGCCTTTGGCGTCTTATGTAAAACGCCATCACCAAGTCCAAGGTAATCTACATTTACTTGATGTTATCTTTTAGGACATTTATAATTTTGCCCTTCACATTTAGGTCTGTAATCCATTTTGAGTTAGTTTTTGTGAAGAGTGTGAGGTCTGTGTCTAGCTTTTTTTTTTCTTTTTTTAAGATGTGGATGTCCAGTATTCCAGCACTGTTTGTTGAAAAGGTGATATTTCCCCAATGTATTGCCTTTGTTACTTTGCCTGTATTTTAGTGTTATAATAGTGAATTTATATTACCACCTTCCTTCTACAGTTATTAATTGGAACCCTTCTGTAAATACATGTTAACTGTTGATTACCATTTGTTTATTTATTCAGTTGCTTATCTGTATCAATATGGACTCACTGATACTTATTTTATTCTTTGAGTTAACTTCAATTACGTTTAACTAATTTATGTTGGTTTTATAATTCCAGAGTTAAAGATACCTAAACTAGTAGAATCCCATGTGAATTCTTAAGTCAAAATTCTGAAAGCCAGTGTAGCCCCAATAACATAAAAGAATTCTTTAAAGAGTTCTTTCCTGGCTGGGCATGGTGGCTCATGCCTGTAATCCCAGCAGCCACCATTGCTGAGGCTTGAGCAGGCAGTTTTACTCTCACAGTGTAAGCAAAGCCACTGGGAAGTTCAAACTGGGCAGAACCCTTCACAGCACAGCAAGCCTCTGTAGCTAAACTACCTGTCTAGACTCCTCCTCCCTGGGCAAGGCATCTCTGAAAAAAAGGAAGCACTACAGTTAGGGACTTATAGATAAAACCCCCATCTCCCTGAGAGAGAGTACCTGGGGAAAGGGGTGACTGTGGGTAGAGCTTCAGTAGACGTAAACATCCCTGCCTGACAGCTCTGAAGGGAGCAGTGGATCTCCTGCCACAGCATTTGAGCTCTGATAAGGGACAGACTGCCTCCTTAAGTGGGTCCCTGACCCCCATGTATCCTGACTGGAAGACAACTCCCAGTAGGGGCTGACAGACACCTCATACAGGAGAGCTCTGGCTGGCTTCTGGTGGGTGCCCCTCTGGGAAAACCTTCCAGAGGAAGGAACAGGCAGCCATTTTTGCTGTTCTGCAGCCTCCAGTGGAGATACCCAGGCAAACAGTCTGGAGTGGACCTTGAGCAAACTCCAGCAGACCTGCAGCAGTGGGGCCAGACTGTTAGTAGGAAAACTAACAAACAAAAAGGAATAGCATCAACATCAATAAAAAGGTGGTCCACTCAGAGATCCTATCTGAAGGTCACCAATATCAAAGACCAAAGGTAGATAAATCCATGAAGATGGGGAGAAAACAGCACAAAAAGGCTGAAAATTCCCAAAACCAGAAAGCCTCTTCTCCTCCAAAGAGTCACAGCTTCTCACCAGCAAGGTAGCAAAACTGGATGGAGAATGAGTTTGATGAATTGACAGAAGTAGGCTTCAGAAGGTGGGTAATAACAAACTCCTCCAAGCTAAAGGAGCATGTTCTTACCCAATGCAAGGAAGCTAAGAATCTTGAAAAAATGTTAGATAAATTGCTAACTAGAATAACCAGTTTAGAGAAGAACAAAAATTATCTTACAGAGTTGAAAAACACAGCACAAGAACTTGGGGAAGCATACATAGTATCAATAGCTGAATCAATCAAGCAGAAGAAAAGATATCAGAGATTGAAGATCAAATCAATGAAATAAAGTGAGAAGACAAGATTAGAGAAAAGAGAGTGAGAAGAAACAAGCAAAGCCTCCAAGAAATAGGGGATTATGTAAAAGACCAAATCTACATTTGTTTGCTGTACCTGAGAGTGACAGTGATGGGGAGAATGGAACTGACTTGGAAAATACTCTTCAGGATAACACATAACATATTGCTATGTGTTATTCACACTTAACAATATTAACCTTAAATGTAAATGGGGTAAATGTCCAAATTTAGGAAGACTTCCCCAACCTAGCAAGGCAGACCAACATTCAAATTCAGAAAATTCAGAGAACACACAGAGATACTTCTCAAGAAGAGCAACCCCAAGACACATAATTGTCAGATTCACCAAGGTTGAAATGAAGGAAAAAATGTCAGGAAAAGCCAGAGAGAAAGGCGAGATTGCCCACAAAGGGAAGCCCATCAGATTCACAGCAGATCTCTTGGCAGAAACCCTACAAACCAGAAGAGAGTGGAGACCAATATTCAACATACTTAAAGAAAGAATTTTCAACCAAGAATGTCATATCCAGCCAAACTAAGCTTTATAAGCAAAGGAGAAATAAAACCCTTTACAGGCAAGCAAATGCTGAGAGATTTTGTCACCACTAGGCCAGTCTTACAAGAGCTCCTGAAGGAAGCACTAAACATGGAAAGGAACAACTGGTACTAGCCACTGCAAAAACATTCCAAAGTGTAAAGACCATCAATGCTATGAAGAAACTGCATCAACTAATGGGCAAAATAACCAGCTAGCATCATAATGACAGGATCAAATTCACACATAACAATATTAACCTTAAATGTAAATGGGCTAAATGCCCCAATTAAAAGAAACAGACTGGCAAATCAGACAAAGAGTCAAGATCCATTGGGCTACTTACTGTATTCAGGAAACCCATCTCATGTGCAAAGACACACATAGGCTCAAAATAAAGGGATAGAGGGACATTTACCAAGCAAATAGAAAGAAAGAAAAAAAAAGCAGAGGTTACAATCCTAGTCTCTGATAAGACAGACTTTAAACCAACAAAGATCAAAACAGACAAAGAAGGGCATTACATAATGGTAAAGGGATCAATGCAACAAGAAAAGCCGACTATCCTAAATACATATGCACCCAATACAGGAGAAACCAGATTCATAAAGCAAGTTCTTAGAGACCTAAAAAGAGACTTAGACCCCCACACAATAATAGTAGAAAACTTTAACTCCCCACTGTCAACACTAGACAGATCAATGAGACAGCAAATTAACAATGATGTCTAGGACTTGAACTCAGCTCTGGACCAAGTGGACTTAATAGACATCTGCAGAACTCTTCACCCCAAATCAACAGAATATACATTCTTCTCAGCACCACATCACACTTATTCTAAAATTGACCGCATAATTGGAAGTAAAACAGTCCTCAGCAAATGCAAAAGAAGAGAAATCATAACAAACAGTCTCTGAGATCACAGGGCAATCAAATTAGAACTCAGGATTAAGAAACTCACTCAAAACTGCATTACTACATGGGAAGTGAACAACCTGCTCCTGAAAGACTACTGGGTTAATAATGAAATTAAGGCAGAAATAAAGATGTTCTTTGAAACCAGTGAGAACAAAGACATTATAAACCAGAATCTCTGGGACATGTTTAAAACAGTATGTAGAGGGAAATTTATAGCACTAAATCTCCACAGGAGAAAGCAGGAAAAATCTAAAATCAACATTTTAACATCACAATGAAAACAAATGGAGAAGCAAGAGCAAAAAAAATTCAACAGCCAGCAGAAGACAAGAAGTAACTTAAAATCAGAGTGGAACTGAAAGAGACAGAGACCTGAAAAACCCTTCAAAAAAATCAATGAATCCAGGAACTGTTTTTTTTTTTTTAATATCAATAAAATAGATAGACAACTAGCCAGACTAATAAAGAAGAAAAGAGAAAAGAATCAATTAGTTACAATAAAATATGATAAGGGGGATATCACCACCAATCCCACAGATATACAAATTACCATCAGAGAATACTATAAACCACCTCTATGCAAATAAACTAAAAAATCTAGAAGAAATGGAAAAATTCCTGGACACATACACCCTCCCAAGACTGAACCAGGAGGAAGTCAAGTCCCTGAAGAAACCAATAACAAGTTCTGAAATTGAAGCAACAATTAGCAGCCTACCAACCAAAAAAATTTCTGATGAACATTGATGCAAAAATCCTCAATAAAATACTGACACTGAATCCAGCAGCACGTCAAAAAGTTTGTCCGCTATGAGGAAGTTGGCTTCATCCCTGAGATGCAAGCCTGATTCAACATACACAAATCAATAAAAGTATCCATCACATAAACAGAACCAATGACAAAAACCACATGATTATCTTAATAGATGCAGAAAAGGCCTCTGACAAAATTCGACAAGGTTTCATGCTAAAAACTCTCCAATAAACTATGTATTGTTGGAATGTATCTCACAATAATAAGAGCTATTTATGACAAATCCATAGCCAATATCATACTGAATGGGCAAAAGCTAAAAACATTCCCTTTGAAAACTGGCACAAGATATGAATACCCTGTCTCACCACTCCTACTCAAGATAGCATTGGAAGTTCTGGCCAGGGCAATCAGGCACGAGAAAGAAAAAAAGGATATTCAATTAGGAAAAGAGGAAGTCAAAATGTCTCTGTTTGCAGATGGCAGGATTGTATATTTAGAAAACCAATAATCTCAGTCCAAAATCACGATCAGCTGATAAGTAACTTCAGCAAAGTCTCAGGATACAAAATCAATGTGCAAAAATCACAGGCATTCCTAAACAGCAATAACAGACAAACAGAGAGCCAAATCATGAGTGAGCTCCCATTCACAATTGCTACAAAGGGAATTAAATACCTAGGAATACAACTTACAAGGGACATGGAGAGTCTCTTCACAGAGAACTACAAACCACTGCTCAAGGAAATAATAGAGACACAAACAGATGGAAAAAAATTCCATGCTCATGAATAGGAAAAATCAATATTGTAAAAATGACCATATTGCCCAAAGTAATTTATAGATTCAATGCTATCCCCATCAAGCTACCACTGACCTTCTTCACAGAATTGGAAAAAACTACTTTAAATTTCATATGGAACCCAAAAAGAGCCTTCATAAACCAAGACAATCCTAAGCAGAAAAAACAATGCTAGAGGCATCATGCTACCTGACTTCAAACTATACTACAAGGCTACAGTAAGAAAAAAAGCATTGTGCTGATGCCAAAACAGAAATATAGACCAACGGAACAGAACAGAGGCCTCAGTAATTACACATCTACAACCATCTGGTCTTTGACAAACCTGACAAAAAACAAGCAATGGAGAAAGGATTCCCTATTCAATAAAAGGTGCTGGGAAAACTGACTAGCCATATACAGAAAGCTGAGCTGGATTCCTTTCTTACACTTTATACAAAAATTAACTGAAGATGGATTAAAGACTTAAATGTAAGACCTAAAACCATAAAAACCCTAGAAGAAAACCTAGGCAATACCATTCAGGACATAGGCTTGGGCAAGACTTCATGACTAAAACATGAAAAGTAATGGCAACACAAGCCAAAACAGACAAGAAGGATCTAATTAAACTAGAGCTTCTGCACAGCAAAAGCTCTTTAAAAATGGGAGAAAATTTTTGCAATCTATCCATTTGACAAAGAGCTAATACCGAGAATCTACAAAGAACTTAAACAGATTTACAAGAAAATAACAACCCCATCAAAAAGTGGGCAAAGGATATGAACAGACACTTCCCAAAAGAAGACATTTATGCAGCCAGCAAACATATGAAAAAAGTTCATCATCACTGATCATTAGAGAAATGCAAATCAAAACTACATTGAGATACCATCTCATGCCAGTTACAATGACAATCATTTAAAAGTCAGGAAACAACAGATGCTGGAGAGAATGTGGAGAAATAGGAATGCTTTTACACTGTTGGTGAGAGTGTAAATTAGTTCAACCATTGGGGAAGACAGTGTGGCAATTCCTTAAGGATACAGAAATAAAAATACCATTTGACCTGGTAATCCCATTACTGGGTATATACCCAAAGGATTATAAATCATTCTACTATAAAGACACATGCACATGTATGTTTATTGTAGCACTGTTCACAATAAAAAAGACTTGGAACCAATCCAAATGCCCAGCAATGATAGACTAGATAAAGAAAATTGGCACATATACACCATGGAACACTATGCAGCCATAAAAAAAGATGAGTTCATGTCCTTTGCAGGGACATAGATGAAACTGGAAACCATCATTCTCAGCAAACTAACATGAGAACAGAAAACCAAACACCACATGTTCTCACTCATAAGTGGGAGTTGAACAATGAGAACACATGGACACAGGGAGGGGAACATCACACACCGGGGCCTGTCAGGGGTGGGGAGCAAGGGGAGGGAAAACATTATGAGAAATACCTAATGTAGATGATGGGTTGATGGGTGCAGCTTATCACCATGGCATATGTATACCTATGTAACAAATCTGCACATTCTGCAGATGTATCCCAGAACTTAAAGCTAAAAAAAAAAGAAAGAAAGAAAGAAAGAAAGAAAGACAAAAACACATGAAGGGCTTTGCCTGAATTTACTCAGGTAGTTACAGTTGAATGACTAAGATGGAAAGTTACATGCTTTGTCAGCATTCCAAAGATGAATTTCTGTATCTATTATAAGATTTTTATGATATGAAATATTTTCTTTTCTGCTAATGCCCTACTGCTGCGTATATTCAAACCATTCAAACTACTTTCTCTAAGGCAATTTTTTAAAGAACTAATAAAAATTCTGCATTTAGATTCTAGGCCAGAAGTCTGCCTGTAGTGGGAAAGAAAAGGTGGAAGAGTCATTCATTGCCATTCTCCAGAAATTTTAGAAGATAGTACACTTTTAAATCTTCTTGGAAACTCTAGATAATAGGCAGCCAATATTACAAATATAGGTCAAACAAGAGACATTAATTAAAATAATCATTTAGGAAACAATATTACTGTTATTATTAATTTAACTTCTAAAACAATTTATAGATTTTACTTTTTATCACCTAGCAAGAAGAATGGAGAAAGATTTTATTAGAAGGCCACAGTTCATATACATCATTTTCTACGATACTAACATGCATCAACTCTCAAAACTCTATCACTTTCATTGTAGTAAACACACAGCTTTTGGCAAGTCTGTATGTGGTGGCGTTGAGAACTTGGTGGTATCCTTATAAGCTCATAAAACTACTGTGTATAAACGTAAAGAGTAAGTAAGTAACATAAAGGGATTGGTGAAATTAAGTGAAAAAATGAACAAAATGTGTACATAAGGTGTAAATATTGAGGTCAAGGGTGCAGCTTCACACTTAGAATAACCTTAGGGAGATGTGCACTAATTCTACAATGTTATGCTTAATTGTGGTCTAACTTTAAGTGCCCTGACATTTCTGGTAAATGCCAAGTCATCTGAACAACTCAAGCAAGCAATCGAAACCTTGAGAAGAAAGTCAACAGTTAGCACTGCTATTCAATTTTTTCATGACCCAGGACAAATCATTAGGTCTCTCTGTACCTAAGTTCTTAAACTCTGTATCTGTAAAATTGAAATTACAATCCCAAATGGCTTCTCAATATTGTTGTGAAAGTTATCCAGTAAGAGCGATGGCATTTTGAAACACTGAATAGGTTCTCCAGTAACAAAGTCAAATGTCAGTATCTGTTCCCAAGAAATACAGATATTCCCTTCTGAGAGATTTTCTTTTCTTATTTACTATATTTTAAGTTCTGGGGTACATGTGCAGAACGTGCAGGTTTGTTACATAGATATACATGTGCCATGGTGGTTTGCTGCATCCATCCCTCCATTATCTACATTTGGTATTTCTCCTAATGTTAGCCCTCTGCAATCCCGCCACCCCCTGCTCTCCCTTCCCAGCCACCCGCCACATCCCAATTATTTGTCCTGAAAGTTTTCAGCAGTCACTAATCTAGAAGGAGAATATCAGACTGATATTTTGGACTTCCATTTCTGTTTTATTCTCTTACAAATTAAATGCTGCTTTCATGTAGCAGTTCTCAGTGAGGCTTGACCGGTGATATATGATCTACCCACATCCACACATCCATTCTTGCCTTTCCAAATTAGTCTCCAAATTGCAGCCAAAATGATCTTTTTAAAGCACAGGTCTAAAGATGTCACTCCCTTTTTTTAAAGCCCTTGAATGGCTTCCCTTTGTAATGGAATGGCTTAATGGTCTACAAGACTGTCTGTGGTCTTAACACTTACATTCCACCATCGTCTAAAACTCTCCCCACCTGTCTTCTCTGTCTCTTCATCCCACTCTTTCCCTTCCCAGGGTCACGATCTCACACACACTTCCCTTCTGCCCTCTCTGAGTTTCATGCCCACTCACTCTCTTGGGGGATCATTTTCTTACAAATGTCTAACCTAACATCTACAGCATTGTGCTTATCTCCTTGGTAGCCCTTAGGTTGGCATTCACATTTTTTGTGTGCGATTATTTCATTGCTCTTTTTCTTCCTCACTAGGTTGTAAACATTAAAATTCTTCACATATTGGCATCACAGTGTATCTCTAGAGCTCACATAGTGCTAGACTGAGTACATTTTTGTTGAATAAATAATATTTCCTTTAATCAATGTTTTCCATTGCAGCCAATGATGATCACTGGGCAGGAAGAAGCTCCATTTCTGGATGATGTTTGTTCACATTAAAGATAAACAAAACAGTTTATTGGTAATGATGCTGATCGCTTATGCAAGAGCTTCCTTTCAATAAGCTATTTTAAGAAAACCAACTTATTTCCAAGCCTGGGAGCTCTACTGAGAATACAAGCTTCTCTCATCACAGCAAGGAATAGAAATGCAATGATGACCACAGCCGTTGTTGAAATGCACTAGTAGGTCTCCGAGTTGCCCCTCAAAGGACAACAGCTCAGCATGTTAAAAGGTCTAACCTAGTCTTCTGCCATTTGATATCGTGTGATAATGCCTTTCTCCACACTCTTTAATTCTCCTGTGGGATAATACTAATCATTTCAGCTTCCTATTGCTAAAGTCCTCTGGGTATCTTGTTTCTTTAAGGGCAACTGAAAACGGCTGAAATACTTATCAAAAGTATATGGAATGGCATATGCTTCCTGTTTCCATGAAAAGAAAATCTGTCTGTAAACATTAGTACATCTTTAGAAATACAAATATATTAAAGAGGAAGCAAACATTTGAGTGACATCACCTCTCACGGGAAATATTTGGGTTCTGTGAAATAAAGGGCTTCACAGCAGATTTCTGAAGTAGAATAAAAAAAAAAAGCAGATGTGTACTGGCTAAAGCCCCAGACACCTGGGATGAAGGAGCCATGAATTCTCTTTGAGTGCAGAAAAGATTTTTTCTGCCCCCAGAGCAAGGTGACTTCTTTGGATCTTTGTCACTCTCTTCAATAAAATGGATTTCATTGTTCTTCATCTCTCTCTTTTTCCCGATTATTTATCAATTTTTCAAGTGTCTTTTCTAGGATAGAAGCTACTTGAGAGTAGGATTTTATTCAAAGTAACAACGCTTTTTTAGCAAAACTGTAGGTACAAAAGTGGTATTTACTTAACTAATAAAGTGATGTTGAATAATTGATAATTATGTATCTAGTAATAGTTCCTGTGCCAAGATCTACTTTAAGTGCCTTACATATATGTTAAGTCCTATCTTGTATCTTCTATCTTGTAGCTGGAGGATTGGCAATGTAATCACCATGATGAAAGAGCAGACCTTTCTAGCCTAATCAACATGGTGAAACCCTGTCTTTACCAAAAATACAAAAAATAGCCAGGTGTGGTAGTGTGTGCCTGTAATCTCAGCTACTGGGGAGGCTGAGGCACAAGAATTGCTTGAACTGGGGAGGCAGAGGTTGCAGTGAGCTGAGATCATGCCACTGCACTCTAGCCTGGACGACAGAGCAATACCCTGTCTCAAAACAAAACAAAAAACACAGTAGGCTTCTATTGTTGAAGCCTTTTATGCCTTTCACAGTTTCTAAAGGGACACCCATGGAGCATGAAACAATCACATAAATCAACCCTGACATATAATAGTGTGACAAATATCCCAGACAAACTGCCAACATCTTTATGTCACAATATGTAAGCTGTCTAGTTCATCGCCATGAGAAATGCTAGAATGAATAAGATCTGGCTCATTCTCCAAAGAGCACTTAATTTTCGAGGCTGATAAAATTGGCTGCTTCTTCCACTCCCACTCCCTTTACCAGCAACTTTTTCCTGCTGGACTCCCAAAATGCTTATAGCAAAGTGTACATTATTAGGTAGGAGACTGGAGACACTATTTTTGAGAAAACTGATCTAACCAAAATAAAATACTTCAAATGTTATTTGGGGAATATCCCAGTGAGACAACCAGACCCTCCGTCCAATCATTCTGCAACAAGGTCCACAAATTGGCAAATTGTGCCTAGAAACAGAGCTCTCAATAATATTTTTTTTTAAAAAAAAATGAACGGTCAGAGACCACCAGGTGACTAAGGGAAGTTTAAACTAAAAGATGGAAACTGAACAAACAGAACAGAGAAAACAATGATAAGCGAGAAAACAAATAGAAACTTTAAAATACTTCCAGGATTTTACTTAAAATCTAAGAGTAGATACTGTAACCATCTTTAAAAAACAAACAAACAAACAAAAAAATACAGATTACTGAGGGATCATGGCAGATGGGAGGCAGGGCTAGAATTACAGCTTCAGACAGAGTAGCTAGCAGAGACTTGCATTGTGAATTTTAGCTACAGATCAACTGCAAAAACAAACCAGCAATCCTAATAGGACCCACTGCTCCCATGGGAACTGGGAGACACCCCAAATACTGTGAGTGCTCAACTGTGGAAGTGAGAAAGGGAGACCCTCCTCTCCTGAACACATACCCCCACTGGAGAAGCTGAAGGTCTGATTGCAGGAGAAGTTTCCAACTTTACCTGGGGCTGAGTCAAGTTAGAGAGCCAAGGTGAGTCAAATATAGAGGTATAGGAAGCAATAGAAAGACCCTGGGAACTTACTGGGTCCCCAAGTGAATGGGTCCCCATTCCTGTTTGATACCACAGGGATCCATTGAGAGGGTGGCAGCCAGAGGAGTAGGGGGTAAAACTCGACAAGGAGTAGGACTTCTCTAACTGAACTTTGTAACAATTTGAATGGTTCAAGAAGTCTCCTGGCCAGAACTCAGCATGCAGACTTCACAGGCAGAGGGAAGAACTAAAGCCCTTTTTCTTTGCAGATAAGAGGTGGAAAGCCTTGGGCAAGTCTTCAAGCCCATCTAGCCCTCCACCTGGAAACAGACTCAGGGCTGTGGTGGAAGCATGGTAGGAATGAGACTGGCCCTTCGATTTGCATGGGAGCTGGGTGAGGTCTGTAACTGTCAGCTTTCCCCAACTTCCCTGACAACCTGCATGACTCAGCAGAGGCAGCCATAATCTTCCTAGGTACACAACTCCAGTGAACTGGGAATATTACCCCATCCCCCACAGCAGCTGCAGCAAAACCCACCCAAGGAGAATTTGAGCTTAGACACGCCTAGCACCACCCCTACCTGAAGGTCCTTCCAAATTCACTCTAGCAGTCAAAGACAAAGGGCATTTAATATTGGGAATTCTAGGGCCCTGCCCACTGCCAGTCCCTCTCCACACTGCTACAGCTGGTGCTTTCCAAAAAGCCCCACCTCCTGGCAGGAGGCCAACCAGCACAAAAATAGTGCATTAAACCACCAAAGCAAAGGACCCTCATCGAGTCCACTGCCCCCTCCACCACCTCCACCAGAACAGGCACTGGTATCCATGGCTGAGAAAACCACAGATGGTTCACATCACAGGACTCTGGGCAGACAACCCCTAGTACTGCCATGGAGCTGGGTAGATTTGCTGGGTTGCTAGACCCAGAAGAGAAACAACAATCACTGCTCTTGGCTCACAGGAAGCCACATCCACAAGAAAAGGGGGAAAGTACTACATTAAGAGAATACCTTGTGGGACAAAAAAATCTGAACAGCCTATAGTCATAGACCTTCCCTCTGAAAGAGGTTACCCTACGGAAACAGAAAACCAATCCTGGTAATATGACAAAACAAAGCTTTTCCACACCTCCTAAAAATCACACTAGTTCATCAGCAGTGAATGGATCCAAACCAAGAAGAAATCCCTGATTTACAGGAAAGATAATTCTGTAGATTAGTTATTAAGTTAATCAGGGAGGGATCAGAGAAAGGTGAAGCCCAATGCAAGGAAATCCAAAACATGATTCAACAAGTGAAGGGAGAAATATTCAAGGAAATAGATAGCTTAAGGAAAAAAAAATCAAAAATTCAGGAAACTGTGTACACACTTTTAGAAATGCACAATGCTCTGGAAAGTCTCAGCAACAGAATTGAACAAGTAGAAGAAAGAAATTCAGAGATTTAAGACAAGGTCTTAGAAATAACCCAATCCAACAAAAACAAAGAAGAAAGAATAGAGAATATCAACAAAGCCTCCAAGAAGTCTGGGATTATGTTTATCAACCTAAGAATAATCAGTGTTCCTGAGGCAGAGGACAATTCTAAAGCTTGGAAAATATATTTGGGGAATAATCGAGGAAAACCTCCACAGTCTTGCTAGAGAACTAGACATGCAAATACAAGGAGCACAGAGAACACTTGGGAAATTCATCACAAAAAGATCTTTGCCTAGGCACAGTGTCATCAGGTTATCCAAAGTTAAGATAAAAGAGAGAATATTAACAGCTGTGATACAGAAGTATTAGGTAACCTATAAAGGAAAACCCATTAGATAACAGGCAGAAACCCTACAGGCTAGAAGGGATTGGGGCCCTATCTTCAGCCTCCTCAAACAAAACAATTATCAGCCAAGAATTTTGTATCCAACAAAACTAAGTATCATATATGAAGAAAAGATACAGTCTTTTTCAGACAAACAAATGCTGAGAGAATTCACCATTACCAGGCCACCACCTATAAGAATTGCTAAAAGGAGCTCTAAATCTTGAAACAAATCCTGGAAAGACATCAAAACAGAACCTCTTTAAAGCATAAATCACACAGGACCTGTAAAACAAAAATACAAGTTAAAAAGCAAAAACAAAAACAAAAACCAAAGTACACAGGGAATGAAGAGCATTATGAATGCAATGGTACCTCACATTTTAATACTAACATTGAATGGAAATGGCCTAAATGCTCCACCTAAAAGATACAGAACCGCTGAATGGAAAATAACTCACCAACTAACTATCTGCTGTCTTCAGGAGACTCACATAACATGTAAGGACTCACATACACTTAAAAAGGAAAAAGGCATTTCCTTTTCCATGGAAAAAATGGTGGAAAAGGGCATTTCATGCAGATGGAGACCAAAAGCAAGCAAGAGTAGCCATTCTTTTTCTTTTCTTCTTTTTTTTTCATTTTTTCTTATATGAGACAAAACAAACTTTAAAGCAATGGCAGTTAAAAGAGACAAAGAGGGATATTATATAATAGTAAAAGGCCTTGTCCAACAGGAAAACGGCACAATCTTAAACATATATGCACCTAACACTGGAGCTTCTAAATTTATAAAACAATTACTAACGGACCGAAGAAATGAGATAGACAGCAACACAATAATAGTAGGGGACTCCAATACTCTACTGACAGCACTAGGTAGGTTATCAAAACAGAAAGTCAACAAAGAAACAATGGATTTAAAACCATGCCTTGGAACAAATAGACTTAACAGATATATACAGAACATTTCATTCAACCATCACAGAATACACATTCTATTCAACAGCACATAGAACTTTCTCCAAGATATACCATGTGATAGGTCATAAAACAAGCTTCAATAAATTTATGAAAATTGAAATTATATCAAGCACTCTCATGCCACAGTGAAATAAAACAGGAAATCAACTCCAAAATGAATGTTTACAATCATGCAAATACATGAAAATTAAATAACCTGCTCCTGAATGAGCATTGGGTAAAAAACAAAATCAAGGTGGGAATTAAAAAATTAATTGAACTGAATGACGATAATGACACAACCTATCAAAACCTCTAGGATATAGCTAAGGTAGTGCTAAGAGGAAAGTTCATAGCCCTTAATGCCTACATCAAAAAGACTGAAAAAGCACAGATAGACAATCTAAGGTGCTACCTCATGGAACTATAGAAATAAGAACAAACCAAACCCAAACCCAGCAGATGAAAAGAAATAACCAAGATCAGAGCAGAACTAAATGAAATTGAAAACAAAAAAAATACAAAAGATAAATCAAAAGCTGGTTCTTTGAAAAGATCAATAAAATTGATAGACCACTGGCAAGATTAACCAAAAAGAAAAAGAAGAGAAAAAATCCAAATAACCTCACTAAGAAACAAAACAGGAGATATTACAACTGACGTCCCTGAAATACAAAAGATCATTCAAGGCTACTATGAATACCCTACATACACAAGCTAGAAGAGATGGATAAATTCCTGGAAAGTACAATGCTCCTAGCTTAAATCAGGAAGAATTAGAAACCCTGAACAGACCAATAACAAGCAGTGAGATTGAAAGGATAATTTAAAAATTACCAACAGAAAAAGTCAAGGACCAGACAGGCTCACAGCAGAATTCTACCAAACACTCAAAGAAGAATTGGTACCAATCCTATTGACACTATTCCACAAGATAGAGAAAGAAGGACCCCCCCCCTAATTTATTCTATGAAGTCAGCATCTCCCTAATACCAAAACCAGGAGAGAAAGTAAGCAAAAAAGAAAACTACAGAGTGATATCCTTGATGAACATAGATGCTAAAATCCTAGCTAATGAAATCCAACAATATATCAAAAAGATAATCCGCCATGATCAAGCAGGTTTCATACCAGGGATGCAAGGACGGTTTAACATATGCAAATCAATAAATGTGCTACACCACATAAATAGAATTAAAAACAAAAATCATATGATCATCTCAACAGATGCAGAAAAAGTATTTGACAAAATCCAGAATTCCTTTATGATTAAAACTCAGCAAAACTGGCATAAAATGGACAAACCTAAATGCAATAAAAGCCATTATGACAAACCCACAGCCAACATAATACTGAATAAGGAAAAGTTGAAAGCATTCCCTCTGAGAACTGGAACAAGACAAGGATGCCCAGTCTCACCACTCCTCTTCAACACAGTACTGGAAGTCATAGCCAGAGCAATCAGACAAGATAAAGAAATATAGGGCAGCCAAATTAGTAAAGAGGAAATCAAACTGTCACTATTTGCTGACAATATGATTGTTTACCTTGAAACCCTAAGGACTCCTCGAGAAGCACCTAGAACTGATAAAAGAATTCAGCAAAATTTCTGCATACAAGATTAATGTACACAAATCAGTAGCTCTTCTGTACACCAACGGTGACTAAAAGGAGAATCCAATCAAGAACTCAACCTTTTTACAATAGCTGTAAAACAAAAACAAACAAACAAACAAAAAACACCCTAGGAATATACCTAACAAAGGAGCCAAAAGCCCTCTGCAAGGAAAACTATGAAACACTGCTGAAACAAATCACAGATGACACAAACAAATGGAAACACATCCCATGCTCATGGATGGGTAGAACCAATATTGTAAAAATGACCATACTGTCAAAAACATTCTACAAATTCAACACAATCACCATCAAAATACTACCATCATTCTTCACAGAGTTAGAAAAAAACAATTCTAAAATTCATATGGAACCAAAAACAGCCACATAACCAAAGCAAGACTAAGCAAAAAGAACAAATCTGGAGGCATCACACTACCCGATTTCAAACTGTACCATAAGGCCATAGTCACCAAAACAGCATGGTACTGATATAAAAATAGGAGCATAGACCAATGGAACAGAATAGAGAACCCAGAAATAAACTCAAACATTTACAGCCAACTCATGTTCCACAAAGTAAACAAAATCATAACGTTGGGGAAAGGACACCCTTTTCAACAAATAGTGCTGGAATAACTGGCTGGCCACATGTAGGAGAATGAAATTGGATCCTCATCTCTCTCCTTACACAAAAGTTAACCCGAGATGGATTAAAGACTTAAACCTAAGACCTGAAACTATAAAAATTTTAAAAGATAACATTGGAAAAACCCTTCTAATTACTGGCTTAGGCAAGGATCTCTTGACCAAAAACCTAAAAACAAATACAATAAAAACAAAGATAAATAACTGGCACCTAATTAAATTAAAGAGCTTTCGTACAGCACAAGAAACAGTCAGCAGAGTAAACAGACGACCCACAGAGCGAGGGAAAATCTTCACAATCTACACATCTGACAAAGGACTAATATCCAGAATCTACATTGAACTAAAACAAATCATTAAGAAAAAAATATCCCACCAAAAAGTGGGCTAAGGACATGAACAGACAATTCTCAAAGGAAGATATATAAATGGCCAACAAACATGAAAAAATATTCAACATCACTAATCATCAGGGAAATGCAAATCAAAACCACAATGCGACACCACCTCACTCCTGCAAGAATGGCTATTAAAAAATACAGAACAGTACATGCTGGCATGGATGCGGTGATCGGGGAACACTTCTACACTGCTGGTGGGAATGTAAGCTAGTACAGCCACCATGGAAAACAGTGTGGAGATTTCTCACAGAGCTAAAAGTAAAACTGCCAGTTGATCCAGCAACCCTACTAATGGATATCTACACAGAGGAAAGAAGTCATTATTTGAAAAAGGTACTTGCACATGCACAGCACAATTTACAACTGCAAAAGCGTGGAACCAACCCAATGCTGTGTATACGTATATGGTGTGTATGTGACAGAATCCTCTGCAGCCATTAAAAAGGAATGAATTAACAGCATTTGCAGTGACCTGGATGAGACCAGAGACTATCATTCTAAGTGAAGTAACTCAGGAATGGAAAACCAAATATTGTGTGTTTTCACTGATATGTGGGAGCTTAGCTATGAGGATGCAAAGGCATAAGAATGATTCAATGGACTTTGAGGACTTGAGGGAAATAGTGGGAGTGGGGCGAGGGATAGACAACTACAAATAGAGTGCAGTGTACACTGTTTGGGTAATGGGTGCACTAAAATCTCACAAATCACCACTAAATAACTTACTCATGTAATCAAATACCATCTGTACCCCAATAACTGATGGAAAATAAAAAAAAATTAATTTAATTTTAATTTAAAAGATAACAATATCCATAAAACAAAAAAGAAAAAGGATGCTATACTACTTTGAAAAAAAAAAAACTAATAAACAAAAACAAAGCACTCTTGAAATTTAATGGTATGATACAGAAATAAATATGTATTGCCTTTCTTTTTTTTTTTTTTTTTTTTTAGAGAGAGTCTCACTCTGTCACCCAGGTAGCAGTGGAGTGATGTGATCACCAGCTCACTGCAACCTCCACCTCCTGGGCTCAAGCAATCCTCCCACCTCAGCCTCCTGAGTAGCTGGGACTACAGGCACATGCCACCATGCCTGGCTAGTTTTTTATAATTTTTGTAAAGATGGGGTTTCACCTTGTTGCCCAGGCTGGTCTCAAACTTCTGACCTCAAGAGATCTGCTGGCCTCAGCCTCCCAAAGTGCTGGAATTAACAAGCATGAGACACTATGCTGGCCAGAAATAAGCATTTCAACAAAAGCACTGAAAAGTAAAATAAAGAATAGGAATAAAACATGGAAATACTGCAATCGAGGGAAAAAATAATTCATTTAACCAATCTAGAAAGCCTAGCATCTAAATAATAATAGTTGTAGATACAGAGAGCACAGAAAAGAGAAGAGATTATCATAGGATAAAACATAAATATCTTCTAGAACTGAAAGACATACATTTTTACCTTTAAAGAGATCCATTGATAAATCCCACTTCAAGCCACAGCATATACAATTAATGAATAACAGAGACTGAGGATAGATCTTAAACACAGGGAGGGGAACATCACACACCAGGGCCTGCTGGGGGTGGAAGGCAAGTGGAAGGAGAGCATTAGGACAAATACCTAACGTATGCAGGGCTTAAAACCTAGATGACAGGTTGATAGGTGCAGCAAACCACATGGCACATGGATACCTATGCAACAAACCGACACATTCTGTACAGGTATCCCAGAACTTAAAGTAAAATAAAATAAAATAAAATAAAATAAAACCAAATAAATAAATATATAAGTCATCAGAACGTTAAAAAAATTATGTTTTACAGTGGATCAACAATCAGTATAAAATTATCACTCAATAAAGTTATTAATGTATAAAAAGAACCATTATAGCACCAAACTTCCCAACTGCAACACTGAAAGCTGGAAGTAACTGAAGAATGCATTTGAAAAGGTAATATTTATCCTAGAATATATATCCAGCAAAACTAGCAAGTGTGAAAATAAAATAAAGATATTTTTGGTCAAAAAAAAATTAAAACTACCTACCATGAACTCTTTCCCAGGAAACTACTGAAGGATATACTTCTTTAAAAATCAAGGAGTAGCCGGGCGCGGTGGCTCAAGCCTGTAATCCCAGCATTTTGGGAGGCCGAGGCGGGTGGATCATGAGGTCAAGAGATCGAGACCATCCTGGTCAACATGGTGAAACCCCGTCTCTACTAAAAATACAAAAAATTAGCTGGGCATGGTTGTGAGTGCCTGTAATCCCAGCTACTCAGGAGGCTGAGGCAGGAGAATCGCCTGAACCCAGGAGGTGGAGGTTGCGGTGAGCCGAGATCGTGCCATTGCACTCCAGCCTGGGTAACAAGAGCGAAACTCCGTCTCAAAAAAAAAAAAAAAAAAAAAAAAAAAAAAAAATCAAGGAGTAAATCAGGTAAGATAAAGATACAAAGAACAGAGAGTCCCAAAGGGGAGGGAGATGGAGAGCCTCCTGTGGATGAGGAAGAAGTGCAGCCCTGGGACAGTAGGTGTGTTGGCAACCCTAGAGCTAACCTTCCCCATTACTGCAGGACAGAGGCTTAAGGAGGCCCATCTCCAAGAAGAACATGCAGCTGACAAAATTGTGATATGTTTAAAATTTCAGAGGAGATTGTAAAAACATAATGATGAAGAACAGCACCTGTTAAGGAAAGTAAGGCTACAAACTTAGAATTTAGCAGCAAACTTTTGTCAGTAAGAAAAGCTCTGCAGAAAGAGTAAAAGGGCTGGCTCACCAGCCAGAGGCCAAGGCTGATGAAATCATAGCTCCTAGGCCCATCAGAGTCTGATTTTCTCTTATACTTGGATACAAGCTGAGGTATCTTCCAAGAATTATAGTTAATAGGATTTCTAGAAGTGAGAACTTGGAATGCAGGCCTTGTAGGTGCTGAGCTAAATTTCAAAATGGGCATTTGAAAGCAGTGTAGACAACTCTTATAACTGTCTACTGTGTTATGATCTTATGGGGTAGGGAGAAAGCAAAAATTGTGCAAGAAAATGCTCATGTGCACAACAACAATACTCACTAATAATGTCTCAGCTATGAACAATGTTTCCATGACATTATGATTCAATTGTTCTAAAAAATGATATAACTATATAGAAGAGTTGTATATATATGTGTGTGCATGTGTGTTAGCTGCATGGATGTGTATCAATGTGTATAAGCTGGCAACATCCTCCTCTTCCATACTAAGAGATAAACAGAAATCAACACCTTTAAAAATCAGAAATCAACACCAGAGGCATGCAATTTAGAAATATGGAGGTAAATATCAGAAGAAACAGCTTAAAGAATTCAAATTGGTTGCCTCCAAGTAACAGGAGTTGAGAGTTTTCCATTATAAGTCAAATACTACTTTTTATTTTTAAATTATATCCAGTCATTACTTTAATAATGATTAAATTTAAACTTTAATTGGGGATGCAGAAGTAGAATAATCTGGAAAGAGGTCTCCCTGGGTAACATTTCTTACCTTGCTAAATTTAGCTGCTAGTCCTTCACCTTGCAGGCTCAAAAACTTAATTTCACCTTTAAATAAAAAGCAGGTCTGTCTCTGGGAGAAGCAATGAAACTCACTTTAATTACACTTATGAAATGAGGTAAATTAATTTAGGATGAGACCTCCCTGCACTAGTAGACAGCATGGCCATTCTACATAAATGGTGCATTTTTATTCTATGGTAAAGCACTATGGTTAGGTAAATGAGAATCATTAGTTTACACTAAGAAATGACTGATAAGATCTAGAAGCCTATTTGGTCACTACAAAGTCTGGAGAGACCTATCAAGGAAATTACACATAGCTAGAAGGTTTCTTGGAATCAAAGGAAATTCAATAAACTGAATGTTTAAACTGTTAAAATGATTCCACAAGGCAGTGTTATCCCCTGCCCTGGATATTTGGAACATTATCTCTTCTGAGAATAAGAAACTGATGCTCAGGAAATTAAATAGTTTCCTCAAGGTCACACAACTAGCTGGGATTTCTACATAGGTTTACCTAATGATAATATTTCTTTTGTGCCACATTGACTTTCCAAAACAAATGAGAAAAGAAGGGGATCCAAGGAATAACTTTTTTTTTTTTTTTGAGACACAGTCTCACTCTGTTGCCCAGGCTGGATTTCAATGGCCCCACCTCGGCTCACTGCGACCTCTGCCTCTCAGGTTCAAATAATTCTCTGCCTCAGCCTCCCAAGTAGATGGGATTACAGGCACCCATCACATGCCTGGCTAATTTTTTTTTAAATTTTTTTGTATTTTTAGTAGAGATGGGTTTTCACCATCTTGGCCAGGCTGGTCTTGAACTCCTGACCTCATGATCCACCCACCTCGGCCTCCCAAAGTGCTGAGACTACAGGCACCCAGTCTCCTAGGAATAACTTTTCTTATCAAGCATCTTTTATTCTTTTTTCCATGCCTAGGTCATTAACAAACCTATCTTCTAAATACAGAGGGTTAAAAATGAAAGAAAAAAAAGGGCAATTAATAGTTAATGAATTCCTACTACATAAGGCTCTGCATTAGCAAATTTTCACTTCTTATATACTTCTTTTCACCTAATTTGTTTAAGTACATTTATGCATTTTTCCTTATTTTTACACAGTGTGTATCACAAATAAGTAGGAGTTATTTTGCATTATTAAACCAGACCTGAAATTTTGCGTTGTAATATTTTGGAAACTTTATTGGTATTTTTACTTCTGTGAATCTGATTGGGTAAAAACATGTCTAAAATGTCTAATGTATCTCCAATGAGTCATGCCACAGTCATTTCAGAAGATGAAAATGGAAGTAATAACATATCATATTTTGTTACCACCATTGCTCTACAGCCAGATTTTAATGACCCCAGCTCTGTAATCTGCCTGAGCATTTATAGACCTCAGGAGGAGCACTCTATGGCTTTGGGCTAGAGGCAGCTGAAAAGAATGTTTCTGACTCGTGCAAGAACAGCATCGAGTATGGCTGTACTGTGTGCAGGCTCGTCAATTGTGCCACTTTCAGGGGGGCACTGTTTAGGGCAGGAGTAGAGCTGGCCAAGTTTGCCATTAGTCATTAAGAGGGTATGTAAAATCTATCAATATTTCTCCATCCTGTCATGAAAAAATGGAAAAGAAGACAGTAGCTACTGCATTGCCACTACCCAAAAGTAACATTACAAATTTTATGACATTTTTCTTGTACAAATCCAACTATATACCTTGGAAAGATAGGGAAAGGGTTGCAGGAAAGACAGAAAAATAACATGTAAGATGATACCAGAAATACCACCTGCCATTCCAACTTCTCAGTATGCTGAGTAGGTGCCCAAGATGAGTATGAGCGGGAGACATAAGTCTGCTCTCTCAGTTTATCTCACTCACTCTGAGCCACTCATAGCATGAGAATCAGATGCATTTATTAGAACTGTGATGCTCAGATGCCAAAGATGATTTTCTTACCACATGGTCCCTATACACAGACAAGCCAATTCCATTATCTGGTGCTCAACTGAAGAAAAAGTTACTCCAAAGCTGGAGGAAAAACTGGCAAAGCTGGATTCACCTGTGAGACAACAGTGCTGTGGCCTCCAACTTGGCATTATTCTAAAAGAAGTTCAGAAGTAATTGACCATAAGTGGTTGTTCCTTTCCCACTGACTTGAGAACTTAACTCCCACTTAAGATGTACCCTAGGCTGGGCACAGTGGCTCACACCTGTAATCCTAGCACTTTCGGAGGCTGAGGTGGGTGGATCACGAGGTCAGATCAAGACCATCTTCGCTAACACAGCGAAACCCCATCTCTATTAAAAATACAAAAAAAATTAGCTGGGCGTGGTGGCACACGGCTGTAGTCTCAGCTACTCAGGAGGCTGAGGCAGTAGAGTCATTTGAACCTGGGAGGCAGAGGTTGCAGTGAGCCAAGATTATGCCACTACACTCCAACCTGGGTAACAGAGCAAAACTCTGTCTTAAAATAAATAAATAAATAAATAAATAATTTTTAAAAAGGTGTAACCCAGCCACACTAGGCTCTAAGCAGCTTCAAGATAGGACAAACCAGGAGTGCCAGGCCAGCCTAGTAATTAAGGAAGTCCATAAGTTTTTGAGATCCCATGAGGACAAAAGTCATAGTGAAAACATCAGCTACTCTAATGCATGGCTGAGACACTGCAAGTCTGAAGCTCAGCCCACTTCAAAGACCAGGAGTTCCACGTAGTCACTAGGTAGCAGGAGAGAAAACAATTCCAAGAAGAGCCAGGTCTAATTCTTGAAAATATGATAGTACTAACAGAGTGGATAGCTCTATATTTTAGCTTGTTCTATAAAGCAAATATCTCTTTCTTATACTTTTACATGTTCCCTAGTTATAGAGTGTAATCTGAGAGGTATTCATTATTTTTGAACTCTTGATAGTGGGCTACCAGGACAGGGAAGCTAGTTTAAAGCTACGTGTTTGCTTTCTATAGCTCAAGATGTCTAGTTTATCATTGTGGCTTCCTATCTTTGTTTTGGGATAGATCTCTCATACATCTGTTTGGCCAAGCAGATGTAAATCAAATGCCTCCTCATGGTCCTTTGATCCTCGGGATTCCTTCAGATATCAGTAATTCAATAATGCAAATATGCTAGACTGCAATGTTAAGAATTTTATTTCATAATGTAAAAGATGTTCTTGTGGTTTAAGAAAAAAGAGTGCATCTCATGATACACCTGTTAGTATGACTGAAATAATAAAACCCTCACTATATCAAGTACTGAAAGAGAAATTTCTGCAACTCTTAAGACCTGGAACCAACCCAAATGCCCATTGATGATAGACTAGACAAGGAAAATGTGGCACATATATATCATGGAATACTGTGCAACCATAAAAAAGGATGAGTTTGTGTTCTTTGTAGGGACCTAGATGAATCTGGAAACCATAATTCTCAGCAAACTGACACCAGAACAGAAAATCAAACACTGCATGTTCTCACTCATAGGAGGGTATTGAACAATGAGAACACATGGACACAGGGAGGGAAACATCACACACTGGGGTCTGTTGGTGGGAAACAGAGGAGGGACAGCAGGGGGTAGGGAGGTTGGGGAGGGATAACATGGGGAGAAATGCCAGATATAGGTGACAGGGGATGGAGGCTGCAAACCATATTGCCGTGTATGTACCTTTGCAACAATCCTCCATGTTCTGCACATGTACCCAGAACCTAAAGTGCAATAATATATGTATAGATAGACAGATAGATAGATAGATAGATAGATAGATAGATAGATAGATAGATAGATAGATAGATTAAACATCTGATTATCACATGACCCAGTAACTTTACTTGTAGGTATTTGCCTAGGAAAAATGAAAACATATATCCACACAAAATCTGCACATGAATATTTAGAGGAGCATTATTCATAACTGGAAACAACTCAAAAGTCCTTCAGCAGGTGAATAAATGAACTGTGGTACATCCATATGGTAGAATACTACTGAGCAAATAAGAAAGAACAAACTACTGATACATGCACCAACATGAATGCATCTTCAATACTTCATGCAAAGTGAACGAAACCACACTCCAAAAAATCAACACTGCATTATTTCACCTACATGACATTTAGAAACACACATAACACTTTAGGGTCAGAAAACAAATCAGTAATTGACAAGGTTTAAGGCTGAGGGTGGGATTTGACTCCAAAGGGGCAGCTCAAGGAAATTTTTAGTGTAAGAGCACTATTCTATGTCTGAGTGTGATGCTCAGGACCATGCATTTGTCAAAACATATAACTATACAACAACAAAAGAAGACTAATGAAAATAAGTTTTTAAAAAGATGTACAGATCCACAAAAAGGCTTGCTTAAAATGTAGAGATTAGCTAAATGAATTTAGCTAAAAAGATAAGAGATGTAGTTATGAGATAAAAATGAATGGTCTAAGAACTATGGGGCCAGGCCAGGCCCAAGGAAAGGATCATCAGAAGTGAGTCCTCTTTGAGATGGTCTACACATTACTGCAGGACGCGGAACTGCTGGAAAAAAATGGAAGCATTTCTGTATTTAAGAATCAGATCCAATTTGTAAAAAATAAAAATAGTCATTTTAGAATGGTTCATTGCTCTTTCTCACTGGAATGCAGACATGGAAAGAACTTTTCATGTAACAAATCTGTGGAGCCAGCGAGCACAACAAAATGTGTGTAGAATTGATTATAAATGAACCTTGCACTTTCTCTAGAATTCAACACAACAATTTGATAGAAAAATAATTTTTAATAAAAATATAGAAACACAATATATTAATAGAAATAGGCAACAAAATTAATTTGTAAATGTTTTCCTTCCCACCTTTATGGGCATTTCGATAAGTTACTGGAGGGCAGCTGGTAAGAGAACAAGAAGGAAGCGGACTTCAGATGGGGACAGAATCAAAGAGACCACTATAGCCTAAAGTGAGTAACATTGACTGGCTACTCAAGGAGGTGACGAATGAAGAAGCTGAAAAGACAACTTAAAGCTCATCTAAGAATCCCTCTTATTTTATGGATGAGGAAAACCGTGGCTTAGGGATATGTAGTGGCTTACCCAAAGTCAAGAGTTACTAAACTGTAAAATCTAGTCTTCTGCTTCTAAGTCCAGTTTTTTTTTTCAGCAAAAGTGTGATCTGCTGTTTTTTCCAAAAAGGGAAAATATAGACTGAAATGTACAATTTAAACCTGATGTGATACAATGGGCAAATTGGTGTATATTTGGGAATTTTAGTGAAGTGGTAAAATGCAATTCTTTCTAAACAATGTCCTGTTACTAATAATTGTAAATCTGTAATTTTCAGACCTCAACTCACTGGAAAAAAATTCATTATTAGTTCTCAGAAAGGATGAGTCTCTTTTCCCCACATCCAGTAACAAGAAAGTCACATCAGCACCAAGGAGAGAGACATGAGCTCAGTGTCACAGTTGCATATAGGAATGTATAGATGTCTAGATGGCTCTTGATTGCAACCTGATTTGCTTCTGAGAAGGTTTGCTCTCTGACCACAACCTGTCTAATTAACCAAAGCTCAATATTTGGTATGTATTTATTCATTTCTTTAACAACAACAAACCGTATTGCCCCTAGAAAAAGGGTGGATAAGATTCTAACAGATGGGTAAGGTGTTAAGGCCAGAAATGGCCCTTCTGTGAATACTGACCCTCGCCTTCAACTTGTCATGACTTTTTACTGACACATAATATTTGTATATATTTGTGGAATACATACATTTTCTATTTTCTTACATGTACAGAATGTGTAATGATCAAGTCATTAAAGGCATTAAAGATATCCATCACCTCAAGTATTTATCATTGCTGTGTGTTGGGAACATGTCAAGTCCTCTCTACTATTTTTAAACATACACTACATTGTTGTCAACTATAGTCATGCTACACTGCAGTTGAACATTATAACCAATTACTTCTAGCTAATTAAATGTTTTTACCCATTACAGCCTTTCTTCATGCCTCCTCTCCTATACACACACCTTTTCTAATCTCTGGCATGTATCATTCTACTCTCTACTTCTACAAAATGGACTTTCTTAAGCTGCTACATACGTGTGAGAACATATGATATTTCTTTTTCTCTGCCTGGCTTATTTCACTTAACATCATGACCTCCATTTCCATCTATGTTGCTGCAAATGGCATAATTTTTTCTTTTTTATAGCCAAATAGTATTCCATTGTGTATATATACCACATTCTCTTTATTCATTCACTTCAGTGATAGATACTTGGATTGATTCTGTATCCTTGCTGCTGTGGATAGTACTACAATAAACATGGGAGTTCAGGCATCCCTTCAAAATATTGATGTTGATAGACTGATTTCTTTTGGATATCAGTATGTCAAAGGGATACCTGCACTCCACTCAAATATTGGGACTGCTAACTTGTATGGTAGTTCTATTTTTAGTTTTCTGGGAAATCTCCAGACTGTTTTCCACAATGGCTATACTAACGTAGATTCCCACCAACTGTGTAGGAGCTCCCTTGTCTCCACATTTTCCGCACCATCTTTTGTTGTTAATAATACTTTATCTAACTAAAGTAAAATGATACCTTATTGTGGTTTTGATTTGCATTTCCTAATGATTAGCAGTGTTGATTTATTTTTTGAGACAGAATCTCACCCTGTTGCCATGCTGGAGTGCAGTGTGTGATCTCTGCTCACTGCAACCTCCACCTCCTGGTTTCCAGCGATTCTCCTGCCTCAGACTCCCAAGTAGCTGGGACTACAGGCGCACACCACAGTGCTCAGTATTTTCAGTAGAGATGGGGTTTCACCATGTTGGCCAGGATGGTCTCAATCTCTTGACCTTGTGATCCACCCATCTTGGCCTCCCAGTGTGCTGGGATTACAGGCATGAGCCACTGTGCCCAGCCCATCATTTTAAAATATATATCTGTATGTCTTCTTTTGAGAAATGTCCACACATGTTCACTTTTTAATGGGATTGTTCTCTTCCTAAGTTGTTTGAGTTTCTTGTATTTATGGAAATTAGTCCTTGTTGGATAAATAGTTTGCAAATATGTTCAACAGGTTGCCTTTTCACCATGTTCTGACCACGTGATCTGTTCAAGTCAGCCTCCCAAAGTGCTGGGATTACAGGTGTGAGCCACCACACCTGGCCTACATCTAGTAATATAATATTTATATATCAGAGTTCTCCAGTGTTGGGTGCATATAAATTTATAATTGTTATATCTTCTTGCTGAATTTCTCTCTTTATCATTGTATAATAACCCTCTTTGCCTTTTTAAATGTTTTTGAATTAAAGTTTGTTTCATCTTATAGTAGCACAACTACTCCTCCTTGCTTTTGGTTTTCATTTGTATAAATTATCTTTTATTCATCTCTTTACTTCTTTTAGTTGATATGTGTCTTTATAGGTGAAGTTAGTTTCTTGTAGGTAGCATATAATTGGATCATGTTTTTAAAATCCATTCATTCAGTCTATACAATTGAAGTGGAAAATGTATTCCATTTAATTCAAGGTTATTATTGAAATATCAATTTTTGCTCCTATCATATTTTAAATTGCTTTCTGAACGTTTTATATAACCTTTGTTCCTTTCTTTCCCCCTTACTGTTTATCATTATGCTTTGGTGGTTTTCTGTAGTGGTAAACATTTCAGTCATTTCTCTTCCTCATTAGTGTGTTTGCCTGCCTGGTGTGTTTCATACTTCAGTGTGTTTCATTATGGTGTATATTGTCCTTTTGCTTCCAGGTGTAGGACTCTCTCAAGCATTTCTTGTAGCTCCATTCTTGTGGTGATAAATTCTTTCAGTTTTTGCTTACCAGGAAAATATTTTATTTCTCATTTATTTATGAAAGATAACTTAGTTTGGTATAGTGTTCTTGGCTGGAAGGTTTTTCTTTGACCACTTTGAATACATTATCCCATTCTTTCCTTGCCTGCAAGGTTTCTGCTGAGAAATCCACCGTTAGTCTGATGAGATTCCCTTATAAGTGACTAGATGCTTTTCTCTTGGTGTTTTTACAGTTCTCAATCTTTGACTTTTTACAGTTTGACTATAACGTACTACGGAGAATATCTTTTTGCATTATAAAAATTTGAGAATCTCTAAGCTTCCTGTATCCAGATGTGTAAATATCCTGCTAGACTTGGGAAGTTTTCCACTATTAATTTGTTAAATGTATTTTCTATTCCTTTGGTTTTCTCTTCACTTTCTGGAACACCAAAAATTCAATTATCTGGTCACTTACAGTATTCCATATGGCACATAGGATTTGTTCTTTCTTTGTATTTCTTTTTGTTTTATCATATGACTGGGTTATTTTAAAAGACCTATCTTTAAGTTCTGGATTTTTTTCTTCTGCTTGATCTAGTCTATCACTGTAGCTCTTGGATATTTTGAATTTTTATGTTATGAATTATCCAGTTTCAGAATTTCTGTTTGGTTCTTTTTATACTTTTGTACACTTCTCATTTATATACTGAATTGTTCTTCAGATTCCTTTGTATTGTTTACTTGTGTTCTCTTGTTTCTCACTGGGCTTCCTTAATATCATTATTTTGAATTCTTTTCCTGGCATTTCATAAATCTCTTTTTCATTAAATTTTGTTGCTGGAGAGTTATTGCATTTCTTTGAACGTGTCCTATTTCCTTGCCTTTTTATGTTTGTTAAGTTCTTATGTTGATACCTGCTCATCTATCATAATACTCACTTTCTCCACTGTTTTGGATTTGCTTTCATAAGGGAGGATTTTTTTTCCTGAATATGTATCTTTGGTGTTGCTTGGGTAGGGCACCTTGGTTTTGATTCTGGGTATGTGCAGTAGTATAGTCACCATATAATTTGGGGTCAGTGGTGTCTGTTATTTCCTCAGCGTCTTAGGGTATGCTTGTTAGTGGAGGCTGTGGTGAAATTTTGCTGGAGACCGATATGCCAGGTGGGCTGCTCCCCTGTTCCCAGCAGTGGCAGCGGTTGGCTTAACATCCCTCTCCTTGGGCCTAAGGTCAGCATACACTGGCACTGGGGTTAGTGGGTTCTGGAAGGCTGATTCTTGGGCTTCCATAGCTTGCTTGGATGCCAGCAGTAGCAGTAGTGGGCTGAGCAAGTGGGTGGCTCCTCAGGCCACTAGACAGTGGGCATGGTGTTGGTGATGGCAGTAGCAGTGTTGGGACAGCTCTTAGAATCCCAAGCAGCCCGTTCTGGTGTTGTCACTGTCTGCTATAGTTCAGGTGGTCCAGTCCACAGGGCCCTGGGAGTAGTACTCTAGTGCCAATCAGTGGTGGACATGGCAGAGTGATCCTTCAGCCCTTGGATAGTGTGCTCAGACACTGGGGGAGGTAGACTCAGGCTGGGTTGACCTGTCCTCGGGTCACCAGGCATGTATAAGTATGGGCACTGGCTGTGGTGAGTATTGTTGAGGTGATCCCCTGGCTCCTGTCAGAGTGCTCAGGTGGTGAAGGCCGCAGGTGTGCTGCAGCCCTGCTGCTGGGGAGGGCAGGGTTGTTTCTAGTGGCAGCAGCTGTAGGTTGGTGGCTGGGGAGCAGAAGCTTTAGCCCAGGTGCTAGCTGCGGGTGGGGCACATGAAACTGTACAACAGTCCCACTTCTTGGGGAGTAGGTTTGCTGCCAGTGGCACCTCTTCAGCCCAAGAGGTGGCAGCCAACAGCAGTGACAGCTGTGGGCAGGGGATATCAATGGGGTACTAGGGATGTAGAGATGCAGGACTAATGGTCCCTAGGCAAAATTCAGTCTGGTAGAGACTAGACTCTCAAAATGTCACCATGCTGTAGCTGCTTAAGATTTTTGTGTTGTGTGGGACCCCACAAGAGATCCCTTTCTGGAGCAATGTTGTTGTGCAATTTCCAGACAGCCTCCTATACTAGTTTCAGGGCCTGCAGTGGTGGAAGGGCTTTCTCATGGCTAGGATTAGAGGAGACCATGGTGGAAATATAGACCACTCGGCATGTCTCACTTACCCTTTTCTAACACTGGGGAGCCTCTCTGGGCCCCCAGCTGATCCTGCCAAGCAGGCTGACTTGCTTCCCTCTCTTTCCTTTTAGGTGTTTCTTGTCAATTCACTTTCGAATTCCAGTATTTACTTAATTTTGATTCTTCTTTATGGAGGAGGTGGCTGTGAGATGCCTCTAGTCAGCCATCTTTAATCTCCTCTGCACAATTCGCCATCCTTGGGAGACTATTGTGCTAATGAAGATGAGGGAGAGAGAGAGCGTGCGTGAGAGAGAGACTCAATCCAACCAAGAACTGATCATAAATTTTTTACTTGAGTACTAAAAACTATAGTTTTTGATTACAGGACATTGTTTAGAAAGTTCATGATATGTAATTTTTATTAATTGACCAAATAAATGCATCACTGATCAATAAAATACTTTTTGTTTATGGGCTTTTATACATGCTCCTTGGTCCATGGAAATCTGCAAGACCAAAGCATAATGAAAGGACCAGACAGATAATAGTAGAATTATACCATTATCTTTCCAGATTTATTTGTTAACCATCCTTGACCAAGCTCAAGAAAGTCCAACCTGTCAGGTACTTATAAAGATAACACCAGTAAAAATTTATCCATGTCCTTTTAAATTTTCTCCTTCCTCCTAAATCTACATATGCCTGTTAGAAAATTATTGCTGAAACTCCATCAATTAAAAATAATTTAAAATGACAGATGACGTTGATAAAATTAATCACCAATGGTGGATTAAACGGTAGGAAAGAGAAGCTGAAACTCAAGCTCTGAGATGTTTTTATATTTTTGTTTAATTTATCTTATTTGTCTCACAAATTCTAATTCTATTCACATTTAAATATAAGCTCACCAGAAACAACATCCTTGCTTCTCTTGTTCACTGCCATGTCTCTAAGGCCTAAAACTAATTGACATTTATATATAGAATGAACAAATTAATGAATCAATAGAGTAAAAAATCTTTGATCAAGAGAAACTTCAGGTGTTTATTAGGTCTTCATTTAAAAAAGACAATGGTGTCTTTCTTGACTTCAATAAAATTTTTTGAAGAGGTTAACTAATATACAAATGAAAGATATTATTATAATTTCAGGTCGAATATGTTCACCTTTGGTATGCATTGTCTGCCCCACATTTGCTTTAAGACAATATGAGAGTTGTCTATGCCAATAATTTTAACACTCACTACATCACTCCAAGTATTAGTAATTCTAAATATGAAATCTCATGACATTTGACAGAAGGCTATCTACAAATGTGTCTGAATTATACATGCAAACAAACCTGAATTAATATCAGAGGGAAAGAAGATCTTTTTCTCAGAGGGCAAGAAGAGATCCATACCAGTTTATCACTTAATACTTTGGCAAAGGTTTTTTGCTAGAAGACTTTTAATGTTCTTTTCAGTATTCAGTCATACAACTGTCTGAAGAGGATGTTGTGATTTGGGTAATAACTTTCTCAAACACATTTACATCCCTAATTTCTTTTTGAGCTGAGTCAATCAACATGCCATTTGGGTTGCACCTGGAGACTACTTGTTTGAGGATTTTTTTGGTTTTTTTTTTTTTTTTTTGAGAGTAAGAACTACTAGACATCCATTTATCCATTTGCACTTGAACTGCCTGTAAATACCTCCCAAAGCCCCTCAGCTCTACAGAGGGAGAACAAAGGAAACAGTCATATTCAGCCAGTGCTTTGTGATTTCTGTATTCTATAGGCTAGAGGATAGAATAGAGGATGCACTCAACTCTCTTTGGGATCACTCCCTGGAATAGAGAGGAGGAGGCTGTTTTCCACGTTTTCAAATGCTCTCACTCTCCGTTTGCTGCAACTTCCTGACAGCCATGTTTGTGCATGGCGCTGTCTCACAGGAGTTTCTCCTGGTTTTTCACTCAAATGGCAATTGAAAAGTATGGCAAATATTATACTCTGTAATTACTTATTAAATGTTGAGCCCCAAAATTCTTTTTTTGGTTTTATTTTTTCACCTTTCATTTATAACCAGGGTTCCCAGACCTTCCATCCAGCACTCAGAGCCAGAACCTGCACTCAAAGCTTTAATTGCAGCTCAGGCCGGGCACAGTTCTTTGGGGAAGAGAATGAAGGCTGAGTGATGTGGTGGATGGGTGGAAGTGAAATTAAAAATACATACCTAAGCTGCCATGTTCATACAACCACCTTCTTATCACTCATCTTTACATTCAAGAATCTGTAATATGGCCCATGCCCATCTATCTGTCTCAGAATTGCTAAAATTTATTTGTAACCCCAAAATCAATACAACATTTTTGCAGTCATTTGTGGTGGACATGCACAGAGTAGTGAAAACGCTGAGTTGCTCCTCAGGTACGTTTCTGTTCAAAGCCAAACAGGCAACGTTCTGCCTTCTTGCTTCAACTCTTTTTTTTTTTTTTTTTTTTTTTGAGATGGAGTCTCATTCTTGTTGCCCAGGTGGAAGTGCACTGGCATGATCTTGGCTCACTGCAGTCTCCGCCTCCTGGGTTCAAGTGATTCTCCTGTCTCAGCCTCCCAAGTAGCTGGGATTACAGGCACGTGCCACCACACCCTGCTAATTTTTGTTTTTGATTTTTTTGAGACAGACTCTCACTCTGTCACCCAGGTTGGAGTGCAGTGGCTCACTGCAACATCCACCTCCTGGGTTCAAGCAATTGTCCTGCCTCAACCTCCCAAGCAGCTGAGACTACAGGCATATGCCACCACGCCCAGCTAACGTTTCATATTTTTAGTAGAGATGGGGTTTCACCATGTTGGCCATGCAGGTCTCGAACTCCTGACCTCAGGTGATCTGCCTGCCTCAGTCTTCCAAAGTGTTGGGAGTACAAGAATGGGCCACCACATCCAGCCTTGTTTCAACTGTTATACTGTAAATGAGTATCCTTTTGGTGGTATATTTAATGCCATATTTTTCATATCGTTGTGCTTTTTGTTGATTTTGCTGTTTAAAACATCCTCCCATCCCCCAACACAGTGCTAAAGTGCTGTCTAGTGTTTCTAAGTGCAAGAAGCATGGATTTTAGTGCTCTTAACCTTGAACTCAGTGTTAGTGAATCAAAAATATATAGTCATGCATTGTTTAATGAAAAAGCTATGCTCTGATAAATGCATCATATGTTGTCATTTTACAAATATGATAGGTGTACTTATACAAACCTAGATAGTAGATGCACATTTTTATTTATATATTTTTTATGTGGAAAACTAAACATCCAAGCACCATTATTGAATAGTAATCATTTCCCCTACTTGATGTGCAATGCCAATATCAAGAGCCATCTATTATTTTTCTAGATATGATCCTTTATAATCTTATGGGACCACCATGATATATACAGTCTGTTGTTGACTGAAACATCATTAATCAGTGCATGACTGTATTACGTAAGGTATCTTTAAGCAGAAACACACATAAAGGAAGGTTATGTCCTGATTGACTGCTGAAAATTTTGTGGACAGAGACGCAATGAATCCAACCCTATATTTCCCATTGTATTTCTTGTTACTCATACAGGCAACCATTTAATATTCGCTAATTCAGTATTTGCAGCAACTTAATAGAACATAATTACTACGAATTGTGAATAACAAGAATTGATTGTGCATGCATATACGTGCATACATATATCTATGTCTTTCTGTCTATCTATCTATCTATGTATCTATCCCATTGATTCTGTTTCTACGGAGAACCTGAGTGATGGTTACAAAACGTGGCTACTATCTCAAGTTGTAAACTGCCCCCAGATCTCCCAAGAGAAACTCGAAAGGGAGCAGAGGAGGTGAGTGAGAGAATGAGAAGTCAGACACAGAAGTAATTTCAGATCAAGTCCCCTCCATCTGTCATTGGCTACAGCCTCCCTTGGGGAACATAAGTGCCCCATGCACCTTCTGCTCTGGGTTAGTTCTGGCAACGGGCTTCTGTGGCCCAGGCATTGCCCTCTGAGGGAGAATACAAGGCCAAGACCATAGGAGTGAAGCAGCCACAAGCTGAGAGGCCAGAAGAGGAAGTGACTAACAGATATCACGATGGCGCCAGAAAGAGGAATCACCCTTTATCTTTGTAAACCTTCACCCTGCTCTAGGAGCTAGCCAGTGCCTGTGTATAGTAAATGCTGAATAAATGTTAAGGAAGGGACCAGTCCTGCTGCATTTCACTAAGACGCACAGGGACAAACAAAGCAGAAAATCAACCATCCTCAGGAGTTCTTTTCTGATGCTTCTCTAGAGCACAGCTGTTGAAAAGTATTTACGAAAAGAAAGAGTCTTGAAAATATTTTCATGGGTACTTGACAGATAATTTCTTTTCCAGAACCATATGATATAATTAAAGTTGTTAGTCTTTTGCCAGAAAATTTTGAGAGCTTATCCTAACAATAAGTGAAGGAAGAAGCCATGCATAATCAAAACAGCTTTGAGAAAAACAAAATGGACATTGACAAATCAGGAGCTCTTCTTGTTTTTTGGTTTTTGGTTTTTTTTTTTTTGAGATGGAGTCTTGCTCTGTCACTGAGGCTGGAGTGCAGTGGCATCATTTCTGCTCACTGAAACCTCTGTCTCCTGGGTTCAAGAGAGTTTCCTGCCATAGCCTCCCAAGTAACTGGGATTACAGGTACCCACTACTATGCCCAGATAATTCTTTTTGGTATTTTTAGTAGAGACAGGGTCTCACCATCTTGGCCAGTCTAGTCTCAAACTCCTGACCACAATGGGTCTGCCTACCTTGGCCTCCCAAGGTGCTGTGATTACAGGCATGAGACACCAGGCATGGCCTAAATCAGGAAGCTCTTCTAATCCCTCTCTATCTCCCTCTCATGCACACACTCACACACACATACAAAGGGGACTTTTGCTATAAAAAAAATTTATACTCACCATAAAATTTAAATACAAGTAAACAGAAGATCAGGGAGATAAAACTATACCTTTAGGGATATTTTTCCACAAGGTGTCCACAGAATAAGGAAAAACATTTGTGTGGAAAATGTGGGAAAATATTTTTACAGAGCTATTTACAATGGCACCTGCCATCTGGAAGAATCACACCAGCCTTATGTAACTTTCAGAGCATTGGACTCCTACCGATTTCTTAAAACAGTGTGAATACATTTTTTGGCAGTCAAGAAGGACTGGATTATTCCATAAAGCAGTTAAGGAATTGCTCAACTGTCAAGGAGCAGTCCTATCACCTATAGAATTAAGTCCCAATGTTTTAGCATAGCATGTAAGGTCTTTCACCAGAGGTCCTCAACCTGTCTCTCCAGCCATATTTCCTGCCTCTCCCATTTCAGTGCTGCTTATAATGGAGCTATCTGAATTATTCACGCTTCCTCCAGTGGAATGGGCCACGCTCTGACATGCCTGGGTAGCTTTCCACTTCCTGCTTCTTCTGTTAGACACATAGTTACCCCCCTATGGCAAACTGTTACTCATTCTTCAGGAACTAGTTCAAATTGGCTTTGAGGCAACTACTGATCGTTTCACTGCAAGGCAGGTAAGTCAAATTCACCTCTGTCCTTTCAGAGTTCCCTGTCCATCACACCTGGTAGAGCTTTTATTATATTGTATTGTAATTGCGTAGTGAGTAAGTTCGTTAAGGAGAAGGAGTACATCTTATTTATCATTAGTGATCTTGTTGATCATTTCACTATGAAGTAGGTAAGTCAAATTCATCTCTGTCCTCCCAGAGTTCCTTGAACATCACACCTGTAGAACTTTTATCATATTGTATTGTAACTGTGTAGGGAGTGAGTTCCTTAAAGACAAGGAGCACATCTTATTTATCTTGTACCCCAGGTGCCCAGACAAACGGCAAGTGTTTAATACATTAATATGGTATAACGTTTCCATTTGAGGAACAATGATGATATGAAATTTGTTGAGGTAAGTAGTAGATGAATTATTTGTTACCTCAACGACGCTGAAGAGCAATATACAGTGAACAAAACAACAAGCAAAACTCTCCCAAAATAGATTAAATATTGAGAGATAAACTCAAATAAAAGTAAGAGACTGGCTGCAGTGGCTCACCTGTAATCCCAGAACTTTGGGAGGCCAAGGCAGGAGAGTCACCTGAGCCCAGGATTTTGAGACCAGCCTGGGCAACATGATGGCAGGAACCTGTCTCAGGAAAAAAAAAAAAAAAGTAGAAGAATGAAGAGTGGTAGAATAATTAGGTAATTAAATAATAGTTTAATAATAATGTTTAATAATGATATAATATTAATTAGTTATATAAAATTTAGTTTAATAATTTATTAATAATAATTAAATAAAAGTTTTGCCAAAATTGAAATTTGAAATTAGGGCTTAATTTGAGATTTGGACATGCAAATCACTTCCCAGAATTGAGCAGGTGCTGAAGGGTGACACCACTGTCAAGGAATAGAAAGCAGCACGACTTGAACTATGACCTGCTTGGAGAAGAGTGTGGGTCCACGAGGAAGGAGTCTAGTCAAATGCTCAATGCCTGGGAGGTTTAATGAGAGATAAAGGGTGGTTCCAGTGGACAGGAAGAACCTGGAGATTGGTGATCTGGAGTGGGTAATACTCAGAGGTCTAGCCAGGCAGGTGGCTGATAGACATCAGGAAACTCTAGAAACAGGAAAGAGTCCTAGATCTGAGGCTAGAGTTCAAGGGAAGCACTCAGCCCTTTAATAAGCCTAACAAAGTAGTCTTAGTGAAACACAAGTACCAAACATGCTATCCAAACAGAAACCCAAGCCAAAAAAGAATATAGAATCCGGAATGAGGGCATGCTATGAAACATTTAGCAAGACACAAGCCTAAACACAATTACCAGCATGGAGCTGGCAGCAGAATTGATGAGATGCTTAGTTATTGGAGATCTTCACTGAGAGCTGCTGGGATTTCTCAACTAGGAACAGGACTGCTCCCAGCCACAGTTGGGCTAAATTCCAGGGTATCAAGAGTTTAATCTAGAGCAGAGAGAGGAGAGGAAGCAGGGAGCCAGAAAGTTCAAGATAGGTTTCAAAGGAAGGTGGTGAGGGCACTTACAGAACAGCTGGGTGCTCCCTTCAGCATGCCAATGAATATGTGAAGTATACAAGTGTCAGCAAAGATTGTGGGTGACTCAGGATGGGAGGAGAGAGAGAGGAGAGAGGGTCTAGGCTGCCAAATGAAGTCAAGGGCCTGAAGAGGGAGGACACTTTGAGTCAGTAGGAAGTGGGAAGGAGAGAAAGAATACTTCAAAGAAAAGACTAATTGAGGTATAGTTGAGCAGCCTTGAAATAGCACATAAGACTACCAGAGACTGAAAGAAAGCAGAGAAGAAGAAAAAATCGATGGGAGAACTATGGCAAAGTAGCCCAGGACACATCCATATACATTGTTTGGATTCTACCTTAGGACTGAGTAGATATTTTGATCCTGTGTAAAATTTTTTAAGCAGAATTATACAAACATGATCGATTTTAATTTTCATCAAGAAAGTATTTTCTAGAGTTCATTCCATTAATCCTGTTTGATTCTTTGATCAATTCTCTATACAGTGCAGTTAGGGTTTTTTTCATTTTTATCTTTAATGTAACTAAAATTACTTTTATTGACACTGATTCTTTTTAACTTAAATATTACTCTCAGGCTATGATTATACTATTGGATTTCTTGAAAACAGAGTATTTGTCCAATTGTGGCTTCTGCCATGTGGTTTTTCTCTGGCAGCTCTTCCTTCTAACAAGCTCAATTTCCCTCCATCAAATTTGGCATATCTAAACTTTGTTAAGATTTGATTCTGATATTAGTTTTTAGTCAATCATAAACCTTACCATATGAAGTTTTAGCTTTTGTTATTTTTCATGGCTTATTTCTACAAACTCTAACTTTGACTAATTTTCTCAATGTGCTTCTTCCATAAGTTTTAATATTTAACAAATTTTATGAGGTGCAATTTCCATGACTTTAAGTTTTGTTTGGGGATACACTGACCAAAAATCTTTACTATAATAATTATATCATAGAGTACTATGAGAAACAAGCAAAGTATAAAAAGATCTCTGAGAGAGATTATTGTTAATGAATACATATTGTAATATAGATGACAAATGTAGCATATAGTTATGCATATATAGAATGTATATAGTATGCTGCCTTTTATATAGGAAAATTGGAAACTAATATATATAAAAACCACACATACACGCATATTTGCCTATTTTGCATGAAGAGACATAGGAGGAGTAAGCCAGAAGCTAATGGCAGTGGTTATCTATATAGATGGATGGAAATGGGCCCATAGGAGTGAGAACCTCTGTTAAATACACATTTCTGTTTTGAACCTTATAAAAAATGACATAAAATAAAATGAAAATAAGAAAAAATGAACCCCCAAATTGAATCAAAACAGAAGCAAATGAAGCTAACAAATGACTACTCAAAAAAAAGTATTCATTTATATTTAATTCCAAACTAACTCATTAGACAATTAGGAGCAACTCCTTTCAAATGGCCTAAAAATAGTGAATTCAATGAACCTAGATCTGATCATTTTGTGGGCTCTGCACTAATTGTTCATCCTCCTGGTAGAAGAGCAGAAGCAAATCTACATGGCCTTCAGTGACCAAAAGGCAATTCGACTCAGGAAATCTGTCCAAACTAACATTATGTTCTTATAATGGGAGAAGGACTAGCCCAAGATTTCCCCAGAACAGAATAAAACAGCAGAGTGGCTGGCTCAGTGGTACTTTCAAAGGAAAAAATTCTGCTTTTCCATTGTTGGAAAAATCTCAGCTTTGATCTTAGAGAGAGCAAATGAAAAAGCACAGCAACCAAAGAAGCACTGTATGGAATGTTCATCATCAAGAGAAAGAAAATTCATCAAGCTATATGTTCATGTTAAAAAAAAAAAGAAGAAGAAGAAGAAGAAGACAACACTAATCTCAATAGCAAAGACCTTATAAGTGGCCCTGTGAGAGTTTAGGGGAAGAGGAATGGCAGTAGCTAGAATGGGCCTTCTCAGAGTTTCTACGTAGTCGAGGCTGTATAACCCTCATAGGATAAAAACACGTGCACTTGATCTAATAAGAGAACAATCATCTTGTCGGGAAGCAAAGGAACATTGAAGGAACCAACCAGAAAGACTTTTAATTGGCCATGGCCCCTAGGGGAGAAATTTCCCCTTTCTCACCAAGTGGTACCTGTGAAATTTAATCGTTAAGAAGCAGCAAAGAGGAACTTGGGCTGTAAGTTAAATAAGTAGAGACAGTTAAGTCGAAGGAACGATAGATTTTTTTGAAAGACACCAAATTTGGTTCAAAAGTTAGGTTTCAAAAATTCTAAATACAGATTCATTTTTGTATATTAGCTTTTATGTCAGCTTCAGTTGCAAATAGTGAAAACTGTCACGTTTTAGGCATTTACTGCAGAACTTTTTACTATTACCAACATGTTCATGCAATGACCCTCTCTTGAACTTCACTTGTATTGATTTTAAATTTAGTCCATAATAAAGCTCCTAAATGTAGAGGATTAACTACAATATTATTTCAATTTTAATATAAACAACTGTATAAATAGTACTTAGCTTGCAGTTAAACGTTGATTGCTGCTTTATTCTAAAGCATAAAACTACAATATACTTGCACTCTCTGAATCCTTTCTGATGATCTCTTCCTTCCTTGCCATTTCTCCCTCCAGCCTTCCACACTTACAAACTGATTATACATATGTATGTGTGTGTGTGTGTGTGTGTGTGTGTGTGTGTGTGTAGTGGTTGGCTAGTCATATTCATGCTTTAAGTTAATTGGAAGGTTCAAATAGAATCAAACAGCCAGAATGGAAAAATTGCTGGATAGCCTAAAAGTATCTGAGAATCTGCAGTTAGCCTGGAGAGCATATTTTAATGCCGTTTATTATAGGTAGCAGGATATTCAGTTTTTGTTAAAATAGTTTCTTTAATTTCAGATACTGTAGGAAGGGTTATCCAGTTACATATTGGAAAAAGTGACCTTGTGTGCAAATCATTTTACCTTCTATTGCTTCCAGGAAAAAGCTAAAACAATTATATTTAATCCTCTGGCAAACAATAAGGTGTGTTAGAAATTTCTGGAACAACAGGGTCTATGGAGCTCAATTTATATTTTAAATGTAATTAGTATATCACTTCAAAACTAACAAGAGTCAAAATATAACAAAAAGTCAGAAAGAGAGAGAGAGAAAGAGATAATTTGGTTCAGAAAGATTTCATAGAGAACCAATTTTGTAAATCCAATGAAATATTCTTTATATTCTCAATTCTAAAATTCTTCTTCCATCACCTTTTAAAAGGTGATTAACAACAGTATATAGTTTATAGATTGTCCAGGCTTCTTTTACTTTTCTTCTCTCTTTAGCCTACTGCTTGTCTTACTGATATTTGGCTATTCACTAGCTTCCACTGAAAATAATTTAAAGTCTTCGTCATTGGAGAACAGCCAGAAAGAAGAGCATAATACATGTGAGCTAGGACCTTCCCCTAAGCAGATGCCTCTGCCTCCAAGAAAGTCAAGAGCTCAGCTGGTGTATGGGTAACTTGGAGTCACAAGGAAGTACAGGAAAGCACAGGAGTAGACACAGAAGAGTTGGTCACTCGGAAATGAGAGACAGAAAGATGCTGTGTGATGGACAGGCACATAAAGCAGATCCTTTCATGCGTAAACTATAAAGTCCATTCATGCACTGTTTGGAGGAAAAGGCCCAGAAGTTATCACTGTGTAGGTCTGGGGGATATTGCACTAAATGAAATAAGCCAGACACAGAAAGACAAATACTGCATGATCTCATTTATATGGGATCTAAAATAAAAGCAGAGAGCAGAATGATGGTTACCAGGGCATGGGGATGGGAGGTGTTCTCAAGGGATGCAAAGTTTCAGTTATGCAAGATAAATGGGTTCTCAAGATCTAATGTACAGCATGGTGACTAGAGGTATCACTACTGTGCTGTATACATGAAACTTGCTAAGAGGGTAGTTACTAAGTGTTTTCACCACATACAAAAACAACAGTAACTATGTGAGGTGACAGATTATTTCAGTTGTGGTGATTATTTCACATTGTATGCCTATATCAAATCATCAAGCTGTACACCTTAAACATATACAATTTTTTAAGAAATCATCCTCTGAAAAATTAAGCAGTGATGTTCAAAGAGTGATGTGAACACCTAGCTGGGGGTTGGTGCATAATAAGTCTCACCAAAAAAAGAATAAGAAAACACACAACTTTAAGACGTATTTCATCTTTTCTCCAATTTTCTAAACATTGGGATATTGTTTTGATGGTAAATTTAAATTAACCTGAGTATGCAGTCTGGACGCATTCACATCATACTTTATTTTGCCTCTGCAGCATTTCCCAAAATACGGAGCATCATTGCTCTCTTGTCCCAAATTTTCAAAAATGCAAACATTTCACCACATGCTTTATGACAATGCCTTTTTGTCCTATTGTTAAAGAAATTTGAGCCCAGAAGAGCAGAGAGACTGAGAGATACAGAAATTTTTTTTTTTATTGGTGCTCTGGCTGATGGTGGCCTTACCACCTGTAATGGCCGCCAGCCCCACACAAAGGAAAATTCCTTGTTTAGATAAATTTTGGTGTTGGGAAGATAAGGCAGAGGAAAAAAAACAGGTTTAAACAAAGACAGTCGTTGACTTGTGACAAGTTTTACAACCTTGAGAATACGTACATTTTCTACACTCTTTACGCATATATTTCGCTCCCACGACTGGCAGCTGGGGAAGAAAACAGGTTTTTATAGATATATGCTTATGAGCTGTGGGTACAAAGATATGCTTGGGTGCCTTATCTTGGAAGGAGGAGGCTCTGCTGGGTTCGCTTTAGCTAACTGCAGGCACTTTAGGCTAGGAGGGGTGGTTTACCTGTTCCTCTGCTCTTTGTAATTATTTTTGTGGCCTAGTCTTAAGCTTATTGTTTATTTTAAATTAATGTTATTTCCAAATTTTATTTTTTCCTCCTCACTATGGGTAGACAAATGTGAGTATAAGAAATTTGGAAACCAATAACGAGCATGAATGTAGGAGAGCCAGCACGGTGTTTTGAAGGTGTTTCTTTAAGAAAGCTAACCAGCAACTACCTGGAGTGTACACAGTCAGTCTATGCCATTTGATTCTTGTGAATCTTTTTCCCCCACTGTGGTCTTCACTGCAGATATCGCTTTCAGAAATGTGTCTGTGCTCTACCCTTACGGGAGAGCCAGGTCTTCCAGCAAGCCTGTCACCATCGCTCCAGTGTGAAGACGGATCAGCCCTAGCCTTCGTTTTACCAGGAGTTACAGCGATGCCTTATATAATCAAAACAACAAACTGCCTTATTTGAAGGTCTGAAATTCCAGGACATGAGTGTCACTCTGTCTAACTTTACCTGCTACTTTTCTTTGAGCAGCTTATTAGGAGAAACCATTCCTATTGCCTCCTATGATAATTATCATTTCTTAATGTTTCAGCTGACTTGTTTCCTTTAACATATTTTTGGTGCATCTGTTCTTTCCTCATCTTGGCCAAGTGTTGCCTGAGGCAGAGGCTGCTGGGTGGTGGAAGTTCTTAGACCAATGAAGACAAATCAAATGCCCTCTCCAGCATTAAATTTTAACTAGTAAAAGAATGATGTGAGATATTATAATGCCTCCTGTTCTGTTCCTGCTTACCTGAAAACCAACATACTTGTAGATGAAGAGGATAAAATGCAACAAGAGGAAATCAATGAATGAGACTGGAATTTAGGAGACCTTGATTCAAGACCTAGCTGAGCCATTAATTATCCCTGTGGTCCTTGGCTAAGAGCTTGACATTCAAAGCTCTCCATTTCCTCTCTCTCTCTCTCTCTCTCTCTCTCTCTCTCTCTCTATTGTTTGTTCCATAGATTGCTACTATTTTGTACTAGGATGCTGACACTATGCTAGGTGGTGGAAATACACATACATGTAGAAGGTGAATTTGACAAGTCTTAGAAATTGACTGAATCTGAGGGATGAACACAGGAAGAGTCAAAGGTAACTTCCAGCTTCTATCTTGGGAAATGAGTTGGGTGTACCAATAATCATAATTGAGAATGTAGAAAAAGTCAAAGGTTTTTTGTTTTGCTTTGTAAAGATGAGGTCTCACTGTGTTGCCAGGCTGCTCTCAAACTCCTGACCTCAAGCGATCCTCCTGATTGGATTACAGGCACGAGCCACTGTGCCTAGCCAGAAAAAAATAGAAATTTTGAGGAATAAAAAGGGAGTAGAAAATGTCTTTGACATGTTAATTTTAATTATAAAATTCCTTTCCTCCAGAGGATGAATCTCTACTTCTCTAACTCTAAGAAAAGGAGAGAAAAATAAAACTGTAGTAATTGAGATAAATGTCTTATATTTATACCATTATTAGTGGACTGTTTTCACGGACATCTTTTTTTTTTTCCTTTGTCATGCTAGAGATCATCTTTCTTTCCAATTAGGTGATTCTAAGAACATGAGGAAGAGGAAGGGAACAGACCCCTATAGGATTTGTTTATAGATAAAATGCTCTTTTCTGTATGGACTGTGTATCCAACTTGTTTCTGATTTCCTGAGAAATTCATCCTCCCTGGCCAAGGGAAAAGCTTTAAGAAAACAAACATGAGGAAGTGAGGGAGGAAGAAGGTACCTGCCTTTTTCCTGGCAATTGGTGAGATAATCAATAGAAGAGACCAATCATTCTCAATTATGGAGGTTTCTAACTCTTTCTTCCGAGTTACTGAGAGATTTTGTTGGACGCTTTTCTCTCCAGACCATTATATGGTTAGGGATAGTGTCGGGACATTGAACAAATAGAACATGCATTAAATAATTCCCGAGAGATGTAACAAGTCAAAGCTCCTCAGGACGGAAAGTTGGAAAATTATTACTTTAAATGATTATTTTCCACTTACTCAATGATAATACTTATAATAATGGCCAAGTAGGTAGGCTAAGGCAAGAAGACAAGTAGCCACAATATGTACGTAACAAAAATGTAAGATCCCAAAAAGAGGGTTCAAAGAAAGTATTATGAAGGTTTAAGAGAGAGAAAGACAGAGAGGCAGAAGAAACAACCTTTGGAGAAAGGCGAGGATCGTCTTTATGAAGAAGACAGCATTTGACCAGAAACTTGAAATACATTGCCTGCTGAAGACAGGGACTGGAGGAGCCACGACAAACTGAGAAAGAGCATGGTAACAAAAGGTACCAAAGTTGGAAAATGGAAAGCAAGGTTGAGGGTAGTACTTTTACAGTATGGCTAAAATATACAACTGACTTGGAACATGTTGGAAAAGGTTGGGATTGTGTTGGAATTCCATGTAATCTGGACGTGTCAGGGGTTCTCACTTCGTTCTGTGATATTTGTGTCTCTTCCTCACGAGCAGGGATCAGAGAAATCAGCCTTACGGTTTTGCACGCTTAGAGGCTGGTCTGCCCATAATAGTTCCTCCACTTAATGGTTCACAGGAGAGAACTAGTACCCACCCTTCCCTTACAAGGCCTATCTTTTCAGATCCCTGGAAGTTATCAGGAAGCAGCTACGACCTTCTCCCAAATCCAGTCATGCTCATCTTCCCCAAATCAACACATTCGGAGCTCCCTTGGAGGTTTAGGCATTCATTCTATTTTTTTTTTTTCTGGTTATACACACAGTGAAGAGGGGGAAAATGATTAAAAAATATATATATAATATAAAAATAAAATTAATGCAGGAGAAAAGAGCAGAAATTAAATTTTTCTTTTATAAGCAAACTTCCCTAAGTCCTTCCCCCTCCCATAAAATTGTATCCTGCTTTGCAAGTTTTATAAGTTTACAAATTCTTGTATTCTTGCTCTCTATAGCTGATAACTCTAAGTTTCTATAACACAGTGAAGGTCATAAGAAATGCCCAAACACGCTGAACTCCCACCTTTTAGGCACTGGAGCAGAGGCAACAGATAAGGCCTGTGCTAGAATCCTTGAGCTCCACAGAGATTCTCTTAACTCAGCCTCCTGAGGAGCTGGGACTACAGGCATGTACCGCCACTACACCCAACTAATTTTTGTATTTTTAGTAAAGACAGGGTGTCACCAGGCTGGCCAGGCTGGTCTCAAACTCCTAACCTCATGATCTGCCCACCTCAGCCTCCTAAAGTGCTGGGATTACAGGCATGAGTCACCGTGCCTGGACTTTGAGCAATCTTTATGGCTCAAACCAATAGGAAACTTTGCTGAGGCCTGAAAGCACCCCCTCCAGAGAATCTCTGATCTCCCAAAATTTGGTTGAGATATAAAGTTAATTTTGCCACACAACTCCTTTTTTTTTTTGGACATTACTTGCTTCTAATACAAGGAAGGCAAGTTTTCCTGCTTCCAATGGTAACTACTTTATTGAGTTTGGGCTTGCTTCCAACAGGAAAGACAAGTTTGAGGTTTTTTTTGCTTCAAGGAATGTAGAGAGCAGTCTTCAGCCTGAGACCCATTGCTAGGTAAGTAGCTGAATTGGGGTTTGTTTAGGCTAACATTAAAATTAACAACCAGCTGGTCTTAATTTCTCCTTATCATTAGAGTACTCAGTAATAATACAAGTTGTGTGATCATTTATTTATTTACTTTTTATTTTTTTAAGACAGGGTTTCTCCATGCTGGTCAGGGTGGTCTCGAACTCCCAACCTCAGGTGATCTGCCCGCCTCAGCCTCCCAAAGTGCTGGGATTACAGGCATGAGCTGCTGCGCCCAGCTTCTTTTATTTTCTTTAATTCTTTTATTTTGTTACTATTTGTTTCTGTTTTTGTTGTTGTTTTGGTCTTTTTCCCCCCCATTGGGTTTGAAGAACTCTATTCCACTTGACCAAATCCAAAGGAAAGCTCTAAATTATGGTGAACAAGTCCTCTGAAGTGGCTAAATCCTGTCTCTCCCAATACACACACATACAAAAGGTGGTGTGGTGGCGGGGGAGGGGGGAAGAGAAAAACACCAGCAAAAGGGGGAAAAAAAAGAAAAGATTTTTTATTTGGATTACTTACAGGGCTTTACATATGTAACAAAGCCACCTTTTTGCCAGCCAGGCCAAATTGAAAGAACAATGGCTATCACCCCATGCTGCAAACAGCCAAGATTCTGCTTTCTTTTTTCCCATCACAATAGACTGGGTTTGGTTCCTAAATCAAGTCCTATCTAGTTTGATACTTGGTAGTTCTGAAATAACAGCTGTTTGTTCTACAAATATGGTAATGAGATTTGAAAGGATTTTTTTAAAGGAGCTCAATGGTGAAAAACGAGCTTAATTAAAGCTAACATCCAAGAAGTGTGTGTGTATGTGTGCGCATTTGTATTTTTAAAAAGCTCTCATGTTTTTTGTTTTCTTTCTCTGCTTGGAGAAAGTGTCTTTTTTTTTTTTTTTTTGAGCTAATGTTTTTTTCTTCTCAGATGACTGAATTCTGCTTTCTTCATTTACTTCTGCTGTCTCTCCTTTCTCTTGCAGCCTCTGCTGCATGAGAGACCTAAAATAGTTTAGAATAGCCTGCAGTTCCTTCAAGAAAATGTCTACTTTTAGTAGAGACAGGGTTTCATCATGTTGGCCAGGCCGGTCTTGAACTACTGACCACAGGTGATCTGCTCACCTTGGCCTGGGTAAGTGTAATCACAAATTTCTGGAATTACAGATGTAAGCCACTGCACCAAGCCTACCCTTGAGTTTTTAAGGAAGAATGTCATTTAGACACTTACAAATACCTTTGTTAAAAAAAAAAATTAAGTGCACTATAAAAGCATCATGTGGTCTACCCTCATAAGAATTCTCCCTTTTTGGACACCCAAGATTCAGTGTGGGCTCTGCCCAGAGCTCAGAGATCCAGTTAAAAATACATAGTCCTTATCTAAATAAAACTGGCCTCCTTGTACAATCCTATGATAGATTTCTATAATTTTATATTTGATTTGGCATCAATCTTTAATCTCCCTCTAGCACCACCAGACTTTCTCTCTCTGTATCTTGAGATGTAAATTTTGCTACCTGATTTTTTATCAAAGAGTTGTTTCCTTCAATATACAGATTTAGGACTATTTATTCAACAACCGCCAGGGCAATAAAACAGGTTATCAAGAATTTGCAAATCTAAGATGGGGGGAAAAAGGAGGTCTTAGGAGTCTATAAGATGTACTTTTATCAGTATGCCTAATATAACTACTTATTTATGTGTTGTGTACACAACGTTTCACTACTAAAAATATGTGAAAGAGCTCTAATCAATTGCCTTTAGAAAATAGAACACTTGAATCAAATACTTTGTCAGGAAAAAAGAAAAGACTAATCAAATGTTTTTTCTACTTTGTGTGTCTTAAGTAAAGTCTTTAATAAATAAGCTATCTTTAAAAGTATTGGTAAAGTTATACTAGAAATCTCCTAAGAATTACCAGCATACACTTTTGTTTGTTTTTATTAATCAAGTTATTTCATACTCATTCTGCCAAATACTATAAGGTGTCAAAATTTGGCATAAGGGTTACAAAATTATAAACCCAGCCCAAAACAGAATTATCTTTACTTGTGTAATGTTTCAATAAATAAGACATTGATATTGATTTAATGAAAATAGCTAAATCTTGAATTCAGTAAGACTACCATAACTTCTAATCTTGTGGTTTTAATCAGTCTAGTCCACATGCAGGAAGGAAATTTGTTTTGAAGAGGACCGTTCGCATTTGTTTCAAAGCTAAACTATAAACTAAGTTCCTCCCAAAGTTAGTTTGGCTTATGCCCAGGAATGAACAAGGATCTGAACAGTTAGAAGCAAGACAGAATCAGTTAGGTCAGATCTTTTTCATCATCTTAGTTATAATTTTGCAATGGTGGTTTCATGACTTTAAATGATGACTATTGCAGTTTTCATAAGTAATCTCAGTAAGTGATTAAAATAATTAGGTAAATGTAAAGGAATAAATACTTGTAGACAAATGTCATAATTTAGAATCTAAAGTTATGTTAAATAATAGATATTTCATTATTTGGGTATTTTCCAATAAAAATATAGAAAAACATTCTTTAGAAAAAAGTGTGTCCTTTTTAAACAGGTAAATAATTTAATATTATTAATAAACTCCAATTCAAAGTTTATTTAAAGATTATGTATAAAACAAGGTAAGAGGAACCAGGAAATAAGACAGACATAAAGCTATAGAAATAAAGAGGTTTCTTTTTTTTAAGAAAGGTTAAAGAGAAATAATTTTATATGAGAAAGAATTTTGTATGTTCAATTTAGTCCTAGAATAAAATGACTGGTTGTTTAAGAAAGAGGGATGTTCAGAAGAAATGATAAAGTCCAAGCATGCCATGAATAGTCTATGTAAGTCCCAATAATAGGATTTATTTAAAAAAACACTTTTATATGATCAAGTTGTCTATAATTAAAAAGAAATTACAGTGGTCTTTCTAGAGGTTGGGCTTGATGTAAAAAAAAGTATACCCTAAATAATTGGTTAGAACAATGAAATTTTCTTAAGGGATTGATTTAATAAAGTATAAGAAGTGTTCATTGTTTGTAACCCAAAGTTCAACTTTTGTTGCATCTCACAATTTTTGGTTTTCTCTCCCCTATAAAAGAGTGATAAATGGTAATGCTCTCCTTCAACTCATTTTTAGCTCATATAAGTTTTTTTCTGCAAGTTCTGTTTGTTGGTACCTGATGCTAACAGTGTTTTCTTAAAGGTCTAAAGGAACTATTTTCTTCCAGCATAATATTCTATGCAGTGAAGAAGGTCTTTTCTTTTGCCTTTTGGTAACTTGCCTAACAGATTTCATGTTTAATCCAAACAATTCATATACCATTATTATTAAGTTTTGGTTTGCTTAGGAAAAATCTGAGATAAAACAATTTTTTTTTAAATTAAGGTTATTCCATCCACATATCTTTCTGTATGTGCTTTTTAAGTCCTTGTGACATTGATCTACAGGGCTTTCACTCCTGGGTCTAAAAAGGACACCAATTCCTGCTAAATCTTAAACACTGACAGCAATTAAAGCCTTATCTTCAGACCTCGTAGAAGATGCCAATCAAAATAAATTACATTCCTGAGACACAAGGCCAGAAATTGAAGCTATTCAGCTCCTCAGGCCCAGGGACTATCATGAAAGATGTGGGCATATGAGATTGTTATGGATGATTTTGAGAGATGAAATAAGTTCAGCATAAATTAATCATTAATGTGAAAGGCACACTAATACAAGACCACATATGGGCCCCTGTGTCTGATTGACAAGGTTTTCTTGAAGCATTAACCAACTCCTTAATAAAAGTTATAAAGGTTATAAAAGACTTATGGAAGTTATATCTTATAGTCAAGATTAAAATTTTATAATTGTTTATAAAATTTTGAAAAAACAAATTTAGTTAGCTTTCTGCAGTTTGGAAAATTAAGTCTCTCTCAAAGAATGAAGGTTTTTCTCCTTTTTTTGAAATCCTTGAGTTATTACTTATTAAAAGAATGAATTATTTTACAATGACCTGTGATTCTATTTTGTGATAAAGTATTTTAAAACTTTGATATTTAACAAACTTTCTAAAATCAAATTATAAATTATGTCTTTTTTCTGACCTAATTAATCATTAAGATACTGTGTTCCCTAAAGTCCAAAAATGACATAATTTGGCTTATTTAGTATAAAAATTACAGGAAGCATTGTCAAATATGAAATGGTGTTTGCTTTTCTTTGGGCTGTATTTGTTTAAATATGTTATTGGTATGTGTTCCAAAATCACGGGAAACTCCTATAATTCTGATATGACTTAGTGAACATTATTAGTAAAAATTACAATTGCTATGCTAAATTGTTGTGTGCCACAGAGGTAACAAATTTCCTTGTCAATTGTGTCTTTGACTATGGCTTCCCTAAAACCTTTTGTCATCCACAATTTTCTTGTTTTGATCCTCCTTAGAAGGTGGCTTTATAATCAGCTATGAAACTCTCACAGGTGCTCTTGAATATAGGTTTCTAATAACTTTGGAGATTGTGACATCAGAATAGAGGAAAACACATTCAGGACTCATGGAGAGCTGAAATGTTCATTAATATCAAGCAGGAGAGGAATTAACTGCATGGACTGAACTAATAGAGGACAGAAGTAATCTTTTTGACTTTTGGCTTAAAACAGTGCTGATTCTTTGTTTTGTTTTTCAAAGTCAAGGAAACTTTTCTTTTGAGCTACTGACAGCATTTAACAATTTAGTATACTCCTATGAACAAAAATTGAAGCATATTTGTTTCTCTCTACCTGATTTCTCCAGAATTTGGTAACTACTTTTGAGTATTCTTAACTTAGGGCAATGCAGTTATTTGCATAACTGCATAAGAATCTGTTTTCCTTTGTAACAGGACACAATTGGAGAAACTGGTTATTTTACCAAGGCTTTGACTGGAATGGTATGCTTTCCTTTAAGGAATCAAACTTGACTTATGGAGCCAATAAAAGCCCCTTGGAAAAAATGGCCTGATACCTTGTCTACACAGTCCCTGCACAGGGTTCCTGACCTGTGTTAAGGAAAGAATGTCATTGTCTTCCAGGCCTAGGAGCCCCAAGTTTATCTTGGGACCTCAAAAGAAAAAGAATTCACCCAACTTACAGGTATTTGATGGTACAAATTCATGGCTGGGCTGAGCTTTAAAAAGCCTTATCTGAGATTCCTTCTATAAAACTAAGTTCCATCAAAGCCAATTTAAAAAGCCTATGTGAAAATAATTATTCTTGCTGTACCTTATACAAATAATATGGCCAAGTATAATAATGAGTAATATCATGATTTATCTTTAGTAAAAATGGGAAACTACAGAGAGAAAAATTGTGTTTTGAAAACTATAGTATGCCTGTTGTTAGATTTTAGTCTTGCCTAATGTTTTTTAATTTTTATTATTTTATACAGTTTGGACCAAATTTTAATTTTTCCTGTCTACAAGTCTCGAAAATGATGTTTTCAATTTTTTTCTTTTCTTTTTCTTTCCCCCCATTTTTTCCTAACTTCTTTCACCTAAAACTAAACTGTACTTTCTTAAAGCCCTGCAAACTGAAGCTAGAAAACTTAAACTTCAGATAATAACAGCAACCTATTTACGTACATAAGCCACTTTCATACCTGCCTATTGATATAATGGACTTCAGAGTAATGTGACCTATATCAATTTTCCAGGATTGTTCTTTTGTTTGTTGTTTTTCTCCCTTCCTTCTGGCATTTTCTCTTCATAGGATAGGATACTTCACAACCTGCTAAAAATGAGCTTTCCTAATAATTTCAGACCTGCTCATCTAGGAATAAACCATCTTAGCCATTAGAGATCAGATGAAACCTGAGACCAGAGACTCACTTTTTTCTAAAATGCCTTCTCCAAAGTATTTTTTAAAAGAAAAGGGGGGATATGTGAAAAGCAAATAAATCTTGGGGCCCCAAAATCAGTAAGCTAAAGGCAAAAGTCAAGCTGGAAACTGCTTAGAGCAAACCTGCCTCCCATTCTATTCAAAGTCATCCCTCTGCTCACTGAGATAAATGCACATCTGAATCCTCCTTTGGAGAGGCTAATAAGAAACTGAAAAGAATGCAGCCATTGGTCTCTCACCTACCTATAACCTGGAAATCCCCTCCCTACTTCAAGTTGTTGTGCATTTCTGGACCAAACCAATGTTCACCATATATATGTTGATTGATGTCTCATGTCTCCCAAAAATGTATAAAACCAAACTGTGCTCTGACTACCTTGGGCACATGTTGTCAGGATCTGTCTGAGGCTGTTTCATGGGTGTGCATTCTCAACCTTGGCAAAATAAACTTTCTAAATTAACTGAGACCTGTTATAGATATTTGAGCTTCACGTTACTGGAACTTCATTCATTCTACATATATTTATGGAGCACCCAATTTATTCCAGGCTCTATTCTAGGCTTTAGGAAGAAGCAGCAAATAATGTAAAATTCTTTGTCCTCATGGAGCTTACATTTTAATAGAGGGAGATAGATGATAAACTGATTTATGAAGACATGTGGAGAAGGAGGTGGAGAGAAGGAGGAGGAGAGAAGGATGATGAGTGAAGGAGGAGAAAAGGAGGAAGAAGAGGAGGAGGTGGAGGAAAAGGAAGAGGAGAAGAAGGAGAATACTTTGATAGTGTGGTTGGAACATAAGATTGACTTGGAGCATGCTGGAAAAGGTTAAAATTGTGTTGGGATTCCACGTAATCTAGGGATTCTACAGATTATATTGATTCCATACAATTCAATGGAATTCCATGAAAAAGTAAAGAAAAGGGGAAAGGGGGGAGGCAGATAGGAAGGAAGAGGAAGAAAAGGAAAGAAAAAAGAAAAATCAGAATACGAGTTTATACTTACAGAGAGCGATAGAGAAGAAGGTGCTCCTCTCATTCCCAACTCTGGTTTAGCTTTTAAATCCCTCTCACAATCATCCCATAATCCCTTTCCAATCTTATTTTCGATATGTGGGATCTCAATCCCCTTCACTCTTACAACTCCACCCCTTTCCCTGTAAAGAAACAGCTGCATCTTGTATTTGTCATGGAAACCTCAATCTTCAACCAAATAGGATAATGCAGCCTTTCCTTTGCTTAGGAGTTTCAGGCTGTCAGATAGGTGGGTTCTGGTCTCTTGAGGTGAGGAAGAAGCTGAATCAGCAAAGGCTGCTACTGTCGTCCTCTTAGGTTACCAAAAGGCAAACCAACCTCACTAGAGCAAACATTAATTTTCTTTTGCAAACAACACAATTTAGTCTCCTATGGGGAAGTCATATTTCTCTTTGCAGCATGGCTTTAATTGCCCTGCTTGTGAAATGGCAACCTGGGACTCATTATGAGAACAAGCATGTGACTACTTCCTGTGGCTGCTTGAATGTGAGGGCCACAAACTTAGTGGATAATGGCTCTCACTGGTTGAAAAAATCCTCATATCTTTTCTGATAGCAGCAGGAGTAAGGTCTCAATTTATCTCCCCACAACCTCAAGTGAGAAATTTGGACATAATTCCATATACAAAAGACGTAAGACTTGTTTTTAAAAGTCAGAGAAGAGGAACTATCATAGCTTAGCTTTAGGATGAATCTTGGCATAATTATAGGATGGCCAAAAACAATAATAATAAAGGAGGTAGGAGGACGAGTCAGAAAATGACTTCAATTTTCCAGATGAGAAGCAATGAGCACTTAGCTCAAGTCATAGGAATAAATAGGAAAAGTCACAGATAGATTCAAGGCACACTGCACAGAAGCTACAGAGCTGGGCAACTAATTAAATATTAAGAGCAAGTGCAAGATGCCAACATTTCCAGCTTGGTGACCATGTGAATGGTGGTCCCCGTAACAGAAATAAGAAAGAAAGGAAGAAGAAGAGATAAAATCAGGGTGAATGTGGGGTGGGAGAGAAAAGAGTCTCTCATAAACGTGCAAAGTTTTAGGTGTCCACAGACATCCTGTACTGGGTCAAAGTTTCTCAGTCCTTGAGGCAATGAAGATTTCTCAGAAACAGTTTGAGAAATTACAGATGTAAACCTCGTAGTTTGATAGATGTTAGTTTGAATCCTGCCCTTACTGCTTGCTAAGGGTGTGACTCTTGGCAAGGCACTATCTGCTCAGTGTCTTCATCTGTAAGATGAAATTAATAGTGCCTATCTCACAGAATATTTAAATGAGAAGATTAAATGCAAAAACTCAAGTAGGCCACTTTGAACATTTCCTGGCATAGAGAACAATGTGTAAAAGTTATGAATTGTTCCTCTTTGTTCATTGCTTTACTCAACCCTTCTTAAGATAAAGACCCATTAAAATATTCTAAATAATTTTTACATAACATAGGATCACTTCCTCTATGTTTGCTTTCACACTTCATTCAAGGTTGGTGTCAATGACAGATTGCAAACTGTTCCAGCACTCTTTCCTATGGTAATGAGACCACCAATAGAGTGTTTAACAAAAGTGTTGGCCTAGCAAGATCAAGAGGATTTTGGGTAGTTTACACTTTGTAATTATAATGAGAATTATGTCAATTCAACATACCTTTAAATCCAACGTCTTGCCCAAGATGACTTCCATTGAACATGTGTTTATCATAGTGTTAATCTAAAAAGAAGGTACCTTATGTAAGCAAGAAGGAGTCCCCTCCCTGGTAGGTGTAAGGCAGCAAATCAGTGTGCTGTGGAGGAGCAGGTGTGTGAGCAAACAAGATGTATCAGAATCACTGGAACATAGCCAAAGCTTGTAAATGAATGTAACAACTGGATGTTTACTTATGTTGGAATCAAAATGTTCATTTCAGAACATGGCAATAGCTTAAGGTTGAATGCCCATTACTTCTCTCTTTTTTTTTTTTTTTTTTTTTTGAGACGGAGTTTCGCTCTTGTTACCCAGGCTGGAGTGCAATGGCACGATCTCGGCTCACTGCAACCTCCGCCTCCTTGGTTCAGGCAATTCTCCTGCCTCAGCTTCCAGAGTAGCTGGGATTACAGGAATGTGCCACCATGCCCAGCTAATTTTTTTTTATTTTTAGTGGAGACGGGGTTTCACCATGTTGACCAGGATGGTCTCAATCTCTTGACCTCGTGATCCACCCGCCTCGGCCTCCCAAAGTGCTGGGATTACAGGCGTGAGCCACCGTGCCCAGCCCACTTCTTTAATATTAAATGCAGACCAGGCAATTATCATATAATTTATAAATACTATATTTTAAGAACATTTATTTTTTCAACATGTATTGAGTGCAGACCCCATTGATGAAAGGTAACATACCTAGAAGAATCTGACAGATCTTGCCTTGAAATTTGACTCTCATAGTTCTAGGTAGACCCCTATGCCTCTCTAAGTCTAATTCTCCCCTTTAAAGTGAAAATAACAAATCCATCTTGTAAGATGTTGCAAGCATCAAATACTGTAATGTGTTTAAAATGTCTAGAGCCATGCTTACATTAAACAAGTAGAATTTATTCAATTAATTAACATTATTAATGTGATGACTGACCATTAGATAAATGTTCAATAAATAGAAATTACTGCTACCCTTGTTATACATGCTAGATACTATAGTGTGTAAGAGACAAATACACCGCCCACAAGGGGCAAATGTCCCTGTCCACAAGTGGCTTCCGCTCTTATGGAAAAATGCATAATGTCCTGTAAAGTTGGTCCAAAATTTGGCAAATTAAGAAACTCAGGTAAAATACATTTCACTGATTTTGCTCTAAAATATACAAACTTCCTGAGACTGAGCTTGTCCTACAATTCAAAATTAATGACATGCAGTTCTATCTGAGTGATTTATAGGTATCAGTTTCAAAATAGTTTCAACCTTTGACAAATACCACCAATAAAGAACTTGTTAGCTAAGGCTTTGTTGACAGATGACATCTGCTTGTGGCTTGGACGAGGAGAGAGTCTGCTTATATTATGGTGTTTACTGATAGGTCATGACAACCTGATCTCGGTTCCAAAAGAAACGATTCTAACTGTGTTTTAGTCATTCCAGTTTTCCTTTTCACAAATTTGACCCTATAGTACAGTAAAGGTAACTTTATAAATCCTATATACATGCAAAAGAGCTATAAAAGTTCTGAACTGTTGCTTCTAAATGCTTTGTTATATATTACAAGCCCAACATTTAATTAGATGTGCAAAAGCACCACATAATTAATATTCATATTTATCTTTATCATTAAATTTCTCTTTAATAGACAAAAGGAAAATATTCAGATCTATATCTTGTTTCTCATTCTCACTGTATATAAGGAAGTCAAAGTATAATTCACTGTGATTTTTTAATGTCATATTATCTTCATGACTTGTCGTTCTTTGTTAATATTTGAAGATAACACCAGTCTAATACACTGAACCTCTTTCTGAAGAGTGTATCCTACAAGTAACTAATAAGCAATGTAATAAGCACAATGACTACATGCTCCATCTCAGAAGAACTGGAAGAGTTTTGCCATCATCAAGCACCTATGTCAAGGCAATTAGAAGCCTTAATTCTAGTAGTGCACTTAATTAACTTCATGTATTAATGGCTAAGGCACTTCAGGTTAAAAAAGATGAATGATACTTGATCGTCTAAGGGTCCTTATATGGTTGAGAAAGGAAACAGACATATCTACAGACAATTATAATACAAGATTGTGTGCCCTCTATCCACATAGATGAGTGTTGACTTAAAATGAAACCTATAGGTCCTTCCAGGATACCTTTGTAACTCTTATTGGTTCTGTGCACTAACAGAACAAAGCTTTCTACCCATTTATACACATTTTAGAAATGAAGATTCGCTTAGATTTTGAGTGATTCAATTGAAGTATCTGTTCTCTTTTCAGATTTTCTTAAGCTTATCTATGGTATCATATTGTCAAGTATTCCACCATTCAACCTACTTAATGGAAGAAAATAATACAATTATGACTACCTGGAATTAACATTAACTTCTCTGAAAGAGTCTTAAGAAACTTTACAGCATCATCAGATTTAATGTTGTTAGTATGATTTGAATAACTGAGGGAAATGTGTAGAAAACTTGGTTATTTTCCTGTTTCAGGCATGGATTTGCTTTGTAACAATGGATGCTTTGAGCTTCAGTGCCACTGTTGTAAAGCTAAGAAAGGAAGTGGCTCTTCAGCTGAAATTCTACAATTCTAGGATTCTCAATAGAAAAAAAGAAAAAAAAAAACTCCTCCCTCCAACTCCAAGGCTCTCTTCCATTACTATGAGGAACTCATCCCCCAAGTAGGTGAAGTGACAAACCCTTGTGCCTAGAACAATTGACTTATTCCTGATGATTTTCTTGAAGTGCTTCTAAAGTGGGAAAAAATAAAGGAAAATTAGCTTCTGGCTATTGCTAGCTGCATGTTTTCAAGAAATAATTGCCTAATTATATCTCTCAGAATCAAAAACAAATGATCCAGGAAACTAGTAGCAGTAGGAGTAGAGATGAAACAGCCTCTCGCCAAACTTTATTTAAATAACTAGGCATCAAAAAATACAATCTGGAATTGGCTGGGCACAGTGGCTCACACCTGTAATCCCAGAATTTTGGGAGGCTGAGGCAGGTGATGAGATAAGGAAATCTCGGCCATCCCAGCTAAGACACTCAAACCCAATCTCTACTAAAAATACCAAAAATTAGCTGAGTGTGGTGGCAAGTGCCTATAATCCCAGCTACTCATGAGGCTGAGGCAGGAGAATTGCTTGAACCCAGGAGGCGGAGGTTGCAGTGAGCTAAGATTGCACCACTGCACTCCAGCCTGGGTGACAGAAGGAGACTCCATCTCAAAAAAAAAAAAAAAAAAAAAAAAGGAAAAGGAAAAAAAGAAAGAAATATGATCAAGAATTAAAAGCTTCTTGTGATGGTTAGTTTTATGTGTCAACCTGTCTATAGTATTTAATTATTTGATCAGCTATTGATCCAGATGTTGCTGTGAGGGTATCTGGTATATATGGTTAACATCTACAATCAGTGGGTTTTGAGTAAAGAAGATTATCATTGATAATCTGGGTGGGCCTTAGCTAATCAGCCGAAACCTTAAAAGCAAAACTGAGGTTTCCTTGAGGAAAAAGAAATTGCACCTGTGGACTGTAGCATTAAATGTGGCCCAAGAGTTTTCCAGTTGTAAACCAATTATTTGAAATAAATCCCATTCATTCTCTCTCTCTCTCTCTCTCTCTCTCTCTCTCTCTCTCTCTCTCTCTCTCTCTCTCTCTCTCTCCCCCTCCTCACTTTGCTTCCCAGGCTGGAGTGGAGTGGCATGATCTGGACTTGCTGCAACCTCAACCTTCTGAGTTCAAGCAATTCTCCTGCCTCAGCCTCCCACATAGCTGGGATTACAGGGGTGAGCCACCATGCCCTGCCTCTTGTTCTTTCTTTATATAAGAGTGTGTAAGTGTGTGTGTGTGTCCAATTGGTTCTGTTTTTCCGGTAGAAGTCTGACATATATTACTCTGTTAAATATATATATATATTCAAATAACACATAAGGATAAACATCTGATTTAATACCACATAAGTATATATATGATATCTATGACACATATATGTGTGCATATATATGACATAGATTTTTATGTTTGTGTATTGAACATTGGAACATCTATTATTGATGGAAACTTCTTTTAGGCCTGATCTTGTGAACTAAAACTCTCAATTTGGAATTAAAGCTAGCATGGCCTGGCATGGTAGCTTATGCCTGTAATCCCAGCACTTTGGGAGGCCAAAGCGGGTGGATCACCTGAGGTCAGAAGTTTGAGACCAGCCTGGAAAACATGGTGAAACCTTGTCTTTACTAAAAAAAAAAAACAAAAAATTAGCCAGGTGTGGTGGCAGGCACCTGTAATCCCAGCTACTGGGCAGGCTGAAGCAGAGGAATCTCTTGAACCCAGGAGGAGGAGGTTGCCGTGAGCCGAGATCACACCACTGCACTCCAGCCTGTGCAACAAGAGTGAAACTCCACCCCAAAAAAAAAAGAATTAAGCTAATGTATATATTGCTAACATAGGTCAGGGATGTCTTAAACATAACGATTTACTTCAACTTTATGAGAAAGGTAACACATTTTTTTTTTTTGAAATGGAGTCTTGCTCTGGAGTGCAGTGGCATGATCTCGGCTCACTGCAACCTCCGCCTCCTGGGTTTAAGCAATTCTCCTGCCTCAGCCTCTGAGTAGCTGGGATTACAGGCATGCACCAACATGCCCAGCTAAACTGTGTACTTTTAGTAGAGACAGGGTTTTACCATGTTGGTCTGGCTGGTCTCCAACTCCTGACCTCGTGATCTACCCGCCTTGGCCTCGCAAAGTGCTAGGATTACAGATGTGAGCCCTGACTCCCGGTCTAGGTACAACTACTGCCCTCATTTTACAGTTACAAAACCTAAGGCAGAAAGAAGTTAAGCAACTTGCCTAAGGCCATATGACTGATAAAAGATAAAATCAAGATTCAAACCCAGGGAGTATGACTACAGAACTACAACCCTTAACCTCTTACCTACAGTGCCTCTCAGTACCCAAACAGTGTAAAATAGCACTAGAGCAGTAAGAAGTTAAGAATGACCAACTGATGCCAAGCCTGAGTTTTAGATGTGGTTGCTGGAACCAGATCTAGCTAAATCTCTGATCACTCCAGTTAGTCCCAAATTCATCAAACAGGGATCCACAATCTCTGATAGTGATTGGGGCAAGCAGTGTAAGTAAACAGAACCCTTAGACACTATGAACAAAAGCACTTCAAAAGTCATTGCACATTGAAACACATTTCTTTTCACTAGTCATGGTCTCCTTTAATATTAGCAATCAAACCAGGAGCACCCAGGAGTCTTCAGGGCTATGGAAGTGCTAGACTAGCCTTTGGAAAAGCGGTGAAATCACTATTACGTTGGAAGAGATCACCATTACTGAATAGGTTGGACAGTATTTTTACTTTTCTGAGACTTCTGCTGAGAAGTTGAAGGAGACAGAATTCTTTTTTTTTTTTTTTTTTTTTTTTTATAGAGATGGGGTTTCACCATGTTGGCCAGGATGGTCTTGATCTCCTGACCTCGAGATCCACCCTCCTCAACCTCCCAAAGTGCTGGGATTACAGGCGTTAGCCACCATGCCTGGCCCTTTTTTCTTTTTCCTTTCTTTTCTTTTTTTTGACAGAATTCTAACTCTTGCAATTTAATATTATTTTATGAAAAATGTGGCCAAGATGTCAGCTGTGGTTATGGTCACCTTGTCCATTAAAATCCAAGGACATTTATAGGCCCCTGTTCACATCTCATAAGTGGTCCAATGTCTTCCCCTAAGACTTCCCAGTCGGTTTCTGTCCTGATACTCACCCAAGTAGTGAGTTTCAGCTTCCGCAGAATGAGATCACTGTATGGATTGACACACCATTCTGCCCATGCTACCTTTTCTTTTAACACATCAGCTTAGACAGGTATTTCAATCCTTTTCCATAATTGTCAGACAATTTAGTGTGCGTCTACTTGTCTTTTCTGCCAGGAAAAATTGTACATGACTTGGAAATGGGCAAAAGAGATTACTCTATACCTTTTACAAGTCTAGGTATGGTCAAGTAGACCCTCTGGGAATTATGTGATTTTATGTAAGTGTGTACCTTTGATTTTCTTTCTGTTAACTAGGCCATTTTATAACTCTCTAGGGATTGCAAAAGATTCTCATCCAAAGCAATGCAAGTAAATTTGAAAATATTACTGTGTGATTAGAAATTAACCAGTTTTGCATCTATTACCAAATTTAAGCATCTTGAGTTTCTATTTAAACCTGTTCAATGCTCGTGTGAACTAGTCTTAAGTCATACAATTTCCTGCATTAGTTAATTGAATAAATTGTTTACATGTTCATTTTATATTTGCACAAAAGTCATATTGCTAACTTTCAAAAAGTAAACAGTAACATTCTGAACATTTGAAAAATGGAGGATATTTATATTGAAGAAACGTGAAAGATTTTAAATTAAATATTATGCATCTCTTTAGCTAACATTTTCTGTGTTTTCATCAACTCAGGCTCCAACTTCCAGATAGATTATTTGAGTCCACATTCTTCTGTTGTCTTCTGTTATCTTCCCCACCCTTATGCAAAGCACTTTCCACATATCCCATCCCCGCTATCTCCATTAGCAAAAAGAATTATTTTCCAAAGCAAGGATCTTTTCTCCCTAAGAAGAATGGTAGTGCCAATTTTGTTTATCTTGAAAGATATCTGTGTAAACAGGACTGGCAAAGATTGAAAAGGAAAATAAACCCAGGTACCAGCTTGCTTTATATGCATGAAAAATCCGAGTCCCAGAAATAATTTGTTCACATATATCCAGCTACCTAGTTAATTTATTATTAGAGAAAATAGGCTTTTTTTCTCCAATATAAAACATTATTTTAGACTTAACTAGGAAATTCAAATTAAGTATTAAAATTCAGTTATTTCAGTCTCATTAAAACTTTTGTAGTAGGATGGTGGAAGAATTTTAATCAAACAAAGCACAAATTAAACCCTGTGTATACAGTGATGTTTGATCCAATTTTATATTGGGACTTTGCAACTGAGAAGGTTGTGAACTGAGAATGTTTCTTTTGGAGAGAAAACATTATAGATGCTCACATTAGTAGATTAGATGTATTATTGAAATACCTAGAATTTACCACATACAATTATGTAAAACACTATTATTATAATATTTTTTATTATATGTATGTCCTTTTATGTATAGGACATAGGCTTGCAGCCAGAATGAAGTGCTATGGTGCGATCTCGGGTCACTGCAACCTCCGCCCCCCAGGTTCAAGTGATTCTTGTGCCTCACCCTCCCAAACAGCTGAGATTACAGGCACCCACCACCATGCCTGGCTAGCTTTTGTATTTTTAGTAGAGACAGGGCTTTGCCATGTTGGCCAGGCTGGTCTCAAACTCCTGTCTTCAGGTGATCCACCCACCTGGGCCTCCCATAGTGCTGGGATTACAGGCATGAGCCACCGCACCCAACCTTGTAATATTATTTTTATGGGGAAAAGATATCTAAATGGGGAGAAACTTTCTAGAAGTTGTCCTTTTTTTTCTTTTGAGATGGAGTCTTGCTCTGTTACCCAGGCTGGACTACAGTGGCGTGATCTTGGCTCACTGCAAACTCCACCTCCCGGGTTCAAGCCACTCTCCGGCCTTAGCCTTCTGAGTAGCTGGCATTATAGGCACCTGGCACCATACCCAGCTCATTTTTATATTTTTCGTAAAGCCCAATTTTTGTGTTTTCGGTAGAGATGAGGTTTCACCACAGTGGCTAGGCTAGTCTTGAACTCCTGATCTCAAGTGATCCACCCACTTCAGCCTCCCAAAGTGCCAGAGTTACAGGTGTGAGCTACTACACCCCATCCAAAATTTGTCTTAAATGATTCTTAGGAAAAATGTTTAGATTGATGGAGAAAATATAACAGTTTTAGTGACTTTGAAAGAAACGTCTTTGTTTTCCTTCACCATTATCACATATACAATATGTTTCATGTTTTTAAATTTTGTATTCTGTTTCCTCCCCTAAAATGTGCTCTCCCAAAAAGCAGGAATTTTTCTCTGTTGACTGCTTATTCACATCAGCTAAAACAATGCCTAGCACATAGTAGCGCCTCAGGAAATTTTTGCCAACAGAATAGTTATATCTGGCAATGGCAGAATTCAATTTTTTAAATAGACATACAAGTTGTAAATAGATGTAAAAGTTGACCATGAGCTAGACCATAAAGTAGCCTCAAGGAATTCCAAAGATAATAAACACATCACACTTTCAGACCACAGTGGAATTAAATTAGAATGGCTCACCAAAAGTTAACTAGGAGAAAACACACACACACACACACACACACACACACACACACACTCTCTCTCTCACAGAGAGAGAGACATAAGAAGGAGCCTGACTTTCTGGTCAGGCGCAGTGGCTCACAACTGTAATCCCAGCACTTTGGGAGGCCAAAGTGGGTGGATCACTTAGAGTCAGGAATTTGAGATCAGCCTGGTCAATATGGTGAAACCCTGTCTCTACTAAAAATACAGAAATTAGCCAGGTATGGTGGTGCATTCCTAATTGGGAGGCCGAGGCAGGAGAATTGCTTGGAGGTTGCAGTGAGCGGAGATCACAACACTGCACTGCAGCCTGAGTGACAGAGCAAGGCTCCATCTCAAAAAAAGAAAAAAGAAAAGGAAAGAAAAGAAAAGGAGCCTGACTTTCTTCCTAGTGACGCAGTTGACCCATGCAGGGATGCACAGTGAAACAGAAAGGAAATAAAGGTCCCACCTTTCTTCTCCCCTGCCTACTCTCCTCCCTCTCCTGCCATTGATCCTCCCTGGCTGAATGCAGGAGGAACCTGTGGAAGCCAAGATAAATCACTGAAGCGGCCCATAAATGTCGGCCCCTCAGGATACCTACCTGTGGGAAAACTAGAACAGTATCTGCAGTGATCATGAAAACTATGCAGGATGAAATGGCATCTGGAACAACAGCAAAATGTAAGCAAGCACACGAAGCACTTACTGATCAATAGCTGAGCACATTCTTTCCAAATCAGCGTCAAAACAAGATACTAGCTGTCATGGCTCCTACTTGAAATTGTGTTTGAGATCTTTGACAGGATATTAAAGTAAGCAAATAGGTCTGGGTGTGGTAGCTCACACCTGTAATCCCAGCACTTTGGGAGGCCGAGGCAGGTGGATCACCTGAGGCCAGAAGTGCAAGGGCAGCCTGGCCAACATGGCAAAACCCTGTCTCTACTAAAAATACAGAACTTAGCCAGGCATGGTGGCTGGTGCCTGTACTCGGGAGGCTGGGAGGCTGAGGTAAGCGAATCACTTAAACTGGGAGGTGAGATCGCACCACTGCACCTTGTGGGTGACAGAACCAGACTCCGTCTCAAAAATAAATAAATAAATAAAGACAAAGGGGAAAAAAAGTATAACAATAAGAAAGGATGTAAAACAATGTCATTATTTATAGATGATATGATAGTCTCAGTGTAAAACTCACATGATTTGCAGATTAAATATTAGAACTGAAAAGGAAGTCTAGAGAAGTTGTATATATAAAATGAATATTTTAAAAATATACTGCATTTTTATATAACAAATTTATAAAATAAATTTATAATGACATATTATTATAAATTTGTTATATAAAAATACATAAATATATAAATCAAATAAGATGAAATAAGCTCTGTGGAGAAAATTATAAAACATTAAGAGATGCCAAAGTTAGACCAAATAAAATGGAAAGGTAGACCATTTCCTGCATAGGAAAACTTTCTACACTAAAGAAATAACTTCTTCCTAAATTGACCTAGAGATTCAATGCAATTCAGATTAGAATCTCCAAGGGTTATTTTGGAGAAATTATCACACTCATTCTCAAAATTTATATAGAGGAACTTAGGACCAAGATGAAGACATTACTGAAGAAGAAAAGTAAGTGGAAGAAACTTGCCCTACCAGATATCAAGCCTTATTATAAAGCTAGAGAATTAAGACATGCCATGCTATTGGCACAGGGATAGACAATAGAGCAGTGGAACAGAACACACAAATATAGACAGAGACAGCCCAACACAGAAAATATACTAAAATTGGCACTGCAGATATACAGAAAAGGAAGGCACTACAGGAAATAGTTTTGAAACAATTGAATATATCCATATGGAAAAAATGAAAGTGGGCTCCTACTTCACACCACATTTACAAAAATCAATTTCAGATTGATTAAAGGTTTGTAAGGCAAATTATACAACTATCAAGAGATTATAGTTCACCTTTGAACAACATAGGTTTGAACAGCATGAGTCCACTTGCATGTGGATTTTCCTTTACCTCTGACACGCTTTGGACCACAAGACCAAACCCTCTTCTTCCTTCTCCTTACCAGCCTACTCAACATGAAGTTGACAAAGAAGATATTTATGTAATCCACTTCCACTTAATGAACAGTAAATGTATTTATCACTTCCTTATGACTTTCTTAATAACATTTTTTTCTCTAGATTACTTTATCATAAGAATATAGTATATAATACATTTAACATACAAAAAAAAGTGTTGATTGACTGTTTATGCTATCGGTAAGGATTCCAGTCAACAGTTGCTATTAGTAGCTAAGTTTTGGGGGCACCAAAAGTTTTACATAGAGTTTTAATCGTGTGGGCCTCGGCATGCCTAAGTTCTGCATTGTCCAGAGGTCAACTGTATGTGAGAATATCTTTATAAACTCAGGGTAGAAAGAGATTCCCTAAGAAGAAATAGGCTTGGCGTGGTGGCTCACGTCTGTAATCCCTGCACTTTGGGAGGCCTAGGTGGGTGGATCACCTGAGGTTGGGAGTTCAAGACCAGCCTGACCAACATGGAAAAACCCCATCTCTACTAAAAATACAAAATTAGCTGGGCATGGTGGCACATGCCTGTAATCCCAACTACTCAGGAGGCTGAAGCAGGAGAATCGCTTGAACCTGGGAGGCAGAGGTTGCAGTGAGCTGAGATTGTGCCATTGTACTCCAGCCTGAGCAACAAGAGTGAAAAGCCATCTAAAAAAAACAACAACAACAAAAAAAAACTATCTAAAAATCACCAACCTTAAAGAAGATTGAAAAATTAAAATTCAGGACTTTTGTTCAACAAATGACACCACTATAAAAGTAAGAAAGGAAGCCACAAACTAAACAAGATATGAAAGATTGGCATCCAGGATATATAAAGTATAGCTATGAATCAACAAGAAAATGACAGACCAATTGAAAACTAGTCAAAGGAATGAAAGATCACAGAAACAAGCACAAAAGGTCCATGAATATACGGAAAAGATGCTCAACCTTGTAAAATGAAATACAATCCCACACATGGAAGACTGGCGAAATTAAAGTTTCATCAAATCAAGCAATGATAATTAAGTAAAACAACTGAAGTCTTCCATCCACTGCTGTTTAGAGAATAAATGTGGAGGAGGCAGAGGTTGCAGTGAGCCAAGATTGTGCCACTGCACTCCAACCTGGGTGACAGAGCAAGACTGTCTCAAAAAAAAAGAATAAATGTGGAAAGCAGTTTGGCATTATCTAATAAAATTGGACATGAGCATAGATAGCAGCACACTACTTCCACTCTTGTGTATGTATCTTAGGGCTGTACATTTCAGACTATGACTTGTAACAGTCATTTAAAAGTTAATAGAAGGAATAGAAATATAAGAATTGAATAGAAATATCAGAATGCATTGCAATTAGTAAGGGTATGGATTGTTTCCTTCACACATTATGCAGGTGTGTACACATGTATATGGACAGAATTATGATAATAAATATATATTTTAGGCCTGGTGCAGTGGCTCACACCTGTAATCCCAGCACTTTGGGAAGTTGAGGTGGGTGGGTCACCTGAGGTCAGGAGTTCAAGACCAGCCTGGCCAACATGACAAAACCCTGTCTCTACTAAAAATACAAAAATTAGCTGGGTGTGGTGGCACATGCCTGTAATCTCAACTACTTGGGAGGCTGAGGCAAAAGAATCACTTGAACCCAGAAGGTGGAGGTTGTAGTGAGCCGAGATTATGATAATGCACTCCAGCCTGGGCTACAGAGCCAGACTCCATCTCGAAAAAAAAAAAAAAAGAAAAAAGAAAAAAGAAGAAAAAAAAGGATGTATTTTACTGTGTATCTCAGGCAAAAAAAACTTTGAATATCACTGTCTACAGGAAGCCTTACATATGTACACCAAGAGATGGGTAGAAAAGTGTTTATTGTAGCACTATTATGTTATATCAAGATAGCAAAAACCTACAAGCAACACAGTAAAATGAGACATATACATTGTGATATATTTGTGTAATATAATGAACAATCTACTGCAAACATCAACATGGTTGAATCTCAAAAATGGAATGATAGGCAAAAGGAGTAAGCCCCAGAAGCATGCATATTGTGTGAGTCCATTTACACATAATTCAAAAATAAGAAAAGTAAATGTGCTATTTAGGAACATCTACCTAAGTAACAAAACTATAAGGAAAACCATGGAAATTGTTAACACTATACAGTGTAGAGGTAACCTGTAGTGGGGGCTGGAGCAGAAGGAGAGGCAGTCAAGCCGGAACACGAGGGTCTTCTAGGGAACTTGCACATTCTATTTCCTAACTTGAGTGGTGAGCACACATGTGTTCATTTCACTTTTTTGAGATGGAGTCTTGCTTTGCAGCCCAGGCTGCAGTACAGTGGCATGAACTCGGCTAACTGCAACCTTCATCTCCCGGGTTCAAACGATTCTCCTGCCTCAGCCTCCAGAGTAGCTGGGATTACAGGTGCGTGCCACCACGCCCAGCTAATTGTGTGTGTGTGTGTGTTTTTAGAAGAGATGGGGTTTCACCATGTTAGCCAGGATGGTCTCAGTCTCCTGACCTCATGGTCCACCCGCCTCAGCCTCCCAAAATGCTTAGATTACAGGCGTGAGCCACCATGCCCGGCCCGTGTTCATTTTATTATGGCACTTTACTTTGTACATACATGCTAGGTACAACTATAAATGTATATGTCACAATTAAAATTTAGAATAAATTGTTACTTCTTGCTATATTTTATTTAACTGTATCTCAATAGAAGTCTAACATTACAAAAAAAATTTACTGCTATGGTCAATGCATAGAAGGCTTAAATGAACATATAATTTGTTTAAAACTATTTCAAAACTTAACACAGTTGGAGATAATCAATCATCCTAAAGCTAGCAAACCACTTTGTGACCTTTAGCAGCTCAAACAGTGGTTCAAAGAACTCTGTAAGGAGCGGATACAAGGTTTACCTCAAAATTTAATTAATGCCAAGTCATTGGTATCCTGGCTCACCATCACACTAAAATTCTTTCTCTAGAAAGATACTCAGAAATGTAAAAAATTAATTGGATGAACAATTTTACAAATGGGGAAAAACAGTTAGAGAATAACCTCAATATATAATTGTCTTTATAAATGATTGCACCCAGAATACATCACACTCTGCAGTTACTAAAATCAACTGGGTAATGTATGCTGACGTGAAAAGATGTCCCTGATATTATGTCAAAGTGAGTAAGTTTCAGAAAAGGCTAATGTTTCAGGCCAGGCACGGTGGCTCATGCCTGTAATCGCAGCACTTTGGGAGGCCAAGGCAGGCAGATCACCTGAGGTCAGGAGTTCAAGACCAGCCTGGCAAAACCCCATCTCTACTAAAAAAGAAAGAAAGAAATTGCCCAGCATGGTGGCATACACCTGTGATCCCAGCTACTTGGGAGGCTGAGGCAGGAAAATTGCTTAAACTCAGGGAGTGGAGGTTGCAGTGAGCTGAAATGGTGACATTCACTCTAGCCTGGGTGACAGAGTGAGGCTCCTCTCAGAAAGAAAAAGAAAAAAAAAATTAATGTTTTAATACTACTTGAGGCCAAGTGTGGTAGCTCACACCTGTAATCCCAGCACTCTGGGAGGCTGAGGTGGGTGTTATCACCTGAGGTCCGGAGTTCAAGATCAGCCTGGCCAACCTGGTGAAACCCTGTCTCTACTAGAAATACAAAAGAAATTAGCTGGGCATGGTGGCACACACCTGTGATCCCAGCTACTTGGGAGGCTGAGGCAGGAGAATCGCTTGAACCTGGGAGATGGAGGTTGCGGTGAGCCAAGAGCCAAGATCACACCACTGCACTCCAGCCTGGGAGACAAAGCAAGACTCTGTGTTAAAATATATATATATATATATATATATATATATATATATATATATATATATAACTTCAGGGTTTCCTTAATATTATTATATATTAGAATATATGTAAACAAATATGTGAAAAAACTAAACAATTAAAACTGGTTGAAATTGAGACTTTTGTTTTCTACTTTATACATTTCTGAATTGTCTGAATATTATTTTGTAATGAGTCTACTATTTTGTTATATATACTATATGCAATTAAATTACATACAAATTATATATTTAAGATATATAGATAGATAGACAGATAGATATCTTAACCATTAGATAAGAATGATAACGTGGAATAATCAATTTCCTACTGTAAAATAAAAAGAAACTGAAATGGTGGTAGAAGACTTCAGTTTAGTAATAATTAGGACACTAAATTGCAGCTAGCTATCTTCATTCTGAATATGAAAGAGCTCGTTCTAGTCAGTGAAGAAATAGTTGTTTATTTTGCCATGCATGTAAAGCACTGACCCAAATATTTTTCAGAAACAGCCACAGGAACACTACTTACCATCTTGGCATTCCTTATTGGTAGATAATGCATTGTCCCTCCCTCTCTCCCACGCACAGAACAAATGCTCTTTTTACATTATTGAGTTGACACTTGAATAAACTCCCATTTGATTGGTTTGCCCACAAGTGCTTCTGGGTGAGTATACATCCCCGAGGATATAAATGTTAAAAGTTTTATCTGTCCCATTTGTACTGGCAATTTAGTACATGTCTGCTCTAACTTAATTGAATATAAAATAAAGCAAAGTGAAATGATTAAGACCTTTTCTTTTCCTTCTTTATATATTTAGCACTAGGAATAAAAAGTTACTGATTGCTTCCATTCTATAACTATGACGCAGTAAAGCTGCAGCACAAGAGAAATGTTTCTGTAAGTAAATTTTCTGATGGCTGGCTCAATCCGCTAAGTCAATCAAGATTATGTTTAGGATTAGAAGTTTGTCTATCTCTAAAGCCTGAATATTTCCCAAATTTACAAACCTATTCTTTCTACATCATCACACCCCTCGTCCTCCCCCTTACAAACAGGAAGTTTAAACATTAGTTCCAAAGCCTGATGACTTACTTCTAAATCTAAAAAGGTTACGTTAAAATGATTGCTCTAAGATTAAAAAAAAAAAAAAAAAAAATAGGCTGGCCAGGCACAGTTGCTCATGCCTGTAATCCCAGCACTTTGGGAGGCTGAGGCAGGAGGATCACCTGAGGTCAGGAGTTTAAGACCAGCCTGGTCAACATAGCAAAACCCCATCTCTACTAAAAAATAAAAAAACTACCCAGGCATGGTGGTTGGCACCTGTAATGCCAGCTGCTCGGGAGGCTGAGACAGGAAAAATTGCTTAAACCTGGGAGGTGGAGGTTGCAGTGAGCCGAGACACACCACTGCACTCCAGCCTGGGCAACAGAGAGAGACTCTGTCTCAAAAAAAGAAAAAAGGAAAAGAAAAGCCATCTTTAAAAAAAGTATGTTCTCTAACTTTAAGGAAGATGAAAAAGAAAATATGGGCATGAACTGTAGTTGCCATAAAAAGGACTAACGGAGACATCTACTTCTCTAATAGCAGTTTTTTTCTTTAATTCTCTATTATCCAATAGTGTTTGTTCTCCAATTCGGGTAGAGAAACAAAGCTCAGCTGTATCTGAGTCATTCATCCCACCTACTGAAATCCATTTCTTGTACTACTGGTATCTCTACCATAGCTTTGCCTCATGGGCAAGAAAGATTACATGTCACTATCCCAGCGCCACTGTGCCAAGCGAACTCTACCTAAAATTCTCCTGCATTCTATTCACACCATGCAATCCAGTAAGTTATTTTTTGTAGATTAGGCATATCATTAAGGAAGGTAACAATTTAGTATGCATAATGTTTATGGTGCTATTAGCTCACACCCTTTGAATGTGGGACTGGGACCCAATCTCAAGGAGGATGAAGAAACTGGCACAGAGTGTTGATGATTTAGCAACACTATAAGGTAAGACAGTAACACAAAGGTATCACTCCTTCACAGTCCCCTCTTCTCTAATAGCAGCTGTGGCATAGATAAAACCCAGGTATTTGTAACAATAGCTGAGAACTGGTAACAGACACATTAAAAACTGAGTAGATAAGAAAAGCAGTCTGTTACTCAATCCCACATGCTAGACAAGTAGTGAAAAGTCAGTATACTCTGAGAATATTAAGCAATATTTATTTCCATCTATGAGTCCAATAATAAGACACATTTCTGATTCTAATAATGTCATGATTGAACTATATTTCAAACTAGCACAAGACTACAGCATGGAGATCTCAAATTGTTCCAGTTTTGTATTCCCTGTGTATTCTGTCTGCTGCATTTATTTTTATCTGCATTTTTCTGATAATAAAGAGAGCAGGAGGGCTGGCTTGATTGACAACCCTCCTTGGTGCAGGATTTCCTCCTGACTGCTAAATATGCACCTCACTGCTTACAACACAGGGTTTCAAGTTCTCCGGAACACAGCAGTCAGAAAGCCAGAAGACAACTTACATCATTAGTCAACTTGCTGGAAGCTTTGGCAGGATGTTACAGAGTGAAAGAGTCATTAATGTTGAACTTAACTTTTTGACTGGAAAAGTTTAAAATGTAACAGTTTTTGGCACAGCTTGTTTGTACTCATACTTGGCAGAAAGTAACAAGGATACCATATGAAATGGACATATATTCAATGTCTACGAGTTTGTTTAAACTGTGCTTTGAAACATATTACTAATGAAAATAAGCATAAAAGCCATTTTTTTGTTTTGCTACAAATTTGTATTACTATCATGCATTAAAATTCCTTTTTAATTAAATGATGAGTTCATTGGATTGTCTAGCAGAATGAATTTTACTGTTGTATTGAGTTGAAAAGCCTCAGTTTAAAATATATCCACTGGAAACATTTATCAATAGTTCACAACAGGCTGAGCACAATGCCTGTAATCCCAGCACTTTGAGAGGCCAAGGTGGGTGGATCACTTGAGGCCAGGAATTCAAGATTAGCCTGGCCAACATGGTACATGGCTGTAATCCCAGCTACTCAGGAGGCTGAGGCAAGAGAATCGTTTGAACCTGGGAGGTAGAGCTAAGATCCCACCAGTGCATTCCAGCCTGGGAGAAGGTGAGACTCCATCTCAAAAATACTGGTTCAATATTTCTCTCCATCAATTATAAGCATTAGTTAAAATTTTTTATAATATATATGTGTGATATATATGTGTGTACGTGTACGTGTATCTTATGTATAAAGGTATACACTTTTTCATACTTTATTTCTTAAATAAGCAACCTTTTCCACATTTTCTTAAATGCTTTTGAAGTTAAGTATAAGCTTTTAAGACTTACAGACACTGTTTAGGCCAGGTGCAGTGGTTCACACCTGTAATCACAGTACTTTGGGAGGCTGAGGCAGGAAGATAACCTGCTGTCAGAGTTCAAGACCTGCCTGGTTAAAATGGTGAAATGCCATCTCTACTGAAATACAAAAATTAGCTAGGCATGGTGGCACATGTCTGTTATCCCAGCTACTCAGGAGGCTGAGGCAGGAGAATTGCTAGAACCTGGGAGAAGGAGTTTGCAGTGAGCCAAAACTGTGCCACTGCACTCCAGCCTGGATGACAGAGCAACACTCCATCTCAAAAAAAAAAAAAAAAAAAGACGCCTACTTGAATGGTAATTTACTAAATTTACGCCACTCATGCATTTGTAACTTACTGAATGCCAGTGATGTACTGTAGAAAATCCTACAGGTCTTTTTCTTAGATGTGAATTTTCCAAAGTATATTTCTATTACCTGCAACAAGCATATCTGTTTAAGGACCCAGATGAATTTTATCTCCTCTCAGTATGTATGTCTTTTTTAAGTTTTGACTTGCTCAGAGCTCATTAAGTTCTTCGGTTGACACCATTCATTATGCGTTCATTGGTCTTCCTCTTCTCAATCAGGTAAAATTAATTTCATTTTTAAGAATTTTACTTTGATATCGGCCCTCAGAGTTTTTTGTTTGTTTGTTTGTTTGGTATTAAAGTGTCCTTTCTCTATAAAATGATTGTGAGAATGGATGGTGGTGGTTGTTTCCTCACATTTTTCTTGTATGTAAATTACCCCAACATTTTTGCCAGTGGTGAAATTTTACCACTAAGGTCAGTCCAGAGTCTGGGAAACAGCACTGTAGCTTTTCTCATTCTCTGATGTTCTTTTATTGCGTTGTAGACAATTTCTGTGATTGTGTGATTTTGTCAGAGCCTGACAGTCACGCATTCTGGATGGCCACATTCATCTCCACATTTTCCTGCAATGTCTAACAACCAGCACCACACTTAAAATTACTTTTGTGCATGTTACTTGAATCCAATTAAGCGCTCATGTAAGATTACTATGATGAGTTTTGACAGAAAAAGTCATCCTGGCAATTTTAGCAAAATGTCTTGTGAAGGAAAGGTCATGAAAGGTACCTTTCCTGGTTCTTCTGTTAACCACTGAGATTAGATTCAGATTATATTGATGGCCATTGATGAATGCCGTTTCCAATATTTAGAATCTCTGAAATCATTTTATCTCATCTGTATATGATACATTTTGTGAATAATAAAGATTAGTAGATGACGCAGAGCTCTGAGTTTCTGATTTTTTGGGCAAAAAAAATTTAATTTCAGAAAAGTTGCAAGAATAGTCATTAATTGCTAATGCACAAAGCGACCTCAAACTGGAAATATCTAAACGAAATTCCAATCTCCTCCACAAAACCCGCCCCTTCTCCCACTCTTCCTTATATCAGTGAATGACATCTTTTCCAGATGACTGCAATAGCTACCTGTTGCCCATCTCCTGCATTCATTCTTGCTTCCTGTACCCCATTCTCCAGATTGTGGCTGATCTTGGAGACTTGTCTTTTTCTCTTTTCAGTCTTTTTCTCTCTCTCTGTCTCTCTCTCTCTCTCGCTACACATGCGTGCACGCGTGCACACACACACACACACACACACACACACACACCACTTGCATTCACTGTACTTAAAACTTCTGATGTCTTTCAACTGATTTTTTTTTTTTTTTTGAGACGGAGTTTCGCTCTTGTTACCCAGGCTGGAGTGCAATGGCGTGATCTCGGCTCACCGCAACCTCCGCCTCCTGGGTTCAGGCAATTCTCCTGCCTCAGCCTCCTGAGTAGCTGGGATTACAGGCATGCACCACCATGCCCAGCTAATTCAACTGATTTTAAAATGAAGATCTACATCCTTATCTCAGCATGATTTACAAAAACTTGCATAAAGTGGCACCTACTGACCTTTTGCAGCCCCACTGTAAGCCCCTCTAACCACCAGCCAAATAAATCTGCTTGCATTTTCAGAAAGCTGTTATTTTTATTCCTCACCCAGAGAATGAAAACAGGCTCTTTCCTTGACCTAATTAATTCCCATTCATAACTCACAACTTAGTTTAAATGTCAGTTCCTCTAGAAAGCCTCACTAGACTTTTACATCACTATACTCACTAACCTATATGTGTTCACTGCATCATGCACCTTTTCTTTCCCACTTAAAATTAATTGTACCTTGTTTATGTGAATATTTGGGTATCTAATATTTTCATTAGATCCTAAGTTCCATAAAGGCAGAGACCTTCTAAGCCCAGGACTTTACTTATTGCCTGTTATGTAGCAGGTATTCAGTAATAAGCTAATGGCTGTGGGGTTTTTTGTTGTCATCATTTGCTTTCAGAGACTGCACCTTGCTCTGTTGCCCAGGCTGTGGCGCAGTGGTGCAATCTTAACCTCAAACTCCTGGACTCAAGTGACCATCCCAACTCGGCCTCTCAAGTAGCTGAGACTACAGGTGTGTACCACCATGCCTGGCTAATATTTATTTATTTATTTGTAGAGATGGGGTCTTGCTATGTTGTCCAGGCTGGTCTCAAATTCCTGGCATCAAGTGATCTTTTCACTTTGGCCTAATCAATGTATGTATTTTATGGAATTTGTTTTCTCATCATATACATGTATAGTGTTTACTTTGTGCCATAAATTGTCATATGGTTTTTTAGAATAAATTTTATCAATTTCTTTCAAAAATATCTTGCCAGGATTTTTATTGGTATTGCATTAAATCAATATGGGGAGAATTGCCATCTGAATAATACTAAGACTTCCATATTATGATGACAAATATTTATTTGTTTAGATTTTAATTTATTGAGCAAAATTTCATAGCTTTAGTATAGCATTTTGCATATCAGCTATTTATAATTACAGGGTTATTTACATTTTCTGTTTCTTTTGGGGTTTGTTTTGGAAATTTCTATCTTTTTAAGGTATTTGCCTATTTCAAAGAAAATTCGACTTATTAAAAGCTTCAAGGTATTGAGAGGCTACCAGACAAAGACCGAACTTTGATAATCTTGTGCTATGATGCTACAGATGGCCAGGATCATAATACACTTCTATTAGCTACTTTCTGTTTTATTTTCTATAATATACAGAGAAAACCTCAGCATATATATCTCAGGAAACAGAGGGAACATCAAATTCCTAAATATCCCAGATAGACATTTTATGTCCCAGTTTATTCAGGTTTTAGAGTAGAAGGCATATTCAACTGTCAGTAATGAACAAGAGTGACTTTTTATATCTGTCCTTGCCCAGCTTTAAAAATTATTTAAATAAGATTGTATTCTTCTCCTCAGAAGGTGTTGTCTCAGGATGAAAGTACAATGACAGGCTATAACTAAAATATATTTGAGTAAATGTTGCCTCATTTTTACCTATTCCAGAAGACTGGAGCCACACTGGTTTGTTTGTTTGTTTGTTTGTTTGTTTTAAGAAATACAAACTTACAGACTGACATACGTAAAGCTAAGGAACTTGTGGATTAAATAAATGGTTACTGGATGATTGGTGGCTAAATATGAGTCTGCGTTGACTCATTTATCACATGCTGGGCAAGATAGGTTCTGCATCCTTGTTAGTTAATGTTTTACATGAATCTGATTCTACCACTATTTTAGCAATGTCCTGAGAAAACATTAATGGATTTCTATTATCATAGCATAAAGGAATCAGGTTAGTATTTGGACCAAGTAGTTTGATTGTTAACACTTTAAGAACCATGTCTGGCTCCATGTAAACCTGAAATTTTAAGGAAACTTTTAAAAAAAAATTCAGGGCTGGGCATGGGGGCTCTTGTCTATAATCCCAGCACTTTGGGAGGCTGAAGCAGGTGGATCACTTGAAGCCAGGAGTTTGAGACCAGCCTGGCCAACATGGTGAAACCCTATCTCTACGAAAAATACAAAAAATTAGCCATGCATGGTGGCCCATGCCTGTAATCCCAGCAACTCAGGAAGCTGAAGCAGGAGAATTGTTTGAACCTGGGAGGTGGACATTGCAGTGAGCCCAGATTGCACCCCTGAACGCCAGCCTTCCAACCTCGGCGACAGGCTGAGACTCTGTCCTAAAAACAAAACAAAACAACAACAACAAACCCGGTGACCATTAGTAAGTATAGGCAGGAAGCTGGGTCAAGTTATCAGGTTACAAACTCCTCTCAGACCTCACTATCTTCCTCCTCCTCCTGACTCTTTGGGACTCTACAACTAAAAGGAAGAACCGGAGAAAACAATGCAGTGTGGCGTTGAAGCCGTAATTTCACTGCAGAAAGTATGGAGCAACTGTTGAGAGACAGAATACTGGCCTTCTATATTCTCTCTTTTTTTTTTTTTTTTTTTTTTTTTGAGACGGAGTTTTACTCTTGTTGCCCAGGCTGGAGTACAATGGTGTGATCTTGGCTCACTGTAACCTCCGCCTCCCTGACATAGCTGAGGCTCCCTGCCTCAGCCTCCCAAGTAGCTGGGGTTACAAACTCTCACCATCACTCCGGGTTAACTTTTTGTGTTTTTAGTAGAGACAGGGTTTCACCATGTGGGCCAGGCTGGTCTGGAACTCCTGATCTCAGGTGATTCACTCACCTCGGCCTCTCAAAGTGCTGAGATTATAGGCCTGAGCCAAGGGTGGGGGGCTTCTAGATTCTTTACAAAGATAAGAAACTGCTAAAGAGAAAACAAGTTGGTAATTAGGCAGTATGTCAGGTCCTAAGCATCATGACAAGCCACAAACTGTTGTGTAATGACTGAAATAAGCTTCAGAGGTCTAACCACTTTATTATGGTCAATCAGGAACCTGAGACAATTCAATTAAATGACAATAGCCAATGAATAATAAAAAGTAGGTATCAGTTGCTGAAGGAGCAGACTTCTCAATTATCTCTGAAGGAATAAAGTGTATGTGTCCAACTGTACTAAGAAACTATAAAGAAAAAAAACACTGCAGAAACAAGTAAAGATGAATGACCAGAAAACATTTTGTGCACACCTTTCTCAGAGCACTTATCACTCTGTTTCAGCTACTTGTTTACAGGTTGGTTTCCCAAGACAGCCCTAAACTTCTTGAAGTCAGGAAACTTATTCTTTGCTTCTCTAGCAGTTAGTTTAAGGTCTAGGGCTTTAACAGGTACTCAATGAATGATGAAAAAATGGGTGAATGACCAAAGATGATACACAAATAGCCAGCAAGCATATGAAAAGATGTTCTGCATCACTAATTATCAGGCAAATGCAAATCAAAACTACAACAAGATATTACCTCATACCCATTAGGATGGCTACTATCAAAAAAAAAAAAAAAAAAAAAAAAAGTAAGTGTTGATGAAGATGTGAAAAAATTCAAAACCTTGTATGTGATTAGTGTGAATGTAAAATGGTATAATTGCTATGGAAAACAGTAATAGCAAGTTCCCCCAAAATTAAAAATATAATTACCCTATGATCTAGCACTTTTACTTCTAGGTATATATCCAAAAGAATTGAAAGGGGGACCTTGGAAAAATATTTGTACACCCATATTTATAGCAACACTATTCACAATAGCCAAGAAATGGAAACTCATGTGTCCATCAACAGATAAATGGCTAAACAAAATATAGTAAATATATATATACAGTGAATGTGATTTAGCCATAAAGGAGAAGGCCGTTCTGACACATTACTACATGTATGAGCCTAAAAGATATTACACAAAGTGAAATGTCAGCCACAGAAAGGCAAATGCTGTATGATTCCACCTATCTAAGGAATCTAGAGTAGTCAAATTCATAGAAATAGAAACTAGAATGGTGGTTTCCAGAGACTGGTTCACGAGAAAATGGGCAGTTATTTTTCAATGCATATAGAATTTCAGTTTTCTTAAGATAAAAAAGGTCAGAAGATTGATTGTACAACAATGTGAACATGCTTAACGTTACTGAACTATACGCTTATAAATGGTTAAGATGGTAAATGTTATATATATTTTTACCATAATGAATTTTTTTAAATAAATGAATAAATGGTTAAATGAATACAGGGCTACATAAATGAATTAATGAGTGAGAAACATAAGAAAAATAGAAAGTGTGGCAATTTCTAATGTATCATGTTTTATCAGTTAAAAAAAGAGTAAGTGAAGAATGCTATTACATAAAACATTTGCAGAGATGGGTATTTCGAAATTGCATGGATGCCACCTGTCCTTGACATTTGTTATATTTATCAGAAGTATCATATTTGGGACTCTGTAGTTTTAAGGGCTATGAAAAAAAATTCAAAGGTAAGAAGATACCAGAAAATATGTGAAGAATTAATTATTTCAAAGAGGAGGAGGCTGAGTCTACTAAATAATAGTCTTCACATTCAGAAAGGATTATTACAGTAGACAAATTCTAATTTCAGAAGTGAGATGAGTTTACATTATAATAAGACAGATTTTGGAGGAAGCACAAAAGACACCAATGAATTTTTAGATTTTCTATTAAAATTGAAGAATAGAATTCAAAAAGTCTGTACATTAAGGGAAATATAACTTTGCCATAATAAGAAAAATTATCCAAAATGTGGAAGTAAGGCAAAGGATACTACATATCCTCGCAATGTGATATGGAGCACTGTGTAACAGACCTACCCAAGAATTACTTAAATCTCTAGGAGAATGTAACTTTGTTTTACTGTCTTTTAGTGGACTATGCCTAGACTCATGTTAACGTATAAATTTCTATTCATAGATAATACAAATGGTAATAGATTTATTGCCATGTAGCCCATCGACCAGTTTTATATCTAACTGTGCAATCTTACTTTAGCAGTCTTTCATTATCCTTATTCACTCTAAAATTCTCCTTTTATTCAAATTGACCATTCTAGTAGTTTCCTCATTAATTAAATAATTACTTAACATACACTCACCATGGCTCTAAATAAGTCATGCTTAACTTTTTGAAAATTAGACTTTTATATTACATTACTGTCTTATGAGTTCATTAAGATAGCTCCTTGGTGATACAGGTGGTAAGTGCATATGAACAAATAAAACTCATTTATCTATGTATCAATAAAAGAAAAAAATGAGAATACCAAAACAAAGTCAGAGAGAAGCTCCCACTAGTCAAATCTAAGACTATTTGAGCATCAACTTAAATAATGAAAGTAATAGCATATGACTCAAATAATGAAGAATCTTGCTAACATAAGTGAATGAGTGAATGAATAAATGGAAGAGAAGAGAAAGCTCTTCCTCACATTATAATGCAGAAGGAATAAAAGATACAGAAAATCACCTTTTAAACAATCATTGTAGCAACAATTGATTCAGGCATGAGTCATCAATGGATATTAAAACCAGTGGACGAAGAAGCTTTCATGAGAAACAGGATATTTACATGGTCTCAAAGGCTCTCCCCATATATTAGTTATAAACCACAATATGATACAAATTACAAAGGGACATTCTGATACGCTGCACTGAGTGAGGACAGAACTTCTATGATCTCCTCCCCAAAATGCATAACTATATCTAGGTACAAGGAAATCTCAAACTAATCCAAACTGAGGGACAACCTGCAAAATAACTAACCAGTATTCTTCAAAACCACTCATGTCATTTAGACAAGGAAAGGTGAAGATGCCATTCCACACCACTAATCATAAAGAGATACAACCACTAAACATAACGTGTTCCTAGATCAGATCCTTCACAGGGAGCAAACCCTAAGACCGTTATTTAGACAATTAGTGAAATCGCAACATTTGAAAATGTTTGTGAATTAGATAATATTATTGTTAAATTTCCTGATTTCAGTCATTGTGCAGTGATTATGTAAGAGAAAGTGCTTATTTCTAGGAAATGCACACTAAGGCACTAAAGGGCAAAAGAGCATGTTGTCTGTGACCTACTCTCAAATGGTTCAGAAAAAAATGTATAACTATGAACATATCCATATATATATCCATATATATATATATATATATATATGCACATTTGTGTGTATGAATATACAGAGAGGAAAGAAGAGAAGGGCAGAGCAGGGCAGGGCAGGGAGGAAGGTCGATCAGGCATACCTTAGGAAATAAAGCGAATGTTACAAATGTTAAGGAGTGAATCTAGGTAAAAAGTGTAGAGTTCATTGTACTATTCTCAAAAATTTTCAATAAGATTGAAGTTATGTCAAAATAAAATTTCAAAAAAACCGAAATTGGATATTAGTGACTAAGACATCTAAAGAAATCAAAAGTAAATAATAATTTCTCAAGATGTATAATAAAAAGAAGAAATGTTTTTTAAATCTAGTGTTAAGTATTCAATCATATTGAGCATTTATATCCATAGGTATAAAAGAAAGTTTAAACATTCAAATTATTACTATTACAGTTGTGTCCTGAGAATACAAGCATATGATAGTTGACAAGCAAACTTTTGCAAGAAATTTAATTTCTGGAAAAATCAATGGCAAAAAGATAACCTCAATGATACTTTTGAGTATCAATTATTTTTACAGAGTGAGAATTACCACTAAAAATTGTTATCAGTTCAGTACGTTTTAGGGAAATAAATGAGCTTTTCAAGCATTACACTTCCTTTAAAATACTACATGCTTATTCACATATGAAAATTCTGAAGCAATTGTAGTCTCAGATTGCCGAGAAAAAAAAAAAAAAACTGTCATTTTAAAGAAAACAAGCATGGATCCCTTCAAGGTAAAAGAAGAATATTAAAGAAGAGGAGTTCATTGTTTGTTTTTGTCTTATAAGCAGGTTAGAGGAAATACTCATTTGAATATGCTCTGTACACACTGGCAGGTCTGACAAGAATCCTAAATTATAAAGGGAATTTTGTTAATGAATTCACCACAGCCTGAATTCTCTCTGTAAGGTCTTCAAGAACTGAGAAGTTGCTAGGAGACCGAAAGAAAACAAAAGTAATTGTATCTTTTAAAGAGGTGATTGAGGCCAATAACATCAAATAAATCACAAAAACAGCTTTCAAAACAGCAAAAACAATGGAAGAAAACCGTGTACAGATGAATAACTGGTAACATGTCTCTACCAAGTAAAGTACAGAAGTCATCAAATAGATTCTATTTTCAGCTCCCCCACTGAACTGTGAGCTCTTTGGGAACAAGGGGATGTTGTACTCAACTTTGAATAAAACACTATAGAAATTGAGCAAATATATGAAAGTGAAGAAGAAAAGGAAAAAAAAAGAATGGATTAGTGGGGGAAATGGAATATATTAACTGAACATTAATGCACTACCTTTTTTTTTTTTTTTTTTTTTTTTTTTTTGAGACTGAGTCTAGCTCTATTGCCCAGGCTAGAGTGCAGTGGCACGTTCTCAGATTACTGCAATCTCTGCCTCCAGGTTCAATCAATTCGCTGCCTCAGCCTCCTGAGTAGCTGGGATTACAGGAGCATGCCACCAGACCTGGCTAATATTTGTATTTTTAGTAGATAGAGGGTTTCGCCATTTTGGCCAGGCTGGTCTCCAACTCCTGACCTCAAATGATCTGCCTGCCTCAGCCTCCCAAAGTGATAGGATTACAGGTGTGAGCCACCACGCCCAGCCTAATACACTACATTTTGACTTATATGAAACATTTAAATCACTGCCCATTGAATTTCTACAAATTTTACTTCAACTGAAAATATATATAAAGCATAATATTGACCAACAATAAGTAGCATCTGATACTGAATAAATTTACCGTTATTCAGTGTTCAATTAACAACCAAAAGAAAAAAGAGAAAAAAATTGCTCTGTTTCAAACAGAAACTTCAAACTCCTGGAAAATATAATTTGCAGAAATTCAATGGTTTGAAGTTGATAACAGAATGAGTAGTTTACCTTCTCTCTCAATATAAGACATATATATTTTTGTGTAATATATGAACAGACCTGTAATCAAAAAATATAAACAAGCTGTTGCTAACAATCTCAGTGGTCTTTTGATGAAAGAGGGATATAAACAGATGCCTTCAGTACAATAAATTCAAGTTGCAAAAGTGTAATACTCATGACTGACTTCCTGAAACAATTAAGTTCTCTACGAAAAGGAAGGTGAGGATGCAAATAATTTGCCTTTACCATTCCTGAGTGCTTAAGGAAATACCTCAAGTCTAAAAGGATAAATTACAACATTTTGAATTTAAGAGCTTACTTCTGGAATCATCTTCAAATATTTATAAAGTCTCCACACTACAAGATGTATTATATTCTGAGCCTTTCTGGTAGAGATTTATCTAAGACGCTGATAGCATATTTTACACTTGCTATACGAATATCTGGGGGGAAAAAAAACTGTGTCTTTCAAGTTATCAGTAGAACACCAGGTACACTCTGGAGGAAAAAATAATACAGCATAAAGTGATCCTTAAATCCAAAGGATAAATAATGAAGATGTCAAGAGTATGCCACATGCTGCTAGTAAAATATCCTACAAATCTATTAATGGCCTGAGTGAAGAGAATCAAAATAACCAGACTAACTTACTTCACAGTCCACGTGGGATTATTTTGGATATACAGACATAAAATAACTATCATGAAAACTAACCAAAACACTTTCTACTGTTGCTCCGCTGTTCTTTCATAGCAGAACATTTTTAAAAATTCACCTGTTTTTAACATTTTTCAGTTGCTACTTAAAGAACAAAAGAATTTCAACAGGAGCCTTTCTTCCATCTAGAGAAGACCCCAAAATACCCCTGCAATTGAAAATGGACAATTTATGGTAACTCTTCCTTACTCTATACTCCTTCGCCTTCGATTTCTTAAATGTGTGGCAAGTTCATGCTTCTTGAATAGCTTCAGTAACTGGAAACTCTGACCAGTGAACACAGGAAGCAGAGAGGAAATGATGAGAATAGGAAATCAGAGACAAGAACTGAGCATCTGTATAATTTTATTCATCCCATCACAATAGAAGCTGTCTCCCTAGTTCTGAAACGTCATTCCCTCATTCATAGATAACCGGCTGTTACTTACACCAGTTTGAAATCTGGGTGTGGCTTGAAATTACTAAAGAATTTAGCAATGGCCTATTGGAAGACTTGAAAACTCTTTTCTCTTTAAACCTGAACTGACAAAGCAATGACTTGCAATCTATGGGCAGAGTCCATCCTTGTAAAAGGAGAGAGAGACGAATTGAAATCGAAAGGAAAATTTTGCCGCGTGACTCAAAAACAATTCTCCTTGTCAGCTGACTAATCAAACATGAAGGTGCTCTCTCTAACCTGGGATCTCTCAGCGCGGGAATTTTCTCCTAGTTTGAAAACTATGGCATTTGTTTTTAAGGCATAATCACTATTTACATTAATTCTAAGATGGAAATTGGCTGCCTAATTATGATATTGATGTTCTCTTTGTCTAATTGGGTAGGTCAAGGCACTAATTTGACTCATAGCTGCAGTATGTTTTTATAGACTTTGGTGAACTTTAATTGCTTATAAATTTTGGATTATAAGACCATGAGCCTTCACTGGAATCCTATTGAGCTCCATATGCTTTCAGACTTGACAATATGTTGTCCATTTTCTGAGAATCTTTCATTCCAAATAGCCCCGAGGGTAAGAAAGCAAAGAATAACACATATGGTTCACATAGCTTAAAGTACATTAAGAATTTTGCTGTTGACAGACCTAATGAGTTATAGTCAGGAAAAAAATATTGTCAATACGTTATTTCTTCCTTAATAATAAAATTGAAATACAAAGACAGCACAGCTCAATGCCCTGTAGTCTTGCTGTGAAAGTTGTATTTTAATGATGTGCATGAGTCCATAGCCTGCCCTACAGTAAATGCAAATGGAAAAGTAGACAGAGCAGCAGCTTGGAGTGGGAGAGACTGATGCTGATAAAATCTCCCGAACTACGTGATAAAAGACCTCACCAGTCTCAGGCAGAAGCTGTTCACAGCCCTGTAGCCAGGCAACCCCTCCGAAGGTTGTGTCCTACCAATGGGAACTTGTCACTCTTTTCTCGACTTCTCCAGTGCCATCCCCAGGTTGACATTGTCAGCCCTCAGTGGTCTAGTTGAAACAGTGAAGGGTAATCTGAGGTGGGAAGGAGAACCACGTTTCTGCTGCTGAGTTAACAGCACGGGTTTCTGGAAGCCACTTATCACACCCCACCCCTAATTGACACTCCGACGGCCCCAAAGACAGCCAGGGTTGTCCTGAAAGTGTAACTCATCCCACTTCCTGTGTTTCATCCCACCAGAGCCATCCTGGATGCTATGATGACGAGCACTAGGTCAGGTCAATGAGATTCTGATTCCTTCTTGCTGCTTGGGCCACTACTCTAACTCAGAGTCCTGATACTAGATTCTTTGCTCACTAAGATGGAAGTTTAAACGTCACTTCTGCCTCTTGAGGCTGGTAATTGCATGCAAAACAGAATTTTATTAAACCAAGGGATAGACATTCATGTAAAAATTTTAACATGAGGTATTTTGATACACATTTCATAACTAAATATTGAAAGTTGAACAACTTGATAAGAAGAGATTTTTGCCTTGGTTCAAATAATTTCTCCTTTTTCTTGCTTGGCACATATAGACATGACATTGATTGATTGATTGATTGATTGAGACAAAGTCTTGCTTCGTCCCCCCAGGCTGGAGTGCAGTGGCGCAATCTCGGCTCACTGCAATCTCTGTGTCCCAGGTTCAAGTGATTCTCCCGCCTCAGCCTCCCAAGTAAGTGGGATTACAGGCACCTGCCACCATACCCAGCTAATTTTTGTATTTTTAGTAGAGACAGTATTTCATTGTGTTGGCCAGGCTGGCCTGGAACTCCTGACCTTGCAATCCACGCACATCGGCCTGCCAAAGTGCTGGGATTACAGGCATGAGCCACTGAGCCTGGCCTTTAATTTTTAAAATATGACTCTGGTTGCTATGTGGGAATGAGCAGGAGTGGGTGCAGAAAGTCAGGAGACCACTGCAACCACCCAGAAAGAGATGACAGTGACTTGAGGGAAGCTTACAGATGGAGATGAACAGAACAGTGTTACCCATACATGGCTTAGAAACTATTTTCAAAGTGGAGTTGTGTTGATGGCATGAACATAAGAGTAAGGAAAAGTCAGTTAGCCACAATAACCCCTGTAAGGCAGGAGTAGGGGCTGAGACCCCCAGAGCAGTGGGCAGCAGCCATGGGGGATTAAGAGCTGGTAAGCCCTCAAAAGGCGAGCAGCAGCATAGACCTGTCAGGAGAATGGAAGCACTCAGGGCTTCCTAGAAAGACTAGGGAAGAAGAGGGTTGATGGTAGGTGGGTAGGGCCTCGAGTTTTTACAGTGAGTGGGGTGGGGGCTCAACGCATTTTAAGTAGACCCAGTGGCAAGCTGCAGCTGCTTCATATTGGCTCCCAAGAGGAGATGAATAAATGTTGAGAAATTTTGCCAGTCCCATTGGCAGCTTGAAGTCGCCCAGGGTTGAGAATCTTTACACCACAGAAACTGGCAAATGCTTCAAATCTGAGTTTTCCCTCTTCACCATCCCCAACAATGCTGGTTGTTAAACATTTACCAGTACACCATAGACAGGCTCGAAAGGCCTAAGATCCCCAGTAGATATTTGAGTTATGCTATTAACTGACCTGTTCTCCCTTCCAGTGAGGCAAAGAACACTGCAGACACTTCAAAATCTAGAACACTTTGGAAATTTTTGTTGTCGTTATTGTTTTTTTTGTTGTTATCGTTGTTGTTTTTAAGACAAGAGTCTTACTCTGTCACCAGGTGCCAGGCTGGAGTGCAGTGGTGCGATCTCGGCTCACTGCAACCTCTGCCTCCCAGGTTCAAGCAATTCTCCTGCCTCAGCCTCCTCAGTAGCTGGGATTACAGTTGCCCGCCACCATATTCAGCTAATTTTTTGTATTTTTAGTAGAGATAGGGTTTTGTCATGTTTGCCAGGCTAGTCTCAAACTCCTGACCTCAAGTAATCCACCCTCCTCGGCCTCCCAAAGTGCTGGGATTATAGGCCTGAGCCACTGTGCCTAGCCCATTTTCTTGATATAACAACATTTAGTTAGGTCGTTTCCAATTTTTTTTAGGTAACGAATATACTTCAGTCTACCTCTTCTTCTCTCCAATTATTTTTTAGGGTAAATTTCTAGTTGTAGAATTATTGGATCAAAGTTGGACATATAAAAGTTTTAAGATTTTGGTAAGTTTTACAAAGCTGCCCTACAAAGAGGATTTTCCTATTTATATTACAACTGTCTTTCTATGAATTTTAAATGTAAAAGGATTATATTTTCTGGGTGAAAATTCCCCAAGTTTCTTCCAAAATGTCAAGAATAAATATTTTAAAAATATATCCAGTGCAAGAAAAAGTCAGATAAAATTGACAGTCTTCATGTGGATATGGTATGCTTCAAATGTTAGTCCCAAAAGCACATTATGAAAGTACGTGCTTTGTGGGAATCTGTAATACTTACTATGCCCAAAAAGTAGTTTCAGCAAATAATTTCTCTAAGCTTCAGTTTTTGCACCTATATAATGAGAATATACAAGCTCTTCCAATCTGAGAAACTACTGAAATAATCAAATGGACTGGGCGCAGTGCTTCATGCCTATAATCCCAGCACTTAGGGAGGCCAAGGTAGGAGGATCACAAGGTCAGAAGTTAGAGACCAGCCTAGCCAATATGGTGAAACCCCATCTCTACTAAAATACAAAAAAAACAAAAAGAAAAAAGTTAGCCAGGCATGGTGCTGCATGCCTCTAATCCCAACTACTTGGAAGGCTGAGGCAGGAGAATCCGGGAGGCGGAGGTTGCAGTGAGCGGAGATTGTGGTGCTGCACTTAAGCCTGGGCAAAAAAAAAAAAAGAAAGAAAGAAAGAAAGAATCAAATGACATGCATAAGAATGAAGTATCAAGTTTCATGAAGTGCTGAAGGGCTGGTAGTTTACATCATTTCTACGTTTCTTTTTGCTGCATTTTATTCTTAGATAGTAAAATTTAATTGATACTAAGTTGTTTTTTTTAATTAAGCAAATCTGTGATTGACGTGGGAGAAGAAGCTGAAATGAGATAAACGTCCCCACATGTTTTCCTTCAGAGGCAAGTTTCCACAGTGCAAGGCCACTTTATCATGCCTCTGGTTGGGCCGTTGCCTGAGGTTGCAGACCTTAGGAATGGAGCTTCACAGGCACCTGCTGTCTCTTCTGTCCATCCTCCCATCCCCCCTTCCTCCCTCCCTTCCTTTTCTTTATTTCTTCCAGGACACTAGACCCTCTTGGTTGTCCTACTGCCTCACCACTAATCCTTTCCTGTGCCCTTCACTGGTTCCCCCTCTTCACTTTGTCCTCTGAACACTAAGTGCTTGGGAACAGGTATTCTCATGATGTCCAGTCTCATACCCAGAACACTGATGACCCCTACACCTCATCCAGTCCTGTCCTCTCTCCTGAGCCCCAAACTCTCAGATCTCACTGCCGAATCAATTTCTTCACTTAGATGTCTGATAGTATCTTAAAGTTCATATACAAATCCAAACTCCTGGTCCGCCCCCAACACCCTCCCTACCAACCACTCCACTCACAGCCTTCCCCTTCCCAGCTTCAGGCAGCTCCACCATTGCAGCTGCTCAGGCCCGAAGCTTGAAAGCCACACCTACCTCTTCGCTTTCTCTCTCACACACGTCCAATCCATCAAGCAATTGGGTTGGCTCCACCTGGCAAGCATATCTAGAAGCAGTCTGCTTCCCACGTCTCTGGCACCCTGGCCTGAGTGCCATCCCTTTTTCTATGGATTGCTGTAATTATCAGCCGCTTGTCTTCCTTGACACTCACCTCTCCCCCTATTCACATACACAGTCTATTCTCTGCAAGGCAACCAGAGTGACCCTAATAAACTATTTGCTCCAATAGCATCCTTCCTCTCTGGCCATCCATTTAGCTCGGAGTGAAAACCAAAGTCCTCACAGAGGCCCACGAGATCTCTTCATGAGCTGCCCTCACATGGCACCTCTCTGCCTGCCTGCCATGGTACTCCCCGCTGCGTGGACTCCACCCCAGCCATTCTGGCCTCCTTTTCCGTGGTCCCCTCCACACCAGCTTCCCTCTGACCTGAAGGCCAGTGTTTTAGCTGCTTTCCCTACCTCCTCCTGGTAGAAGGCCCACCTAGTTAAAACTGCAGCTCCCACCCCGACACTATATTCCTTATCCTGCTCTGTTTTTCTTTTTCTCTCCCTTCCTTCCTTTCTTGCCTCTCTTCCTCTTTCTCTCTCTCTTCCTTCTCTTTCTTTCTTTCTTCTCTTTCTTTACCTGCTGGTACTTATCACCTTCTACCACATGATACAATTTCCTTCTTTATTGTTTACTGTGTCCTCCTTTCTCTAGAACGTAAGCTCCACGTAGATGGGAAATTCTTGTTTTGTTCAATAGATTAAATAAACAAATAGCTACATACTCACTTGGCGATCCTGAGACTGTATCAAAGTCATGATTAAGACAGAACTAGGTGGGGCACAGTGGCTCATGCCTGTAATCCCAGAACTTTGGGAGGCTGAGGTGGGTGGATCTCCTGAGGTCCGGAGTTCAAGACCAGCCTGGCCAACATGGTGAAAACCTGTCTATATTAACAACAGAAAAATTAGCCAGACATGGTGGTGCATGCCTGTAATTCCAGCTACTCGGGAGGCTGAGGCAGGAGAGTCGTTTGAGCAAGAAGGCGGAGATTATGGTGCCACTGCACTCTAGCCTGACAGAATGAGACTTCATCCCAAAATAAAATTAAATTTAAAAGACAACCAAAATTTGGGGGAATGTCAAATAAAATAAAGAAAATGAATTAAGTAATATTTTTTAAGACCCCATACTATAGATTAAGCCCCCAAAAGAAATTTATTCAAAATGAGTAAGGAAGAAAATGGAAAAGGGGGTAGAAAAGACTCACAGCGGACTAGAAACCAGAAAACCACCAGAAAGGTCTCTACTCTGCCACGTGCGTGTGTGTGTGTGTGTTTGTGTATGTGTGTGTGTGATGAAGTCTCACTCTGTTGCCAGGTTGGAGTGCAGTGATGCAATCTCGGCTCACTGCAATCTCTGCTTCCCAGCTAGGTTCAAGCAATTCACCTATCTCAGCCTGAGTATCTCAGCTGAGTAACTGGGACTACAGACACGTACCACCACACTTAGCTATTTTTTGTATTTTTAGTAGAGACGAGGTTTCACCATGTTGGCAGGATGGTCTCCATCTCTTGACCTTATGATTTGCCCACCTCAGCCTCCCAAAGTGCTGGGATTACAGGCATGAGCCACCATGCGCGGCCCTACTCTGCCACTTCTTAATGACATAACCTAGTGGCAACCAACGTCATAAGTAGTCCACATCATGAAATACTTTAGAAGTATCGGTTTTTTAATCCATAAATTGGAAATAACCATTTACTAACTTTCTTATCTGAAGGAGTTATTGTCAGGCTTGTGGGTAAACAAACACTCCTTGTAAAGTGCTTTATAAATATGAGTTATTTCAATGTGCTGATATTAAAACACTGGCTTAGGTTGGCTTTTTTTTTTTTTTTTTTTTTTGGCTTTTAATTGGCAATTGGCAGTTAGCACATAAAAAGGCCCTGCGTAATTTTCATTTAGGAGAAGGAAAATTGATCCCTTTCTACCTTAGCTCTCTCAGTAGACTCAAAGCAAGTGGTGGGTGGGAGGGGGTCTCCCGTGAAATAACTGCTTTCTGCCAGAGTCCCAGCAGCGGAGAAAAATGCCTACAGCCTTTTCTTAATTGGGAAAAGAAAAGCGCCAAACAGTCCCAAAGAGTGATCATGGGCAACGGTTGCATAAACGATGACAGAGCATTTTTTAGTAAAGTCTTAAACGAAAAGGCTCTTTTTATATGTTAACTCTTAAATCATGTTATCTATTTTTATTAATAAAGATATCAATTGGCCGGCAGTTGATGTCTTAAACATTTAACAATGACAAGATAAAGAGCGAGGATCCACTATAGTATACTTCATTTATTTCAGGCTTGCTTTAAATTTGTTTTATGAGACTGATAACATTAAAATACTTGAACATGAACGTTTTAAAACATATTAAAAGCTCGATGAAGAAATCTGTAAACAGAGATAAATAAATATGTGAAGATCTTGCAAGCAGCTCATCTGGCATTTATAGTTCTGTACTCAAAAAAAGACACTCTTTGCAGTTGTGCTAGTGCCCTCTAGCGGTTAGAGTGGTGTCTACAGTTTTATTAAGTCAATCCCGGCCTGCAAAACGTGCTGACCACCTCCCATCCCACCACCCAGCCAAAAGAGAAAAAAAAATCAGCCAACCAATAGAATAATAAATGTTTTACAACGCTACAGACTTAGGAAAAAACATATCGAATAAAATAAAGGAAAATCATACATCATGGTTAGAAATACAGCTTTGTACATAAACGGAATATCAACATTTTGAAGAAAGATTCCATCTGGTGATTCTTTCCTTTCAGAGCAAGGATGCAGTTGAGAATTTTTTAGAGGCTATGGACTTCCTTCTCAGAAAAAAATAATTTCAGGGGTTCATGTAACACCTGAAGGCCTTGCATCCCAAATTAAAGGCTTGGGGTTTTATATACCTCTACACACCCCCGGTTCCATGGGCTTAAAATCCTGTCTGACGTGCTAAGTGTAAAAATCAAGTTGGAGAAGGATATGTACAGTATGACTGTAAGCAAAATAATACTGTATGGTTTCTAGGTATACATAGTAAAAATATGCAAACTATGGAATGAACATTGAATTCATGATAGCTGAATTCAATGTTCAGAGCAAGAAAAGGTATTGAGATGGGGAAAAATGAAGGTGACCTCAGTTATATTGTATCATTTCTTCAGAAACTATTCAAGCATATAGAGCATATTATTTTAATAAAGCTTGGTGGCAGATATATAATGAAGTTTCATTATTTTATTTTTCGTTCTTATCTATAAAGTTAATATGTTTCCCAATTTTAAAAGGTTTCATTAAAAATAAAATAAAATTATTGGCCGGGCATGGTGGCTCATGCCTGTAATCCCAGCACTTTGCGAGGCTGAAGAAGGCAGATCACCTTAGGTCAGGAGTTCAAGACCAGCCTGACCAATATGGAGAAATCCATCTCTACTAAAAATACAAAACTAGCCTGGCATGGTAGGACATGCCTGTAATCCCAGCTACTTAGGAGGCTGAGGCAGGAAAATCGCTTGAACCTGGGAGGTGGAGATTACAGTGAGCCGAGATTGTGCCATTGCACTCCAGCCAAGAGTGAAACTGTCTCCAAAATAAAAATTTTAAAAAACCCTAAAATTATTATATGATTGAATTCCATTGTCATGTAAAAAAGGTTATTTTTCCAAAACATCCAAGTGTAAGTTCATGTTCTGAGAAACATATTTCTCTTTTGTATAAAATCACCAAAGCTTATTTTCAAATACAAGCTAACATATTAATATTAAAAAGAAAACCATTGTTCTCTTCAGAGTCCTCAAGTAGAAAATCCTTTATTTTTATGGCCATAATTTGATTTCTTGATAGGGAAAGAAGAAAAGGAGAACATTCTTCTGAAACTAATGTTATATTGGAACAAAATTTATTATCGATCCATATTCATTCTACTACCAGATATAATGAAAGATGGGCTAAGGTATTATTCTTTTGGGAGATTTTATGTATGGCAAAGTCAGTGTGAAGCCGATTATGTCATTGCTTGAGAGTCTGAACCTAATCGCCACTTAATTGATTCATGCTCGTAGCTGCACTGCTGCATAGCATCCTGGAGTGTTCAGATGCTACCTGTTGGGTACGTCCCATCACAATGCAAAGCAGCAGGTCTTGTGCCTGCCTTGATTTAAATGAAATGCTGGAGGAATGAGGCAGTACAGCCAATCCGGAAGGCTGGTAGGGAAGAGGATCAGCTTCTGTTTCACCTCCCCATTGACAACACTGACAGATCCCAGACAGGCCCGAGGAGGTAAATTATGACCATAACATTAGCTAACTGTGGGGTAATATACACTGCTGGTCTAGGGGGTCAGATGAAAACTCCGGTCCTCTTTGTCCTCTACACCAAAGGAGAAGTAATATTAATTTCTGAGGATCTTTATTGGGCCATAGTGTTGGGGCAGAGGGCAGAAGGTTTAATGTCATTGTAAGAAAAGGAGGCAAAAGCTTATTCTCTGGCCATGCTCTGCAGTTGGATTAGGGATTTTAGAGACCCTGTCATTTTGGACTGGTCTTATTAACATGATGTCTCTACCAGCTGACGCTCTAGTAATTAAGACAGGCCAGCTTTCCACCTGGTAATGAGATCCTCCAACAGCCTTTTCTTACGAACCACCCACACCCCACCTCCTATTGCCACAGGAAGGCCTGGCCTGGGGTAGTGTGTCTAGGTTTTTGGGGTGAGGAACCATCCCACCTACATTGTTTCTTTCTTTGGGTTTCTCTCTCTCTCTCTCTCTCTCTCTCTCTCTCTCTCTCTCTCTCTCTCTCTTTGCCACTAGAATGAGATCTGGAGGAACTTTTTTTAGTTAGGCTTTGACAAAAGATACAGCATAGGAATGTTTTCAGCCCCATGTAGTCTGGCACAATTCACCAGGTCTAGGAATTCCAAATAGGATTTTGGCACCAAACCCAAAGAGTAATAAACAGTGTGCACACATCAAGTCTCATCATCAACGTGTGTATTGTGTCTCTTGTGGGGAGTCTAGTAAATATGGTTGGGACTCTACATGGCTGTGTAGGGATTTGGTGATCTTGAGTCCTGGCCTAATGGCAATTCAGAAATGACTGGCATGTACTCTTGGGACAGTGTAGAACCGGGGGAAGAATTAAGGCAAAATGAAGATGGAGACATTTAGTATGAATCACCATCTCACGGTATAGAACTATCAACATGGCTTCTCCAAATACATGATGTTTCTTAAGCCCCTGAATTGTATCTCAGAATATTTGCAAATTTAAGCTATTTTTATGCCTCACTTCCATTTACACTACCTTCCAAAGCAAATTCCATCCATCCTAAATGATTTGATTTCAAACTCATCTTGCCTTAAAAATACTCCTACATTATATCATGATGGTTGCAAAAAAAAATTCCTACAAATCAACTGCTGTTGAATATTGATATAAGTAAATATTCACCTTTAGACTAGGAAACCAGCATGTGTCATCACCAAATTTTTAAAAAGCAAATAATCTTCTCTGACCCACAGTGAATGAGAATTCACCTTAGAATTTCCTTCTCATGAGGCAGAGCTTGACATTTAACAATTCGCACGTGTCATGAGCAGAGGTAACTGGATATGCTGCAGCTAACCTGAGAGGCGATTCCTACCTGGGAATACGTCAAGTAATGTGGGGGTGATACCTCCTTTCCTTAGCTCAGTAGAATACACAGAGTTGCTGTAAAGTTACCCACAATGGTATCCATATCGAGTGGATTGTTTGAAGTCAAATAAGGTCCCATCAGGACCTAAGCAATATTCATGACCTATAGCCACATGGATCATCCACTGAACTTCTAGAACTGTCCTTAGAGAAAATCAAAAGTTTATAGCACTACTCTTACCATAGTAAAACGTCTTATTTGAAATGGAGAAAAACTAGGTTCGTGAAAAGAATGTGGTCTCTGAATGCAGGTTAACCTGAATTGGAATCCCCGCGTTTGTAAGCCCCGACTACGTCATCTTGATCACGGCCTACCAATGAGCAAATGTTCAACAAGTCTTCATTTTTTTCTAAAACAGATCTGTATTCGTATTCTTTTTTTTTTTTTTTTTTTTTTTTTCTTTGAGAAGGCATCTCACTCTGTTGCCCAGTTTGGAATGCAATGGCGCAGTCTCAGCTGAATGCAATCTCCCCCTCCCAGGTTCGAGCGATTCTCCTCCCCTCAGCCTCCCAAGTAGCTGCAATTACAAGCACCTGCCACCATGACTAGCTAATTTTTTTTTTTTTTTTTTTTTTTTTTGGTATTTTTAGTAGAGATGGGGTTTCACCATGTTGGTCAGCCTGGTCTCGAACTCCTGACCTCAGGTGATCTGCCTGCCTCGGCCTCCCAGAGTGCTGAGATTATAGGCATGAGCCACTGCACCTGGCCTGTATTTGTATCTTACTGTGGCTGTAAAAAATTACCAAAAGCTTCAAGCCTTAAAACACAGATTTATTATATTTCTGAAGGTCAGAAATCCTTAGGGTGTTGGGTAAGACTGTGTTTCCTCTGGGCATTCCAGGGGAGAATTTGTTTCCTTGCCAGGGTGTGGCCCCAGTACTATAGCATATTGGACGCTATAAAAAGAAAAATCTTTAGGCCAAATTGCCTCTGCATTTCATTGTAAACACAATTAACCACATGTACTCTTCCACAGCAGTGATTTCCAAACTTTTTGGTCTTGAAACCACTCTTTACTCTCAAAAAGTATTGCAGACTCTGAACAGCTGTAGATTATGCAGGCTGTATCTATCAATATCATATGTGAAATTCAGATTGGTATTACAAGAGTACACAGAGTCGAGAAGCACACACCCCATTAACCATCAGAACAATGATATCATTACACGTTATGGAGCCACTGAAAAGCCTGTTCATGAGAGAATGGGAGTGAGAAAAGCAAATAACATTAGTGTTACTATGAAAAGTTTTTCTTTTACCTTGCAGACCTCCTGAAATGGTGGTAGGAGTCTCTGGGGCACATTTTAAGAACTGTTGTTCAGCTGATTGAGAAAAGCAGCTACAGCTACAGAAATGCCAGTTCTCCATCTCGCAAAGCAACCACCGTGCTGACCGCCAAGAACAGCACAGCAGCCAAGGCTGCCTTCTGCTGATAGAGAAGACCAAGCAGTCAGATTCTATCCTCTCCCTGAAGACTCTGGCCGTGGGCCGCCTCCAATCCCTGGGGTGTTGGGATCAACCAATGAGGAGGGGAGAAACAGCTTAGAAATTGAGTTGGAACAAAACTCAGTGTCAGCACTTACAGTTGGTTCTAGCACATTTTTAAAACTCCATTGTTATGATTCTGATAATCACACACAGTGCAGGAGCTATTATTTCACCCGTATGTGTAAAACATTTGGGGAAAATTTCCCTCTTGTTCAGCTGTGTCTGCTGTTCACGGAGTCCCTTGACATTTACCCAGTGGAGTCATCACCCAAAACCATGGGCAGCTGACCCTGGGAACACTCGCCTCAGTGTTTATAAATACGGCAGCTCCATCAGGACCCTACAGGTGAGAGACCTTGATATCACATAGGTATAATCTGCAAACCTTCTCAAGGGGAGATGCACGTGAAGGTAATCCAGTCAGCCGCATTCCATTACTCATCAGATTCTCAGCCAAAGACAAACAGCAACATGTGGGACTTCCAGGTGAGCAGAGGAGCCCACAGAGCTACTCAAACTGTGGTCTGTGATCTGCATGGGTCTGAGAATCATTTGTTATTGGTTCATGGTATGTAAAGCACAGAAAATGAGAACAAGGATTTAACACATTTAGAAAAATTTGACAAACGCTGTATATCTGTTGGAACGAGTTTGTAATTTACAAGCATTTGCAAACAAACTTGTAAATGCTTGTTTACAAGTGTTTATCTTGCCAAACACATTATAAACACATTTATAAATGTGTTTCTATTTTGCATGATTTTTTTTTCATTTTCCATTGTTCTGCTTCTTCAGTTTTATCAAAGTATTGGTCTGCAACAAATTGTGTGTGTGTTGTGGGGGACTGATCCATCAATAATTTGTCCAGCACTGATCTACAGGTTAAGGTCCTTTGGTCTATTGGTTGAAACGTAATAACTAATTTTTTTAGGCTTTTACATGGATTTTACATGGATATGATCTTTTAAAAAGTTTATTTCAAGTTAGATTAATCCCAATGAAACACTGAAGTCTGAATTTAATGTCAAGATTTAGATTTGGGCCAGGAGTGGTGGCTCATGCCTGTAATCCCAGCACTTTGGGAGGCCGAGGTGGGTGGATCACTTGAGGTCAGAAGTTCGAGACCAGTCCGATCAACAAGGTAAAACCCCATCTCTACTAAAAGTACAAAAATTAGCCAGGTATGGTGTCGAATGCCTGTAATCCCAGCTACTGGGGAGACTGAGGCAGGAGAATCGCTTGAACGGGGAGGCAGAGGTTGCAGTGAGCTGACTCCATCTCAAACAAATAAAAGAAGATTTAGATTTGGAGGCTGGGCACGTTGGCTCACACCTGCAGTCCCAGGACTCTGGTAGGCCAAGGCAGAAAGATGGCTTGAGGCCAAGAGGTTGAGACCAGTCTAAGCAACATAGTGACACCCCCACCCCCTGACCCATCTCTACAAAATATAAAAAATCTGGCCAGGACAGTGGCTCACCCCTGTAATCCCAGCACTTTGGGTGGCCCAGATGGGTGGATCACTTAAGGCCAGGTGTTCAATACCAGCCTGGCCAACATGGTGAAATCCTGTCCTCTACCAAAAATATGAAAAATTAATCGGGGATGGTGGTGCACACCTGTAATCCCAGCTACTCAGGAGGCTGAGGCAGGAGAATTGCTTGAACTCAGGAGATGGAGATTGCAGTGAGCCAAGATCACACCACTGCATTCCAGCCTGGGAGGCAGAGGGAGACACACACACATATATATGTGTATATGTATGTATATATGTATAGATATACACATACACACATATCTATATATATTTATTTAACTGGGCATGGTGGTACACACCGTAGTCTTAGCTATTCAGAAGGTTGAAGTGGGAGGATTGCTTGATACTGGAAGTTTGAAGCTGCAGTAAGCTATGACTGAGCTATTGCACTCTAGCATGGGTGACAGAGCAAGACCCTGTCTGTCTCAAAAATAAAAACAAAACAAAACCAGATTTAGATTCGACAATTTCAGGGCTAAATAACAAATTAATTAGCAGTTATTATGGTCATCAGACATAAGGCTATTTAATATCATTTCCTTTGCCTGATTGAAGGTTTCCAGGCTTTCAGGAAGCAGTGCTATTTAATCAAATACCAATGGTATACTTGTTTCATGCAATGCTACATCCCATAGGCAATTATAAAAATGCTATCAAGGCAAAAGTCAAGAGAAGTGACTCTGGTCTAGATAAATGAAACACAATTTAACTAAGAATATGGATCAGAAAACTTAATTTTAAAAAAGCAATTTTTTCCTTTAGATTCGCCCTATCTTTATGTAAATTTCTAACAGCCAGTACAGATCTCATAGTGTTATTATTGAAGCTCACAGTTGAAAGCGCTTGTTTACAAATGTTTATCTTGCCAAACAGATAAACATTAAGGTGCCCTGTAATTGGTTTTTGTTTTGAGTTTATCCATTGATTTGTAAAATTCCGAATGAGTAGATCCCCTATGTAAGGCTTTTAAATTTGCAAGCACAGGAGTTCAATCAATTCCAATTGTTGGAGTGGGAGCAACATCCTTAGGTGAAAGAAAACATTACTTGATAACTCCCTTTATCTTCTTTAAGCTGAGAAAAGCAGCAGTCTCATTCAAATGCCAACTTCCCAATGAGAAATATATACTTTCTGCTTTATCTCCAACATAAGGCAGAAAGAATAAGAGAATTCAGCAAGCAAGAGAATATTACTTTGTATCTGAGTACCTGATAGCCATCATGTCAGAAACTATCGCAAATGGAATGTTTTGCAGCCTGTTCACGGACACAGCAGTTATTAAGTGGACTTATTTGTTTCATCATAAAAATCAAGTATTTATATTTCTCTCATATTATGAGTATTAAAGATTTCTTTCTTTTTTTTTCTTTTTTTTTTTTTTTGAGACAGAGTTTCGCTCTTGTTACCCAGGCTGGAGTGCAATGGCACGATCTCGGCTCACCGCAACCTCCGCCTCCTGGGTTCAAGCAATTCTCCTGCCTCAGCCTCCTGAGTAGCTGAGACTACAGGCACGCGCCACCATGCCCAGCTAATTTTTTGTATTTTTAGTAGAGACGGGGTTTCACCACATTGACCAGGATGGTCTCGATCTCTCGACCTCGTGATCCACCCGCCTCAGCCTCCCAAAGTGCTGGGATTACAGGCTTGAGCCACCGCGCCCGGCTGCGAGTATTAAAGATTTCTATTACCTTTCCCCTGATTGTAAAAGTAATCCATGTTCATTACAGAAATATGTAATAAGAAAGTAAAATCATTCAAAGTCATACCACATTTAAAGATAAGCATTCCTAATATTTGCGTATACTATTTCCCATTTTTTTCTGTAGGTATTCATATATGTTTATATTTCTACATAGCAGAAATCATAATGTATGCATTAGTGCGAATCTTATTTTTTGTTTGTTTTGAGACGGTGTCTCGCTCTGTCACCCAGGCTGGAGTTCAGTGACATGATCATGGCTCAGTGCAGCCTTGATCTCCCAGATCCAGGTGATCCTCACACCTCACCCTCTGGAATAGCTGGGACTTCAGGCATGTGCCACCATGCCCAGTAAATTTTTTTTATTTTTTGTAGAGATGGAGCATCACCATGTTGAAGTGGGGAAGGAAGGAAAGAAGGAAAGAGTTTACACTGTCTTCCAAGAAATTAAACCTTTAGTATGTATTGCTCTGACCTTCCAGATTCGCCATCCATTTTGACCTTTTCCCCTTTCTTTATCTGTTACCCTACAACTAACCTAGAAAAGTAGCTGCTGATGCCCAGTCTTCTGTAGAGGTGATGACTATACTGCATAATACTTTCATATTCACAAATCTGTTTGTTCCATATATCGTCAAAGGTGAGAGAGAGGAAAAGAGAGAAGAACCTGAAATGTGCTGATGTGTGCTATGGACTGAATCATGTCCCCTCAAAATCCCTATGTTGAAGCCCTAATCCCCAATTAGAAGCCTATGAGATTAGGCTTCTAGTCTCATAGAACTGATAACTTTATAAGAAGAGAAAGAGTGAGGGAAGAGTTCTTACTCTCTCTCTCTTCATATATGTACACCAAAAAAAGGCCAGTGTGGGGCACAGCAAGAAGGTGGCTGTCTGCAAGCCAGGAAGAGAGCCCTCACCAGAATCCGATCATGCTGGCATCCTGTTCTCAGATTTCCAGCTTTCAGAATTGGGAGAAAATAAATTTCTGTTGTTTTAGGCACCTAGTCTATGGTATTTTGTTATGGCAGCTCAAGCAGACCAAAAGCACATATGCAACCACATTTACAATCTTAAATACATGACTTCTGAAGTTCTAATCAATATTCTTAGAAGTATATTTATGAAGGCATTCCTTATACACAGAAAGGGGTAAAACAAACTATGATAATTATCCAAATACATTTACTTTCAAAAACATCTGAAACACTGGTAAGTGATGCAAGTTATTGATCCTAAAATCAATTAATTACATTTTCCATTATTCCTAGTAATAAACTAGGAATTTCCAGGGATAAACTAATGCACATTCCTAGGAATAAACTAGGAATTTATTATGCCTAGTAATAAACCCAACAGAAATGTATACTAGGAATTTATTATGCTTAGTAATAAACCCAACAGAAATGTATACTAGGAATTTATTATGCCTAGTAATAAGCCCAACAGAAATGTATACATATGTGCACCCAAAAAAATTACAAAAATATTTATAGCCAAAAACAGAGAATGCATTCCATTAGAATATGCATGTATTAAATGAATAATTTTTTTCCAAGCTCATCCTTGTTGATAAAGAATTTTTAGGCTGGGCACAGTGGCTCACCTGTAATCTCAGCACTTTGGGAGGCTGAGGAAGGCAGATCACTTGAGGTTAGGAGTTCGAGACCAGCCTAGCAAATATGGTGAAACCTTGTCTCTACTAAAAATACAAAAATTAGCCAGGTGTGGTGGCACATGCCTGTAATCCCAGCCACTTGGGAGGCTGAGGCAGGTGAATCAGTTGAACCCAGGAGGTGAAGGTTTCAGCGAGCTTGGATCCTGCACTGCACTCTAGCTTGGGCAACAGACCGACTGAGACTCTGTCTCAAAACACAGAATTTTTAAAACGTGTCATTTTCCCTCTATTTACATTTTTAAAAGAGCTTGGGCAATGAAGTTTATAATGACAGCTGTAGCAGCTAATCCCCAAGATGATCCTGTTATAGTTTCCTTCCCATATTCAATAAGCCTAACCTGTGTAGCCAATGGAATTCTGGGAAAATGATGTACTGTGGCCTTCAAGGCATGGTCATAAAATGCATTGCAGCTGCTACCTTGCTCTCTCGGGTCACTCACTCTGGTGATTGCTAACCACCATGTTGCGAGGACACTCAGGCATCTCTATGGAGAGGGCCATAAGGTAAGATCCTGCCAACAGCCAGCATCAACTTACCATCCATGTGAGTCAGCCATCTTGAAGCAAGTCTTCCAGCCCCTCTCAAATGTCCTAGACGGCATCTTGACTGTTAACCTTATGAGAGATCTTCAGCCAGAACTACCTAACTAAGGTGCTCCCAAATTCTTCACTTTCAGGAAATGTATGCCATCATAACGTTTGAAGCCAGAAAGTTTTCGAGCAATCTGTTCTGTGTGCAGCGATAAACAGATAACTAAAATAACTCATGCTGGTACCGGTACAGCACTGTTATCAGGGTACTCAGCTAGTTCATATCTCCCAAGTAAAACTTTAGTTCATGCTGTGTAAGACGAATTTAGAATAATAAATTTCAGAAATCAACTTTGGGGTCAGGTAAGGCTATTTAAAATCTAGCACTTCACTAGCACATCCCAAAAAAGGATATTTAAGTAGTATGTAAGGATACTTAATCTCATTAGCCATTAGGGCAATTCAAATTAAAACAACGAGAAAAACTGTTCACCCACCAGAAGGGCTAGAATGAAAAATAGTGATAACATTTAGTGCTGGTAAGGATATGGGGCAAATGAAGCTCTCATACACTGCTGAAGAGTGTGTACAATCACTTTGGGGAATTATTTGGCAGTGCAGTAGGTACGAAGGCTAAATTTACGTATACCTTTCACATAACCATTCCACTCCCAGTAATAAATCCAACAGAAATGTATACATATATGCGCCAAAAAATGTACAAAAATATTGATAGCCAAAAACAGAGAATGATCCATATGTCCAGTAGCAGTCAAAAGGATAAACTGGGATGTGTTCATACAAGAAATACTATATAGCAGTGAGATATAAACAAATCACAGATATACCCAGCGATTTAATAATAGATCTCACATATGTAATATTGAGTTAAAAAAAAGTTTTTTTAAACAAATATGCATACATTGTATGTAATTCCATTCATATGAAGTTTGAAAGCAGGCACAACTAATTTATGGTGATGGAAATCAGGACAATGATTACCTTTGAAGAGGAGGAGGAAGCAACTAAGATGGGACATGGGGTGGGGAGCTTCTGGGTATTGATAATGATCTATTTCCTCCTTTGTCTGCTGGTTACGCAGGTGTGTTCACTTGCTGGATATTCCTTCAGATGTATACTTATGATTTGTGCACTTGTCTGTATGTATGTTATTCTCAGATAAAAGTTTACTAAAAAACATCCAACATGGTAAGGTATAATTTTCAATTTTCTCATTTTCGTGTTTGAACTCTCATTAGGTGGGAGAGTGCTCTTGTTAGAAGCTACATACTGAACTATCCAAAGGTAATAAAGTATGTGTTTGTAATTCTCAAATGGCTTAGGAGTAAAAATATAAAATTTGTGTTATATATAGAATATATAGTATATATGATACACACATGGAATGAATGTATATATGTATATGTGTGCATATATATGTGTGTTCGTGTGTATATATATAGAGAGCGAAAGTGAGGGAGAGAGAGAGAGAGCCAATTATGAAGCAAATATAGCATTTAAAAAAAAAAAAAAAACAATTGCCAGGTGCAATGGCATGCACCTGTAATCTTAGCTACTTGGGAGGCTAAGGTAGGAGGATCACTTGAGTCCAGGAGTTTGAGACCAGCCTGGGCAACACAGTGAGACCCTGTACCCTGTCACACACATACAAAACAAACAAACAAACAAACAGGTCAGGTGCAGTGGCTCACTCCTGTAATCCCAGCACTTTGGGAGGCTGAGGTGGGTAGAAAACCTGAGGTCAGGAGTTTTGAGACCAACCTGGCTGACACTGGGAAATTCTGTCTCTACTAAAAATACAAAAATTAGCCAGGCGTGGTGGTGCCTGTCTGTAGTCCAGGTACTTGGGAGGCTGGGGCATGAGGATCTCTTGAACCTGGGAGGCAGAGGTTGCAGTGAGCCGAGATTGTGCCACTATACTTCAGCCTGGGTGACAGAGTCAAAAAAAAAAAAAAAAAAAAGCCGAACCAAACCCAAACCAAATCAAACCAAACTCTCCAAAACAATTGGGGAGTTTGAGTGAAGGGTATGTGAGAGTTCATTGTGTTTTTCTTGTAATTTTTCTGAAAAATTGAAACTCTTTCAAAATAATTAAAACAAATTTTTAAGACACCTGTTAGCTGGGTGTGGTAGCACACATCTGTAGTCTTAGCTACTCAGGTGGCTGAGGTAGGAGGATTACTTGAATCCAGAAGTTGGAGTCTTTACAAAAAAAAAAATCCAACAGTTCCACTTGCTAATTCTATTTCCATGGGCAAATGGTGAACTTGTCTATGTCTCAGATGACTCTTCTCTTAAGTGGGAATATTAGGCCAGGAATGTTGGCTCACACTTATAATCATAGCACTTTGCGAGGCCAAGGCGGGAGGATCACTTGAGCCCAGGAGTTTGAGGTTACAATGAGCTAGGGTTGCACCACTGCACTCCAAGCTCAGTGACACAGCAAGACCTTGCCTCCAAAAAAAAAAAAAAAGAATGGGATATTAATATCTACCTTTCAGGGCTATTCTTTTTTGAGACAGAATCTCGTTCTGTCACCCAGGCTAGACCAGGCTAGAGTGCAGTGGTGTGATCTTGGCTCACTGCAACCTACCCCTTGCTAGTTCAAGCAACTCTCCTGCCTCAGCCTCGCAAGTAGCTGGGGCTACAGGCATATACCACTATGCCCAGCTAATTTTTGTATTTTTAGTAGAGACAGGGTTTTGCCATGTTGGCCAGGCTGGTCTCAAACTCCTGACCTCAGTTGATTCACCTGCTTTGGCCTCCTAACATACTGGGATTACAGGCGTGAGTCCCTGCACCCGGCCCACAGACCTACTTTTTATGAGCCAGGATGGAAACCCTGGAATTCTGACTCCAAAACCCACACTCTCATCTAATGGACAAACAATCAAGTGAATGTCACATAGCAGGTCATTAGTGGTACCTAGGATGATGACAATGCTTGTATTAGTTTCCTTGGGCTGCTGTAACAAAATATCACAAACTGGCTGGCTTGAAACCACAGTATTTTATTCTTTCATAGTCTGGAAGGCAGAAGTACAAAATGAAGGTGTTGGCCAATGTATCCAGCCTTTCATGCAACTAGGGAAGGAAACTTCCTTGCCTCCTACACCTTATTGTGGGTACACCTTGGCTTGATGGCAACAGAATTCCATTCTGTGCCTCTGCCTTCACATGGCTTTCTTGTGTGTGCATGCGTGTGTATGTGTGTGTGTGTGTGTGTGGGCGTCCTCTCCCATTCTCACTATAAGAATGCCATTCATATTGGATTCCCGGCCATCCATATTGTAATTCAGTATGACCTTGTCTTAATTTGATTACATCTGCAAACACCTTATTTTTTTTATTTTTATTTATTTATTTATTTATTTTTTTTTTGAGACGGAGTCTTGCCCTTTTGCCCAGGCTGGAGTGCAATGACATGATCTCAACTCACTGCAACCTCCACCTCCTGGGTTCAAGTGATTCTCCTGCCTCAGCCTCCTGAGTAGCTGGGATTACAGGTGCAAGCTGCCACGCCAAGCTAATTTTTGTATTTTTAGTAGAGACGGGGTTTTACCATGTTGGCCAGGCTGGACTCGAACTCCTGACCTCATGATCCACCCGCCTCAGCCTCCCAAAGTGCTGGGATTACAGGCTTGAGCCACTGCACTGGCCAACACCTAATTTTTAAATAAAGTCACATTCACGGGTACTGGGGATTAGGATCTCAACTTATCTTTTGGGTGAACACAATTCAACCCGTAACAATGTTCGTGAACTTTCTGCCCTTTTCCTGCCAAATAGAATAAGTTTAACTGGGAGGATTCTCCCTGGGAAGAGAGGAGACAAAGCTTGGGCATGAAAATTTAAAAAAAAGAAATCCCTTCATGGCACGTCCTTCTGCTTAAAGATGGACGAATGGAGACGCTGCATTTTGCTCTCAGAAACGTGGTCACTTCAAAGTTCAACCAGATCCTTCAGTGTTAAAGGCCAAGCGTAGATGGCTCAACAGTGCTTGAAAAAGGTCCAGGTTAGAGGGATAACAAAGGGTTATCAATGACCACTCAGGGTAATAAATATCAAGGGCCACATATAGGGGAGCAAGGACCCCTGGCAAATTATGTTACATCCAGGTAAAAGTTTCTCTTCCTCTCTGAAAAGTATCTTTGTTTGGGGGCAATATAAGTGTCTATGTAAGCACTGGATTTGAGAGTTGGAAGTTTCTAGTGAGAGAGTATATCACCATTCAACATGGGAGCAGGGGTGAGAAAGAGGGAATCAAGGAGATTTGAGTCGGAGTCTAGTGTGCATCTCACACCATCATGTGGAAGCCCTCAGGGATGATACTCTACCTTCAATCACTCAGATTTTCAGAAATGTCATGCTGTGAATTATGATGTCTAGAGGAAGATCAGACATATCCCTGTGAACAGGGAAGTTAATTTTCCCAAAAGGGAATTCAAGGCTCAGTGTGGGTATGAGTAAGAAAGCAATTACTGAGAAATGTGAGATCGAGGGCAGGAGACCAAGGAAAGAAACTGAGTCGTATCCACAGAGGGAATGCTTCTCAAGGGTTCTAACTTTTGGGAGCTCTCCCTTTGGATGATGGGAATAATGGCAGGTAGCATGCAGTTGATCATTTTTCCATGTCATAATTCTATTTACTCTCAGCACGGTAAGTGAATCAGACTCATCTACACATTCTAGTGTGGGAAAGGTATTAAAGGGTGGTGTAACAAAGGGAAATACGGCTAGATGTTTCTTCCTCTCCATTCAGTCATGAGAAGCTTCTTTTCCAGGATGTGTAAGTAATGTCAGCATCAAAACTAAAAATAAAAATAAGCAGTGATCGGTTCCAAAGCAGAGCAACACAAGACAGGGAAGAGCAAAGAGCCAAGAAAGGCAGCACTCACGGGGATTACCCAGGAGTTGGTGTGAAATAAACCCATTTCCTTAATATTCTGTGAAAAAGTGATCTTAGGAAAGCCACATATAGGGAAAGGGAGTATGTTACATAAACATCTGTAAAAGTTAGCCAAAAAACCTACCACTTCATAATTTACCATTTCATCAGCATATCTTCACATTTTTATGACTTGTATTAAGAAAAATTACCAGGCTGGGCACAGTGGCTCATGCTTGTAATCCCAGCACTTTGGAAGGCCGAGGCAGATGGATCACCTGAGGTTAGGCATGTGAGACCAGCCTGGCCAACATGGTGAAACCCCATCTCTACTAAAAATACAAAAATTAGCTGGGCATAGTGGTGGGAGCCTGTAATCCCAGCTACTCGGGAGGCTTAGGCAGGAGAATTGCTCGAACCCAGGAGGCGGAGGTTGCTGTGAGCCGAGCTCACAACATTGCACTCCAGCCTGTGCAACAAGAGCAAAACTCCATGGAAGGAAGGAAGGAAGGAAGGAAGGAAGGAAGGAAGGAAGGAAGGAAGGAAGGGAGGGAGGGAGGGAGGAAGGGAGAGAGGGAGGGAGGGAAAAAAGGGAAAAAGAAAAATTACCAGAAATTTTGAGAAAAGGTAAAATAATGGTTTTGTTATTTTTAAATATTATGAAAATAAGTTCACTTTGGGGCTATCTGACTTACTATTCACTTCCAATTTGGATCTGAAGTCTGTGAAGTTGGATGTTTAACTTGTAGAAACTGAAAGCTGAAATGATTTGAAAACAAAGAATAGTCCATCCTTCTTTCCCTCCCGTGTTCTTCAACTTTTCACCTCTCGAAGAAGGAGAGAGACATATGCTTATAATTTCTATCCAAAAGAGAAGCTACTTCTGAAGGTTATGGTTTATTGCCATTAGGAACATTCATTAGATTTGCAAATAATTGAACAATCTAATTTCTGTTTTTATTTATTGTTTTACTTACCATATATATCAGTCTGATATTCACACTTGCATTGGTTTTGCTAACCTCCTGGTTAAATGAAAGTTGCATTCATGCTATCATCTTGTATATAAATTACACTTATATTTTGGAGTTATACATTAATGCCTACATAACTTATAGAAAATCATATCAAAGGACATATGCTTTCCACTTTTACCCTGGTTGGTTACAGATTGAGTGGGAAAAAGAGAAGAGCAAGTAGAAAACATTTCAGGAAGTATATTTGTGGATTTAAGAAACAAACTTAATATTATAATATTTTAAATTTGACTCCAGTGAATAAGCTTCATAAACTTACTTTAGCTGGTGGGAATACCTAGGTGATGGCAATGATTTTTAGTAGGAGCAGGAGAATTTTATGTTTATTAAAAAAGCAGTTATGGATTCAAAACAATTGCAAAACATTCCTTTAGGAAATTGTTTAGTATTGTAAACCTGAAAGCAAGATGCAACGTTCTGTTTATATTTGCCTTATTTTTTCAATTTTGTAAATAAAACAAAACATTGTGCTTGCCACAAAAATACTTCAAGACTTTATCTTTCAGTGTACTGTAAATAATCATTCTGTAGTTACTGAGGTGTGTGACCAATTAACTCAGCTTGTTAGTTACTGTGCTAATGAGGCCAAAGCCTTCAATCTGATCTCCAAATGATCAAGGCAGTCTTGCAAATTCATGCCATGTCATGAGTCTTAAGAGAGACCTGATAAGTGAGAATCTCGAGGAAGTAGCACAAATCCATTGGCCCCAAAGTAACTGCAGTTGTACACCCCAAAGTTCACAGGCTGATCACATTCTTTATCATGGTATAGCAGCTACAGAAACACATTAAACCTGGAGCTGATGAAAACCAGTAATTTCTTTCTTGTGCTTTTTTTCTTTTATAAAAAAAAAAATGAAAGATAAGAATGTTCATCATCAAATTTCATAGAATGCTTTAGTTTTAATAATCCATTCACCAGGACACAAAAGAATCTGAGGTATGGGAGAAGTAAAATCTGAAATAGGATGATCAGGCCTGGCGCAGTGGCTCATGCCAGTAATCCAGCACTTTGGAAGGCTGAGTGGGGCATGGATCAACTGAGGTCAGGATTTCAAGCCTAGCCTGGTCAACATGGTGAAACTTTGTCTCTACTAAAAACACAAAATTAGGTGGGTGTGGTGGTGAATGCCTATAGTTTCAGCTACTCAGGGGGCTGAGGCAAGAAAATTGCTTGAACCAAGGAGGCAGAGATTGCAGTAGTGAGCCAAGATCACACTACTGCACTCCAGCCTGGAAGACAAAGTGAATCTATCTCAAAAAAAGAAAGAAAGAAAGAAAGAAATAGGATGGTCAGAGCAGACATTGCCAAGAAGGTGCCATTTAAAGAAAGCAAGTGAATTAGCCATACAAGGGTCTGGAGAAAACATTGTTTGACCAGAAGGTATGATTTCAGCTCACTGCAACCTCTACCTCCTGGGTTCAAGCAGTTCTCCTGCCTCAGCCTCCCAAGTAGCTGGGATTACAGATGCATGCCACCACGCCTCATTAATTTTTGTATTTTTAGGAGAGTTGGGGTTTCACCATGTTGTCCAGGCTGGTCTCAAACTCCTGACCTCAAGTGATCCACCCACCATGGCCCCCCAAAGTGCTAGGATTACAGACATAAGTCACTGTGCCCAGTGTTTTCTTCAACTTCTCATTTCTCAAAGAAGGAGAGACAGACATATGCTTCTAATCCTTGTAGTTCTAATATACAAGGAAAATAGATGGATTTTTATCGGTGAATTGTACATTTTGGGTTTCATATGTTTTCAAAATATCTCTGAACTCTGAATCCTGATTAACAATTTTTTTTGTGTGTGTGTGAGACAGAGTCTTGCTCTGTCGCTCAGGATGGAATGCAATGGCGTGATCTCAGCTTACTGCAACTTCTGCCTCCCCAGTTCAAGCAATTCTTCTGCCTCAGCCTCCCAAAGTGTAGCTGGGATTACAGGCCTGCACCACCATGCCTGGCTAATTTTTGTATTTTTAGCAGAGACAGGGTTCTGCCACGTTGTCCAGGCTGGTCTCGAACTCCTAACCTCAGGTGGTCTGGCCATCTCCTAATCTCAGGTGGTCTGGGATTACAGGTGTGAGCCACCGTGCCCAGCCTATAAATCTTAAATTGTGCTTTTTGTCCTTTTTTACTCATCTTTAGGAAGGTATAAGTGACAAATAAAAATTGTATATACTTGTAGTATAAAATAAATAAAATTTAAAAAACAATCCATTCACCAAAATATTAATTATTAATATCGATTAAGCTAGATCTTCTCTTGTATTGAAAAATTGTTTCTGCTCTGTCACTTGTTATACGTTGTAGCTTTATCTGACACTGACCTACCCTCAGGCTTCTTTTTAACTCACTCTAACTTATTTGTCTTATCCAGAGATTGTGGATTCCCTGTCATCGAATCAGTCTAAAGGGTGTTAAAACCCCTGCAGCCCTTATTTCTTTGCCATCAGCTTTAGGTAACTTAAAAAAATAAAAAATGTACTCTCACAATCTAAGGAATGCCTCCCTTAGTATCACTACATAGGCAAGAAATTGGTTTTTCTGTTTTATCTGACAAAAGAGAGATATGAGAAAGAGACAGAATTCTTTCTTGAAACAGAGAGAAATATTCCTATCTCCTATCAAGTATTTTTATTGTTTAATTTCCTACACTAAGTCCAACAGGATTTTATACCAAAAGCAGTAGCTTTCCTAAAGTCTATTTGGTACTTGTTTTTTTGCCAAAGTCTATTCTCTCTTAAACAGATCATATTTTTTCAAGCAACATTTTATATACATTCAAATGAGAGAAGCTTCGCTCGGAGGCTTTGCGCATGTGTCAGGCAATGTTCTCAATCATGATATGTGCTTCTGTGTGATACATTAAGCAAAATACTAATGGTACTAATGCTACTCTATTATTCTATTTTTTTGCAGTGACTTCACGATGTTTTTTAAATTTCTTTTTTTCTATAGCTAGACTTAGGTTCCAGAATGTCTATTTTTAAATTCATGCTTGCTACATGCGTTCATAGTAGATTATTTGCATATTCCCAAGAAGATTTTGTCAAGGAACAAATTCAGCAATTTGCATTAGAATACAATAGGAATACTGCTTTTTTTTTTTTTTTTTTGTCTGAGACAGAGTCTTGCTCTGTCACCCAGGCTGGAGTACAATGGCATGTTCTCGGCTCACTGCAACCTCTGTCTCTCGAGTTCAAGCAATTCTCCTGCCTTAGCCTCCGAGTAGCTGGGATTACAGGTGCCCACCAGCATGCCTGACTGAGTTTTGTATTTTTAGTAGAGATGGGGTTTCACCATGTTGGCCAGGCTGGTCTGGAACTCCTGACCTCATAATCTGCCTGCCTCAACCTCCCAAAGTGCTGGGACTACAGGCATGAGCCACCACGCCTGGCCAGGAATACTGCATTTTAAAAAATACGTTGCCCAACTTAACCATCAGTACCCCCATAGGATAAACACTCTCTGTGTAAGCTGGACATGCCCCTTGAAAATCTATACTCCAAATGAGTTCATTACAACTATGGTGCAATGATGTCATTTTCCCCAAGTTACCATGCTCACTGGTTTCCACAGGACAGGCAACCTAGCAGAGCACTCCCTCCATGAGGTTATGAAAAACATGCTGTACTCCTATAGACCACACACAGAACCCTCCCGCATCATGCTTATTGCCAAATACTGGGCTTCCTGATGGCTTTGTGTTCTGTCAGAGAGCCAGGAAATCCAAACCCAGCCAGAAAAATGCACAAGAGCTCAGCAGAAGCAGCTTTAATAGGAGCTTAGAGAAACTCCCATTGCTCCCATCCTGGGAAAGCATGTGTTGTAGCAGAAACAGCACAAACTCTAGCAATGGACAAGCCTCAGATGATATCCTGGAGCTGGCTGGGTTACTGGCTGGGTTGTCTCAGATAAGGTCATGTCCGAGCTTCGGTTCCATCTTTTCATCTCTTTGTAAAATGGAAATGATCAGCATACTACCTATAGTTGAACCCACTGGTCAAAATCCATTGCCAGATCTGCTACTGTTAATCTCAAGTGGAAAGTCTGAAAGATTAATGTAGGCAGTCCATGTACTGGAATCTCTCTGGCTTGAACCACTTCCCCAGTGGTTGGCATTGTGCCCTTTTTTCCTCTCTAGATGCAATCTAGAACCCAGGAACTCAGTTATGCATCCTCTCCACTACAGTGTGTTGGGAATCCTTTTGTATTTAGCTGCTTGGATACTAGAGGAAATCGAAATTCAAGCCCAGTAATGCCCTTCCTAGTTCTTCCTTCAATATCATCAAAGCTGATTCAACATGTAACAGAATGTTCAATTCCATTATTTCATTAGAGAAGCTATCATAAGTTAAAATCACTTCACATATAAAATTTGTAGTATGTTAGATGGTGATAAAGCTGTATAGAGAGGAAACTGTGCAAGGAAGGGAAAGAAAATGCAGGAGAATATGAGGTGGTTTTGCAGATATTTGAATAACCTACTGTCTTCTCCTTCAAGTTTTTATTTAAATATCATCTTAACGAGGTCACCCTGATAACCAGATTTATATTAAAAAGCATTACTCATGCAGTGGCTCATGCCTGTAATCCCAGCACTTTGGGAGGCTGAGGTGGGTGAATCCCCTGAGGTCAGGAGTTCGAGACCAGCCTGGCCAACGTGGTGAAACCCCGTCTCTACTAAAAATACAAAAATTAGCCAGGCATACTGGCAAGTGCCTGTAATCCCAGCTACTCGGGAGGCTGAGGTGGAACAATCGCTTGAACCTGGGAGGTGCCAGTTGCAGTGAGCCAGGATCGTGCCACTGCACTCCAGCCTGGGCAATTACGTGAGACTTCATCTGTCTTAATAATAATAGTTTAAAAACCATTACTTTTGGTCCTCCATAATGTGCTGTACTTTTTCTTTTCTCCTTAAGATTTAGGGCCAAATTTATGTCTTTATCATGTTTCTTGCCTATTCTCTGTCTCCACTTGCTCCATGAGGAAAAGCATATTTGTCCTAAGATTGTTCCTAAGATTCTAGAATATTGCACGGTGCAGAGTCATCAATAAATACATACAGAATGAGTGAAAAGTGTAGTTGAGGACAGCCTCTCTGAAAAGTAGGCAGTGAGGGAAGGTGTAGAGTTGGTGAGGGGGTCAGCCCTGAAGGAGGAAGCATGGCCAGGCTGTTGCGGCAGCAGAGTCAACTGTGGTTGCGGTGGGACCATCAAGATGGTGAATCACAGAAGAGGGCCACGGGGGACCAGATGGCATCCAGTCCGTAGGTTATTATCAATACAAGTACTTTGGCTTTACTGAGAGTGAGAGAGGAGGCCACTGGAAGTTTTAGAGCAGAGGTGTATGATGATGAGATATGTTTTTAAAAGCACTGCCTTGGCCTCTCTGTTTAAAATAGACTACAGTGAGTAACGGTTGAAAGAGGCCATTTAAGAGGCCATTGCAATAACTCAGCAGGAAGATGCCAATTACTTGGCCAAGCTGATGGCAGCCCAGAGTGGCCAGAGTCTGTACACATGGGAAAGGTAGAGTTGATGGGATTTGCTGACAGATTAGACATGGGGTATGACAGAAAGATGTTCAGGATGACTTTAAGGTATTTCACAGAAGCAGTAGTTGAATAGAAATCCCATCAACTAGATGTAATGGATATGGGAGGCCTTCTTGAGGCAAGAGAAGCAAGCGTTAGGAAACAATACTTTTCTTCCAAGTTCCCACCCCTCCCCCTCAGCCAGCCAAACACACACACATCCCACATCACCTATGTGGATGAGCTGCAGAGGTTAGGATTAAATTCTAGGCCACAATATTTAGCCATCCTTTGAACCCAGGCTGCTTGGCAATAGCATGTATTCACTTTTTTCTATGTGTTTTTTTTGTTTCCCGAGACTGATAACATTGAGGATCTAGAGCAGTAATAGATATTTAGAGCTGAAATGACCCTTTATAAATCATTCTAGCATGGTTCTTACCACACAAAATTGAATTTCCACATCCAATCAAAGATGCCATTGATTGTAATATGCACCATTATTTTTTGCATTTCTAGGAAAGAAAAACAGCCACTTGAAATATGATTGATATTTTCTTATTTATCTATGACTTACTTGGACATGGACTTTTAAAAATTCATATGCTCTTATACATATGTAAAAAGGAAAATATAAGCAAAGTATTTCTGAAATGTTTTCTATTAGGTTATTAATTACATTTTATTCAATGTTACAAAGTTCTCACTTTTACAACGAGAGTTAGAACATTATGCCCCTAATTAGTATTAAGTTCATCAATTTCATCAATAAATTCTAGGAAATAGGGATTAGATAAAATAGAAAAGAAAGTAGAAAATAGGCCAGAAATTAAGGGCAGACAATAGAAAATGGGTTTGGCCTCTCCTGCTACCAAACTATGTGTAAGTCTAACACCTATTTTAGATCAACCATTAAAACTAGATAGACTAGTTTTGGTCAGTTTGGGTTGTAAATAAAGCATACATCATTGTATGAATGCCTTTAGGCCCTGAAACTTCCTTGTATTCTAAGTCTGACTCCTCTGAAACACATTTCATTTAAACCTATATTAGTTGTGCAACAAAGTACTCCCAAATTCAGAAGCTTAAAGCCACAAACATTGAATATTTCAGTTTCTATGGGTCCCAAGTCCAGGAGTGACTTACCTGGGTGGTTCTTTCTGGCTGGGAGCCTCTCCTGAGGTTGTGTCTCACTGTTAGCTGAGGGTGCAGTCTTCTGCAGGATTGACCAGGGCAGGCGAATCCCCTTCCTAGCTCATCTGCATGGCTGTTGGCAGGCCTCAGCTTCTTGCTGGCTGTCAGTTGGAAACCAGTTCCTGGCTACTGGGGCTTCTTCATAGAGCTGCTCACAACATGACAGCTGGTTTCTCCTGAGCCAGGGATCCAAGAGAGACGGAAAGCAAGTGAGAGCCTGAGAAGAGAGTTGCCCTACCATCTTCACAGTATGTTACGGGGCTCAGCAACCAACCCTGCTGCAGTATAGACAGAATCACACAAAGGGGAGAAGATGGAAGTGAGCATTACTGGGGGCTATTTTGGAGGCTGACTCTCACAAATTTAGTTTTTTCAATTTCCATGTTTCTCTGCATGATAACTCCCAGTGTACCATCAAGAGAATTGACAATGTGGTAGGGTGGTGGTTCACACCTGTAATCCCAGCACAGGCCGGGGCAGGTGGATCACCTGAGGTCAGGAGTTTGAGACCAGTCTGGCTAACATGGTGAAACCTCAACTCTACTAAAAAAAAAAAAAAAAAAAAAAAAATACAAAAATTAGCCAATCATGGTGGCTTGCACCAGTCCTCCCAGCTACTCGGAAGGCTGAGGCAGGAGAATTGCTTGAACCTAGGAGCCAGAGGTTGTAGGAAACTGAGATCACACCCCTACACTTTAGCCTGGGCAACAGAGCAAGTCTCCGTATCAGGAAAAGAAAAAAAGAGAGAGAGAGAGAATTGACAATGCAATATTTGCTGGAGAGGTGTTTCACTAATACTTCCTTCCATAAGGAAGCTGGGAGAAAGAATTTCTGCTAAGCTACTGGCAGCCGTTTTGCACTTGGTGTTGGCACTGTCTTGATCTTAGCAAGTATCATTGGAAAGTTTTTTTTTTTTTTGTCTGAAAACTACTTATTTACCTTAATGTTCCCAGAACCAATCTATGTGCAAGACACATGGTAGGTATTCTATCAATATTTGTTGAATGAATGAACTTCTCAGATTAATCTAATTTCTTCATTTCAGTATTAGCCCATGGTTTCTAAGCCCTTCAAAAACCCTGGTTATCAAAGCAATGATATTTCCTACTCACTAGAGTTGCCTGGTCATCATTGGCAGATGGAAAAATACATAAGGCAAGAAAGAGGTAGGCGTAAGGATGCATACAACCTAATAAGGGTGGAGAACAGATCCACCCCCTAGCGTTATTGAAAGGTGTTGCAAAGTCAACCTCCACCCAAATATTTTCTCTTTTGATACTGACTTCCACTACGACCTGATCTAAAACTGGGCATTGCCTTTTTAAAAGGAATAAGTACTTTTGAGAAGGGAAGAAAATGAAAGGATTCTACCTTGGCTTTGCTAATGAATCAGGACTGTACCGACAAGCATCACTTTGAAATTTCGAGTGAGTGTTGTACTTAGATCAATGAGATGAAAATGAAGACATTTCAGTAAGAACGAAAAAGAGGGAGCATTAGGGACACAGGCCAAGGATGACAAGAGCATAGACCCACTGTCCCACTGTGCTGCTTTCTCTAAAAGATTGGCAACACACCCTCAAAAAGTATACTGGAATGGTTTATAGATACTATTTTCTGAAGTTTATAGCATGTATTTTATTTTTTTACATTTCAATTTTCTAAAATTAGAGTGCAACGTAATGTGGAATGTTATGCTTCTCCTCAAAAATAAGAACGGAATACCTATCCTCAGCAACAACAAAGAGAAAAGCAATGGCACACAGTCGAATTCTAAAATTCAGTGGTTGCTCCTTTCCAGGCTGAAATGTATGCTCCAGGAGGGCACATTATAATTATTTATTTAGTGACACCGTGTTGCTCTATTGCCCCAGCTGGAGTGCAGTGGTGCAATCTCGGGTCACTACAACCTCCACCTTCCAGGTTCAAGTGATTCTCGTGGGATTACAGGCACACACCACCGCATCCAGCTAATTTTTGTATTTTTAGTAGAGACGGTGTTTCACCACATTAGCTAGGCTAATCTTGATCTCCTGATCCGAAGTAATTCTCCTGCCTTGGCCTCTCAAAGTGCTGGGATTACAGGCATGAGCCACTGTGCTCAGCCCAGGAGGGTGTCTTTTAATCGTAAGTTCTCTATACCTAATTAGCCCAAGCATTAGGCTAGCCCACACTTACTTCAGAGTAAGAAAAGGCAGTTTCAAGTCTACCATTTCCTGGCACTGTGACTGCTTAGAACTTCTTCAGGTCTTAATAGAATGTCTGTCTTTGGGTTATAATGAAAATGATTGATAAGAGCACTTCATTAGCTGGAAGTCGTTGGGCAAATGTAGTCGGTTGTCCTTGTCTTTGAAATTCTGAGTTGATACCGATGCCTCAAGGAACAACCTTTGCTGCTCCCTAGTGGTGGCTGTAAGGTTTATTGCCGAGTTTAAAATGAAGAAACTGAGGCCAATATAAGAAAATGAAAATTCAATTTATTCAGCTCCCGGGCGAGGTTCCATGGTCCCGGGGAAAGGGGCCAGGGAAGTCGTGCCATCTTCCTGGGGCATGGGGTTTTTATGCCTAGGAGGAAGGAGCAACAGCTGGGTGCTGTGATTGACTCCAGGGGAGCGGGATTGAGACGGGGTGGGCTTTCCGGTGGGAGAGCCGGCCAGGAGCCTTGCATCGGCTGGAGCCTTCCAGCGGAGTCCTGCAGCAGAGCTAGGTGCCGAGTGCAGAGGTGGGTGTGTCCAATCTCCTGGCTAGGCAAACGGGTTTACAGTGGCATGTTCTTCTGAAAGCACAGCCCCTAAGAATAGATCAATTTCCTTTCAATTACACTTTGAGGAGACGCTGCTCTGTTGATACACTTAAAATTTTAGGTGGAACAACTGCATGAACTCATTGCATAAAGAATACATGGAGAGGTCAGGTGCGCTGGCTCATGTCTGTAATCCCAGCACTTTGGGAGACTGAGGCATGCAGATCACGAGGTCAGGAACTCGAGACCAGCCCGGGCCAACATGGTGAAACCCCTTATCTATTAATAATTCAAAAATTAGCAGTGCGTGGCAGCACATGCCTGAGGTCCCAGTTACTCAGGAGGCTGAGGCAATAGAATTGCTTGAACCCAGGAGGCAGAGGTTGCAGTGAACTGAGATCGCGCCACTGCACTCCAGCCAGGGCGACAGAGCAAGACTCCATCTCAAAAAAAGAAAGGAATACGTGGAGAATAATTAAGCAGAAAAAGGTTGAAGTGTTCTCCGCTTGCACCTTCGTAACCTGCTCAGTTTCTCCACTCTTGTTAAGCCTAAATGTCCTCAGGGCCCTCCTTGCATCCATTTCCATTGCCTTGTCTTCAACATCTTTGCAAACATAAAGTTTTGGTAAAAAGGAGCAAGTTTATAAATAAATTTGTGCTATGGGCACTTTGATAACTCACATTGATGTTTTGTTAACTGTAGGTCTCTCTCCTTTCTAGCTTGCATCATCCTTAAAAATGAAAGTATTTTTTAAATAAAAAATTTTTATTTATATGTAGCTTTTTCTAAATTCCTTTCCTTTTAGTCAACACAAAAGTTTTTCCTGAGGAGGCAAGAATTATGTTTATTCATTCTCTCTCTCTCTCTCTCTCTCTCTCTCTCTCTCTTTCTCTTTTTTTAAGACAGGTGTTGCTCTGTAGGCCAGGCTGGAGTGCAGTGGCATGATCTTGGCTCACTATAACCTCCACCTCCTGGGTTCAAGCGATTCTCTCACCTCAGTCTCCTGAGTAGCTGGGATTACAGGTACCCACCACCAAACCCAGCTAATTTTTGTACTTTCAGTAGAGACAGAGTTTCACCATATTGATCAGGCTGGTCTCGAACTCCTAATTTCAGGTGATCCACCTGCTTCTGCCTCCCAAAGTGCTGGGATTACAGCGTCAGCCACTGCGCCCAGCCGGATACACATTCTTAAATGCTAACTGAAAACCTAGCATTAAAGAGCCAAAGTAAATTATATTTTATTCCTCCACAGTAGATGAGGAGAAAGAAAAGAAATATATACACATATATATACATATGTTTTATATATAATATATATATATATAAAACACACATATATATATGTTTTAAAAGGATAAAATTATGTTTGGAGTTTCACAATACTTGAACTTAAAATTTGTATTTATTTATGGTTGATATGCCTTAATATCTAATGACAAAAAATGTGATAATAAATTATACTGATGCGATTCCCAAATGTTGCTTCTGCTTGAAGGATCTTTTGACATTTAGGTTCAATAACAAATAGATGCAATGTGTGGTCTCTTGGGTCTGACATTTAATCTTAATCCTAAACTAGATTGTTTAAAGGAAAGAAGACATATGACAGATGACGATTGTGTTTCATCTTATAATTGAGCATATGGAGTCTTTCTTCTTACTCCTGAAGGGTGACACATTTTCTGCCCCAAGAAAAACATCCAAGTATTTTATTATGCTCTTATTGTTCCAAGAGATCCAAAATATTTTTCTTTTGCTATCAATTTTTATATGGAGCTTTTCCAGTCATTAGATTGAAGATTTTAGTTTAACCTTGTAGGCTGAACTTTTCTTTCAAAATGCTTAGCATAGTGGTTCCAAGTTCTGAAAACATGAACTTGGTGATATATAACTATTAGCTACGTATTTGTACTGGGCATTGCCATAGCTATAGATTTGTAATGGGCATATATACATTGCTAGACATCAGTATATTTTGTTGAATAAAGTTGTATAAATAAATCTATATAAATTATTTTCCTTAAAAATGAATGCAGATGAGGTTTTTTGAAAAATCCTTAAAATATGGAAATTTACTTTCCCAGGTATTCAGCCATGATATATACTTTTAAAATTTATGTATATATTCAATTATTTTACTTTGAAAATTTCAAAATCCATATATTGGCAAGCAGCCCTAAGATAAAATAATATTTTCACATGGTGATTAGTTTTCAGCCCTCAAGCATGTGGGAAAGGACACAGTTTACCCTCCTCCTCAGAGTTTCATATAGAAATACAAGGATAGTCTGTATCAGGCTGTAGATTCCTAAAGCTTTACTGGGACTGGCATAGTTTACTAGGGCTACCGTAATGTAATAATACATACTGCATGGCTTAAACCAGAGAAATGATTTTCTCACAGTTCTAGAGTCTACAAGTTGAAAACAAAGGTAATGGAAGGTTTGGTTTCTTCTGACTTCTCTCTCCTTGGCTGGCAGATAGCTGCCTTCGCGCTGTGCACTCACATAATCATTCCTCTGTGGGGGCGCATCCCTGATGCCTCTCCCTTATCTCATAAGGACACCAGTCATTTTGAATTATGGCTCACCCTTATGACCTCATTTAAACTTAAGTATCTCTTTAAAGGCCCTATTTCTAAATATAGTCACAATATCTCTCACATAGTACTGGGGGTTAGGGCTTCACCATGTGAATTTGGAGGGACACAATTTAGCCCGTAACACAGGCTCTGTTCTACTTTTTTCAAATGTTAATTACACTTTTATTCTTTTTGGGTTTTTTTATTACACTATTTTTTTTAAATCGGAGTCATGTTCTGTTGCCCAGGCTGGAGTGCTGTGGCACAGTCTTGGCTCACTGCAACCTCTGCCTCCAGGTTCAAGTGATTCTCCTGCCTCAGCCTCGCCAGTATCTGGGATTAGAGGCACCTGCCACCATGCCCGCTAATTTTTGTGTTTTTAGTAGAGACGGAGTTTCACCATGTTGGCCAGGCTGCTCCCAAATTCCCGACCTGAGGTGATCCACCTGTCTCAGCCTCCCAAAGTGGTGAATTACAGGTTTGAGCCACTGCGCCCAATCAAATTACACTTCTAAAATAAAGTTTTAATTTAATTTTTCTTATTATTAGAAACATAACCAATCATAGAACTCAGGAATCTAGGATTTTAGAATCAGAGGAACTTACATTTCTGATCTAAAGAATTAAAATAGTACAATATAGGTTTGTCCCTGCATATCACTTAGTAACCTAGAAATAAGAGGAAGATACAAAGAATACATGTGTAAGGGTCTGATACAAAAATCCTGAATTTATGCAAACTAGATTCTATATAATCAATTCTAAGTCTCTGGATTTTTTTTTTTTTTTTTTTTTAAGACAGAGTTTTGCTCTTATTACCCAGGCTGGAGTTTAATGGTGCAATCTCGGCTCACCGCAACCTCTGCCTCCTGGGTTCAAGTAATTCTCCTGCCTCAGCCTCCCGAGTAGCTGGGACTACAGGCATGCGCCACCATGCCCAGCTAATTTTTGTATTTTTAGTAGAGACGGGGTTTCACCATGTTGACCAGCATGGTCTCGATCTCTTGACCTTGTGATCCACCCCCTCGGCCTCCCAAAGTGCTGGGATTATAGGCGTGAGCCACCTCGCCCGGCCTGTCTCTGGATTTTTAAAATAAATTCTGGCAAAACCAAGTATGTATTGGTTACCCCTTCTCTAGTTTCAGATAATTTCTAAACGTTGTAACTTATAGTTGAATCATGCTATATAAATACTATTTTAAAAGTGTTAATATAAACCTTTTCAAGAAATTCTATGCCTTACCTCAGCTAGCAATTGACAGACAATTCTTAGATTCCATCTAGATCAGTGCTGTCCACTGGAAATGACATCTGTAATTTTATTATTTATTTATTTGTTTATTTGAGACAGAGTCTCACTCTGTCACCCAGGCCGGAGTGCACGTCACCAGCTCAGCTCACTGCAACCTCTGCCTCCTGGGTTGAAGCCATTCTCCAGTCTCAACCTCCCAAGTAGCTGGGATTACAGGCATGTACCACCACGCCTAGCTAATTTTTATATTTTCAGTAGAGATGGGGTTTCACCATATTGGCCAGGGTGGTCTCAAACTCCTGACCTCAGGTATCTGCCTGCCTCAGCCTCCCAAAGTGTAGGGATTACAGGTGTGAGCCACCGTGCCCCGCCAGCATAGGTAATTTTAAATGTTCTAGTAGCCACATTTAAAAACTAAAGAGAAACAAAGTTAATTTCATTAACATATTCCATTTAACCCAGTATATCCTAAATATTGTCATTTTAACATGTAATCAATTAAAATTATTAGGAATATTTTATATTATTATTGTTCTGGTCTAAGTCTTCAGAATGTGGCATTTGTTTTATACTTACAGAACTTCTCAGTTCGAGTTGGCTGTGTTTCAAAGTGCTCAATAATCACATGTGGCTCATTGCTGCTAGAATACAGTGCAGATCCAGATAGTTGGTTATTTCAACAGTCAACAACACATGACATTAGGTGTGGCTCCATCCTATCTTTTGCTAGTGTGTTTCTGAAACAAGTATATTTATTTACTTTTCAAAATAGCTTAGGATGTTTTCAGTTACTTCTATAGATTTCAAGTCAACTGGCTTCCACAAAAATGACATTGCTTACTCAAACAATAATGTTTGAAAGTAGGATGGCCCAAGACTTGGTTAATTCAAAGCCTTCATAATGGCATTAAAAACCCCAGGCTCCTCTAATCTTTCTTAAACATCAAGATTCTCTCATAGTTAAAGGATGGCTGTCATGGTTACTATAATCATATCCAATAGAAGAAAAGGCATTGCATCTTCCTTGAACTTCTTTCTAAGACATAGAAAAAGTTTTACAAAAATATCCACTTAATACAGAAAAGACAGTAAAAAAGAACCAGAGGAACAAAAAAAGTTAGATGTATAGAAAAACTAATAGCAAAATGGCATAATTAAATATATCAATAATAACATTAAATGTGGGCCAGGTACAGTGACTCATGCCTGTAATTTCAGCCCTTTGGAAGGTTGAGGTGGGAGGACTGCTTGAACCTAGGAGTTACAGAATCAGCCTGATCAACACAGCAAGACCTTGTCTCTACAAAGAATAAAAAATTTAAAAATTAGCTAGGTTGAGGTGGCAGAATTGCTTGAGCCTAGGAATTTGAGTGTATAGTAAGGTATGATTGTGCCACTGCACTGAGCGAAAAAGCAAGATCCTGTCTCAAAACGCCACTACTAACAACAAAAAACATTAAATGTAAATGGACTAAACAATCAAACTAAGAAGCAGAGATTATAAAAATTTGTCCTCGTTTGGACAATAAATTATGGTTCACCTAAAAATAGTATATTTTTATTTGGTTGTAATGTCATTAATAGGTAGAAACTCATATTGAAATTCTAATTATACTAACATAATTGTAGGACTTTCTCAAGGACAATTCTAAGGAATTACACGCAGAATTTGGTATTGATGCAAAGTATTTAAGGTATCTTTCTCATTCTTGGAATCAGAGATTGAAAAGCAAGGATACTCAATAAGCCATTGATGGGGATATTGACCTTAGCAAAGTAAGGTAGGAGTTGAGGTAGAAAACAAAGACTGTGAACTAGGTCCCCAGATCTCTGTGAATGAATGTCTGTGTCCATGAATTGGAGGTGATGGAGACTAGGAGTAGAGAGCAGTAGAGACAGATCTTTTTTTTTTTTTTTTTTTTTAATGGAGTTTTACTCTTGTTGCCCACGTTGGAGGGCAATGGCGCTATCTCGGCTCACTATAACCTCCGCCTCCTGGGCTCAAGCGATTCCGCTGCCTCAGCCTCCCAAGTAGCAGGGATTACAGGCATGCACCACCATGCCCAGCCAATTTTTTGTATTTTTAGTAGAGATGGGATTTCTCCATGTCATGCTGGTCTCAAACTTCCAACCTCAGGTGATCTGCCCACCTCGGCCTCCCAAATTGCTGGGATTATAGGCATGAGCCACCCAGCCCGGCCAGAGACAGATCTTTTAAGCCTCTATAGTTAGTGTGTTATCTACTAGTTATTGTATTAGGCACTCAGATAAGCACAGAGAAATAAAATGTAGTCCCTGTCCATAAAGGGGGGTTCAATGTGATAGGGCAGACAGCTTTCTAAAGAAATGAATGTGATCCTTTTGCAGTTCATAAGCATGATGTTTGGGTTTTTCACGTGCATCTGTGAGAAGTACCTTCCTCAAACCCTGTTACAATGGTGGCTCACTTCTGTAATCCCAAAACTTTGGGAGGCCAAGATGGGTGGATCTCTTGAGGCCAGCAGTTTGAGACCAGCCTGGCCGACGTGGCAAAACCTGTCTACTAAAAATACAAAAATTAGCCAGTCCTGGTGGGCCACGCCCATAGTCCCAGCTACCTGGGAGGCTGAGGCCCAAGAATCACTTGAACCCAGGAGACTGAGGTTGCAGTGAGCCGAGATTGCATCATTGTGCTCCAGCCTGGGCCACAGAGCAAGTCTCTGTTTCAAAAACAACAATAACAACAAAGAAAGAAAAGAAAGAAAGAAAGAAAGAGAAAGAAAGAAAGAAAGAGAAAGAAAGAAAGAAAGAAAGAAAGAAAGAAAGAAAGAAAGAAAGAAATAGGAAAGAAAGAAAGGAAAGAAAGAAAGAATGAAAGAAAGAAAGAAAAAGAAAGAAGAAAGACAGACAGACCTTGGCTGGGCACAGTGGCTCACGCCTGTAATCCCAGCACTTTTGGGGGGATGAAGTGGGCAGATCATAAGGTCAGATGTTCAAGACCAGCCTGGCCAACATAGTGAAACCTTGTCTCTACTAAAAATACAACAATTAGCTGGGTGTGGTGGCATGTGCCTGTAGTCTCAGCTACTCTGGAGGCTGAGGCAGGAGAATCGCTTGGACTCAGGAAGTGGAGGTAGTGGTGAGGCAAGATTGTGCCACTGCATTCCAGCCTGGGCAACAAAGTGAGACTCTGTCTCAAAAAAAACAAGACAAAACAAAAAAACCTTCTTACAATGTCAGAACATTGGCACATTACCTATCTAACATTTAAAAAAGAAAGGGAGGAAACAAACAAATGAGTGCAATTCAATGATACACGTTTTATAATTAAATAAGCTCCGGGATCCCAAAAGGGGAAAGAATCAGTACATCACATGGAGGATACAGCGATCAAGAGAGCCTTTCGAGAGAGAGGTAACGTAAGACCTATTTGCTCTTGGATTCATTCTGACATTTTATTTGTAGCAACATTGGTAGTAGGAGTCCAGGTGCTGAAAAAGCTGTAACAACTATTTATGCTGATGGTGGCTATTCAGCCAAGTGTGAGATATGATAGAGACTGGAATTAAGTGGTTGACATAAGTTATCTAAAATAAGAGGCAGAGGCCAAGCACAGTGGCTTATGCCTGTAATCCCAGCATTTTGAGAGGCTGAGGCAGGCAGATCATGAGATCTAGAGTTTGAGAACAGCCTGGCCAATATGGTGAAGCCCCGACTTTACTAAAGATTCCCCAAAAATTAGCCAGGCATGGTAGCTGAGGCGGGAGAATCACTTGAACCCAGGAGGTGGAGGCTGCAGTGAGCTGAGATCGCGTCACTGCACTCCAGCCTGGGTGACAGAGCAAGATTCGGACTCAAAAAACCAAAAAACATTAAATACTTTCTTGAACAAATTTTCTTTTGCTTTTTTTCTCTCTCAGGTTATCTACCAGACCTAATTAAGCAAGCTTATCTTCTTCCAGGCTTCAACTACTACCTGAATTTCATTAACTTTCCACATTTATTTATCTTTAACCTCACTTTCATTCCTGAATTTCATTTGTATTTCCAACAATTTGCTGTTTGATTTTGACTGTGTCCTCCAATTACCTAGACTTTAAAATCAATATTTAGAAATTCAAACATATTTACCCAACCACTCACACTGACCTTACATTAAAATAAACACATGCCACAACTATTCTTTCTCTTACATATATTTTTGTATTTTGAGTATTGCCTCAGCAGCTACTCATATGACAAAGCTGGAAACAATGGCATCATCCCTAGTTCTTTTCTAATATTTCCTACATCTAATTGATTCCCCACATCCTGCTGATTTTACTTCTTTTCCACCTTCTTATGTGTGAGCGGATGCAAAACCTTCCTAACCAGTTTCTCTACTTCCTGCTATTCCAATTCATTCTTTGTATAATTGTCAGCTTTATATTTCCAAACACCTCGAGAACCTTCAAGAAAAATGTTTGCATTTCATAATAGGTCATAAATTAACTTAATCTTCTGAACTACGGTACAGAGGGATTTTGTGCCAACCTCCTGGGAATCACTTTATATAACAAACTACATCCATTTGAGTGGACAAACCCTTGGAGCAAGTCAGCTCAAGATGATGCAGCTTTATTAATCCTTGAAGTCCAATAGGAGATCCAGGATTTGGAAGGGAGATGGAGGTTTTTCAGAGAACGTGATGAGTTTACATAAGAAACAAACAACACAAAGGCAAACCAGATTATAGCACCTTCAAAGAACTGAAACAACTCATGCACGTTAAATATTTTAAGGTATATTAGTATGATTTTAGGGTCTTTGAGCTTCCTGTAGGAGGGGTGTGAAGTAAAAAGAAAAGAAATGAAAATGTAATTGTTATAGTACATATATGTTCTTTCTGTCTTTCTGAAACAATAATGCTATAATAAATGACTGGTGAAAGATGCATTCTTATCTCTGTGAAAACATCTCCCATTTCTAAGAGACTAGCTTGCTGGTGACTAGATCTTCGAAGACATACTTTGGTGCCCAGAAAGATACTTGATTAGCTAGACCAAGGGAACCAAGAAGGAGATTACATCCCTATGTTACTCTTATTAGTCTCTTTGCAGTTTGTACTTTCACTAGGCTACCTGTACTTAATTTGCTTCTTAAAATATGATGAAGACTGCAGAAAAAATATTATGACCATATTACAGGTAAAGCAACAAAGGTCCCAAAAAGATGGAGTGACTTAGCCAGGATCACAAAGCTAGTAAAAACTCATTTACTCTTTATGCCATTAACATATTAAGTCCTATCAAGTCAGGATTCTAAAACTATGGTTGAATTAATCAGAGTAAATATCTTTGTTTTTATTTTTTGAGACAGAGTCTCACTCTGATTGTACAGGGTCTGTTGTCTCAGCTCACTGCAACCTCTGCCTCCTGGGTTTAAGTGATTCTCCCACCTCAGCCTCCCAAGTAGCTGAGAGTACAGGCACCACCACCATGCCTGGCTAAGTTTTTGTATTTTTTTTAGTAGAGATGGTGTTTCATCATGTTGCCTAGGCTAGTTTTGAACTCCTGAGCTCAGGCAATCCACCCACCTCGGCCTCCCAAAGTGCTAAGATTACAGGTGTGTGCTATGTGCCTGGCCTACTTTTTGTGTTTTTCGTAGAGGCGGGGTTTCACCTGTTGGCCAGCTTGGTCTTGAACTGCTAACCTCAAGTGGTCCCCTGCTTCAGTCTCCCAAAGTGCTGGGATTACAGGCATAAGCCACCACGCCCTGCCTGCTATTTTTAAAAAATTTTCTTTAAGAGACAGAGTCTTGCTCTGTAGCACAAGCTGAATGCAGCCATGCAATCATAGCTCACTGTAACCTCAAACTCTCGGCAAAAGGGATCCTCCCACCTCGCCTTCTCAAGTAGTTAGCCCAGGCTGGTCTCAAACTCCTGGACTCAGGATTCTCCTACCTCTGCTTCCCTAAGTACTGGGATTACAGAGATGAGATACCACACCAGGCTCCAGAGTAAAAGTCTTTAAATGAAAGAGTCTGCAACAAAAGAGACTCTACAAAATCAGTTTACTGCTATGTTTTCTCTTTCTATTAATATTGTTTTGTTATACTTTCTGTGTCTACATTCTCATTCCATCATGAGCTCCTCGAGGACAGTGCTCAGGTGATATTTATCTCTGTCGTCTGACACTGTCACTGACACCATGCTTCTGGCATTTAGGCAGAAAAGGCTCAATAAAAATGTATTGAATCAAATAAACATTTGTAATTCACATGACAGACAAATGCCTGATGCCTAAGCAACTATTTATTTCTCCTTATCAATAAATGTCAGCATTGTTTTCTCCTTTCCTAGCTTTCTTTTTTATATTTTTTATTTATTTTTATTTTTTATTTTTCTCCTTTCCCTGCTTTCAGTTGAAAGCTGTAAAACCTAATGGTGACTGGCCAAGGAAATTTCCTTTTTTAAATTCAGAATTGGCAAACACACTGAAGACATGGTGATAATCTTAATATATCCCTCTTAGGAATGTGAGAAGTATTCAGAGCAAAGAATTAACTAACATATTTAGAGGTCAAAAAATTGATTTTAGTAAATAGGTATTTATTTTGGGGAGTAAAGAGATGGGAAGAATTAGAGAAAGATGAAAAGCAAAAACAAATAGCATATCAATAATGAGAAAATAACTGTTTTACAGCTGTGAGTTCCGACTAAAAGATAAGCAATGCTCTTAAAAAAAAAAAGAAAAAAAAAAGGGGGGGGGCCCGGAGTGGTGGCATACGCCTGTAATCTCAGCACTTTGGGAGGCTGAGACGGGTGAATCATCTGAGGTCAGGAGTTCAAGACTATCCTGGCCAACATGGTGAAACTGTCTCTAAAAAAAATAAAAATAAATTTTAAAAATAAAGAAAAATTAAAAAAAGATAAGCAATACTATTTTTTTGTAATATATTTCTAATATAGAATATTAAAAAAGACTTGTAGACCATGATATGTATTTTGTGGCAAAGATGTCATTTTTAGAAAGAAACATGTACAATTTTGCTTTCCGTTTTTAATGAATGAAGAAAGGTATTCCCTATCCTCTTTAACTGTCATCATTCCTCTAATCCAGGCTTGGGGAAAAGTAATATTTACAGGTTTGCAAGAAGACACCATCTTTAAGCAGCATTTAGGCACTTTTACAATACTGCCCAAATATTACAAGATAATATTATAAATTAATTTATATATTATGTAATATATTTATATATTTAATATATTAATTTTATATATTTAATAATATATAAATTAAATATATAAAAATTAATGTATTATATACATATATTTTAAAAAGTATAATTTTATAACATGGAAATCAACAATGAATGTCAATTTCACATTTTGACTGTCATCTGTGGCCTCTGAAGTCCCTCACTTAAACCACGGGGCCTCGGTTTTATTTTTTAAGACTATTAAAAAGGAGGATGGGGCTGGGAGTGGTAGCTCACACCTGTAATCCCAGCACTTTGGGAGGCCGATGTGGGAGGATCATTTGAGGTCAGCAGTTCAAGACCAGCCTTACCAACTCGGTGAAACTCTACTAAAAACAAAGTTAGCTGGACGTGGTGAGTATCTGCAGTCCCAGCTACTCGGGAGACTGAGGCAGGAAAATCTCTTGAATCTGGGAGGTGGAGTTTGCACTGAGCCGAGATCACACCACTGCCCTCCAGGCTGGGTGAGAGAACGAGACTTCCTCTCAAAAAAAAAAAAAAAAACCCGGAGGATGGTAGATGACTGTCCAGATACTTTCCAGCTTTGCCGCTATATGAACTATTCTTCTTCTTTAGTTTGTTTTCAGCATGGGTGCTTCTGGCACTTTTATCTACATTCCAGCCTCTGGAGCCTGGCTGCCTAGGGTAACAGGCGTTTGCCCAGAGCCCGTGGGGTGGCCTCACTTCGGGGGCGCGGGCAGATCGCTGGCTTCCACGCCTTGACTTTGGGATCGCAGGCGGGATCCTTTCCAGCCCAAGCTCCCCGCCCAGGCGCGCCACGCAGAGCCCCGCCCCACCCCACCGCCCCCTTCCGCCCCTGGGCAGCGATTTTTCCTATGAAATTGCGCAGAGCAGGGAGCGGGGCGGGGCCGGAGGGCCACGTGGCAAGACGGAGGCAGCTCCGCCCACCCGCTTCCTGAGCCGCTGCTCCTGGCCGCCCTCCTCTCTGCACACGTGGTGTCTCCGGTGCTGCCTCCCGCTCGCCCCGGACCCAGCGCCTGCAGTCATGGCTCCCGGCCAGCTCGGTGAGCCCCTAGCGGAGCGGCGCGGTCTGCGTCCCCGCTCCCGACCCCCATGCTCCCGCCATGGCGAATGCCGGCGGGACCTGGCATGGCAGGGACGGCGCTGCGGGACTGAAAGCCAATCCCCACCCCCTGGCCAGCCCCAGCCCGCGTGGGACCCGCTTTAGAGCAGCTCTCGGGTGTAGGACCTGGGAAGGCCCCTGCCAGGCCTGTGAACGCTGGGCCCCGGTGCTGGCCTTGCGATTCGAGACTCTCCTCCCCCAGACCCTCCCAAGGCCTTGCAGAACACAATGCAACAGTGTGCTGGGAGTCATGAAAAACAATGTCTTCTCTTTTCAGCCTTGTTCAGTGTCTCTGACAAAACCGGCCTTGTGGAATTTGCAAAGAACCTGACCTCTCTCGGTTTGAATCTGGTCGCTTCCGGAGGGACTGCAAAAGCTCTCAGGGATGCTGGTCTGGCAGTCAGGTAAGGCTCAGCTAGTCCCATCAGGAAAAAAGTGTGATCACATTAACCAGGAAGTGTTGTATTGCAGGCACCAGGAGCAGAATGCCTTATTTATTCCTTCCAGCAGCGCTGTGAGGTTGGCACACTACTTCCCCAGTTTGTGGAAGAGGAAAGTGAGGCTCAGAACTTTTAAGACCCTGGAAGGCCGGGTGCGGTGGCTCACATCTTTAATTCCAGCACTTTGGTAGGCCAAGGTGGGTGGATCACTTGAGGTCAGGAGTTCGAGACCAGCCTGACCAACATGGTGAAACCCAGTGTCTTAAAAAAAAAAAAAAAAGGTAGTCAAAATGGATCATAATTCTTAACATGTTAATATATACTTTTCTAGCATTTTTATAAGCATGTACTTTATTTCATAGCTTACACAGAAGATAGATGCAGTTTTGCTTCCTTCTTTATTTTTATATTTGTTTATTTGAGATGAAGTTTCGTTCTTGTTGCCCAGGCTGGAGTGCAGTGGCGCGATCTCGTCTCACTGCAGCCTCTGCCTCCTGGCTTCAAGCGATTTTCTTGCCTCAGCCTCCTGAGTAGCTGGGGTTACAGGTACCCACCACCATGCTCGGCTAATTTTTTTGCATTTTTTTTAGTAGAGACGGGGTTTCATCATGTTGGCCAGGCTGGTCTCAAACTCCCAACCTCAGGTGATCCACCCACCTCGGCTTCCTAAAGTGCTGGGATTACAAGCATGAGCCACTGCACCTGGCCAAGGATATTTTTAATGATTTTTGTTGTATACTGCCAAATTCTCAGTTGTATTTCTTGGTAATATTTAATTAGTATGGCATATGATTCAATTTCTAAATTCTCTGAAAATTATAAAACTAGTACTGGAATATTTACCAGCTTTTCTGAACATACAACAGGTAGGAATATGTTTTTTGGTTTTTTTAAGATTTTTTTTTTAAGAGATGGGGTCTTGCTGTGTTGCCCAGGCTGGAGTCCATTGGCTATTCACAGGCGCAATCCTGCTACTGATCAGCTTGGGAGTTCTGACCTGCCCCATTTCCGTCCTGGGCTGGTTCACCCCTCCTTAGGCAACCTGGTAGTCCCTGCTCCCGGGAGGTCACCATATTGATGCCAAACTTAGTGCAGACACCCAGTTGGCATAGCGCGCTACAGCCCAGAACTCCTGGACTCAAGCAATCCTCCTGCCTCAGCCTCCTGAGTAGCTGGGACTACAGGCACATGCCACCGCGCCTGGCAGGAAATAATGTTAAATAACATTTTTTTTTGAAAAGTAAATAGAATTTTACATAAGAAATCGAGTATAGTGGAAGACTGAAAAAAAATCAGAATTTTCTTGTTGAATTCAGGCTCAAAATCTTTTGAAATGAAAACAGTAGATGCTTTGAATAGTGTAAAGTAACAATTCAGCCATACCAGTAGTACTATTCTGTTGATCTGTTTTTCAGAGATGTCTCTGAGTTGACAGGATTTCCTGAAATGTTGGGGGGACGTGTGAAAACTTTGCATCCTGCAGTCCATGCTGGTAAGTGGTTGGTATCTTCAGTGTAAAACAGTGATTTTCAGGAATATTTTATTTGATAATATCCTAAAATTAAGGAAGAAAAAGGCTCAAGAGAAATTTACATATAAAGTTAATATTATGAAGTTGCTGCCACATTTCGTAAAACGTTAGAACCTGTTTAAAATCTGGCTTGTCTTATTACTTGATGAATTTAGATTGTTTTCTTCCACTTGGTATTAGTCCTGACCTAATACCTAATGTAGAGTCTGGTATTTCCTATGTGTTGCTGAAGATACTTAGATTTCATAATAGGAAAAGACTTTTACAATAATTCAAACTTAGAATAAAGCATCGCAGTGTAACTGACTTGCAAAAGAATTTTTCTTCAAAGTGCTTTACATTTGTTCACTCACCTGAGAATGAATTGTATATAAACCAAAATGGCAAGAAACTGATATACTTCTAGTTTGTCGGTTGTGGTACAATTTGAATAAAGCTGAATAGCTACAGATCATCAGACGAGCCATTGACTTACGGGAACACGTAGACCGTTCTGGAACTAGCAGCAGTTTTGTAAACTTCGTTTTACATTTTTTACATTTCATTGCTCATGGAAAGGATATCAAGTACTAAAGAAAAAATTTTTAAATATGTCTTTTTTTTTTGAGACAGGTTTACACTCTTGCCCAGGCTGGAGTGCAGTGGTACACTCTTGCCCAGGCTCAGCACAGCCTCTGCCTGCCTCCCAGGCTCAAGCAGTTCTCCCAACTCAGCCTCCCAAGTAGCTGAGACTACAGGCATGTGCCACCATGCCCAGCTAATTTTTGTTTTTTTAGAGACAGGGTCTCACTTTGTTGCCCAGGCTGGTCTCGAACTCCTGGGCTCAGGTGATCCTCTTGCCTTCCCCTCCCAAAGTGCTGGTATTACAGACGTGAGCCACTGTGAACAGCCAGATTTATCTGCTAATTCTAATTTTTTGTTTGATAACTCTTCAGCTATATGTTTGGTATTCTTTAATTAAGAATACTAAGCTGGGCATGGTGGCTCTAACCAGTAGTCCCAGCACTTTGAGAGTTGAGATAGGAGAATTGCTTGAGCCCAGGAGTTTAAGATCACCATGGGCAACATGGCAACTCCCCGCTTCTCTTTAAAAAATGAAATGACCAGCTGCAGGGGGTGGTGCATGCCTGTAGTCTCAGCTACTTGGGAGGCTGAGGTGGGTGGATTGATTGACCGTGGGAGGTGAGGGCTGTGGTGAGTCGTGATAATGCCACTGCACTCTAGCCTGGACGATAGAGCAAGACTGTCTCAAAAAAATTTTTTTCTTCAATCAAGAGGATTTCATTTGATGGAAGATATTATTGAAAGAAATTTTTTAATCTGACCTGTTTTTTGAACCTAATACTTTGTTTAACTTTGTTAAATTAGGAATCCTGGCTCGCAATATCCCAGAAGATAATGCTGACATGGCCAGACTTGATTTCAATCTTATAAGGTAAAAACCTGAAGCTGAACTTTTAACACATTTTGGACCAACGACAAAGACTATGACAAACCTGGTATCCTTGTTTTTTCTTACTCACTATAAACCTTTACTGTGTACCTTCTGTATGACTTTGTCTGTGTGTAAGCATTGCCAGATTTATATTACCAAAATACATACTTAAGTTTTTTAGGAAGTTACAATCTAAATCTTAGTATGTGTAGGTTGAGTATCCCTTATCTGAAATGCTTGGGACCCAGAACTGTTTTGGATTTCAGATTTTGTAATATTTGCGGATAATATCAACTGAGCATCCCTCAGAAATCCACAATGCTCCAGTAAGCATTTCCTTCGAGTGTCAGGTTGACACTCAAAAAGTTTCAGATTTTGGAGCATTTCAGATTTCAGGGATTATCAGCCTGCACAGCCAACTGAAGTTATTTGCATAAAGATACTGGCTTTTTCTTTTAAATATATATAACAGCTCTATTGAGATCTAATCCATGTACCATACAGTTCACCAGTTTAAAATGTATAAATCAGTGGTTCACAGAAGTTTTGCAACCATTACTGTGTTAGTCTATTCTGTGCTGCTATAAAGGAATACTTGAAGCTGGGTAATTTATGAAAATAGGTTTATTTTGGCTCATGGTTCTTCAGACTGTATGAGAAGCATGGTGCCAGCATCAGCTTCTGGTGAGGGCCTCAGTAAGCTTACAATCACAGTGGAAGGCAGAAGGGGAACTCACATCACATGATGTGAGAGGAAGCAAGAAAGAGGGAGAGGAAGAGTTGCCCGGCCCTTTAATTTTTTATTTTATTTTATTTTATTTTGAGACAGAGTCTCGCTCTGTTACCTAGGTTGGAGTTGAGTGGCACAATCATGGCTCACTACAACCTCTGCTTCCCGCATTCAAGCAATTCTCCTGCCTCAGCCTCCCTAGTAGATGAGACTACAAGGGTTCATCACCGTGCCTGGCTAATTTTTACTATTTTTTGTAGAGATTGGATTTCATCATGTTGGTCAGGCTGGTCCTGGAACTCCTGAACTCAAAGGGTCCTCCCGCTTAGCCTCCCAAAGTGGTGGAATTAGGTGTGAGCCACCGTGCCCAACCTGCCTGACTCTTTTAAACAACCAGCTCTACATGAACACAGAGTGAGGACTCATTATGGGGAGGGCACCAAGCCATTCATAAGGGATCTGCCCCCAGGCCCCAATCAACTTCCACCAGGCCCCACCTCCAGCACTGGGGATCACATTTCAAAATGAAATTTGGAGAGGACACACATCAAACCATATTAATTGCCACATCCAATTTTCGAACGTATTCATCACCTCCACCCCAAACCCTATACCCATATGCATTTATTCTCCATTTCCCCAGCACCCTCCAGCCTTGGCAACCATGAATTATTCTGTCTCTGATTTGCCTGTATTGGACATTTTCATATAAATGGAATCCAACAGCATATAGTGGTTTTGTTCCTGGCTTCTTTCACTTAGCGTGTTTTCAAGGCCTATCCGTGTTAGAGCATAGTATCAGTACTTCATTTCCTTTTCAGTGCTGAAAAATAATCCACTGTGTGGTCATACCCTGTTTTTATTTATGAGCTCATTTGTTGATGGACATTTGAGTTGTTTCTGCTTTTTGAACATTGTGAATAACGCAGCTATAAATATTTGCATACAAGTGTTTGTGTGGACATATATATTCATTTCATCGGGGTGCCTAGCTAGGAGTGGAATTCCTTGGTCGTATGGTAACTATGTTGAACTTTTGAGGAACTGGGACCCTGTATTTCAGGGCGCTGCACCGTTTTACATTGCCAGCAGCAGTGTGCTGGTTGGGCTTCCAGTTCTCCACATTCTCATCAACATTCTGTCTTTTTGACTCTAGTCATTCTAAGGGGTTGTGAAGCGGCATCTCATTGTGGTTATAATTTGCTTGCCAAATAATGTGAAACATCTTTGCATGTGCTTCCTAGCCAGTTGTGTGCTTTCTTTGGAGAAATGTCTGTTCAGATCCTTTGCCCGTTTTTAGTTGAGTTACTTATCTGTTTATTATTGAGTTGTAAGTTTCCTCTCATTCTGTGGATTGTGTTAGCATTTCTTGATGGTGTACTTTGAGTGTCATGACCTTTTTTTTTTTTTTTTTTTTTGTTTTGGAGACAGTCTTATTCTGTCACCCAGGCTGGAGTACAGTGGTGTGATTTTGGCTCACTACACTACAACCTCCCCATCCTGGATTCAAGCGATTCTCCTGCCTCGGCCTCCCTAGCAGCTGGGATTACAGGTGCATGCCACCCCACTTGGCTAATATTTTTGTATTTTTAGTGGAAACGGGTTTTCACCGTGTTGGCCAGGCTGGTCTGGAACTCCTGACCTCAGGTGATCCACCTTCCTTGGCCTCCCAAAGTGCTGGGATTACAGGCATGAGCTACCGTTCCCTGCCCACAAGTTTTAAATTTTGATGATGTCCAGTTTATTTTTTCTTTTGTGGCTTGTGATAATGGTGTCATATCTAAGAAACTATTGCCTAATCCTGGGTGATAAAGAATTTTTTTTTTTTTTGAGATGGAGTTTTGTTCTTGTTGCCCAGGCTGGAGTAGAGTGGCATGATCTCGGCTCACTGCAACCTCTACCTCCCAGGTTGAAGCAATTCTCCTGCCTCAGCCTCCTGAGTAGCTAGGATTAACAGGTGCCCACCACCACACCTGACTAATTGTTTTGTGTTTTTCGTAGAGACAGGGTTTCACCATGTTGGCCAGGCTGGTCTTAAACTCCTGACCTCAGGTGGCCCGCCCACATCGGCCTCCCAAAGTGCTGGGATTACAAGCGTGAGCCACCGCACCTGGCCTGTGTATGTTTTCTTTTAAGAATTATTTTAGTGTTAGCTCTTATACTTCAGTATGGTTCATTTTAAATTATTTTTTATATGTAGATACAAAATAGAGGTCTTACTTTATTTTGTATGTGGCTGTCCATGTGGATGTCTTGGCATCATTTGTTGAAAAGACTGTTCTTTGCCCCCATTAAATGGTGTTGGCACCCTTGGCCTACGTGCTTGTTGTGATTCCAGTACTACATCATGAGTATAGGAAACTTTGAAATCAGGAAATGTGAGTCCTCCAACTTCATTTTTCTTTTCTTTTTCTTTTTTGAGATAGAGTCTTACTGTATTGCTCAGGCTGGAGTGCAATGGCGCCATCTCGGTTCACTGCAACCCCTGCCTCCCAGGTTCAACTGATTTTCTTGCCTCAGTCTCCCAAGTAGCTGGGATTACAGGCCTGTGCCACCACACCCAGCTAATTTTTTTTTTTTTTTCTTGAGACGGAGTTTCGCTCTTGTTACCCAGGCTGGAGTGCAATGGCACGATCTCGGCTCACCGCAACCTCCGCCTCCTGGGTTCAGGCAATTCTCCTGCCTCAGCCTCCTGAATAGCTGAGATTACAGGCACACGCCACCATGCCCAGCTAATTTTTTGTATTTTTAGTAGAGACGGGGTTCCACCATGTTGACCAGGTTGGTCTCGATCTCTTGACCTCGTGATCCACCTGCCTTGGCCTCCCAAAGTGTTGGGATTACAGGCTTGAGCCACCGTGTCCGGCCTTAATTTTGTATTTTTAGTAGAGATCGGGTTTCCTTATGTTGTCAGGCTGGTCTCAAACTCCTGACCTCAGGGAATCCACCTGCCTTGGCCTCACAAAGTGAGATTACAGGCATGAGCCACCAAACCTGGTCCAATTTCGTTTTTCTTATTCAACATTGCTTTGACTCTTTAGGGTCCGTTGCATTTCCACATGATTTTTAGAATCAGCTTGTCCATTTCTGCAAAACATCACAGTTGGAATTTTCGTAGGGATTGTGTTGAATCTGTAGATCAATTAGGGAAATGTTGCTATCCTAAGAATATTAAATCTTCTAGTCCTTGAACATGGAGTGTCTTTCTATTCATTTAAATTCTCTTCAATTTCTTTTAACATTGTCTGTGAAGTAGAATTGTTTCTTAAATTTTTTCTCATTCATTGCTAACGTATATTTTAATACAATTGATTTTTGTATATTGATCATATATCCTGCAGCTTTCCTAAACTCATTTATTCGTGCTAAGAAGTTATTTTTTGTGAGTTCCTTAGGATTTTCTGTATACTAGATGATATCATCCGCAAATAGAAATAACTACACTGTTTTCTTTCCAGTCCTGATAGCTTGTATTTTATTTGCTAATTGCCCTGGCTAGAACTTCAAGTACAGTGTTCAGTAGAAGTGGTAAGAATGGACATTCTTGTGTTTCTTTTTTGAAATGGAATTTCACTCTTGTCACCCAGGCTGGAGTGCAATTGTGTGATCTTGGCTCACTGCAACCTCCGCCTCCCAGTTTCAAGCGATTCTTCTGCCTCAGTCTCCCAAGTAGCTGGGATTACAGGCGCGTGCCACCTTCCCCTGTATAAAAACAGCCTACTATTTTTAGTAGGGACACGATTTCACCATGTGAAAGACCAGACTGGTCTCAAACTCCTGACCTCAGGTGATCTGCCTGCCTCGGCCTCCCAAAGTGCTGGGAAGTGTGTGCCACCACACCCGGCTTCTTGTCTTGTTTCTGAGTTTAGGAGAAAGGTATTTAGTCTTTCACCATCAAGTATGATGTTAGCTGTGAGTTTTTCTTACACTTTGTCATGTTCAGTAAGTTCCCTTCTATTTTTAATTTGTTGAGTGTTTTTATATGAATAGCTGTTGAATTTTGTAAATGCTTTTTGTACATCTATTGAGATGATCAGATGGTCTTTGCATTTTTCTAGGTTCAATTTATTAGTGTTTTGTTTAGGGTTTTTTTTGTGTCAAGATACCTAAGAGATACTGGTCTCTAGTTTTCTTGTGACATTTGTCTGGTTTTAGTAGGAGGGCATAGACTTAATAAAGATGGGCTTCAAAGTGTTTCCCTTCCTCTTGTTTTTCTGTTTTTTTATTTTTTATTTTTTTAATTAGTTTTCAGCAATTAGACTTGTTTCACCAGGGAGCCTGTCCCACAGCTCCTCACACTACAGTCCTAGGGATGGAACTGTACTTCACTGATGGTTAATTTTAGATTACTTCTGTATTTAATTTAATTTTTTTTTTTTTTTTTTTTTCTTGAGAGACGGAGTCTCACTCTCCCCCAGGCTGGAATGCAGTGGCATGATCTGGGCTCACTGTAACCTCCACTTCCCAGGTTTGAGCAATTCTCTTGCCTCAGCCTCCTGAATAGCTGGAATTACAGGTGGACATCACCACACTGGGCTAATATTTGTATTTTTAGTAGAGACAGGGTTTCACCATATTGGTCAGACTGGTCTCGAACTACTGACCTCGTGATCCACCTACGTTAGCCTCCCAAAGTACTGGGATTACAGGTGTGAGCCACCATACTCAGCCTACCTCTGTATTTTAAATTAATCTTTTGGCATTCCTGCTACCATCATTTTTATGACCTCTCCGAAGGCAAAACAGATGTCTCACCCTTAGAATGCACCAATATTTTTCGTCATTGTACCAATCCACTGGAAAAAGAATCTAAATTCTAATGTCCTGGATAATAGTGATCACATTCCAAAATGAGGATGTTATCTGTCATCTTGTGCTTTATACTTCTGTTAAAATGGCTTGGTGGTGCTGGGTAGCTAAGGTTATGCAGGCAGTAGCATAGCAGTGTGGCGTGGAGAGAGGGAGTACTGTGTAGCCAGCTCCAGAGAGCACCTGCTGACTAAATTACCTCTGCTCTACCCCAGCAGGACACCCTGATTTTTTTTTTTTTTTTTTGAGACAGAGTTTTTTTTTGCTCTTGTTACCCAGGCTGGAGTGCAATGGCGCGATCTCGGCTCATCGCAACCTCCGCCTCCTGGGTTCAGGCAATTCTCCTGCCTCAGCCTCCTGAGTAGCTGGGATTACAGGCACGTGCCACCATGCCCAGCTAATTTTTTGTATTTTTAGTAGAGACGGGGTTTCACTATGTTGACCGGGATGGTCTCGATCTCTTGACCTCGTGATCCACCCGCCTCGGCCTCCCAAAGTGCTGGGATTACAGGCTTGAGCCACCGCGCCCGGCTACACCCTGATTTTTTAACACGCTCTTTAGAATTCTAAAAGGTCAGGCTCACCGTTAATATTTTAGTTCTGTGTGGCTTTTGGTCACATTAAAAATACTGGCTTGAGCGCCGGGCGCGGTGGCTCAAGCCTGTAATCCCAGCACTTTGGGAGGCCGAGGCGGGTGGATCACGAGGTCGAGAGATCGAGACCATCCTGGTCAACATGGTGAAACCCCGTCTCTACTAAAAGTGCAAAAAATTAGCTGGGCATGGTGGCGCGTGCCTGTAATCCCAGCTACGCAGGAGGCTGAGGCAGGAGAATTGCCTGAGCCCAGGAGGTGGAGGTTGCGGTGAGCCGAGATCGCGCCATTGCACTCCAGCCTGGGTAACAAGGGCGAAACTCCGTCTCAAAAAAAAAAAAAAAAAAAAAAAAAACTGGCTTGTTTTTTCCCCTAGATAGCTGTAAATCACGTGAGTGGAGTTTTTAGTGACAGCCAAATTTGTCTCTTTTAGAGTTGTTGCCTGCAATCTCTATCCCTTTGTGAAGACAGTGGCTTCTCCAGGTGTAACTGTTGAGGAGGCTGTGGAGCAAATTGACATTGGTAAGTCAGAAAAACCATTTTAGAAGACTGAGAGAGGAGAGGATTGTTTAAATTTTAATGAGATTTCACTTTGACTTTGATTATTGAGGAAATAGATACTTCTACTGGATTTTGTTTGGGGATTACTATAATTCATTTATCTTTTCTAAGCTATTATTTTTTGTGCAGAAATTCATCCAGGTTATTTCCTGATTTTTTTTTTTTTTTTTTGAGACAAGTCTTGTTCTTTTGCCCAGGCTGGAGTGCAGTGGCACAGTTCCGGCTCGCTGCAACCTCCACTTCCTGGGCTCAAGTGATTTTCCTGCTTCAGTCTCCTGAGTAACTGGGATTACAGGCACACATCCTCATGCCTGGCTAATTTTTTTTTGTATTCTTAGTAGAGACGGGGTTTCGCCATGTTGGCCAGGATGGTTTCGAACTCCGGACCTCAGGTGATCCACCTGCCTCAGCCTCCCAAACTTCTGGGATTACATGTGTGAGTCACCACGCCCAGCTTATTTTTCTGATTTTTAAGTCAAGAATTAAAATGAAAGTACATGCATAGTGGCTTTATTTGAAAGAGGTTCATAAGCTGTCAGGGACATACAAAATCAATACATCTTTTGTTCTTCAAAGGTGGAGTAACGTTACTGAGAGCTGCAGCCAAAAACCACGCCCGAGTGACAGTGGTGTGTGAACCTGAGGACTATGTGGCAGTGTCCACAGAGATGCAGAGCTCCGAGAGCAAGGACACCTCCTTGGAGACTAGACGCCAGTTAGCCTTGAAGGTGGGATGCACATTCATGATATTGTAAGTTACATCCATGGAGTGCCATGTTTGCCAAACCAAGCAGTATTCAGTTATTGGTAGATTGCATCACCTACCAAAGCTCTGCTCAGAGCTGCTATCCTTTTGTTAAAAATAGAGAGACCAGCTATAACAGGTATTCTGTCAAAGCCATTGAAAGACGGCTGAGTGCAGAGGCTCACGTCTGTAATCCCAGCACTTTGGGAAGCTGAGGTGGGCGGATCACCTGAGGTCAGGAGTTTGAGACCAGCTTGGCCAACATGGTGAAGCCCTGTTTCTACTAAAAATATAACAATTAGCCAGGTGTGGTGGCATTGCTCCTGTGGTCCCAGCTACTTGGGAGACTGAGGCAGGAGAATCACTTGAACCGAGGAGGCGGAGGTTGCAGTGAGCCGAGATCGAGCCTCTGCACCCCAGCCTAGCAGCAGAATGAGACTCTCTCTCAAAAAAAAATATTGAAAAATTTGGAAAGGGGTAATTTGTTGGGCCGTTCAGTTCTTTGGTGTCATTCATGTGTGTATGTGTTGTGCAGCCACCAAATAGCACTGAATGGTGAGGACATCTTGTTTGCCATGGACCTAGAAAACTGTCCCCACTTTGGAAAGTGCTGCTAGTGTCTCACAAAACTTCCGCTCTTTGTAGGCATTCACTCATACGGCACAATACGATGAAGCAATTTCAGATTATTTCAGGAAACAGTACAGCAAAGGCATATCTCAGATGCCCTTGCGGTATGGAATGAACCCTCATCAGACCCCTGCCCAGCTGTACACACTGAAGCCCAAGCTTCCCATCACAGGTAAAGCCTGAGCGTTCCGTGGCGCGGTTTGTAGTGTTTGGAGACGTGTGTGATTCTCTGTTGCGTCTGATGTGGTTCACATTTAGAAGATGATACGTTCCATAGTGCCTATTTGGTTTGAGATGCCATTTGGACCTAAGAGTACAGATGTTGAGGTAGTCTGGAGTTCTGTAAAGATGTCATGAGGGAGATGGAGATTGGAATGTCTCTGCCATGTAGATGTTTTCTAAAGACATGAGACAGGATGGGATGGCCTGGGCTTCATAGAGAGGAGGATCAAGAATAGTTTGCGGTACTTCTAGGGTTGGTGGGTATACAGTGCACGAACCAGCAGAAGAAAACTTGTGCGATTCTAGCCTTTTTGAATGCATTTGAGAACAGAAAAGGGACTCTTTGTTTTGCACATGTTGTAAGAAGAAGCAATTTCCTTGTAATGTTGGATCTAGTAGCCCAGTTGAAGTGGGCCAAAGGAGAACTGTGATGTTAAGAACTAACAATGAAGAAGACATTTCTTGGTGGCACGTGCCTGTTGGATACCAGCCCCAACCCCATACGTGGGTACCTGTACTCCTGGCGGTGACCAGGGATTGAGGAAAGGAAATAATGACAGAATTTACAGCATGGGAACCTCGTGGGCCCCACGCTCTGGGCTCCAAACACTTTCATTATGTGCGTAATGTCACTGATCTTATGGACGTGGAAAGGGAGGTTGAAGGGGTAGGTAAGATGGCGGGGAGCACTTGAGATCCTTCTAAGACACGCTAAACTCGTACTCGGAGTTTATCAGTGATATCAGGGTGCAGCTGCATCAGAAGTATAGCGGATGAGGAGCCACCCGGTCTGAGCACACCCAGTGCATCGAGGGGCTGTTATCTCTCCGTATTCCGAAAACCTAGGCAGAGCCTGAGGTGTTCCCTGATCTCTGCCCTTCAGGTCTTCTCTCCTCCTTGCCAGCTCCCGTCTGCAAAGACCCTCCCGGATCTTGTGAGCAGAGTTGCCTCCCTTCTCAGAGATCTTTGCACAAGCCCTCTTTATGAGACCCTCATGCAGTCTCCATGTTGAGAAGGCATTCGTGGGACCAGAGTGGTATTCGTGGGACCTCTGTAACCACCCTGCGGTGTTCCCGGTGTTACTGCGCTCTCAGATGGTTTTTACCTTAGGCTTCCTGTTGCCGCTTGATTTCCAATTAACTGCGCCAGTGATATAGATTAGTTCAGTGTATAAACTTCAGTGTACGCTGAGCCAAGCAAGTTTATAATTATTTAGCTAGAATTAACATACGTCTCCCCTGGCCATCTTGACCCACACACGCCTGCAGTCCCAGCTACTCAGGAGGCTGAGGCAAGAGAATCGCTTGAACTCAGAGGGGGAGGTTGCAGTGAGCCTAGATGGTGCCACTGTATTCCAGCCTGGGTGACGGAGAGAGTGAGACTCTGTCTCAAAAAATCAGAAAAAGAAAAAAAAAAAAAAAGAGAGAGATATCTGTGAACAGAGAGATTAGGACTTCCCATGGGTTTGTAGAGTTATCAGAGGGTTTTTAAATTTGTGTCCTGTTTTGTTCCAAAGGTGGGCTGTGAGAGCCTGTTCTGCTCTGGTACAAGGGAGAGTGGGGACAGAGACACAGGTGAGAGCCCCAGGCATACAGGCCTTGGAAGCACTGCTGGGTCAGCTGGCCTTGGGTGAGAGCAAGGGCAGCCTCCTTCTTGCCTGGAGCACGTGGATCAGCATTTGGTGGGAGGTACAACCTGGGCTTCCTTTCGCGATCACCAGCTGAGAGTGGGAGAAGAATCTGAAATAGTCTTCATGTTTAGTAGATTCCTACATTCTATTCCACCTCAGCTAGATTTTTTTTTTTTTTTTTTTTTTGATTAAGATGATGGAGTCTCACTCTATCACCCAGGCTGGAGTGCAGTGGTGCGATCTTGGGTTCAAGCTGTTCTCCTGCTTCAACCTCCCGAGTAGCTGGGATTACAGGTGTGCACCACCATGCCTGGTACAGTCGGAGTTTCACCATGTTGGCCAGGCTGGTCTCAATCTCCTGACCTTGTGATCTGCCCACCTCGGCCTCCCAAAGTACTGGGATTACAGGTGTGAGCCACCACACCTGGACTCATACATTTTGACGCTAACACTTCCCAAGTCCCCACAGACACCCTGTAAAGTCCCCTAGACTGAAATAATCTTAATTAATTTGTTTTCTCTCTTGGCCTTTCTGTGTTTCGCAGCACGGTAATCTTTTAAAAATGTAATCAGATGATGTCAGACCCTACTTAAAACCATTGCTTGCCTTTTTGTTTTGTTTATTTTTTGAGAGGGAATCTTGCTCTGTCGTGGATGCTGGAGTGCAGTGGCTCCTTCTCGGCCCACTGTAACCTCCGCCTCCCAGGTTCAAGCAGTTCTCCTGCCTCAGCCTCCCGAGTAGCTGGGACTACATGCGCACACCACCACGCCCAGCTAATTTTTGTATTTTTAGTAGAGATGGGGTTTCACCGTGTTGCCCAGGCTAGTCTCAAACTCCTGAGCTCAGGGAGTCTGCCCGCCTCGGCCTCCCAGAGTGCTAGCATTACAGGTGTGAACCACCTCGCCTGGCCTCCTTGGCTTTTCTTAAGCACCTTGCCCTGCCCACAAACCCTGTGCCGCCTGCCTCCCTCCCATCTGCTCTGTCTGCAGCTCTCCCTGCCACTGCTCCCAGGGCATCTCCAGTGGGCCCAGCTCCTTCCACTCCAGCGGCTCTGGCTCCTTGTCCCCTTCACCCAGAATTCTCCCCTCTGCCCTTCACGATCCTGGTTTCTTGTCATTCAGGCCTCACCTTCTTAGAGAAACCTTCCTTGACCACTTAGACCGAAGTAGCTGCCCGTTAGGCTTTCACCCTGTCATCCCGTTTTGCTGCACATGATGTTTCTGTTCAGTCTGTTAAAGTTGTCTTCCCCTCATTAGAATGTCAGCTTTTTTTTTTTTTTTTTTTTTTAAGACAGAGTTTCACTCTTGTTGCCCAGGCTGCAGTGCAATGGCGCGATCTAAGCTCACTGCAACCTCTTCCTCCCGGGTTCAAGTGATTCTCCTGCCTCAGTCCCTCAAGTAGCTGGGAATACAGGTGCCTGCCATCACACCTGGCTAATTTTGTACTTTTAGTAGAGATGGGGCTTCATTTTGTTGGCCAAGCTGGTCTCGAACTCCTGACCTCAGGTGATCCACTGCCTCAACCTCCCAAAGTGTTGGGATTACAGGCATGAGCCACCGCGCCCGGCCAGGATGTTAGCTTCTGAGAGCAGAAGCTGCATCTGTTTTTATTCGTTGCTGAATCCCCCTGCTTAGAAGCCTGCTTGGCACATTCCCTAAATGTTTACTGAATGAATAATTAGAAACCTGACATTTTACACAAATTTTTACTTCTAGGACTTGAAACAGATTGGTCTGCTGTTACATCTGAGATGTTTCCTGCTTGTAGTTTATGTTCTCCATGAAGATTCTGAGGCAAAAAAAAATGACCCACATGTACCTTCAGTTCCCATGCTTTTCATTTTCCAAAGCCTTTTCATTGGACTGTATAAAAATCTTCACTGTTCCTTAGTTAGACTGTGTGTGTGTTTCCTTCTTTTGAAGTTTAAAGTATTGTTTGTGGTAAACATGGCAGAGGCAGCCCCAGACACATAAATAAGCGTTTCTTGTGCGAGATTCCCACAGTTTCTCCCCAACATGGGCTTTTTTCCACAGCAGAAGAGGCACTTTGCCTTTTCATATGGTTTGAGTATTTGGCAGTGATGTTATTACAAACTGTACAGTTGTATTTGTATCTAAAACAAAATTGAAGCAAGAACAAAGATGGGGCTGTGTGAGTGTGTGTATGTGTCTGAGATTTTAATGATTGGTTTGCTTATGATCGGAAACAAGATTCCTGTTTATTTCAGCTATTTACTAGATTAAGCAACTTTCAGCATTTATGTGACACTTTACATTTTGCTTATTAATGTCTTTGAAAATTTGGTTTTTGAAGGGGAACCAGATACTGGTTTTTTTGGGGGATGGGGGACAGAGTCTCACTCTGTTGCTCAGGCTGGAGTGCAGTGGCATGATCTCTGCTCACTGCAACCTCTGCCTCCCGGGTTCTAGCAATTCTCCTGCCTCAGCCTCCTGAGTAGCTAGACTACAGGCACATGCCGCTACGCCTGGCTAATTTTTTGTATTTTAGTAGAGATGGGGTTTCACCGTGTTGCCCAGGCTGGTCTCGAACTCCAGAGCTCAGGCAATCCACCCACCTTGGCCTCCCAAAGTGCTAGGATTACAAGTGTGAGCCACCACACCTGGCCACGCCTTTTTTTTTTTTTTGAGGTAGAGTCTTGCTCTGTTGCTCAGGCTGGAGTGCAGTGGCACATTCTTGGCTCACTGCAACCTCTGCCTCCTGGATTCAGGCTATTCTTCTGCCTCTAGTTGGGATTACATGTATATACCCCTATACACAGCTAATTTTTGTATTTTTAGTAGAGACGGGGTTTCACTGTGTTAACCAGGCTGGTCTTGAACTCCCGACCTCGGGTGATCCACCTGCCTTGGCCTCCCAAAATGTTGGGATTCCAGGCATGAGCCACTGTACCTGGCCACATGCTCTTAACGATGAGATGTTTCAGAAAGCAAAAGTTTTCTCCCACTTACCAACCTTAGCCTAAACCATCTGTGAGGAGTTATACATATAGTGTTTTGTTTTGTTTTTCTTTTCAAAGATGGGGTTTCACCATGTCAGCCAGGATGGTCTCGACCTTCTGACCTTGTGATCTGCCCGCCTTGGCCTCCCAAAGTGCTGGGATTACAGTTGTGAGCCACCGCTCGCAGCCCAGTGTTTTCTTTTATTTTTCATGTTGTATGCTTTAAGGGATATTTTACTTTTATCGTTTACTATTTATTGCCTAGTTTGTTTCTTCTCTGCCTCCATAAATTTCATGAGGACAGTGATTTTGACTTGATTTTTGGTTGGGGGAATTATTTTTTTCAAGTTCTTTTGAAAATGGGCTTTATTTTTTTAGAGTAGTTACAGGTTTAGAGAAAAAATACACAATGATTTTAGGGAATTCCCGTGTACATCCTCTTCCCCACAGTTCCTCCTCCTACCGTCATGCATTAGTGTGGTATGTTTGTTACAACTGATGACTGGATTTCGATTCATCGTTATTAACTAAGATTCACAGTTTAACATTCATTCTTTGTGTTGTACCTTCTGTGTATTGGGAAAAATGCATAGTATCACGTATCCCCCATTACAGTATCACGCAGAAGAGTTCCCATGCCCTACAACTCCTGTGTGCTCCTCCTCCTCATCTCTCCTTTCCCTCCTCCCCAGCCCTTGGCAGCCACCATCATCTTTTTCTCTTTTCTTTTGACTCTGTACCTATTTCCAGAATGTCAAACAGTTGGGATCATACAGTATGGAGCCCTTTTGGACACTTTCACATGACAACATGCATTAAGTCCATTGATGAGGGATATCAAAACCTCAAGGACAATTTGTGGTAGTTTATGAACAAAATGGCTATAATCATTTGTATTTAAGTGTTTAACTCATTTTAATAAATACCTAATATTTTCTTTTATTTTATACTATTTATTGCCTGTTTTTTTAATTTGCCGCCCCAGTAAGCTCCATAAGGACAGTGACTTTTTTTTTTTAAGGGGGTACTAGGGACAGTTTTTTTTTTTTTTTTAATTGATGTATTCGGAATACCTAGAACAGTGCTTAACAGCATAGTAGGCATTCAGTAAATATTTGGCAAGATCTTTGAAAACTATCTTAACCCTCTGGGGCAGTGGCTCACGCCTGTAGTCCTAGCATTTTGGGAGGCTGAGGAGGGCGGATCACCTGAGGTCAGGAGTTCCAGACCAGCCTGGCCAACATGGTGAAACCTTGTCTCTACTAAAAATACAAAAGTAGGGTGTGGTGGCACACGCCTGTAGTCCCAGCTACTCGGGAGACTGAGGCAGGAGAATTGCTTAAACCCAGGAAGTGGAGAGGTTGCAGTGAGAGAGATCACACCACTGCACTCCAGCCTGGGAGACAGAGCAAGACTCTGTCTCAAAAAAAAAAAAAAAAACAACCCCAAAACCATCAACTCATGAAGGACATAAAATTAGAAATTTTTGTTTTTAGTTACTGCAGGCCCACCATTTCTTTCTGTGTGCTGATATGTTTATTCACAAGAGATATTAGCTCCTAAAAGAATTCCGCCAATGTTAAGAAATTAGCTAATGGAAAACTCTGAAGTTGCAATCTTTTAACTACAATTCCACTTTAGGCAGAGTCTGCTGAGTTTACCATAAAAGAAGAAAAAAAACCACATTATTTCCTCTCCTCTTCTCCCACCCACAGCTGTTGCTTTAGCTTGTAATATAATTTCTTAAATCAATAAGGTTTATAACTCAAATTTTGTACTGCCTCTGTAATTCCCTTAATTGTTTAATCTTAGTTTTGTCTTTACACGAATCCCTAACTGATAACAAGTCTTGTCATAATGTCTGTCATCCCGAAATCTCTATGATGGATTTATTTCTAGACTGGCTAGATCCAGTCCTCTAGTTGTGGCGCTCACTCGCAAGTGCACGTGCACCCATGTGTGTGTGCGTGTGTGTGTGTGTGTGTGTGTGTTCATGTGCACATGCTTTTTTTTTTAATGATGGTCTCAGGCTCAGTTGCTTTGTTCTTTATCATCAAGATTTTATGTTGGTGTGTATCTGTTTGCCTCTTAATTATACTTAAAACATTTGTGTAGTCATGTTAATTTGTGAAACATGTGCATACATCTGACCTTACTGATCCTGCTTAGTAATGTGAGCGTATATTTTTACCTTCAGTTCTAAATGGAGCCCCTGGGTTTATAAACCTGTGCGATGCTTTGAACGCCTGGCAGCTGGTGAAGGAACTCAAAGAGGCGTTAGGTATTCCAGCCGCTGCGTCTTTCAAACACGTCAGCCCAGCAGGTAAAGCTCTGCGCTCTGGAACACCGCGGAATTGTTTGAAAGGCATTTCTTCTTAAAGTTTTTTGAATATTAACCAATTCTAATGTGAATATAGACATTGTATGAAGGCTGAATGTCACTTGTTAACAGTATCAATGTAATAATATAAAATCTGATCACACACACATGCATACATACACAGAATTGTGTAATATTGTTAGGAAAATGAGGCAGGAATTTTTTTGCAGGATGGAAACATGAAAGTTTAGAAAATAAAAGTAAAATGTCCAGATGCAATAGACTAAAATAAATCTTTCCCACATTTGAAAATGTAACTGAGTAAACATAAAGAAGAATTTGTTTTTCTGACTCTTCATTTGAAACCTTTTTTTTTTTTTTTTTTTTTTTTTAAGACAAGGTTTCACCATGTTGGTCAGGCTGGTCTCGAATTCCTGACCTCCAGTGATCCACCCACCTCAGCCTCCCAAAGTGCTGGGATTACAGGCGTGAGCCACCGCGCCCAGCTTATCTGAAACTTTTTATAGTCATTGTATGAGACACTTTTTTTGCCTCTGCGTTTAAATCATTAATTCAGCAATCAAGTTGTCTGTACACCACATCTGTTGACAGTCCAGCACATGATTTGTTCTCAGATGTTTATTGGATGTTAAAGTGATGGGAGTGGGGAAGAAATAAATGATGTGTGATATCAAAGTGATACCAAGCAGAACAGGAGAAAGAGTGAGTCCGTAATGAAGTAAACGAGCTTCACGTGCACGCTGGGTGCTGTCAAGCTTCAGTGACTCGGAACCCAGAGAGGAGACTTCCATCACGCTGCTCCCACGACTGTATTTTTAGCATTTAATTATCTGGCTAAATAGATTTCTGTTTAATTTCGCACAGGCACTAGAAAATACGCTGTATAGACTGGATGATAAGAAAAATGTCTTAATTTAGGAGTTGACAAGTAGTAACTTTAGCTTTTTTGGTGTATTATTTTACTGTTTTCTAACCAGGTGCCGCTGTTGGAATTCCACTCAGTGAAGATGAGGCCAGAGTCTGCATGGTCTTTGATCTCTATAAAACCCTTACACCCATTTCAACAGCGTACGCTAGAGCAAGAGGTCAGACTAATAGGGCTTTTTGATTTTGGGGGAGAAACAAAAAGCAATAGAAACAAAAATCCGAATAGAATAAAAAGGCTAGAATAAAGAAAAATTATATAGATATTCTATATAATATATAGATGAAATTAAGGACTTATATCTCTGTATAAATGTATAGTTACTCTATATAATATAGTTTGAATAAAAGAACCTTTGTTTTATTATAGAGTTTCCAATTTAATGTGTTTTATTAATATTCGAGAATGATTATATGAATTCCTCAAAATACATTCATTTATAAAAGTTCATATTAGGTCGGGCACAGTGGCTCACTCCTGTAATCCCAGCACTTTGGGAGGCTGAGGTGGGTGGATCATGAGGTCAAGAGATCGAGACTGTCCTGGCCAACATGGTGAAACCCTATCTCTACTAAAAATACAAAAATTAGCTGGACGTGGTGGTACAGCTGTAGTCCCAGCTACTTGGGAGGCTGAGGCAGGAAAATCACTTGAACTCAGGAGGTGCAGGTTGCAGTGAGCTGAGATTGTGCCACAGCACTCCAGCCTGGGCAACAGAGTGAGACTCCATCTCAAAAAATAAAAGTATATGTTAGTATTTTAATGTAATAACTGGAAACAGAATTGGAATTTGGTGAATGTAATTTTGCTGATGTAGGCTATTGAATGTGTTTGTGATTATTTAATATGTGACCAAAATTAAAACTGTATAGCTATTCTTTTTTTTTTTTTTTTTTTTTTTTTTTGAGACAGAGTCTCGCTCTGTTGTGCAGGCTGGAGTACAGTGGCGCAACCTTGACTCACTGCAAACTCTGCCTCCTGAATTCAAGTGATTCGCCCACTTCAGCATTTCAAATAGCTGGGATTACAGGTGTGTGCTACCACACCCAGCTAATTGTTTTGTATTTTTAGTAGAGACGTGGTTTTGCCACGTTGGCCAGGCTGGTCTCGAGTTCCTGACCTCAAGGGATCCACCTGCCTCAGCCTCCCAAAGTGCTGGGATTACAGGCATGATATGTGGCTATTCTAACTTTACTAAATTTGGTTAGAGTCCTGTTTTATCAGAGACATTTACTTGTCGAATTTGATAACTTGTGAATGTTACTGTAGTATTTGTGGAAGTTCTTGAGAAACTAGTATCATAGTTTATCATCTACAGCAGTGGTCAGCAAAATGTGAGCCTTCAGCTGAGTCCAGCCGGCCACTCGTTTTTGTGAATATAGTATACTTATTATTTGATCCTTCACAGAAGAAGTTTTCTGAGTGTCTCTAGAGAGTAAAATTAACAAATACTTTCTTACTGTTTACTTCCATTAAATGACTTATTGGATCTGTTAAAATCTTATCTGTTCACTTTAGAGAAGTGAATTTTATATGAGAGTGGAGAATTTTATTACTTTTTCTATATTAGGATACTTTGTGATAAATACCTCCTTTTAATTTTTATTTACAGGGGCTGATAGGATGTCATCATTTGGCGATTTTGTGGCATTGTCTGATGTTTGTGATGTACCAACTGCAAAAATTATTTCCAGAGAAGTTAGTGGACGTTCATGTATCTTAGTGTATAATTGAATAAAGCTTTATTTGTTCATAATGTTCATTGAAACCATAACCTGTGATATTTATATTTATTAATACCTTTACATTAACTAAGTTTATCATGTAATATTCATGTTTTAAGTAGAGCATGAAACTTAAATTGTTAATTTTGAAACGTAGTGAATTAATACTTCAAATGGACATTTGGCTGTTATGGCAATGGTTTTTCCTTACATATTTATTTTGAATTCTTGTCTTCATGCCAAAGTTATTGTTTCTGAAGAGCAGAAGTGGTCATCTTAGGTGGTGATAGGAGAGTGAATCTTACTGTGTAATGGGAGACAAATAGAAACTACATTAATAAACTTACCCTGTCAGTTGACTACCAAACAAGCATTCCATACGTTTGGGTGGGGGTACCGTTGGTAGTGGGAAGACAGGAAGAAAAGAAAAAAAACGTTAAATAGCACAAAAGAGAAAAAAATAGGCAGAGGTGAAGGCTGAAGGGGCATATGGCTTGGCACCATTTTGTTGCTTTAGGGTTCTTTCCACACCCACTGCCATCCCTGCGTTACAGGTTACAGGAGGGCTGTGTCATTTGCATCTTTCATCATGTTAAATCTCTTGATTTAATCTGATCTTGCTGTTAAGGAAAATGCCTTGCTGGAAGAGGTCATTTAACTCTGTATTAGCACAGCCGGGACTAGAACGTGCTCTTGCTCATTCAAAACACTCCCTGAAGAAAATACATACTAAGAAATAGTTCTTCCTGAAGTACACGTGTTAGAGCAAATCACTCATATTTTCTTAGTTTAAACTGAAACGAACAAAAGCTTTGAAAGTACAGAAAGTTAGGATCTGCTATATTGAAAGCTGTATTCTAACGTGGAATTCTCTTTTATTTATTTATTTATTTATTTATTTTTTGTTTAGAGATAGGGTTTCACCGTGTTGGTCAGGAGTCTAGTCTCAAACTCCTGACCTCGTGGTCTGCCCACCTCAGCCTCCCAAAGTGCTGGGATTACAGGCATGAGCCACCGTGTGCCCAGCCAGAATTCTCTTTTTCAAGTATAGTGTTAGCATTGCCTGTTGGAGGTAGAACCAGAATATGCTGCCACATTATTGAAGACTGCTAATTGCCGCTAGATTTCTTTTAGAGGTGTTCTCTGATTTTTAAAAACTAGAAATTAAAATTTAATATGTTTCGCAGGTCTCTGATGGTATAATTGCCCCAGGATATGAAGAAGAAGCCTTGACAATACTTTCCAAAAAGAAAAATGGGAACTACTGTGTTCTTCAGGTGAGTGCAATCATGTTTGAAAGTTATTTGCTTTTTCATTTGGTGTCTCTTTCCCCATTGTTTAATCTTTGCTTTATACTGACACCCTTCTAGTATGTTTGTTGTTGTTGCTTTGTTTTGTTTTGTTTTTATGAAATTTTGCTCTTGTCACCCAGACTGGAGTGCAATGGGGCAACCTTGGCTCGCTCTAACCTCCGCCTCCCGGGTTCAAGTGATTCTCCTTCCTCAGCCTCCTGAGTAGCTGGGATTACAGGCATGTGCCACCAGGCCCAGCTAGTTTTTTTGTATTTTTAGTAGAGACGGGGTTTCTCCATGTTGGTTAGGCTGGTCTCAAACTCCCGACCTCCGGTGATCCACCCGCCTGTGCCTCCCAAAAGTGCTGAGAAAACAGGCATGAGCCACCACGCCCAGCCCTAGTTTATCTTAAGTATAGTTTCTTTTTCCCTAATTCTGCATTTAAAAAATACCATTAACTTGGGGGTTTGAGATGAGGGTAGCTTTCTTACCCTCAATTTCAACTTTTTTCTGGGCGTGATAGTGTATGCCTATAGTTTCAGCTACTTTGGAGGCTGATGTCGGAGGATGGCTTGAGTCCGGGAGTTGGAGGCTGTATTGTGGTCGATGGTACTCGTGAGTAACCAGTGCACTCCAGCCTTAGCAGTGTAGCAAGACCACATCTCTAAAATACCACCAGTAATAACAGTATTTAATGAAAAGTCTCCCTGTCCTTCTGCCACTGAAAAAATACCTAATATTTTACCAGACGTGGTGGCTCATGCCTGTAATCCCTGTACTTGGGGAGGCTGAGGTGGGTGGATCACCTGAGGTCAGAAGTTGGAGACCAGCCTGGCCAACATGGTGAAACCCTTTCTCTACTAAAAATACAAAAATTAGCCAGGCGTGGTGGCATATGCCTGTAATCCCAGCTACTCGGGAGGCTGAGGCAGAGAATTGCTTGAACCCGGGAGGCAGAGGTTGCAGTGAGCCTAGATCATGCCATGGCACTCCAGCCTGGGCACCAAGAGCGAAAAAAAAAAACAAAACAAAAAAACTAGTATTTACAATTTCTTGCTTATCTTTCTGGAAATAGTCTATATATTCAGCAAATATTTGCATTTACTTTTCTTTTTCTCTTTTCCTATTGACAAAAGTGAACCCTGCAACTTTTTGGAAGTTTGTCCTGTGTCTGTGTATCTTGACTTACCTAGACAGTCACCAACCTTTAGCTACTACAGATACCCTGCAATGAATAACCTAGGAAAGTCCTAAGAGTGAAATTAAGGCTTAAATAACAAGCTATATGTGTATTGGTAATATAGATTGCTACTGCCCCTTTTAGATATAGACATATTCAGTGTCCTAACTGAAATATACAAGAATGCCTGTTTCCCAAAACCTTTGCCAGCATCGTGGTTTAATACTTTTAAAAAGTCTCAGCAATTAGAAAATGGCATCTCGATGTAGTTTTAATATCTCATTTTATGTGGTCTGAGCATCTTTTCATGTTTGAATGTTTATTCCTGTTTATGAACTGTCTGTCCATATTCTTCGATTATTTGCCACTAAGTTGTGAGCTTTTTTAAAAAAAAAAAACTAATTTTTATGAGCTCTTCTGTATTAGGGAAACTAGCCCATGGTCTAAGATGCATTGATAAAGCAAAGAGTTATTTCAATTGGAAGTAAAATTTCCTAATGCTACTTTTCACAAAGCGTTGATATCAGAACTCTGTGGAACTCAAATTTCATATAAGGAAAGTTATTAAGTATATTTCCTTGATTGTAAGATACCAATAATTTTATAGTTCACCATAGATTCCATGTCAGTTACTCAAGGAAAGAAGAAAATACATTAAATATACATACTTTTTTTTTTTAAAAGCCACTTGACAGTCTGTTGCCCAGGCTGGAGAATAGTGACACAATCTCAGTTCATTGCACCCTCTGCCTCCCGGGTTCAAGCGATTCTCCTGCCTCAGCCCCCAACCCCAAGCAACTGGGACTACAGACATGTACTACCACACCTGGCTGATTTTTCGTATTTTTAGTAGAGATGGGATTTCACCATGTTGGCCAGGCTGTCCTCAAACTCCTGACCTCCAGTGATCTGCACATCCTCAGCCTCCTAAAGTGCTGGGATTACAGGTGTGAGCCACCGCCCCTGGCCCCCAATTTCTTAAGTGTTTCTTTGTTGTTGTTACTGTTGTTAAGAGTATTATCTACTTAACAACCATTAGCAGTTTCTTGTAGCATCATGGAAAATATTTTCCAAAACCTGAGTCATTTTCATGACCTCTTTAACACCTGATAGTACCTTGTTGGAGATTGTCAAAGGAATATCAGGACTTCATTGGTATTTTACTTATTTGAGAATTTGGTTTAATTTGCACATTGGACACATGATTATAAGCATGAAACAGCTTATCCCCCTACCTGACTAAGGATAAGTTTATCCTAGCATCAGTTAAGAGGAGAGCATATCAATTTTAGAAATTTTATAATGCGTAATACAAAGGAACATTTTAGAATTCAAGAAAATACAGATTAAACAAATAATATTTATGGAGGCTTGATTATAAATTATAGATTATATCAGTGCTCTCTAAATCAAAGATCATCCAAAGCATAAAGAAAAAATATTGTCAAGTTTAAAAGAATATCTAGGCAGAGAGCAATATTACACATACTATTTCACACAATGTTTTCTCAAGTCAAAATATGAGACAGGAAGATGGCAGTAAATGCTACAGATTCCTTCCAAATAGTGAAGACACAGATTATTAGAAAGGAAAATTAGAATTTAGTTTTTGTGCTACAGCTTATTTAATTTGCACATCTGTTTTATCAGCTGACCTTCTGAAAGAACCATACAGTTAGTAACTTAACCAAAAATAGCACTCACTGGAATCATCGGTCTTTAACATGTTGTATGTAGGTTGTAAAATCTATAAAATGCTATTGGGTAGGAAAACCTATAAAAAAAACTTTGGATAAAAATATTAGTGCCTGACTGTTGTGTTGTATCATACCAGAATGATTTTACACATTCAAAAAAATTAGAAAATTTAAAAAATATGTAAAAAGTTAGAAACATGCATATAACTTTACTTATAATGAAATCTTTTGTACATAAATTACATGAAAAATTTGAGGGAAGTGGATAGATTACCTTTAACTTTTAAAATTTGTATTTTAGATGGACCAGTCTTACAAACCAGATGAAAATGAAGTTCGAACTCTCTTCGGTCTTCATTTAAGCCAGAAGAGAAATAATGGTGTCGTTGACAAGTCATTATTTAGCAATGTTGTCACCAAGAATAAAGATGTAAGTCTGAAGGTATCTGAACTGACTGCTAGGAACTTCAGTTGGTCTGTTTTCAGTACTAATGAGCTTTACATTTCTTAAGGTCTGTATTTAGCACTGGTTTATATGGACACAGCTAGCTCATCTTTGAGTCGTGGAATATGCATGTGTTGGCGTTTAAGAAATGAATCAAAGGCCATGTAAGAAGCTTCTGTAGAGAATTGTAGCTTCAATCGTACATAAATGGGATCATATATCATCCATAATCTGGCTCCTGTAACTTGCCTTTTTTCCATGTACTAGGCTACAAATGTGTTTTTGTATCGATAAATACAGATGCTGGGTGTGGTAGCTGACGTGTCATCCCGACACTTGGGCAAGCCAAGGGGTAGATCTCTTGAGCTCAGTGATTCAAGGCCAGCCTGGCCAATGTGGTGAAACCCTGTCTCTAGAAAAACTACACAGATTAGCCTGGCACGGTAGCTGCTCCTGTAGTCCCAGCTACTCCATTGGCTGAGGTGGGAGGATTGCATGAGCCTGGGAGATGGAGGCTGCAGTGAGCCGTGTTTACACCACTGCACTCCAGTCTGGGTGACAGAACAAGACCCTGTCTCAAAAAATAAATGCATAAGTATTCATATCTTTCTCTGAAAGTCCATATGGCAGTCAGTCCATGTGTAGTTATATTAATGTGGACATATATTTTTAATTTTTACTTAAAAAAAAATTTTTTTTTTTTTTGAGACGGAGTTTCACTCTTGTAACCCAGGCTGGAGTGCAATGGCGCGATGTCGGCTCACCGCAACCTCTGCCTCCTGGGTTCAGGCAATTCTCCTGCCTCCGCCTCCTGAGTAGCTGGGATTACAGGCACGCGCCACCATGCCCAGCTAATTTTTTGTATTTTTAGTAGAGACGGGCTTTCACCGTGTTGACCAGGATGGTCTTGATCTCTTGACCTCGTGATCCACCCACCTCGGTCTTCCAAAGTGCTGGGATTACAGGCGTGAGCCACCGCGTTTTAAGAGACTGGTTCTTGCTCTGTTGCCCAGGCTGGAGTGCAGTGGTGTAATCATAGTTCATGGCAGCATGGATCTTATAGTGGATATTTAGATCACTTACATTTTCAGTGCTATGATCAATGTTTTCATATAGGCAAGTTTTTGGACGTGTGCTCTTTGTTATCTTGTGGTAGGGACATGTTCCTAGGATAATAATGTTGATTTTTGTGTTTCGCATATATTATTACATTTAGCACTTAGTTCACTCTTCAGGGGTGGTGACTACCGTCATGTCTGTTGTGAAGATCACAGACAGTTCAGACATTTGCCCAGAGTTATGCAATAAAGAATGGACAAGCTGATAATTATTTTCTGGAGTATCTAAATTGGGCCTTCAGTTTAAAGGATATTTTTCCTGGGTCTAAAGTAAGCTGTGCTTGTTTCTCATTACTTTGAAGGAATCATTCCATTGGTCTCTGGTCCATCTGCTGATAGCTTGGAATTTTTTACTGAGTGTTAGTAATTAGGTATGAAAAAACTGTAGTGATATTTTGAGGGCTGTGGTGTTATTATTTTCTCCAGAGTTGACTTGTCCTTCTGTGGGCAAATAAGATACAGGAAATACCTTCATTCTGTCAGGAATTGTTGAGCTGATAGGAATTTAACCTTCCGTCTTTGTGAGGACTGGTCTGTTCATGGTTCACTCCTGCTCTCTTGAACCCCTAGGTAGCTACTGTTGTAGGCTGAGCTCGGTATTTGTCCTTTGGTCCTTGTCAAAAGTTGTGCTCAGCCAATTTACCTTTTAGTTTATTGCATGCAACTTGGAAAATGGCTTGAGGAGAAAAGCAAAGACTGTCAGGCCCATTTCTTCCTGCTTCCAGTATCTCTGGGATCTTTGCCTGTTAGTTTTTGCTGTCTTTCAGCTCGGCTCAGCTTTTCTGTTTGTTACTGGAAGAGGATTGGTCTTTTAACAAGCTATTTGCTGTAACAGAAGGAGAAGATGGGGGACTGTAGCTTGCTCCCGGGTCTGACTTCTGAGGCTTTTTCAGTAGAATTGCTGGAAATAAGCTTTAAAATCTTTATCCAGAGAGTTCTGTCTGTTGATAAGCATACAATGATTCACACATCTTTTTTGTTTGCTGATTTGATGGATATGCTTTCATTTCTATCTTTGACTATGGTGTCCTGAATTAAGGAAACATGTAGGCATTTATTTTTATTTATTTTTATTGATTCTTTTTTTTTTTTAAGAGACTGGGTCTTGCTGTGTTGCCCAGGCTGGAGTGCAGTGGTTATTCACAGGCACGATCCCAGTACTGATCAGCACGGGAGTTTTGACCTGCTCCGTTTCCGACCTGGGCTGGTTCATCCCTCCTTAGGCAACCTGGTGGTCCCCGCTCCCGGGAGGTCACCATATTGATGCCGAACTTAGTGCGGACACCCAGTTGGCAAAGCGCACTACAGCCTAGAACTCCTGGACTCGAGATCCTCCAGCCTCAGCCTCCTGAGTAGCTGGGACTACAGACACACACCACCGCGCCTGGCACATACAGGCATTATACATAGAAATATCTTTCAGCCCTTTGGAATCCACTCTGGTTGGTTCATGTATTTTGAAAAATACGGAATGGATATTGACCTAGATTCCATGGTACCATATTGACAATTGTGCCTAGCTATTGAGAGTCTTAAGTTTTCTAAGGCTTGTAGATACTGGATTCATTAATAATTTAGCGATCTTGATAGGCTTTGTGCCTCTGGATATTTTTTACAAGGGTGGTCGGTATGATCTTCATTGTTTATCTAAATTCTTCTCTTCTTGCTTCATATGAATTCTTAGTAGAAATTTGGAAACTTAAGGATGAGACAATGATAGCTTTATTCTCCTTTCTATTTTAGCCCTGTCTTTTTAAGTGGATTTTTATTAACATTCTAGTCTCAGAATTATTGGATGTGGAACCATTTCAGTCCTGAGAGAGCCAGACCGGTGGAAAGAATGTTCATTCATACTGAACATGTTTGAATTATTTCCTCTTCTCCCATTTTTCCTGATTAGTGCTTTAATTTGTTTTAACTATTCATAGCATGTTTCGAAGACTAGATTCCCTCACCCCTACTCCATTGGCATTTCTCGTAGTTCTTGATCCTAACTCAGAATGCCAAGTGTATTAGTTTTTCTCCCGCTGCTATGAAGAAATACCTGGGACTAGGTAGTATATAAAGAAAAGAAGTTTAATCTTACAATTGTGGAGGACAGCACCTCTTCACAGGGCAGCAGGAGTGGGAATGAGGACAAGCAAGGAAATGCGAGACGCTTCCTGTCAGATCTCATGAGACTCACTCATTATCATGAGAACTGCATGGGGAAACTGCCCCCATGATCAGTTACCTCCACCTGCTCCCACCCATTGATCCATGGGGCTTATTACAATTTAATGTGAGATTTAGATGGGGACATAGAGCCAGACCATATCACCAAGATTATCTTTGAAGGTCTAGACATCTACGAAGCTGGCTTTTGCTATTGATTTTTCAGGAATCAGATTTATAGTTGGTGACTCAAATAGCAAATAAAGACAAATGATATATAACATTGATAACACCTTAGAGTCATAAGTTCTTAAGAAATCCTAATCGTGTTTTTTAATTAAACTTTTAATTTTGAGATAAAAGTTGTGTAACAGTTGTAAGAGTTCCCATGTAACCTTTGTCCTGTTTCTCCTAATGCTAGCATTTGTCAGACTATAGTACAATACCGTAGTCATGTCACTGACATTGATACAGTCCAGATACAGGGCATTTTCAACACTGCACTGATCCTTCATGTTCTTCTGTAGCCTGGCTCACTTGTTATTGCTTCCACCCTCTCCTTACCTTGGGCAACCACAAATCTGTTTTTCCTTTCTATAATTTTCTTTTCTTGTTTTTGAGACAGAGTTTCACTTTTGTTGCCCAGGCTGGAGTGCAGTGATGTGATCTCGGCTGACTGCAACCTCCGCCTCCCGGGTTCAAGCGATTCTCCTGCCTCAGCCTCCCCAGTAGCTGGGATTATAGGCATGCGCCACCACGCCCAGCTAGTTTTGTATTTTTAGTAGAGACAGGGTTTCTTTATGTTGGCCAGGCTGGTCTTGAACTCCCGACCTCAGTTGATACACCCGCCTCGGCCTCCCAAAGTGCTGGCTAGGATTACAGGTGTGAACCACCATGCCTGGCCCAATGTTTATTTATTTATTATTTATTTATTTATTTATTTATTTTTGAGACGGAGTTTCGCTCTTGTTACCCAGGCTGGAGTGCAATGGCGCGATCTCGGCTCACCGCAATTCTCCTGCCTCAGCCTCCTGAGTAGCTGGGATTACAGGCACGCACCACCATGCCCAGCTAATTTTTTGTGTTTTTAGTAGAGACGAGGTTTCACCATGTTGACCAGGATGGTCTGGATCTCTTGATCTCGTGATCCACCTGCCTCAGCCTCCCAAAGTGCTGAGATTACAGGCGTGAGCCACCGCACCCGGTCCAATGTTTATATTTTTAGTAGAGACGAGGTTTCATCATGTTGGCCAGGCTGGCCTGGAACTCCTGACCTCAGGTGATCCACCTACCTTGGCCTCCTAAAGTGCTGGAATTAGAGGTGTGAGCCACTGCGCCTGGCCTGTTACTGAGTTTTGAAAGTTTTTTTATGTTTTAGGTGTTAGTTGTTGGATATGAGGTTTGCAAATAATTGTTCTCCAGTCTATAGCTTGTCTTTTCATCCTCTTTAACAAGGAATCTCTCACAGAGTAAAAATTCTTAATTTTGCTGAAATTAAATGTATCAACTAATCAGTTGGCTATAGAGAATATCCTCTTTCCATTATATTACTGACATGGGCCATCACCCTTCTTTCCTACCTATATTCATGCTTTATATTAAAGATGGGGACGTTCTTGGCTGTTATTGTTATTGCTCTATTTGGAATAGTAATTCTTAATGGTTTTTGAACATTTTCTACTTAAAATATTCTAAACAAAAGAGAAAATGATTCTAATTTGATTTTTCTCCAAACAGCCTTGGCTGTGTGTATGCCTTATAATGTTTGTGATGTCTGTGAAACAATTCTCAGCATGGTTCTGAACATAAATTTTACCATGTCTCCAGATACTTAAAAGTATTCTGGTCAAGAAAATATGTTTGTTGGTTTTGGAATGACATGGTATTTCTTATTTCATGTGATATAAAAAGCCTTAATCCGCAGTTGCTGAATCCTAAAATAATAACATTAATTTGAGTCTGTGGATGCATTGTGCTAAGTTCCACCGCAAATATGTTAAATATTTGATTTTTAAGTAAATCATGGTAGTGTGTAACAGGAACAGTTGATTTCCCTCTGTAATTGGAGAGGTGTAACTATGTCGTAGGTCTTTTTTAAATAGAACTAAGACGGTTAAAGTTGGCCACGCACGGTGGCTCACGCCTGTTGTAATACTAGCACTGTGGGAGGCCGAGTCAGGTAGATAGATGACTTGAGAGTTTAGGAGTTCGAGACCGGCCGGGCCAACAATGTTGAAACCCCATCTCTGCTAAAAATACAGAAATTGGCCAGGCATGGTGGTGTGCGCCTGTAATCAAAGCATAGAAATTTTTGAACCTGGGAGGTGGAGTTGCAGTGAGCTGAGACTGTGCCATTGGATTCTAGTTTGGAAGACAGAGTAAGACTCTGTCTCCAAAAAAAAGAAAAAAGGACAAAAAATAATCTTTAAAAAAAGTAGCTTAACGTTATAAGTGTTTAAAAGGCCCCATGCGATTTACCATTGTGTATGTGTTTCAGCTGCCGGAGTCCGCCCTCCGAGACCTCATCATAGCCACCATTGCTGTCAAGTACACTCAGTCCAACTCCGTGTGCTACGCCAAGAACGGGCAGGTAACTGGCTTGTTGGACTCGCCTTTGGGGGACTGTTGTTTTACGGCATACTTAAACATCCATCTGCCTTAGGTATGGGACAGCTTGAAAGGAAGTCTTTGCCAGGTGTATCTCTTTTGGGTTTGTCATCATTTCCTCAGTACCTTGGTGCACTGTTAAAACTAACGATGATCAGAAGATATCTTTGGAACCAGGTACTCAAATTAGTCATGTTTCTTCTTGCCTCCAGTGCGTTGGCACATTTTGGATTCGTGAGACTTTACCAGCTGCTACAAAACTGGATTGTTTACTCTCCTTTTCTTCCACTGGTAGTATTTCCAGGGAAGAGAGGTAAGGAATGGCACTGCCACCCGCCAGCCTTTATTTTTGCAGAGTGCAGGGTATTTTCACATTATTTCTTATGTTGCCTCATCAAGAGTCAGCTGACTAAGAAAGACTGCTGGACTGGGAGTTAACCTGATCTTTAAAATCAGGTTTATTGAACCATAATTTGTATACAATAGAATTCACCTTCTTAAATGTACAGTGTGACCAGTTTTCACAAATTTCGCAGTATGTGACCACTGCCGCAATAAAATATCAAACATTTCTCACTCAAGATGCCGAACTTCTTCCCCAGTGTCCCGAGCCTCGAAATACAAGATTGAGCTGGTTCATCTCTGAGGTCTCTGCTAGCCTTTTCTTCACACAGTGTCCTGCGCTTACCTCTTGGCATTTGTTAAATTATTTGGCCCACAAGTGATGCGGAGGCAGGGGGATGTGAATTCGCCTATGGCCTGGAAGACCCCAGATTGCCAGTCTCTGTTGTACAAACTCCTGGGAGATTGTGTCTAATGGTGTCAGGTTCTAAGAAGTTCTGCAAGTCTGTGTAGAACGAGTGCTTCATTCCTGATGTCCAGGAGGAGCAGGCTGCACAGGTGTTTGTGGTCACTTATTCTCTTGTAGCCGTGGGCAGGGTTGCCAGCCACTGTGCTCAGAAAGAGACAGACTTGGGCGGATAGCTGAGGGACTGTTCATTATAGGATCTAAAACCAGAAAATATACCTGTGCATTAAAGTCCTTTGTACTTAGATTTCATCGCATAGAAATAGAGGAAGGAAGGAGAAACATTTTACCTGGTGGAATTGTTTCTGCTTTTAGCTGCTCATGTCAGATCCTCATCTCAATTTCTGAGAGTTGATACTTTAATGTAATTTATACACTAGCACCAACAAAGACTTTTGAATAGTCATAGTTATTTTTGTGGTCATTGGTTTTATTTATTGATATTTTTTGTAGAGAGGGTCTTGCTCTGTTGTCCAGGCTAGAATACAGTGACACACTCACAGCTTACTGTAGCTTTGGACTCCTGGGCTCAAACGATCCTCCCACTTCAGCCTCCTGAGTCACTGGGACTACAGGTGTGCACTACCACCGCCAGCTTTTTTTTTTTTTTTTTTTTTTTTTTGTAGAGATGGGATGTTGCCATCTTGCCCAGGCTGGTCTCCTGGGCTCGAGCGATCCTTCTGTCCTGGCCTTCCAAAGTGCTGGGATTACAGGCACGTGCCAGTGCACCCAGCATTGGTCATTTATTTTAACTCTTTTTTTTTTTGGCCTCAAACCATCAATTTGATTGAGTTCTAGAATGTTAATAGTCAATATCAACTATCACTGAAGAGGTGTAAATAGTAGTTATAAACATCTTACCCCCCCTCCTTTATTGACTTAAAAATTATTTACGTTTCTCTTATTTTGGCCTGTTATGTTCTTCCACAAGACTAATAGGCTTTGGAAAATATGCACAAAAGATCCTTTTGAGAAGAAAGCATTGTTGGAAGAGGTGTTCACATCCATGTCTGTGTTCCTCAGGTTATCGGCATTGGAGCCGGACAGCAGTCTCGTATACATTGCACCCGCCTTGCAGGAGATAAGGCAAACTGCTGGTGGCTTAGACACCATCCGCAGGTGCTGTCGATGAAGTTTAAAACGGGAGTGAAGAGAGCAGAAATCTCCAATGCCATCGATCAATACGTGACTGGAACCATTGGCGAGGTAAAAGACTTGTCATTGGGCTCTGGGCTGTGTTCATATTCAGTTCACCCCTTTATGTGTAACTGATTTTAATTTCATCACCACACAGAGAAAAAGATATTTTCTGAAATTCTACATTGTCTAAAATTGATCATTGAAGCTTGTTACACATTTCTCATTTTCTTCTGTCTCCTGTAACTTTTTTCATTGTTTTTGACCCCTTTCTGAAGCCACAGACCGCTGTTTTTTTAAGTCACAGCCTTGGTGTAGATTTATATATTTGTACTGACAAGTTTTTCTTGACAAGGACCGCTTTTCACTTACGTTGAGGTGTCTGCCACTGTGTCCAGCATGGTGCTTGCTGTCCGATGGGTTTATCCTGAACATTAACGACAAATTGTGCCAGGCGTGGTGGCTCACGCCTGTAAGTCCCAGCACTTTGGGAGTCCGAGGCGAGCAGATCATGAGGTCAGGAGTTCAAGACCAGCCTGGGCAACATGGTGAAACCCTGTCTACTAAAAAAAAAATACAAAAAATAAGTTGGGCATGGTGGTGGGCACCTGTTATCCCAGCCACTCAGGAGTCTGAGGCAGGAGAATCACTTGAACCAGGGGGTGGAGGTTGCAGTGAGCCGAGATTGCACCATTGCACTCCAGTCTGGGCAACAAGGCGAGACTCCATCTCAAAAAAAAAAAAAAAATTAAAAATACAAATTGCCTGATGGCAGGTAGCCCCAGGATCTTCCCCCACCACATTCTCTACATATGCCATTAATAACTTGATATATTTTGTACATCTCATGTTCTTCTGTATGAAGAAGGTATGTGGGAACATTACAGTTGCAGACGTTAGGTAGGTAGCCTGTCCCAGTTTCTGGACATATTGAGTGCCTAACAAAATACAGGAAGGAAAATGAGGCTTGCTAATCAAAAAGAAGATGGTCTTGGCCGAGCGCGGTGGCTCACACCTGTAGCCCCAGCACTTTGAGAGGCCGAGGCGGGCGGATCACGAGGTCAGGAGATCAAGACCATCCTCGTCAACATGGTGAAACCCCATCTCTACTAAAAATGCAAAAATCAGCTAGCTGGGTGTGGTGGTGTGCACCTGTAATCCCAGCTACTGGAGAGGCTGAGGCAGGAGAATCGCTTGCAGAGAGTCAGAGGTTGCAGTGAGCCAAAAACGTGCCACTGTACTCCAGCCTGGTGATAGAGCAAACCTCCGTCCCCCGCAAAAAGTAGATGGTCTTCTGAAAGCCAGTTGAGTACTCTCAGTTCTTACTGAGGAGCAGGAATCAACATAAGTGTCCTTGAAGAGTGAGGCTGCAGAATGTAACTGAGGTACTGTAAATATCTTTTTTTTTTTTAACTTTGATACTTGGATTTTTCTGTTTAGTATTACCAGTCAACCCCTGCTACTAGTGCCGAAAGAGTCCTGGAAGTCAACGAGAATAAAAAGTATGTCCAAGCTAAAACATCACCCAAGGTGGAAGCACCTTGTATAGTATGACCGTCTTAGTCTGTTGGTGCCTCTATGACAGAATACCGCAGTCTGGGTAACTTACAAACCATAGACACTTATTTCGCATAGTTCTGGAGGCTATGAAGTCCCAGATTAAGGTACTGGGCAGGTTGAAAGTCTGGGGAAGACTACCCTCTGCTTCCAGGATGGCACAGCCCCCTCTCTGGAGAGGACAAACACTGTGTCCTCACTTCACAGAAGCGGCAGACTCCCTTTGAAGCCCTTTTATAAGTCCATAATCCATTCATGAGGGCCCCACCCTCATTGCCTAAAAACCTTAGGAAGACCCTGCTTTTTAATACCGTTGTATTGGGGATTGTTTCAACATAAATTTTGGAGGGGATACACACATTCAAACCATAACAAATATTATGAATCGTGTTTTGTCTACAACTGATTTTATATTTAGAATAATTTTTGTATAATCGTTCTAGAACATTCATCCTCATCTCTTTCTTAGATTGGATATGGAGGGTTAAAAAAAAAAAAACCTTGGAATACAATTTTCTTTCTTTTTTCTTTCTTTCTTTCTTTTTTTTTTTTTTTTTTTTTTTTTTTTTATTTCTGAGAGTCTTGCTCTGTCTCCAGGCTGCAGTGCAGTGGTGCCATCTCAGCTCACCGCAACCTCTGCCTTGGGGTTCAAGCAATTCTCTTGCCTCAGCCGCCCGAGTAGCTGGGACTACAGGTGTGCATCACCACGCCCAGATAATTTTTTGTATTTTTAATAGAGGCAGAGTTTCACCATGTTGGCCAGGGCAGTTTTGATCTCTTGACCTTGTGATCTGCCTGCCTTGGCCTCCAAAGTACTGGGATTCCAGGCGTGAGCCACCATGCCTGGCCAGAATACAATTTTCTGTTTGCCTCCTTTGCTACAGCAGTGCCAAAGTGGTGGATTTAAATTAGATGATAGTCTAATAGAAATAAAGTAGTAGATACGAAGTAGATTTAAATGAGAGATTTTAAAACAATGTATTTTTATGTAAGTAGCTTAGCCAAAAATAAATGTATTTATTTATAATAAACTGATTTAGAAAACAAAATGATATTATCTTTATTTGGTAAACTGAGAATCACTTTTTTTCCTTAATGAAAATGTTTCTAAAAGCATCAGTTGAGATTCTAGATATGTGAACCTCCATGTAGCTAATGGTCACTATTTAGAATGAAGAAGTCCTGGGAAAAATGCCCAGGTGCTTACTGGCATGGTGATTTGCACCAGGTAGAACTAAAGATGATGTCAGGCTAAGCTCCTTCCTTTCTCTCTCCCTGAATAGGATGAAGATATGATAAAGTGGAAGGCCCTGTTTGAGGAAGTCCCAGAATTACTCACTGAGGCAGAGAAGAAGGACTGGGTTGACAAACTGAGTGAAGTTTCTGTCAGCTCTGATGCCTTCTTCCCTTTCAGAGATAATGTAGACAGAGCTAAAAGGGTAAGTATAGAATTGGGTGCATTTGCCTAGAATTGAGCCATTGTGTAGAAACTGTTTGAGAAATCCTGCTTTTGATTTTTAAAAGGTGTGGCAGTGTGATTACCAGTAATATTCAGAGAATCATTTGACTTCTCCGTCGGATGTATGGAAAACCCAAATCCTGTTGTTACTTTGCCTTTTTGATGGAGTGGATCTTTGTTAGCGTATGCTTTTTAGAGGGGGGTTCTGAGTTCTGCCGATTTTTACATGAGCTCGCGTTTTGAAAACCAATGTACTTTCCCCAGAGTGGCGTGGCGTACATCGCGGCTCCCTCGGGCTCTGCTGCTGACAAAGTTGTGATTGAGGCCTGCGACGAACTGGGAATCATCCTCGCTCATACGAACCTTCGGCTCTTCCACCACTGATTTTATCACACCTGTTTTATGGTTTGCTTATATGTAGGTGAAACTTTGAGAATAACTTTAAAAAAAAAAAATAAAACAGTACATGTTAATCACTAGATCGATCCATCCATGTTGGTAGTTGTGTTTTATGTTAAAGATACAGGCTCTTTCAATTGACATATTATACACAGTTGAGGAATTCCAGAGCACCCCTGTGTGCCTGAGCTCAGCCCATCCCACAGCACTGTCTGTGTGAAACACAAACGTTCACGGGAACCAGAGGAACTGAGCAGCCAGAGAACCTGGCACAGGTGCCTTAAAGCTCCACGCTTCCTCCTAGAGTAGTCTTCTCGTGCCGTTTGTTTTTAATCACACTCCTGAGAAGCTTGGTTGTCTACTTTCCAAACACACAGCAGATTGGCACCTGTGAGCTGGAACCTTGGAGAGGATGAGTCGGTTTCGTTGACCCCCTCTATGGATAATCTGATGCATAGTTTTTCTCAGTGCTAAGTGAAATGTTTCCCAGAATTTCAGCAGCCCTAGATTCACCCTGTGGAGCTGCCTAAAAATGTAATCAATGTTTGGTGCTCAGAAACTGTACCCAGTATTCCAATCACAGGCTCATCACTGCAGTGGGCACAGTGGGAGGGCAGTGCCTTCCTTCATCAGGCAGGACAGAACTGTGCATCTGTATGTGCTGCCTGTGTGCTCCTGACCATTCACGTGCACTGCACCTGTGGTCAGCAGAAACCCTTTGCCATCATTCACCTTGACAGATGAGTCCTTTCTAAGTTATTTCTACATCAGGTCATCATCCAGCCCCTGCCTAGTACCTGCCCACATTGAAACAAGACTGACTTGTATGTAAAATACTGCCAAAAAAATCATGGCTTTTGAGGTTCCCTAATGCATTGCAACTACAGCCTCAGTTTCTTGGATTATCCTCTGGGATAAGCCAAGACCGTGTTGTAAGATTTAAGCAGCCCTCTGCAAGGAGAGGAGCCATCTTGCTTACACTAGCTGCCAGCCACACGAGTGAGCCGTCTCAAACGTGGATCCTTCAGCTCCAGTCCCAGGCAACACATGATCTGAGCCAGAACAGTCCAAAAAGAGCTCTTGAATCCCTGATGCATCAGTACAGAGAGATGCATACTGTTGTAAGCCACAGAGTTCTGCAGTAATTTGTTATGTAAACTAAGTGTGCATTGTCTTTTTGATGGTTCTTTGGCTTGACCAAAGGTTAACATTAAGGGTATGATAATGGGAATAGACTGAGCATTGTGTCTCCTGTCTGTAATCTCAGCACTTTGGGAGGCTCACTTGAGGCCAGGAGTTCAAGACCAGCCTGGGCAACATAGGAACATCTGATCTCTAAAAAGAAATTTATTTATTTATTTTTTTATTTTGTTTTTAAAGATGGGGTTTCACCATGATAGCCAGGCTGGTTTTGAACTCCTGACCTCAGGTGATCCACCCACCTCGGCCACCCAAAGTGCTAGGATTACAGGCATGAGCCACCACGCCCGGCTAAAAAGAAATTGTTTAATTAGCTGGGCATGATGGCTCGTGTTCGTAGTGTTCTTCACATAAATGAAGAATAAATAAATGGAGACTATACAAATAGACTGGACACTGTGTCTCCTGTCTGTAATCTCAGCACTTTGGTAGGCTCACTTGAGTCCAGGAGTTCAAGACCAGCCTGGGCAACATAGGAACATCCTTATTTCTAAAAAGAAATTCATTTTTATTTTTATTTTTTATTTTTTTTTTAAAGATGGGGTTTCACCATGATAGCCAGGCTGGTTTTGAACTCCTGACCTCAGGGCTGGTTTTGAACTCCTGACCTCAGGTGATCCACCCACCTCGGCCACCCAAGTGCTAGGATTACAGGCGTGAGCCACCACGTCCAGCTAAAAAGAAATTATTTAATTAGCTGGGCATGGTGCCTCGTGTTCATAGTGTTCTTCACATAAATGAAGAATAAATAAATGGAGAATATACGACTCCCATGCAGAATTCTAGTAATTTACATCAGTACTCTAAGATGGGCATAACTCTCAGCTCCTAAGCGTGGCCTGTACACAGTGACTTGCTTTCAAAGAGGATAGTATGGAAATGGGAATAAGACAGTAGCTACAGTGGAGAAACCTGACACTTTCTCAGCCAGATGATCAAGGTCAACATCAATAATGTCCTGTTGATAGGAAGTACCTGAGCATGGGAGAATGGCACTTTGCCTTTTTGTTCTTTCCAAAACCCTGTACTCTCAGCCTAATCATGAGAAAAATATCAGATATAACCTAGCTGAAGGACTTTATACAAAATACCTTCCCTCTGTCAAGGTCACCAAAAAGAAGAGAAGCATGAGAAACTCATGCCTTGAGAGGCCTAAGGAGATGTGATGACTAAATGCAACGTGGTGTCCTGGGCAGTAGGTGAAAAACAAGAACATCTAAAATGTTTAGTTAATATGTATCAATATTGGTTCACTAATTGTATTAAATGTACCATACTAATGTAAAATACTAATAAAAGGGGAAATTAGGTGTGATGTATCCTCACAGTTTTTCCTGTAAATCTCAGATTATTAGATAAAAGACTGGGCACGGTGGCTCACTCCTATAATCCCAGCACTTTGGGAGACTGAGGTGGTGCGGATCACCTGCGGTCAGGAGTTCGAGACCAGTCTGGCCAACATGGTGAAACACCGCCTCTACTAAAAAGACAAAATATTAGCTGGGCGTGGTGATGCGTGCCTGTAGTTTCAGCTACTTGGGAGGCTGAGGCACGAGAATGTGGGAAACATGAGGGCACAGGAGGCCAGAAAGACTTGCCCCATGCTGATTTCAACCAACCACCAGGCTACAGCCAGGCTCCCCTCCCTTTTGGGATCTAGCCACAACAGCTAAGCAGCATTCATGCTAACACAGGTCATAGGACCGACTGAACAGACTGTGTGTAGCAAAAAGGTACACAACTACAAACAGGACTATGCCAGGTGAGAGTGAAATCACTCCCCCTTCATGGAAAGATTCAACCATGGTCTGACTGCCACAACGTACTCCTTTTTCTCCACTGAATAAATCAGTTCCAGCCTCTAGAGAGGCCAGATGGAAACACCTGCAGTCACCAGCCACCAATTGCAGACCCCCTACCCCAGCTCCACAAGCCAGGACTGCAGCTGTGATTCGACGGGGGACTCATTTTTGCTGACTTTCTCCTGATGAGAGATGCTGAGCCATGGACTGCCTTGAACCCAGGGCAAAGGTTGCAGTGAGTCGAGATTGCGCCATTGCACTCTAGCATGGGCAACAAGAGCAAAACTCTGTCAAAAAAAAAAAAAAAAAAAGTTTGTAACAACATTCTAGTATCATAATAAAAGGCTAAGCCATTTTGAGTATCAAATACCCAGTCATTTTTAGATCTCACCCAAAGGCTTTTTTTTTTTTTTTTTTTTTCCAATTTTTTTTCAATTTTTTGGTTGTAAAAACCAAGCATACTACATACATTGCATTTGATTGGCATGTCTCAAGTGTCTTCAATAACCGGTTTCTCCTTTTTAGATTTTTTTTTGTGGTCAGTTGAAGATTTTGGATCCCACAGTTTCCCACATGCAGGGCTGTGCTGTTACATTCCTGTGATGTCATTTAGTCGGTGCCTCTGCTCCTTTCTTTCTTATATATTGATAGCGGTACAATATGTAAGAAATTTTTTTACTACAGATATTTTTTTTTTAGTTGGATTTTTTGAGAATTTAGAAAAAGGTTTTGAAACCGCCCTCCATGAAGATGAGTTTTCGAATTTCTTCCTGCAGGTTTATAAATGTTCACTTCATATATATTTGAGGCTAACACTGTGGACACATGTTTAAAGTTATTACTGATTTTGGATTTGGATTTTCTTTAATGGTTTTTGTCAGCCTTTCCCTTTGCACTCAGCCCATTTGTATTCAATTATTGATATGTTTGAGCCTTATTCTTACTATCTTATAAAGTTTGACCTGCCGGGCATGGTGGCTCATGCCTGTAATCCCAGCACTTTGGGAGGCTGAGGTGGGTGGATCACAAGGTCAAGAGATCGAGACCATCTTGGTCAACATGGCAAAACTCTGTCTCTACTAAAAATACAAAAAAATTAGCTGGGCATGGTGGCGTGTGCCTGTAATCCCAGCTACTCAGGAGGCTGAGGCAGGAGAATTGCCTGAACCCAGGAGGCGGAGGTTGCGGTGAGCCGAGATCGCGCCATTGCACTCCAGCCTGGGTAACAAGAGCGAAACTCCGTCTCAAAAAAAAAAAAAAAAAAAAAAGTTTGACCCACTTTTAATTTCTTTCTTAACATCGTTCAGAACGTACGGCTGTATTTCCCATAATAAGCTAAAAGCTGTAACTCCTCATCACCCCACCCCACTGCATTCCAAATTCCTGTTGATTCCTGCACTTGGGGTTACATTTTCTCCTAGCCTTTTTTTAAGACCAGACTTTCTAAGGTTTCTGTTTATCCTCACTCCACCGATCTCTCTTTTATGTTTTATATTTCATTTTCTTTTACTTGTCCCTCCAGGAGATTACTTTAGTCTGCTCTTCCAATTTACTCATGAATTCCTACATCGTGTCCATTCTGCTCTGTGTCCCGTCCATTGAGCCCTTTATTTCAAGAGATATATTTTTGACTTCACAGATTTCTGGTTTTCTTTTCCAATTGTTGCTATCATCTTTCTAGCTTTGTTTAACTATTTCTACTTCTGTTAGAATCTGTAATTTAGTACGTTACTTTTCTTTTAAAATCTCTTTACTCAAGTGTTGTGGTATGTTGGCCTGTGAGTTCATTTTTCCTAATATTGGCTACCCAGCAGGCTTGAGCCAGAACAGCTGATGGCCCTCCTTGCCAGCCCCACAGGAAGGACAAGTTCCGAGTGAACCCTGGAGCAGAGCACCCAAGCAGCAAAAACAACCATTCTTCACTCTAGAAAACGACTCTGTTTAGGGCTGTCAACAGCTCCTTTCTCATTTTACTGTCTCACTTAGCTACCTGATGCCAAAAAAAGCAGTGTCCTGCCTTAAGCCAAAGTGCCTGCCCTCACACGCAAGCTAACTCCCTGGTCCCTCATATTTTGCTCTGTGAGGTGGTGTTTTCCTTTTTATGTACTCAAGTTAATCTTGGTGGAGGTAGTCAGTAACCAGGGAAGTCTAGCACTTTGGGAGGGTCTGGAACTGGAACCCCGTTAACATGTCTGTGTCTAATACGGTTAAATCATTTGAAATGTCAAGACTGAAGTTTCACTGGTGTTTAAGTGAAATGCACAATGATCTTATGTCTGTTGTTTCCATGATACAGAAGGCCAGAGATCCATAATGTACCAATACCCTGATGAATGCTGAGTGTATTTCTACTGGGGGACCCCCTGGGCACAGGGAGAAAACAGTGCATGCAAGGGATCCTCCAGTCTTACTCCGTTTCACTTGTCCTTTGACACCTGCTTCTCTCCAGGCCACATTCTTTCTAAAGCCCAGCCTATGTACCTTCCTCAGAGTACAGAATCCTGCAGGTCTTTAAGCTCCCAGTGCCTTCCATTCTTGGACTTTTGTTTGTTTGTTTGTCTTGAGATGGAGTCTCACTCTGTCACCAGGCTGGAGTGCAGTAGTGCGATCTTGGCTCACTGCAACCTCCACCTCCTGGGTTCAAGTGATTCTACTGCCTCCACCTCTCCAGTATCTGGGACTGTAGGCACTTGCCACCACGCCCAGCTAATTTTTGTATTTTTTAGTAGAGTTGGGGTTTCACTATGTTGGCCAGGATGGTTTTGATCTCTTGCCGTGTGATCCACCCACCTTGACCTCCCGAAGTGCTGGGATTATAGGTGTGAGCCACTGTACCCGGCCCATTCTTGGGCATTTTTATATCTTATTTTTGCCAAACATGGTGCCAGATACAAATTTTCTTTAAAAGAAATTGTAATAAAGTATGCATATAGAAAAGTGCATGAGGGCCGGGCGCGGTGGCTCACGCCTGTAATCCCAGCACTTTGGGAGGCCGAGGCGGGTGGATCACGAGGTCAAGAGATCGAGAACATCCTGGTCAACATGGTGAAACCCCGTCTCTACTAAAAATACAAAAAATTAGCTGGGCATGGTGGCGCGTGCCTGTAATCCCAGCTACTCAGGAGGCTGAGGCAGGAGAATTGCCTGAACCCAGGAGGCGGAGGTTGCGGTGAGCCGAGATCGCGCCATTGCACTCCAGCCTGGGTAAGGAGAGCGAAACTAAAGTGCATGAAACATTTATCATTTAAAGTATAATTTTTTTTTTTTTTAGACAAAGAGTCCCACTGTGTCACCAGGCTGTCTCTTTTTTTTTTTTTTTTTTTTTTTTTTTTTTTTTTTTTTGAGACGGAGTTTCGCTCTCGTTACCCAGGCTGGAGTGCAATGGCGCGATCTCGGCTCACCGTAACCTCCGCCTCCTGGGTTCAGACCATTCTCCTGCCTCAACCTCCTGAGTAGCTGGGATTACAGGCACGCACCACCATGCCCAGCTAATTTTTTGTATTTTTAGTAGAGACGGGGTTTCACCAGGTTGACCAGGTTGGTCTCGATCTCTCGACCTTGTGATCCACTCGCCTCGGCCTCCCAAAGTGCTGGGATTACAGGCTTGAGCCACCGCGCCCGGCTCACCAGGCTGTCTCTTTGTGATCTACCCACCTCAGTGCCCCAAAGTGCTAGGATTACAGGTATGAGCCACCATGCCTGGCCTAAAGAATTATTTTATTTTATTTTATTTTATTTTATTTTATTTTATTTTATTTTATTTTTTGAGACAGAGTCTCCCTATGTCACCAGGTGCCAGGCTGGAGTGTAGTGGCACAATCTCAGTTCACTGCAACCTCCGCCTCCCGGGTTGAAGCAATTCTCCTGCCTCAGCCTCCCGAGTAGCTGGGACTACAGGCACACTCCACCATGCCCAGCTAATTTTTGTATTTTTAGTAGAGACAGGGTTTCAGCATGTTGGCCAGGATGGTTTCGATCTCTTGACCTCGTGATCCGCCTGCCTCGGTCTCTCAAAGTGCTGGGATTACAGGCTTGAGCCACCGTGCCGGCCTAAAGTATAATTTTTAAGCAAACACATGTGTCACCACCAACCAGGTCAAGAAGGGGATTTTTCTAGAAAGTCCCCACATTCCTGTCCTTCATCACCACTCCATCTCTCCCTCTAGGAAGCTGTGTTTGTGCCTCTTAGGGTAATCACTATCCTGTTTTGCCAGTCGGTAGGTGGGTGATCTTGGACACATAACTTAAACCTCTTGGAGTTTGAATCTTCTACAAAATGGGGATGGATTCACTTTTCCAAAAGGCTGAATAACTTCTGGCCAAAAGCACACATTCTGGAGCCAGTCTATCAGGTTCGAGTCCCAGCTCTGCTACTTTGTAGCCGTGTGACATTTAGGGATTCACTTTGCCTTTTTTCCTCACTTTCTATTTGTAAATGAGATGAGAACAATACAGACATCTTAGAGTTGCTCCGAAGAGCAAATGAGAGAAAATATTACTGGCACTTAAAATGCCACCTGAGTCATGATAAATACTGTTTAAAAAAGATGCTAATTATTAGTTTCATAACTCTGGGTATATAGAAGCGTAGGAACTAGTGGAAGATAACTAATGGAAATTATGAAAAATGGTAAGTGTATATTTATGAATAGTTTTGTTTTAGTTTCCAAACTGGTAGCCACAAAGTTACCGAGTTCCTTCTGCCTTCATCTACTCTTTCCCCACACCTCTTCCTCATGAAGGAGCAAAAATCAGATTTCCTGTAACTAAAGTGGTATTTTTTTAAGATAAAATTTACATAATGTAAAATTCACCATCTGAATTATATTGTTCAGCGATTTTCAGTATAGTCACAAAATTGTGCAACAGTCACCACTATCTAGTTCCATACAAGTTTTCTTCACCCCAAAAGGTAACTGCACCTCTTAGCCATCACTGTCCATTTCCCCTTCACCCCAGCTCCTGGCTATCATAAATCTACCTTTTGTTTCTATAGATAGGCCTTTTCTGGACATTATGCGTGAATGGGATCACACAATATGCGCTCTTTTGTGTCTGGCTTCAACTTAGCGTAATATTTTAAAAGTCCATGTTGCAGCATGCACGTTCCTTTTATGATCAAATATTATGGATATACCACCTTTTGTTGATCCACTCATCAGTCGATGGACATTTGGGTTGTTTCCATGTTTTGGCTGTTAGGAATGATGCTGCTAGAAGCATTTGTGTACAAGTTTTTGTGTGAACATATGTTTTCTTCTCTTGAGTATATATCTAGGAGTGGAATTGTGAAGTCTTACGGTGGCTGTTTAACATTTGAAGAGCTGCCTGGCTGTTTTCCACACCATTTTACATTTCCACCAGCAATGAATGATGGTTCCAGTTCCTCCACCAATGTTTTTGAGTCAAAAAATAGCTTTCCAGCACTTGGCTTAGCATCTTACATCTAAAGCTGAATTACGGAGATGGGCAGGTTCATTGTAAAGTCCTGTCCAGCAGTCTCCTGGCAAAGGCAACGCTTCATTCTGGAATGAAATGGCCATTTGCAAAGTACAAGGTTGCAAAGACCTCAGTGGAAGATTCCTTGGCCTTTGATGGATTTTGCCTAAGGGAGCCTGCTGTGGTGTGTAGCTTCAGGACAGGTGATGCCAGCCCCAGTCCATCACTCTGGGGTGGCTGTCTTGTACAGCTTCAACCAATGCTAATTTCAGTTCTTTGGGGGCTGCACACGAGCTATTTTAGAGATAAATTTGGCTCCTGAGATTGTTAAAACCTACATGTCTCTAAAGAGTAAGTAAAAAGGAATTCAAGGAAATGTAAAACATGCTTTAATAACTCATACCTGACTCTACTGAGGAACATTAAAAAAGGAATTTCCCATTTGGGACTTTCAGCTGAAGCCCTGTTTCTCTTGCTCTTTTATTACATATTTTCTTCACTTCATTTGTAATTTATATAGGTTTCTGTTTGCAATTCAAATTGAATCTTTTATTTTAATGAGGATATGGAGCGAGACGATGTGATAATGAAAACAACTTGCGTTTCAAGTGTAAGTGCCACATATTCTTGAAAACAATTTTCTTAGTTTGTACAAGGTCATCTTTGTGTTTCTGCTGCTTTATCAGTGTTAATGGTAATCTTAAAATGTTTCCAAACATTGAAAGTCCCAACAGTGATCTTTTTTTTTTCCTTAATAGTTGAATTGTCTTCCTTGAAAATGGGATTTTTGAATTGTAACCTGCCACATTCCCTACCACAATAATGGGAGCTTACTAAATAGGAGGCAATTTCAGCACTTAAATGTGCTGATGTGATGTTTCTTAATCACTTTAATGAGTTTCATACCACTAGAAATGGAATAGAAGTTTCAATGGAAATATAATTAAATGGAAAAGTCATTTCCTATACTTGTAATTTTCCCCTGATCATTTCTTTATTCACCTCCATAGAAAGAGTGCCTTACAGGTGTATAGTGATGTTATTATACAGACTTATTTGCATAACTCACTTAGGTTATTAGTGCTGAAAACTATAAAATATAACAATACATTTTATTACAAATCAAGTGTAGCAAGGCAATGTAAAACTTTCAATATTTCTTTTTAAAGTCTGATTAATATTTATTAGTTTTATGAATTTTTCTTGAATTGTCAGTTTCTTGCCTAAATCTAGATTTTTCTTTAAGTAATGCCTTTTCAGTCTGACCTGCTTAAAACAATTCTCAGGGGAAGCAATAACCTGAATCAGTAAAAATGGTAAAAGATCTTTGGAAATACTTTGTTTTCGTGTTTGAGATCAGGAGTAAACAAACCTTACCTGGGAGTTTATCAAGCCATGCTAAAAGTGTCAGCTGACACAAAGTAAGCTATGTTAGAGCTGGGCGTGATGACTCATGCCTGAAATCCCAGAATTTGGGGAGGCCGAAGCAGGCAGATCATGAGGTCAGGAATTCGGCACCAGCCTGATCAACATAGTGAAACCCTGTCTCTACTAAAAATACAAAAAAAAAAAAAAAAAAATTAGCCAGGTGTGATGGCACACACCTGTAATCCCAGCTACTTGGGAGGTTGAGGCAGGAGAATTGCTTAAACCGGGGAGGTAGAGGTTGCAATGAGTTGAGATCCTGCCATTGCACTCCAGCCTGGACAACAAAGTAAAACTCTGTCTCAAAAAAAAAGACATATTAGATTGAGTTATCATACCATGGGGTTTCCCTAAGACAAAACTCTTCTATACTATACTATTTGCTGAGAAATAGTCAGTACAAAACAAACTTTTATCATTCTTGGCATTGTGATGCTAGAAGAAAAGGCCATGTAAATGTGTTTAATTTGCTATTTGTTTAATTCAAAAATTTTAACATATTACTTTGGAGAGTCCAAGAGACATTTTGGAAAAGGTGATATTTTTCCCTGACCTTAAGTGGGGAACTTGAGGCTTTTTACATTTCAACATAAAAGTAAAGGGGCTTGCTATCCATTTAGTTAATGAAATCCAAGTGGATTTGCTTACACTGAATTTTTTTTTTTTTTTTTGAGACAAAGTCTCACTCTGTCACCTAGGCTGGAGTGCAATAGCTTGATCTCACTGCAAGAGCTCACTGCAACCTCTGCCACCTGGGTTCAAACGATTCTCCTGTCTCAGCTTCCCGAGTTTCGGGAACCACAGGAGTGCCACCATTCCTGGCTAATTTTTTATTTTTTGTAGAGACAGGGGTCTCACTATGTTACCCAGGCTGGCCTCAAACTCCTGAACTCAAGCAATCCTCCCACCTTGGCCTCTCAAAGTACTGGGATTCCAGGTGTGAACCACAATTCTCGGCCCTTGCACTGCATTTTAGGGTAAATATTTTTAGGTTTGTAGTTAGGCAAGTGGTTTGAAGCATCATCAGTCTCAACCCAAAGCGGCTCTTTCCTTATGTTTTTAGATTGAAAGGCCTTTAAGCAAGATTCAGATGAAGGGCCTGCTTTGCCAGCTCACCTGTGAATGTGGAGGCACCAGCTTACTTTCTGCAGCACATGTGTCTTAGGGGGCTGTTCCTTCCCACAGTGTGTAGATTGGTACTGAGATGACGTTCTCTTTCCAGGGTGCAGTGATGACCCACATATGTGAGACGGTCATTTAATATCACCTTGATTGGTACTTTCTGTGATTTTTTAAAAACATACAGAGCAGCTCTCTTGGTATGATTGGGCTGATAAAGCTGAAAGATCAGTAATGTTAAATAGAATCCCAGGGTCTGGGTCTGTATTTTGCTAAGGAAACCTCATCTGAGCTTCCTTCCCTGTAAAACTAAGCTGTAAAACCTCCCTTAAATGAGAGGCTAAATGTCAAAGCATTTTATAAACTGTAAATCAATTCAAATGCATGTTAGTATATTTGTTTTTAAATGAACCATGAGGAAGTATCTTTCTGTATTTAGCTTAAATATTCTTTGCCAGGTATTTATTGAAATACTTTCTTTCACTGTACAATAGCATATTTAAAAAGTGCTTTGCATGTCTTGTTTATTATGAACTAACTTTTTACTAATTAATAATTAACTATTTGCAGTGTCAATATTTACTATTCTGAATGTCACATTTATTTATCTTAATAATTTTTTGAAACAGTCTCACTGTCTACCATGCTGGAGTTCAATGACACAATCTTGGCTCACTGCAACTGCCGACTCCCGACTTCAACCCATTGTCCTGCCTTAGCCTCCCAAGTAGCTGGGACTGCAGGCGCCCACCACCACTCCCGGTAATATTTGTATTTTTATAGAGACAGGGTTTCACCATGTTGGCCAGGCTGGTCTCAACCTCCTGACCTCAGGTGATCCGCCTGCTTCAGCCTCCCAAAGTGCTGGGATTACAGGTATGAGCTATTACGCCCAGCCTGAATGTCAGATTTAATTCCAAAGTTTGTTTGCTCAATGTTAAATTGAAAAAGAAATTCCCTTTACAGATCACGAGTAAATAAACTGTTTAGCTGGGAGTTTATCAAGCCATGCTGAAAGTGTCAGCTGACCCAAAGTAAGTAAGACATGCTAGGTTGGGGTTATCATGCCATGAGGTTGCCCTAAGACAAAACTCCTTATACTATACTTTTTTTTCTTTTCTCTTGAGACGGAGTTTTGTTCTTGTTGCCCAGGCTGGAGTGCAATGGCGCAACCTTGGCTCACTGCAGTGTCCACCTCCCGGGTTCACGGGATTCTCCTGCCTAAACCTCCCCAGTAGCTTGGATTATAGGTGCCCGCTACCACGGCCGACTAAGTTTTTGTATTTTTAGTAGAGATGGGATTTCACCATTTTAGTTAGGCTGGTCTTGAACTCCTGACCTCAGGTGATCCACCCGCCTTAGCCTCCCAAAGTGCTGAGATTACAGGCCTGAGCCACCATGCCTGGCGTTCAAATACTTTTTTTTTTTTTTGAGATGGAGTTTCGCTCGTTACCCAGGCTGGAGTGCAATGGTGCGATCTCGGCTCACCGCAACCTCCGCCTCCTGGGTTCAGGCGATTCTCCTGCCTCAGCCTCCTGAGTAGCTGGGATTACAGGCACGTGCCACCATGCCCAGCTAATTTTTTGTATTTTTAGTAGAGATGGGGTTTCACCATGTTGACCAGGATGGTCTCGATCTCTTGACCTCGTGATCCACCCGACTCGGCCTCCCAAAGTGCTGGGATTACAGGCTTGAGCCACCGCGCCCGGCCTTCAAATACTTTTAATATCTTAGTCATCTTTATTTTTCTCTCAGGTACTCTCTTTGAACAGAGTTTTATTTAATAAAGGAAGGACAGGTGGAGGGAGGAAGGGACAATTTTAATAAATATTTGAGTCCACCTAAATCTATTAAAGCAGAAAATATAAAGCTATTTCCATTGGTGCAGAGATGAAGTGACAAAAACCAATCTGTGTTTTTGTAGCAACTGACTTAGAAAATCTTGTACTGAAATCAACAGTTAGAGAGACTTGCACAGTATAGATTTTCAAATGTTAGCTGAATTGAAAAAGAACATTCACAAGAATTATTTCCCCTCAAAGTATCTTATATCAAATAAATGATCTTCAGGTGGTGGAATGTAAATCTTTTATTAAAACAGTTGTCTTTCCACAGTAGTAAAGCTTTGGCACATACAGTATAAAAAATAATCACCAACCATAATTATACCAAATTCCTCTTATCAACTGCATACTAAGTGTTTTCAATACAATTTTTTCCATATAAAAATACTGGGAAAAATTGATAAATAACAGGTAAGAGAAAGATATTTCTAGGCAATTACTAGGATCGTTTGGAAAAAGTGAGTACTGTGGATATTTAAAATACCACAGTAACAGGACATGCTGTTCTTACAGTATCACGGGCCAGACACTTAAGTGAGAGCAGAAGTGTTTGGGTAACTTTCCTACTTAAAATTTTGGTCATAGCATTTCAATACATTTTGCATCTTGGTTGGCTGCATATGCTTTCCTATTGATCCCAAATCAAATCACAAGTTAGAATCACTTCATTTATAATACTGAGCGGCATTGAATACTTTGAAGCAGAACAGGCAATGTGCAGCCCTCATTTATGAGAAGACTCTCGGGACACTCCCAGGGTGATGCTTGGAGAAGCTGTGAATTGAGCGGAAGCTGGAGAACTTCCTCCAGAGCAAAGGGCTTAAGAAAGAAACAAGAACTCTAAGATGGGGCTGCTAACATCACTCCAGTTTGGATGGATCTTGGCAGAGAGACATGCTTGTTCCTCTGGGTTGGAAAGATTTACTCTCGGGAATCTTCTCTGTCAGCTTGTACATCTAAAGGCATGAAGCACTCAATTGGGCAATTGACATTCTGTTAAAATAGAAGAAGGGAAAAAAATTAGTGGCAAATACTGTAAAGTATACAGAAAAAAAAAAACGCAGGGAGGTAGGGGCTGACTCTTAGGACAACTGCTTACAAATAGGTTAATATTTCTTCCTAGTGTCAAGAACCTAGCAGTTTGCTGGGCAATAGGAGATGTTCAGGAGTTTAATACATTATAACTTAAATATATTATGGAATACAGTGTTTCTCTTAAGTCATTTACGAGTTTAAAAATTTTAATTTTTTTATTTTTCTTTCCTGGACGACTCAGATCCATAGAAATTTTTTAAAATAAATTTTATTTATTTTTGAGACAGAGTCTTGCTCTGTCATCCAGGTTGGAGTGCAGTGGCACGATTTCAACTCACTACGACCTCTGCCTCCCAGGTTCAAGCCATTCTCCTGCCTCAGCCACCTGAGTAGCTGGGATTACAGGCTCACGCCACCACACCCAGCTAAATTTTTATATTTTTGCTAGAGATGAGGTTTCACCATGTTGGCCAGGCTGGTCTTGAACTCCTGATCTCAAGTGTTCCACCCACCTTGGCCTCCCAAAGTACTGAGATTACAGGGGTGAGCCACCGCACCTAGCCCAAGTTCTTTTTAAAAACTAAAAAAAAAAAAAAACTGGTTCATTCTGAAGAAAGATTCCTGTAGAAAGAGACAGTCTAGTATGAGGGAAGATACTCCTGGTGCTATCACACTTACAGTGTTTGTTCTCTGATGGTATCTCTGAGAGTACTGGTTGTAGGAGTGGCCCGTGGAGCCTTCCGTACCGGGTTCGCCTCCAGGTCTGCGGCAGTTGTCACAGCGCCAGCCCTGAGAGAGTAGAGGCATGAAGTCAAATGGGGTTTATGGTAACCTGAGGACATCATAACTTAAGTGTTTGAGTTGAAAAATTTCACATCTTATGCACTGGCAAAATATAAGCAGTTAATCACTAAGGAAGCTTTGATGATTATTTCATGCATTTATAACTCGTAGAATACATTTTGGCTTATTACCATATCTTCTACCTACATCTGTCTCTCTTGTGTTGTTTCTCCTGAAATGTCCTCTCTTCTCTTCCTATTCAAACCTTACCCATCTGTGGAGGCTCATTCCAATCCCAGCGTCCTCAAAAAATTCTCTGTACTAGATGATAGAAAAGGCTTTCATAGAATCCTAGTGATTTTAAAAGGGACTTGAGATTACATGAACAAACACTCTTTTTTTGAGACAGTGTCTTCCTCTGTCGCCAGGCTGGAGTGCAGTGGCACCATTTCGACTCACTGCAACCTCCGCCTTCCGAGTTAAAGCGATTCTCCTGCCTCAGCCTCCTGAGTGGCTGGGACTACAGGCACCCACCACCATGCCCAACTAATTTTTGTATTTTTAGTAGAGATGGGGTTTTACCATGTTGGCCAGGATGGTCTCGATCTCTTGACCTCGTGATCCACCTGCCTCAGCCTCCCAAAGTGCTGGGATTATAGGCATGAGCCACCACACCCGGCCAAACATTCTCATTTTATAGGTAAGGAAACAGAGACCCAGAGGAGAGGAGTGACTTGCTTAGAGGGAGCAGGGAAGTCACACAGTGGATCGCTGGTGGAGCTGGGGCTGCCGCCCAGGAGATGGGGTAACCCCAGCCATGTTCTTTCTAATGCACCATTTTGCCACTCTCTTCTTAAACTTCCCTAGGCAGTGACATGGTAGCCTTTCATCTGGCCAGAGACGGTATGGGAGATGGAAACGGGACCAAGCTGAGCAGAGGCTTCTCCCTGAGCTTTTTGCTGGAAATGGGAGGCGACACGTATTCTCTTATTACTGTTCTTAAGCTGGGAGGGGGTAAAACGCGCTCATGGAGGTCAGTCATCAATGACACCATCAGCAGGGACCCCACTGACGCATGAAGCCTGTGCAAGGGAAGGCATGTGGAGTAAGAGGGACTCCAGGCACCATTGCTGGAGCAGCCTCTGAAGCCGGTGGGTCTCGGACTTTTCCATTAGGTGAGCCATTTTTGCTTAACTTGAATTGGACTTTTTTCTTACAACCAAAATGCAACCCTAAATAATATAATCACTTTCTTTTTTTTTTTTTTTTTTTTTTTTTTTGAGATGGAGTTTCGCTCTTGTTACCCAGGCTGGAGTGCAATGGCGCGATCTCGGCTCACCGCAACCTCCGCCTCCTGGGTTCAGGCACTTCTCCTGCCTCAGCCTCCTGAGTAGCTGGGATTACAGGCACGCGCCACCACGCCCAGCTAATTTTTTGTATTTTTAGTAGAGACGGGGTTTCACCATGTTGACCAGGATGGTCTCGATCTCTTGACCTCGTGATCCACCCGCCTCGGCCTCCCAAAGTGCTGGGATTACAGGCTTGAGCCACCGCGCCCGGCTAATCACTTTCTTATATTAGAATTTAAATATTTTAGACATATTTCTCTATTTAAGAGCATATGCCCCTGAATACCTAACACAATACCAGTGAATATCTCCTTACAGAATCACTGAATCTTGCTTTCATATGAGAAAGTAACAGTTTCCACGCCTGTCTTAAATGTTTCATTTAACAATTTACTGGAGAATAGGTGTCACACATGAAAGGTTTCAAGTGCATAAATAATGAGAAGATGCTGAAGTGAGACCAAAATCAGCTTCCCAGCAAATTCACTCTCCATCACACATATTTATACCAGAGTGACTGAGTCCTATGATCCTACGATCACAGTCGTTATAAGGGTTAATGGGAGAGAGAGAGGAAGATACAGAGAGAAAGAGACTGAATTCAATCTAGATTCCAATCTCTAATTCTCCTCCATCAGAACTGGGAGCACCTCCCTCCCTGTGTAATCACTGGGAGTGAAACAAGTGATGCCAAATGCATTAACCAGTGAGTCTCACCCTTGAGTGTGAAGCACGTACCAGGATTTGGGGAGTTGCTGGGAAGGCGTGCCTTCATTGAAAACAAAGGACTGCCACGTTCCGTTGCTTTTATTTGAGTTACGAGTCATTTCAATTTGAAATTTCAAATCATATTAGAAAAAGGCATATTATTATTATTATTATTAATTTATTTTTGAGATGGAGTTTTGCTCTCGTTGCCCAGGCTGAAGCACAATGGCACGATCTCGGCTCACTGCAGCCTCTGCCTCCCGGGTTCAAGCAATTCTCCTGTCTCAGCCTCCCGAGTAGCAGGGATGACAGGCATGAACCACCACACACAGCTAATTTTTTGTGTATTTAGTAGAGACCAGATTTCTCCATGTTGGTCAGGCTGGTCTCGAACTTCTGACCTCAGGTGATCCGCCTTCCTCTGCCTCCCAAAGTGCTAGGATTGCAGGCGTGAGCCACTGCGCCCAGCTGATATATTATTTTTTGTTAGACTAGGTATATTTTAGAAATGGTTGAGAAGCACTGGCTTAAATAATGGGCTGCCGAGGTCCTTCATAAGCCACCTCTTCCCATCTAATTTCATACCACAAGACACCAGGCAAAGGGTCGGCTCACCAAAGCCCACCTCGGCCAACTCCTTTCTATCCCAGGCGGTGTGCTTTCTGTCTCTCTGCTCTCTCCCCTCCCCATTAAACCTTAGCTATCCTAAACCTCAGCCAGTTCATGCATCTCTTTCTTGCGCATTCCAGCCTACCCAGAACTGTATTTGTCAGACTCACTTAGAACTTAATTAGCTTGACTTTGAAATGTATGCTAATTAACATCTTCAACTACATCATTAAGAGCCAAGACCATTTCTCATTTCCTCTGTTTGTCCTGTATTACTTAGCACAGTGCTAGACCTATAACAAGGATCTGTTCTGAATCAACAGACAGGGTAAAAGAAGTGGCATTTTCTTACATCTGAGATATTATTCAACATATTTCACGACGTTGCCATGGGGACACCTGTCCATCTGAATGGAGCTGGAGGCCTACAGATACATTGCACTTAACACTTTAGTTGCTGAAAAATCAAAGCAGCCTAACAGTGGCAGAGGAGGGGAGGGTCTCAGGCTGCCCAGGATGGGGAGAACTGGCTGAAATGAAACACATTCTATTCACTGCAAATTAATTTGAATAGTATCTCTGCTTCACTTTTTTTCAGTGTGCATATCTCTTACATGCTAGGGAGCTTAGGAAAATGATTGTAGCATTGTATAAATGCAGGTATTGCTATTAAGAATGACTCAAGACTCAAGACTCTCATGCTTTTGGGTACTCTACATATTCTAGCAATAGTAATAGAAAGAACGAATGGCATGTAGGGTAGACATAGAACTATCCCAAAGCTCTACATCAGCAGCTGTATGCCGACAGGAAATGTGGTATTTTAATACTTCCTAAGGGTCTCTGCCACTCCTGTGTGTACCACACATCTTGCAGGAGGCAACCCTTTAGCTTATCTAAATTGTAGAGAGCCTGGCATATCTGGTCTTACCTGCTGGCCTCCAAAGCATGTGCAGGAGCAAATGGCACCGAGATATTCCTTCTGCCACTGTTCTCCTACGTGGTACGTCTTCCCATCATCATAACACGTTGCCTCATCTGCATATAGACACAAAACAGATGCACATGTAAGCTGAGAACAATACTGCAGACTTGACTTGATCTAGGGATGGGTTCTGTTTCTGTCCTAAATTCATGTCATCCCAGCCCAAATTCCACATGTTTATGTGAATCATCCATAAGAGAAGTACTGCTGTACAGATTTTAGGGTGGCATTTCCAAAAATTAGACCTAATATACTGGAAAGGGTCCAATGGGAAGATGGAAATCATACTTTAAAAGCTGAATCTACAGACCAATAAAGCTTTTTTGTAGCATTTCACTGCAGATAATGGTCAAAATACTCAAGTTGGAAAAGTGCTAAAACATCCTGTAATAACATTAAATCATGACTCGTTTTTGAGGGTCGTCTCCACCTTCCCAAATCAAAAGATTAACAAACTCACTCTTCACTCCTCAAGGAGACCTAATGTCTCCAATCATTTCTGCGAATGAGAGTTACAGCCTGATAATGAAAGTGGGAATGCTTAATAAGGCACTAAAGATGATCTGTGATGACATACGGGGATCACACTTGAATTCTCCTTTTCCGTTCCCAAGACACGTGCAGCTCATCATCTGGCCATTTTCTCCCTGACGGTCCCACTTCTCTCCAATCTTGTAGTTCACACCATTGTCATGGCACCATCCTGTAGGGGTGGGGAAAGTCAGGACCATAAAGTTATTTGTCTGTTTTGACTCACAAGACAGCACGTGAACTGGGACACACCACAGGGTCTTCAGAGCCACGATCTGGAAAAAATAGCAAGGAAAGTTAACGATAATAACCCCTACAATGGGTCTGTGTATGTATGTATTTATTTATTTACTTTTTTTCTTGAGACAAAGTCTTGCTCTGTCACCCAGGCTGGAGTGAAGTGGTGCAATTTCAGCTCACTGCAACCTCCACCTCCTGGGTTTATGAAATTCTCCTGCCTCAGCCTCCCGAGTATCTGGGATTACTGGCATGCGCCACCATGCTAACTGTGTGTGTGTGTGTGTGTGTGTGTGTGTGTGTGTGTGTGTGACATTTTTAGTAGAGATGGGGTTTTACCATGTTGGGTAGGCTGGTCACAAACTCCTGACTTCAGGTAATCTGCCCACCTTGGCCTCCCCAAGTGCTGGGATTACAGGTGTGAGCCACCATGCCTGGCCAATAGGCCTTTTCTTTGGTTGAATTTTAAAATATTATTTTTTTAACATTTACCATTTTCTAGGGCATTTTAAGATCCAATTTATTCTGCCATAATCATGTCATACAAATAGTCAAATGAGCCAGGCACAGTGGCTCATGCCTGTAATCCCAGCACTTTGGGAGGCTGAGGCAGGCAGATAACGAGGTCAAGAGATTGAGACCATCCTGGCCAACATAATGAAACCCAGTCTCCACTAAAATACAAAAATTAGCTGGACATGGTGGCGCACACCTGTAGTCCCAGATACCTGGAGGCTGAGGCAGGAGAATTGCTTGAACCTGGAAGGCGGAGGTTGCAGTGAGCCAAGATGGCACCACTGTACTCCAGCCTGAGCCAAGATGGCACCACTGTACTCTAGCCTGGTGCCTGGTGATAGAGAAAAAAAAAAAAAAAACAAAAAAAAAAAAACCTCAAATGAAATGATTTTGATTTGAGTTTTCACTATTAAGATTTAAAATTGTGGAAAACTAAAGTGGAATTGGAGTAGACTTTTAGAAATAGATCCTAGATGAAAAATCACTTTTGGATTTGCAGAAACCCTGGACACAAAGTAGTTCAATTAACTGTAAAACAAGGATCAGCTGATTTCCACATGCTACCACCTGTTTCATGTACATGGGAAGAGTAAAAAAAAAAAAAAAAAAAAAAAACAAAATGCTAAATCATTGGTTATTATCCACGTCAAATAAGGCTGGTTCTTTGGAATGCCTAAAAGTCACAAGTTATATATCTTTAACCACTACACATAAAAGATGACTTTTTAATCTCCAGGTCTTACAAAACAAAACATACCTCAGAAGCTTATATAACAATATACCACTTCTTCCATTTTATCAAGTCAGCCTGCCTTAAACTACAAAGTAAAAGAATTAGACAACTATGATATCAAAACAAAGATTATGTAAGCTGAGCCAAAGAGTCACATAAATGAACTTAACAGCTCTGCTCCCACAATTGCACCTAGGAATTTACACAGGTAATAAACATATAAACTTAAATGTAGTTCAGTTTCGGGAGTTAAGGACCATGTAGTTGAAGTCAAATATTAAAATTTCCAGCTCCTAAACAGAATATTGATATTTTTACTGTTTTTCATTTTCAAGTGGTCAAACGTGGAAGTCTATATTGAAAACATTGGCTGGGTTTTAACATTTCAGTCTGGATTAAACGATTTCAATTATATGAGTTAAGTAAAATACTTTGAAAATCTTTTTACAAAGTCTTATATTCTAATTCCACAGGATAGAACTCTGTATGTCTATAGGAGGCTTATTGATAGGCATAATGGTCAACACCTATAAAAATGAACCAATTGTCAATAATAATCACATCTCCTAAACACAAAGAATAAATGAAAGGTTTATAAATTCTAATACTAAATCTCAACGCATAACAGATATTTCCTCGGTACATTTTTAACTTAAAAAATTTGAAAACTTAAAACCTATTAGAATTTGAAAATCAAACATTTATCAATTTGAATTGATTTTTAATTATCTAAAAGTAGATGATCTGTATTTTTCCTTTTATATTTCTAGCAGCATTCAAGGTACCTGGGCTATGTATGTGGTGTGAAAGTGTGTGCATGTGTAGTATGGTATGTGCATGTTTGGTTTGTGTTGAAAGAGACTGTTTTTGAGTACAAATGTCCACCTCTGATCTCACTTAATACTAAAGACTATAAGAGATTTGGGGTTTTTCTGTGTCTCTAATACTCTTAATTAGACCTGGTTCCAAAAGTCGTTAACTTTATCAATTTGTTTTCACTGAAAATTTCAAAAATCAAATTAGTCCCATAATCTTACACTTAATAGTTGTATTGGCATACAACCCTTGAAATGAAGCAATATCCAACAAGTAAAATTTCCCATCATTTTTCTATGATGCAAAATATTACTTTGAGTCAAACAGTATTCCCTTGTTTGCTTCATGTTTGGAAGAGCCTGTGTCTTCCAAACATGCTTCCTTGGCACATGAGTGCATGCATGGAACTGGAGGAGATGAACACGCGAGTGGATGGACTAAGCAACTACTCACTAGATGAATCACATCTGAAATGACCACTTCCAAAGCCTAAGCACTGGCACAACAGTTTAAAGCCCGATTCAGACATTCGTTCCCACTCATCTCCGACGGCGTAATGAGAAACCGTGTAGGGGTCAAAGCACGAGTCATCCGTAGGTTGGCCCAAGCCTTCGCTGACTATGAAGAAAGGGAGGAAAAAGCAAACAGAGACATTTTATTAATGGATTTGGACCATAAGAAGAAAACTGAATGATTGTATACAATGACTTAATCTAAAACAATTCCAGGAGGATTAAGAAGCATTCATCTGTTCTACCAAGACAGTAACTGCTCTAAAAACTGTGCTTAGATGTAGTCAGTGGATACCTGTCACAGGCCTCTGACAAGAAGTCCATCTTTTATTTTTTCCTTTACTTCTAACAAATCGCCTTTTCTGTTAAAATTACTTTATAGAACACGGAACAGATCTTGAGGCAATTTAAGCCAGTTGAGAACTCTCATGGGATGCAAAGACTAGTGATGCCTCTCCATTGGGACCCAAGTGACCTTGGGCTAGCTATTTAACATCTCTCTGCCTTACTTCCCTCAAATGCAATACTAGGATAATAATAAAAATATCTATACCTCCTGGGGATCTTGTGAAGATGATACAAGGGCATGAATTCGAAGCATTAACCCTTTTCCAAGACTTAGAAAGTACTCACTAAATAAAGAATAATTGTTAAAAGCCATCTTTTGCTTATAATGCAAAAGTCTTAGCATTTTTATATACCATTATAATGTAATTTTTACTTTTATTATTGCATTTTTTTGTATTATAGTGCAGAAAGCCTAGATTTTGGACATTGTTATTGTAGTGGTGAGACTGCTTTACTTTATCAATGAAGTCAACTGTTTCACATAAGAAAAAGCCATGGGGCCGGGCGCGGTGGCTCAAGCCTGTAATCCCAGCACTTTGGGAGGCCGAGGCGGGTGGATCACAAGGTCGAGAGATCGAGACCAACCTGGTCAACATGGTGAAACCCCGTCTCTACTAAAAATACAAAAAATTAGCTGGGCATGGTGGCGCGTGCCTGTAATCCCAGCTACTCAGGAGACTGAGGCAGGAGAATTGCCTGAACCCAGGAGGCGGAGGTTGCGGTGAGCCGAGATCGTGCCATTGCACTCCAGCCTGGGTAACAAGAGCGAAACTCCGTCTCAAAAAAAAAAAAAAAAGAAAAAGAAAAAGCCATGGAATACAGATGATTTAGGATAAGTAAGGGAGTCTCCTCATGTTACCTATGGTCTTATCTCTTTATGATTTAGAAAAGCTTATTTTAAAACAATCTATGCAAACAAAGCATGCTTCAAATTATTCTTTAAAAATTAAATAAACTAATTTACTTTGACTTAAAATTCCACTATAGGCCGGGCGCGGTGGCTCAAGCCTGTAATCCCAGCACTTTGGGAGGCCGAGGTGGGTGGATCACAAGGTCGAGAGATCGAGACCAACCTGGTCAACATGGTGAAACCCCGTCTCTACTAAAAATACAAAAAATTAGCTGGGCATGGTGGCGCGTGCCTGTAGTCCCAGCTACTCAGGAGGCTGAGGCAGGAGAATTGCCTGAACCCAGGAGGCGGAGGTTGCGGTGAGCCAAGATCACGCCATTGCACTCCAGCCTGGGTAACAAGAGCGAAACTCCGTCTCAAAAAAAAAAAAAAAAATTCCACTATATATTTTTCTTTTTATAGTGGAAAACTCAAAAGCTCAAAAGCAGTAGATATTTGAAGTGCCTAATTTTTGAAAGGCGTCACCCTTGAAGAAAACAGCGTTTTGGAGAGCTGGTAAGTCTGAATCTCTCAAAGCTGGGAGAACTTGGTTAGAATGCAGAATACTGCTGCTGGGAATAAGGAGTTTAAAAGAAAAATGGAAAGGGCTTAAATTGTTAGTAGGGGTTTCTATACTTAAGAAAGAGCTAGGAGTTAAAATTCCATCCTAACTAAAGTTATAGAGATGGAATCTTTTTTTAAAAAAAAATAACCTAGAAAAGCACAAAGACTGGCCGGGTGCAGTGGCTCATGCAGGTAATCCCAGCACTTTGGAAGGCCGAGGTAGGAAGATCACAAGTCAGGAGTTCGACACCAGCCTGGCGAATATGGCAAAACCCCGTCTGTACTAGTAGTACAAAAATTAGCTGGGCATGGTGGCGGACGCCTGTAATCCCAGCTACTCGGGAGGCTGAGGCAGGAGAATTGTTTGAACCCGAGAGGTAGAGGTTGCAGTGAGCCAAGAAAAAAAGAAAAGCACAAAGATCTTTTTTGCTCTTGAAAATTCTGTACACACGGCTCTCTAGTAAAACCACAAGAGGCAAAGATAAGCATTACTATGGGTATGTTACACAACAAACACAAAATAATCTCCTCCCAACCTCTCTCCAGCCAAATGCTCAGTTGCTTAATTCATAGGAATGTATACGTGCAAAGTAGCACAGTCTTCTATCAGATGAAGGAGGAGGCTAAAATTAAGAAACTGGCCCTAGGAATAAAACCTATCACTTGGCAAAGACAGGACTTAGCACTCTCTGTTGGTGTGGAGTGGAGAACCCTCTTGTTGGAAGATTCAGGATTCACGGTTTTGATTATTCTCTATCTCATGTGCCTTGGTGAATCTTCAGCTGCTGCAAATTGAGCAGCCAGCTAGCACACTATTGGTTAAAAAGGATTTCCAGGTGCTACAAAGAAGACTCAATGATCCTTTAACTTCTATAGAGGCTTTTGGCCTATATAGTCAGAAAAAAAAAAAAAGGAAATAACATTGGGAAAAATGGAAATAACATTGGAAAACTGTAATAACATTGGAATAACATTCTCTGCAGACATAAATGCACAATGTTGGTGGCATTTTATATTAGAAGCAAAAGCCAACTGTCCCCATGTCTACAGAAGGGGCATTTTCTTTATAGATAATCGTTTCGGTATTTAAGAATCACTCAAGAGGACAGCATAGTGAGATGAAGAGGGTCTGGGAAAAGACATCAGGAAACCTGTGCCCTATATCAACTCAGATACTCACAGGTAAGGACTCAGAATATGGTACTAAATAATATTTAAAGTCCCCTCCAGGTCTGTAATCATATCACCATTTGAGAGTCTGTCAATTACATGCACATTTTGTGAAGACAACCGGATATGGCAGGAGGAGGGGGAGAGATTAATTTAAAATAAAGTTGCTCGTTTATTTCATGCCGATGTGTTGCGTTACTTCCCAAAGATAATAAGACAATGGCAACAAAGGCAGGGTCAACAGAAAAGCCCATCTTTGGTGTGGCGCAGAGGGGAGCCTGTGACTAAACAAGTATTTACATACCAGAGTTGCCCACAGTCACAACCTCTTCCCGAACCTTATGCCTCTGCTGGTCCTTCAGTGCCTCCACTATGATGTTGTAGGTGGCACCTCTGGTGAGGCCTGTCAGAGTGGCACTGGTGGAAGTTCCAGGAACCCTGAACTGCAATTATCGGTACATCCGAAGCAGAGAGAAAGCATTATAGTGAGGAATGACATGTGGTCTCCTCCTATCAATAGCCCTCACTGTTTAAACAAAGCAAAGGAAGACAAAAAAAATAAAGGTGGGGTATAGGGGTTCTACCTAGCTGAGGAGAGAAATGGAACAAGGATAGGGGCTATCATTTCTGCCATATTTTCCTGCCAACAATCTACCTCTGTGCTCCGTAGTTACTGGGAGGCTTGGACAACACTAGAGACGGCCTGCCCTTTATCTTGCTTCAGTCACAGATCGGCATAAGCCCTCTGGAAGCCCTGGCCATGTCTGCTTCACAGAAAACCTGGACAGTTCACTATATGGGAGAGACAGTCATGCTACTCCAGGTCACATCTGACCTCCATGTGGAGTCCTTAAAACAGTTTGGCAAATCCTCAAACTCGTGTTTCTAAGCTCAGACATTTCCTACAGTGTTGTCGGTTTTTTAAAATTCTGCCACTTTGTAAAAATAACAACACAATAAAAATTGATACTGTCAACACAAATTAAAGAATATACGTTTTAGAGAATCAATCATTTATCAGCTACTATGCACACCTTCCCATATTTCTTTTCTTTAGACATATTGTGGGCTTCTTCAAGGACAAATCGTAAAGGTAGTGTTTTAGACCTCTTACACAAATGAAAATTCAGGTGGAATATTTTTCTTTCTTTTCTAGAATCATCTGTTTGCCTATCTTACTTAAAAAGAAGTCTCAAATGCGTGAGAATAATAGAAATAGTTTCATTTTCTCTATGAAATAAAAGCTAATGACTCTCTGGTATGTCTTTCAAAGTAGATCCATATTGGGATTAAAAAGAAAGAAGCAGGGCTTAAATGTGCCGTCTTCTAACAGATTGTAGAAGTGAAACCACTTTTTTTTTTTTTTTTTTAAGAGACAGGGTTTCACAATGTTGACCAGGCTGGTCTTGAACTCCTGACCTCAAGTGATCCACCTGCCTTGGCCTCCTAAAGTGCTGGGATTACAGGTGTGAGCCACTGCACCCAGCCATGAAGCCACTCTTTATCGGGGGCTCTGGTCACTTCAGTTACCTAACTTACTGCTTTCTGAGCTCCCCATGAGAAGTGAAGAGAAAAATTAATTACCTGTAAGGGTTCTTCATCATTGCCAACAGGATGACATGAAATGATGTACTCAGAACTTTCCTGGAATGGGGTCCAAGAGATGGTTGTCTGAGAGAGAGCTTCTTGTCCTGTAGAGGCATTTGGATTGAGTCCCAGACCGTGGGGGTAGAGGTGAAAGTCTACGTCTCCCCTGGGGACGTGACCAATTTGGATTTCCTCACCTACATTCGGCGGGTACGGTCTTGGCCTATGCCTTATGGGGGCGGCGGTTGTGGGCGGTGTGGTCCGCCTAAAACCATGTTCCTCAAAGATCATTTGTTGCCCAACACTGGGTTGCTGACCGGAAGTGCCAGGAAGCTGAATACCATTTCCAGTGTCATACCCAGGGTGGGTGATGAAAGGGGTCTTTTGAACTGTGGAAGGAACATCCAAGATCTCTGGTCCATGAAGATTGGGGTGTGGAAGGGTTACCAGTTGGGGAAGCTCATCTAGCCAAGAGAGGTTAGAGCCAAAAAAGCAAAGCGCATTAAGCTCCACTAAGTAGCAGCAATAATAATAATTATTAATTCAGGCATACATGACTGTCCATCAATTTGATAAAAGTCCCCAGAAAATGAGCAGTTCTGAGATCACAAAACACTTTTATCCAGAAAGAAATCTTTAGGATTTTTCTCAAAGGTTTCTTTATAGTTTAGAAAGAAAAAGGCGTTAGTATGAATTTATCATACACACAAAGCTTTGAACCGCTGAGCTCCACAGAAGCCGCCTCTGCTCAAATTAAGCCTAATGGAACTGAAATGTGTAGTCTTTCTCTTCCTTCTTTTTTAAATTTGAGAAGCAGGTTGTAGGAAGCAGAATCCCGACTAATCATATCAGTGTCTTAAGTATGAGAATTACAGAGGTTTGGGTCAAGGGTTGTTTACAGTACGAAATGGCAAAAATAGATAAAACACACATGTTCATTTAAAAAATTTTCCTATCACCACGAATACAGCATTTTCTTGAAATTAAACTGAAATTGGATGAAAAAGTATAACATTAGAAACCAAGTAATAAATAAAGATAAATGTGAGGGTTTCTCTCCCTCCTTTAAAAAAGGAAACATTTTAAAATTCAACAGTAGATATAAAACAAGAGCAATGATAGTGAGTTGGTTTTACATTTTAGTATCTTGTTTGAATTTGTAAAAGGGAAATAACAAGGCTTTATATTGAGTGGCTGTAGTAAAGAAAAAAAATAAAACCAAACTCTGCAGTGCATGTGAAATTATTCCTGCTATTGAAAAATACAATATATATGCACTATGCTGTTAGAAAAAAAATCACAAAGAAAGTTTTCATATTGCAAGATTGCTCATTTGTTATTAATTCTGTTCTAACTCCTTGTCACCTGCAAGGTACTCTTACCTGTCTTTTTCCTTCCAATCAGGGGCTCGCTCTTTTGATTATTCTTCAGGGCAATGACATAAATCGTATATTCCGTTCCCGGTTCCAGGCCTAATGGGAGAACAGAACCAACACATTATGTTGATGGGCTCAGCTAGTCAAATGGAGTCAGTGTCACCAGCAGAGGCTACTGGGAGTAGGACCTTCCTCTCCACTGGCTGTTGTCCTCTTGAAGGTAAAATCAAATCACTTTTCTTCCATAAATACCCAAATATCCTGCATATGAAGCCCACATCACAAACTAATCATCTTACTGTCATATCTGACACCTGAATAGACACTTTTCGGCTAACCTTTTCAGGGTTTTTTTTTTTTTTTTTTTTTTTTTTTAACATGTGGTCTTCTTTGCTTTTTTGAATTTAAGAAAATCTATCAGCATTATCTACCGCCACTGGAATATAAATTTGAAAGACAGTCCTGCAGATTATATACATGAATCTACTCAGGCCTAACAACCAGGCGGTCCTCAGGGGCAGATCAATGAAAAGTGAAACAAGAGGCAGGTGCTGAGCAGGAGAGATTGGCCAGTCTTCGTGCAGCCTCTGTGGGAAGTGTCTTGTTCAATTCCTCTCATACCTCATTCTATTTTCCTGTTTCCCCCCAATTCTAAAAAGGCAGTGTCTCCTCCTAATGTCTGCATGTTCTATGGGAATTTTAAAGTCCAGGTGATACTCTATATACATACTGATATGGTTTGGCTCTGTGTCCCCATCCAAATCTCATCTTGCATTGTAATCCCCATGTGTTGAGGAAAGGAGGTGACTGGCTCATGGGGGTGGTTACCCCAGGCTGTTTTTATGATAGTGAGTTCTCACAAGACCTGACAGTTTTGTAAGTGTTTTGGAAGTTCCTCCTTTGTACTTCTTTCTCTTGCTGCCATGTAAGACATGACTGCTTCCCTTTCTACCATGATTGTATGTTTCCTGAGGCCTCTCCAGCCATGCGGAACTGTGAGTCAACTAAACCTCTTTCCTTTATAAATTACCCAGTCTTGGGTAGTATCTTTATAGCAGTGTGAAAATAGACTAACATGCCTAGTTTAAATTTTCATCTCTTAGGCAAAAATAGTACTAGAGGTTTATAGTCTTTCCCACCAACGTAGCCAGCTCTTATTCCCTATTCCAGGCATTCTTTCCAATGTGGGTGGTTGGGATCACTCTGCCTCAAGATCCATCCTGTGATAGTGGTCAAGAAGATCAGTGGCAGGTGGTGCTCTGGCAAGTCCTATAAGATTACCATATCTATAGAGAGTGGAGTGTATTGATAGAATCACAATCAGCTAGTTTGTTTTGAAAAATATCTTTCTCCAGGACTGAAATTGACAGGTATCTGGCAAACTCACAGCAAAAAGAAAACATGAGTCTAGTCAATCCGTTAGGACAGTACTGAAATTGCATTTTCCTTCACTCATGCCTTCTGGGATGCATTGAGCTCTACCACTCCTACACAGAGAATGCTTTCTGAGGTGATCAGGAATAGGGTTTCTCATTCTCATGACACAGTATCAAAGATACAGTTAGAGTTTGCTAAGGACTTCATGTGTCCTAAGTAGTAAGCATGGAAGCAGCAATACCAGTAATAGTAGCCTCTGTGACACCAGGGCGGGGCCGAGGGACCACTTCTCTAGGAGGAGACCCAGGCTTCTCATACTTGATGATGTAGCCAGTAATCCTGGCACGTGGTGGCTGCCATGATACCAGCAAGGAATTGGGTGTGGTGGCCAGGAAACGCAGGTTGGATGGTGCATCAATGGCTGAAAGAAAACAAAATTAAGTCTCAAGAAGACAAATAAATTACTCCCACACTTTTCTCCCCAGCCCTTCTAAATAGACTTAAAAGAATCTGAGAATACTGTAAACTGGAAACAGGATTCTGTGGAATCCAGAATATAAAAATATCAGCTTCACATTTGTTTTTTGAGTTCACGAGACTGACTGCATACAAGTCAGTGGCATTTCCTCAGAGGAGGGTATAGTTACCAGTGGAGGCGTCGATGACCACAGGGGAGCTCCGGGCATTGTCGTTCAAGGTGTACAGGTAGATCTTGTAGTCAGTGCCCGGTTGTAAACCTGGGATTTGAGAAGAGATGATTTTTGATCAGTTCTGGCTTGTTGGAGAATTTTCAAGCTTGACTGCAATTTTTCTAGGTTCCTCCGTCATCCCATATTTACATAGACTAAAAAAGTGGTCCACATTTGAACAGTAAAGTAGAGCATGGTGTGGATATTAACTGTTAGCAAGAAACATATCTCAGAAGTGAATCACTGATGCAGACAAGGACCCCAGCTAAAGAAAATTCTGGAATGCAAAAATGCTATGTTGGAAGAGGCCTTCTTGCAGAATGAGTGGCAGCCATTTACTGAGGTTTTATCTGTACAGTAATCAGATGGTCAATAGTTGGGCCTTGGAATCACAACTTTGAAAAGCTCAAAAAGACCTTAGATACTGAATATTCTTTGGTTATAATATATTTACTTTTGTATTAACTTTGCTTTTTAATCTATGTTAATGCTAAGATCTGTACATCACTATTTTTTATTTCTTTTAGTTTTAAACTTTGTTATAATTTTTTAAATAAGAAAGGGCACCGTGATGAAAGATCAAACTTGTTGAATGAAACTTATGCCATTTCTCTGACAAATTTTACATAAAATGAGGCATTCAGAGGACAAAACTATTTCTGATCATAGCATGAAAATCACATTCTAAAACTGGGTTATTATGATAACATTGAAAATAAATTTTATCAGCATCAGTCACAGAACAACTAATAAGCCAGTTTACAATGTGGATATTTGTTAACAAATGTAGTTAATGCAGTGAGTTCCCTGACCTGTGATGGTGTAGCTTCTGATATCTGGGCTGATGGTTCTCTGGATTGGAGTCTGGCCATTGGCTGGAACAGCATCAACTTGGAAGCCAGTGATTGTCTCGGTCTTGGTTCTCCAGCTAATGGTGATGGTGGTCTCAGTAGCATCTGTCACACGAGCCCTTCTTGGTGGGCTGACATCTGCAGAGGATCATAGCTAGACATTAATGCCTGCCTGGCACATCCATGTAAAGTTTTGGTATTTTTATTTTTATTTTATTTTACTTTTTAGAGACAGGGTTTCACCATGTTGGTCAGGCTGGTCTTGTACTCCTGACCTCAGGTGATCCACCCATCTCAGCCTCCCAAAATGCTGAGATTACAGATGTGAGCCATCACGCCCAGCTAGTTTTGGTATTTTTAAATGTTTCCTTGGTATATATCAAATTCATCCATTTCAAGAAATATATAACTAGTAATATGTAGATTATCTCCTCTGACATTCAGAGAGAAAGGTCAACTGTAATTAGAAAATATGAAAATATCTACTTCTCATACATTTTATTTTGAAGAACTGAAAAGCTTTATAGATACTACCAGTGGTTCCCAGGGCTGGCTTTATAGTATCTACAAATACTTCAATAAATATTAAAAATATTAATGTATTATAATGTAAAAATGTGTGTGGTAGGAGTTATAATAACATGGCCAGGTAACAATAATATATATATGTGTGTGTGTGTGTGTGTGTGAGTGTGTGTGTGTGTGTGTGTCTAATATTATTGCAAGTATTTTGTCTTTTCTCTCAACAAGTACAATACCATCCCTGTTTTATAAACGATGAAACTTTGACACTTTACCTGACTTTTGAAAAGGCATACATAAAGTTATTGATATAGCAGAAGACTAGAGTCTAAGCCTGATTTGGTCCAGTGATTACTGTGCTGTGATATAATTTGGATATTTGTCCCTGGCCAAATCTCATGTTGAGTTGTCATTCCTGGTGCTAGAGGTGGGGCCTGGGAAGAGGTGGTTGGATCATGGGCGCAGATCCCTTGTGGCTTGATGCCCTCTTTGTGACAGTGAGTTCCCAAGAGATTGGATCATTTAAAAGTGTGTGGCACCTCCCTCCCAACTCTCTCTGTCTCTCACTCTTGTTTTTGTCACAGTGATGTGATGTGCCTGCTCCCTCTTGGACATCCACCATGATTGAAAGCTTTCCAAGGACCCCCTAGAAGCCAGTACCATGCTTCCTGTAAAGCCTGCAGAACTATGAGCCAATTAAGCTTCTTTTCTTTAGAAATTACCCAGTCTCAGGCTTTTTTTTTTGAGACAGAGTCTCTGTCACCCAGGCTGTAGTGCAGTTGGCTCACCGTAACCTCTGTCTTCTAGGTTCAAGCGATTCTTCTGCTTCAGCCTCCCAAGTAGCTGGGACCACAGGCATATGCCACCACACTTGGCTAATTTTTTGTATTTTTAGTAGAGACGAGGTTTCACTGTGTTAGCCAGGATGGTCTCAATCTCCTGACCTCATGATCTGTCTGTCTCGGCCTCCCAAAGTGCTGGGATTATAAGTGTGAGCCACCATGCCTGGCCAGGTATTTCTTTATAGTAATGTAAGAATTGCCTAATATTGATTGTTAAGCTATAGCAGAAGCCAGTGTGTTCTCCCCAAGCTTATCTCTACGAAAACAAATTCTAACAGAGCATAAACTAGATGTCAGTCTTAGTCCATAACACCAACATTATAACCTTATGAAGTGGTTCAATTTTATGTGTCAGTAGACCCCTTTCTCAAGGAGTATAAAAGATGACAGTCATACGACAAAAAGGCAATCAAATCAATTTTCAAGTTAAGACTTATTCCGAGGCCGGGCGCGGTGACTCAAGCCTGTAATCCCAGCACTTTGGGAGGCCGAGGGGGGTGGATCACGAGGTCGAGAGATCGAGACCATCCTGGTCAACATGGTGAAACCCCATCTCTACTAAAAATACAAAAAATTAGCTGGGCATGGTGGCGTGTGCCTGTAATCCCAGCTACTCAGGAGGCTGAGGCAGGAGAATTGCCTGAACCCAGGAGGCAGAGGTTGCGGTGAGCCGAGATCGCGCCATTGCACTCCAGCCTGGGTAACAAGAGCGAAACTCCGTCTCAAAAAAAAAAAAAAAAAAAGACTTATTCCACTCTTAACATATAAATCTAAAAAATCATTTGCTTTTTTTTTTTTTTTTTTTTTTGTCTTTTTAAGAGACAGGGCCCCGCTATGTTGCCCAGGCTGGTCTCAAACTCTTGGTCTCAAGTGAGCCTCCTGCCTCAGCTTCCCAAACTGCTAAGATTTTAGGCATGAGCCACTGAACCCTCCTGATTTACCATTTTTTAATTTTTGTTGATACAGAAGGTTTGTTGAAACGAAGACATTTTATTACTTACTCTCCAGAGTGGTGACAACTCCCTGAGCTGGTCTGCTCGTCAAAGTGTCCTTAAGAGCGTAGACGCTCACTTCATATTTGGTGGCCACCTAGAGAAGAAGGGCATGGTCGGCTTTAGCAGTGTCATCGCTGAAACCCTGGGAGTTTCACTACAGCATTCGGTCAATGCAACGGGTACGAAAGAAAAAATAAACCAGTGAAACTCACGACCTTGTAAATTCCTAGATTAATTTCATTCCTACAGTGCAGATGATCAACGTATTTATCAGTTTTAAAATGCTCTTAGCTGTTAAGCTTAAGTAAGCCATAGATTACATACTTAAACAGCTGGTAAAAAAAAATGAGGAAAGTGGGTATTAGCGTGTTTTTCTTTTTTAATGATCTGACAGTTACAAATCATAATTTTTTCTTTATCATCGAGAGGCAAAGAGAATGTTCCATTCTGTCTCTGAACCCTCTTTCTGTAGTTTCCCCTGAAACTGGCCTTATGTTAAGAGGTCCATCAGTCCTCTAGGTCCCTAGCAGTTTTCTGCATGTATGTCTGGAAGGATTTTAAAATGTTTTAACGAGAGTAGGGTCAAGGTAGACTGGCGTAAACTGTAAAATATTCCTTAGCAAGGTAATGGAGCTCAGAAAATGCATAACTAAGTCGATTTATGCATTCAACCAATGGATATGTAAATTTTCCCCCACAACCTTTTAAAATAAGCACAATACATCTAAAACAGCTGCACAAAATCCAAAGCTATTTATAAAATTCCATCCCAATAGTCAGCTGGAAAACTTAGGTCAACCTAAATAATTACATATAAAATTACAATAAGATTATTTGATGCAGAGGAAAAGAACAGTTAGATTTATTATGACATTATATTTTCACCACCTTAGAAACTGTGTTAGAGATGACCTCCATCTTTATTCCAATGAACAAAGGGCACATCTTACCATAAGTCCTGATACAACCACGGATGAGCTGTCAGGAGCAAGGTTGATTTCTTTCATTGGGCCAGTCTTCTCCTTGGGGGTCACCCGCACCCGATATCCAGTGAGCTGAACGTTAGGCGGTGTCCACTGGGCGCTCAGGCTCGTTGGCGTGACCTGAGTGAACTTCAGGTCAGTTGGTGGAGGAATGGCTGTCGGGATGGCCATTGGTTAGAGGTTATTTTATAGGAAATGGGGAATAAGAGGAATAAAGTGAGTTCCAAGAAGTAGAATGGATTGTTCTAGTTGGGTTAGGTGGGTTCCCTGGTCAAGCAAAGATTCAGTACAAGGAAGTACAATAAGGGATGCAAAATGAAGAAAGCGTTTGCCGAGAAATGTGTTTTATATCCACCAATTCTCAGAATCACTGAAAACATTTGGGTAAATGCCAGAACTGTAAGAGATTTTAAATTTTAGAAGTTTTTTTTTGCTTTCCCTCAAAAAAACAAAAAAATTGAATTGGCTTATTGGCCATTATGATTTATTTTCCCTTTGTATAGAAAAATAAGCAATAGCCATTTTTCTTTCTTAAAAATTTTAATTAATTCATGCATTTAGAAACAGGGTCTTGCTCTGTCATCTAGGCTGCAGTGCAGTGGACCCATCATAGCTCACTGCAGCCTTGAACTTCTAGGCTCAAGCGATCCTCTACCTCAGCCTCTTAAGCAGCTGTGACTATAGGCATGTGTCACCACACCTGGCTAATTTTTTTTTATTGCATTTTAGGTTTTGGGGTACATGTGGAGAACATGCAAGATTGTTGCATAGGTACACACACGGCAGTGTGATTTGCTGCCTTCCTCCCCATCACCTATGTCTGGCAACCTGGCTAATTTTAAAATTTTTTTTCTTAGACATGGGGGTCTCACTTCATTGCCCAAGCTGATCATGAACTCCTGGCCTCAAGCCATCCTCCCACCTTGGCCTCCCAAAGCACTGGGTTTACAAGTGTGAGCCATTGCACCCAGTCTCCTTTTTCTACATAAAGTATCTTGGTATGGATAATCATTTCACACAGTATTCCATCCAAAAAAGAGGGAATAATGTTTTTATTGTCTCTTTATTTGGACCCTATGGCAGATATGGCTGCTAAATTGATGTTCTCTCTGTAATGCGGCATAAGAAGAAAATTGGCTTCTAACAGAAGCAGAAAAGAGAAGCGAAGAGCAATAATACAGACTGTCACCTCTATGGTTTATGTTGTCGCTAGGATACATCTTTAGCATTGTACTCTGCTTCAGAAATAAAGCACAAGAAGATCAAGTATTATGGAAAGCGATTGCCCTATTGATTGTTTCCTATGTGTCTGAATCACAATCATTTAAGCTAATTATACAGCAGCACATGATATCTAACCAGAGAAGAGAGGTCTTACCCATGTGTGCTCAGAATCATGCTGCTATGAAATGTCCCAGTTTGGGTTCCTTTTTATAAGTAAGCTCTATGATGCCAAACTTCTCTCCTTTATACATAGTGAGGGTAATCACAGGGAGCCGTAGCTTAGGAAATAATCCACAATTTTAGCATCATCTTCACATGTCTTGCTTTACGGTCTTATTAGACTTGTTTACTTAAATATCACCTAAGTTCTATTGTTTCTTACCATTCCTCTTTAAAGAGGATCTTTTTTAATGATTTTTTTTCACCTTTACATGGGAATCAATAGCCCAATGAAGTATAATTCATTCAGCAGGGCATAAAGCCGCTGCTCCCATGGGCACCCGGTGGTGCGATTAACCATATACCTGTGGACTGGGTTCCAATCAGGGGCTGGCTCTCCATATCATCGTGCAAGGCAACCACACTGACTGTGTACTCAGAACCCGGTCTGAGGCCTTGCAGCTCTGCAGTGTCTTCTTCACCATCAGGTGCAGGGAATAGCTCATGGATTCCATCCTCAGGGCTCGAGTAGGTCACCCTGTACCTGGAAACTTGCCCCTGTGGGCTTTCCCAAGCAATTTTGATGGAATCGACATCCACATCAGTGAATGCCAGTCCTTTAGGGCGATCAATGTCTGTTAGGCAAATTAATGGTAAGAGGTTATGTGAAAAGCAAGTTGTGAAATAAGCATTTTTATAACATGCAAAGCAGTTTTGCAGATACCATTTTCTTTGGTGAATTAAAGTCCATTTAACCCACTATCAAATGGAAAATTACTTAAACACTTGCTTAGTTTTTCTTGGTTTAGAAAATATGCAATGTTGCATCACTTATTAAAACATAGGTATATGTGAGATAAGTAGATACCCTGCAAAATGGCCCCACAGTGGGGATTAAAGATATTCTGCCATGATTTGATTTTACAATGTAATGTTAGTCTCATAGACCTGGATTTTCTATACCTTGGAAGTGGCAAAGCTGATTTGTAATGTCAGATTCAAATAATTATAATTTTTCTTAAACTCTTCTTTTCTCCTCTCTATTAAGCGTTTATATTACACTCTGGTCCAGTCATAGTCCTTCGAATGCCCCAAATATAATAGCTACATGAGGTACACTTCAATCAACTTTACCATCCAGTTGTAGAAAATACAGTCTAGAAAAAATATTTTGTAGATTTGCTATAGGCAAATAAGATTCTGCTGAGGCCATTTGAGCAAAAGAAATTCAAAGCACAGCAACTAACTATGATAGTTTCACAGTTTCTTTCCCTGTAAGTTCCTTGCTTGGCACTGAGAAGGAAAACATGTCTGTAAAGGGCTCAGCTCAAGATATAAACTAACCAACACGTGTACTTTCCCTATATATAACTGCAAAAGACATGTGGCGAGCATTCAGACACTCAAGAACAAAATTCAACTTTGAAAGTGGAAACCAAGCAGTAGTTACATACTGGTTACTGCAGTCTGAACCAGTGGTTGACTCTCGCCGTTTGGATTCTGAGCATAGACACTAACCACATACTCCACTGTGGGCTGCAAGCCTTCAATGGTCATTTCTGTTTGATCTGCGAAGAGAGTGAAAAGCAAATGCAACATCTATGTCATCCACTATACAGTCATCCAAGCAGCTTCTGGAGTTTGGTAGTAAACATACGGTGGCCTAGAATTTTTATTTGCAGAATTGTAACAAAAACATGGAAGAGTCAGACTTTGATTTCCTCTTGGACAAACCTGTTCGTTGCTAATACAGACTACCACATGGGAGTGAAGTCACACTCAAGGATAACCTCTAAAACTTAATACGGTGTCCCCAACAATTAGTGACACTGCTCTCAGAAGAAATGAAAATTAACTTGACTTTAATCAGTTGTCTTAAGATCCTAATTTCACAAGTATTCTACCTAAAAACAAAGACAACATAGCTAAAAGGATCTGAAAAAGTCGGTGATGTCATTTCTGTCTTCTTAGTGTGGGTGATAAACAAATCCAGAAGAGTGAATCTGATAATTTAAGAGGAACATATCACTAAATAGAACTATCCATGTTAAACCAGAAATGCACTTATCCTAAAACTTCTACTGTGAAGAGGGTTGATAACAATCTTGATCCCTGAACTCATGAATGGGGAAAATGATGACATATGACAAGAAATACAGAGTACTCATAGCAAGGTAGCCATTTATATAAAAAAGAATATTAGGTGGTCCTACCCCATCTATCCTGTTATACATGAGATGCAGATTATTCTTCCCCCACCCCCCACCACCGAGATGGAGTCTCTTAGTCTGGCACCCAGGCTGGAGTGCAGTGGTGCGATCTTGGCTCACTGCAACCTCTACCTCCAGTGTTCAAGCAATTCTTGTGTCTCAGCCTCTCAAGTAGCTGGGACTACAGGCACGAGTCATCATACCTGGCTAATTTTTTGTGTTTTTAGTAGAGACGGGGTTTCAACATTTTGGCCAGACTGATCTTGAACTCCTGATCTCAAGTGATCTGCCCACCTCAGCCTCCCAAAGAGCTGCGATTACAGAAATAAGCCACCGTGCTCGGCCAAGATGCAGATGATTCTTACCTGGACCTGTAGTTTTAGTTTTTGTTGGTCCTGGTCCATTTTTGGGAGTGGTGGTTACTCTGTAACCGGTAACAGGGGAACTTGAAGGCAGCCACTTGACACTAATGCTGTTGTCCTGAACATCAGTCACTTGCATCTGGGATGGTTTGTCAATTTCTACAAAATAAAAGCAAGGAGAAACGAGTGAAGCCCCAGTCCTTGGAGGCAAGATTGGACAAGTCCTGTTCTCTAGGTCTGGCACACATTTGAATGATCTCTTACCTGAGAAAAGTATTTTCTTCTTGAAAGCATACAGAGAGAACTTTTAGAGGATGGGGCATGTATCTCAATACCATTGCCTATTTTTGAGGTGGCTGCTTCACTCACAAAGAAGCTACATTCCACAAGCAGGTGTCTGTCTTCCTACTTTATCAACCCATCCACTCTTTTCCAACAAATATTTATTGAACACTCTCCATGACTGTCTTATTGCAGACATGAGGAATATATCAACAAAACTGACAAAACTTCCTGCCCTTGGGGTTCTTCTTTCTTTATCTGGCTCAAAACTCTGTTAGCTGCAGGTGTTAGCTGCAGGTTGTTGTCTTATTAAAAAGGAAAATCAATTCTACAATGAGAAAAAGACCTTGGGAGAACACTGAAAAAACTATCTGAATAAATAAGCTGGTGTCACCCCAGAGTAGAAGTTTGTACCTGTTCGGTAATTAATGGTAACTGGCTTGCTGCTCGCGGGGCTGTCCCCACGGCCAGTGACAGCATACAGAGTGATGGTATAATCGACTCCAGGTTTAAGGCCACTGATGGTAGCTGTAGACTTGCTCCCAGGCACAGTGAACTCCTGGACAGGGCTATTTCCTCCTGTATGAAAAGGGGTTAATTCAGAGTGTGAGGGGCTTCGAGTTACTTGGGTATTACTGAATAATTGAATCACCACATTGATAGCAGCATGTACATCAAATCTTGCTTATTCCCTTTTAAAGAGTGCTAATAATAGGTCTTGAACAGAAAGGGGTATTTATGCACGTCGTAATCCTTGGTAAGTGTATAAACATTGAGAGAAAATTACAGTTAATGCTATTTTAACATTTCAGCTTTAAAATGTCACCAAGTAGCATTAAAAGAGGGAAGGTTAAACCCTCAACCCAGGGTTGCATGCACTGCGTCCTTTTGAAAAAGTTTAACAGAATACATTTCTGTTAAATAAAATTTGGAAAATACAGAAAAGTAAAGAGAAGAAAATATAAACTCCTGACTTCAAGAGTGTTTTCATTTCCACCACTGATAATATGTGTGTGAATTTACAATTCTTTTTTTTTCCCCTCAGCGTGTAGGGGAAAGGCTCCCCTCAGAGGGGGAGCCTTCCCCGTTCCCCCTCTAGTTGTATTATATGAACAACTTTTTATTTGAGTTTCAGAACAAATTAGGTTGTCTATATCTTCCATATTTTCTTGGAAAAAAAAGGGCTCCACTGACGGGACTTGCGAAAATTTCTTTAATTCTGTATTCACTGTGGGGATTTCAGGTTATCCACAATAGAACCTGATTGAATCAGAGTGTAAAACAGCGTTTTACTGCTGTACCTGTTTCTCCGTAGGTGATCCTGTAATATCTCACTGTGACAGCAGGAGCATCCCAGCTGATCAGTAGGCTGGTGGGAGACGCAGCAACAACTTCCAGGTCCCTCGGAACATCCGAAACTGGAAAAAAAAATTGGGAACATTTTCACATCCATAATTTTCAAGCAATACTCAGATTACTCTTTGCTCATTTTCCAGATAATTGTCTTAATGATTCCTTCATACAATAATGTAAATACTACGTGTAATTAGCAGAATGTAATATTATGACGAATTCAAAATAAGGGGTTACAGAGCCCATCCAAATTTTGATAAAATGATTATTTCAAATTTAGGGAAGGACTTTTTTTCCCCTCAACTTTTTATTTGGAAAAATTTCAAAACTGCAGAAAACTGTAAAACAGTAATACAAGGCCGGGCGCAGAGGCTCACGCCTGTAATCCTAGCACTTTGGGAGGCCAAGGTGGGTGGGTCATTTGAGGTCAGGAGTTCAAAACCAGCCTGGCTAACATGGTGAAATCCCATCTCTACTAAAAATACAAAAATTAGCCAGGCGTGGTAGCAGGCCCCTTGTAACCCCAGCTACTTGGGAGGCTGAGGCAGAAGGATTGCTTGAGCCTGGGAGGCAGAGGTTGCAGTGAACCGAGATCATGCCATTGCACTCCAGCCTGGGCGACAGATCAAGATTTCACCTCAAAAAAAAAAAAAGGTAATACAGTGAACACCTATCTATCCTTTCCTTAGGTATCTGTCTCTCACTTAACAGCTTAAGACTAAAATACAGACTTCATGATGCTATTGCTCCCCTAAGTACTTCAGCCTCTATCTGCTAAGAACAATGACACTGTTAGACTAAAATTACACTTTTAAAGGTACTCTGAAACAGAGTTCAGTTTTCTACCTTTTTTTTTTTTTCTTTGAGACAGGGTCTCGCTCTTTCACCCTGGCTGGAATGCAGTGGCGTGATCTCAGCTCATTGCAGCTTTCGCCTCCCGAATGCAAAGATTCTTCTGCCTCAGCCTCCCAAGAAGTTGGGATTACAGGTGCATAGCCACCATGCCTTGCTAATTTTTGTATATTTAGTAGAGACAGGGTTTCATTATGTTGGCCAGGCTAGTCTCGAACTTCTGGCCTCAAGTGATCTACCCACCTTGACCTCCCAAAGTGTTGGGATTACAGGTGTGAGCCACCACGTCCAGCTAGTTTTCTACATTTTGAATAAAACTTACGTTATTAGAAATGCATAAATACCCAAATCGGTTGAGAAATTTTTTGAGAGAAAAAAATTACCTTCTTTACTACCACTGTGCCCAGCCTTCTTTATAAAGGAGATTTTTCTAAACACATTCTCACTTCCCTCTCCATGTCCCATGACCACCATCTAATTTTTTTAAGAGCTGATGACAGACAGCAGCAAGTGACTTTACAGAATATACCAACTTGGTAGGAAAGTCTTCTGAGTTTCTTTGCAGACCAGAAAACAAGTTACCTGTTGATTGTTGGCCAACCAAGGGGAGACTTTCCTCTCTGCCATAAAGAGCAATGATGCTGACCACATACTCTGTGCCTGGAGTGAGGTTGGTGAGGGTGATGGAGTTCCGAGTCGGGGGCACCCGATCTTCTCGAGGTCTCCCACTGTGATGCTCGGGATTATGGCGGATCCTGTAGCCAGTGATGGTGGCTCGAGGAGCAATCCAGTGCACGGTAAAAGAGTTGGCAGTAATATCAGAAAAGTCAATGCCAGTTGGGGAATCAAGACCTGTTTTCCCACCAGACAAAAAAGAAAAGACACCACCAGTTTAGGAAGTGAGGAAGGTGTAGGGGAAATTAACGTACATCCAACAATTTGGTCCTGTCTCATCAATACCATGATTTGCCATAAACTTCAGATTAAGATGTACTGATTCTAAGCTACATATGTGTTTTTTGTTTGTTTGTTTGTTTGTTTGTTTGTTTTTTGAGACGGAGTTTCTCTCTTGTTACCCAGGCTGGAGTGCAATGGCACGATCTCGGCTCACTCCAACCTCCACCTCCTGGGTTCAGGCAATTCTCCTGTCTCAGCCTCCTGAGTAGCTGGGATTACAGGCACGCACCACCATGCCCAGCTAATTTTTTGTATTTTTAGTAGAGACGGGGTTTCACCTTGTTGACCAAGATGGTCTCGATCTCTTGACCTCGTGATCCACCCGCCTCGGCCTCCCAAAGTGCTGGGATTACAGGCTTGAGCCACCGCGCCCGGCCTACATATGTGTTTTAAAATCATAAATTGACTCACTTCGGAATAGCCAACTCAAGCATCCATTTTTTTCTTTTGCTACGTAATTCAAGCAATTTTTAGGTGTTATTACAGTAGGTTTCTGTGTCACATTTGCAGATAAGTGTTCAAGATATTCTGAGAATTGACATTTTCAAATTTTTCAGTGTTCAAGTATTCTGTTTCTATCCTGTAAGTGTATCCCTCCAAGTAAACCAAGATCTGCCCACTGTCAAGGTAAGTGTTTGACTCTCAAAGAAGCCTCCTAAGCTCAAGAGGGAATTTATATGTCAACAGAGTGGTAATGATGCCAAACACAAAATTTTCTAAAACTAAAGACATTATCCCAGATAAATTTCAATGCTGATAACTCTTCATGTATTGACATTTTTGAAAAATGCACAAAGATTCAAAGTTTGTTGTAAATTCAAATCACTTAGTCTCTGGGACTTCCAGCAAATTTCTGTTTCACTTACACCATTTACTAGTTCTATTCAATAAAAAAACAAACTAAGATACCGTAAGTTCTTTTTAGAAGCAAGTAGACTATAAATAAATCAATGAATATACTAAACGGTACCTTTTTAAAGAAAAAATTAAAAGAAGCATTCATATTTAAGTACATCATATTTATGAGATTCAATTCAATTTTCTCCTAGTAAATTCATACTTTATTAAGCAGAAAAAACTGTAAACTTGCTGGCTTAGTAAAGGAAGAAAAATAGATGACAATGAGTGTTGGGTTAGCCATTAGACACAGCCACCTAATGAAAAGGAATGCCCACTAAATCTAAATAACAAAGATCTTCTTGGGAAATGTTTTTTAAAAGGACAGACAAATTTCTTGATTAATTTGTTAGTGACTGAAAATCTAGGTGATTGCTGAGTATCTTTTAGTCTTTGAGACCAGTGATAATACTGTGATGACAAAGGTACACACACCACAACCACAAAAAATGGAGGCGTAGCATTTCATTTGTTACACAAGATTGGTAGGCAAAAGCTACTGGATTATCATACTGCCAACACCACTCACCTGTTTTCTGTCTTCCTCTAAGAGGTGTGCTCTCGTGTTGTTCGTAGACACTGGAGACACTCACTAAATATTCTGTACCAGGCAGGAGATCTGAAGAGGCAAGTGGGACTTATTTTAAAATTGTGCTTGAAAGCATGAAAAACCAGCGCACACCAGGACCATTTCAACTGATGAAATATCCAAATGTCCAGTCCTATCGCCTACTTACACTTAGTGAATGCCGCTACCTGGTGAACGTCTATAATTAGGTGATAAGGAAGGGTCACCTTGCCCCATTCTCTCTCAAAGCCCTGCCCCCAGTTCCACCTCCGAGTGTGACTCAGCTGGATTTTTGAGTGAGATGAAGTTGCTGCCACAATGTAATATTTTTCTTATCCACCTGAGAGTATGTCTCTGGAGCGCACGTGATCATTCTTGCTGTGGTGCTGTGGATTGCCATTGATGCCTTACAACAAAGCTGAGAGGTAGTTTGCTACTTTTAAAAGCAGTTTTCTTGCCAGACAATGTACTGCATATATGTAAAGTGATTTGATGGGATTTTACACATGTGTGACTTGGGAGACCATCACGACATTCAGGACAATGAACAAACCTTTCACCTCTAAAAATTTGGTTTACTACAATATGTCTATTTTGCAAATGAAAAAAAAGAAAAAACTGAGACACAGAGAAGTTACCTTCTTTAATTTACTTGCCCAGGATCATACAGTGATTGACCCAGGCCAGCACTAGTGGTCTTAGCAATTAACCTTTACTGGGAAAGGGCCACAGTTCAAAGAGAAAGCAATTGGTTCTGCCATATTAAAATGAGAGCAGAGTATTTTTCTTAAAATTAAATATACATCCCTGAGTATCTTTTTCCATTTCTTCTTTCTCTTTTCTTTTCTTTCTTTCTCTTTTTTTTTTTTTGAGATGGAGTTTTGCTCTGTCACCCAGGCTGGAGTGCAGTGGCATAATCTTGGCTCACTATAACCTCTGCCGCCTGGGTTCAAATGATTCTTCTGCCTCAGCCTCCTGAGTAGCTGGGATTACAGGTGCCCGCCACCATGCCTAGCTAATTTTTGTCTTTTTAATAGAATCGGAGTTTCACCATGTTGGCCAGGCTTGGTCTGGAACTCCTGACCTCAGGTGATCAGTCCAGCTCAGACTCCCAAAATGCTGGGATTACAGGCGTGAGACACCAAGCCTAGCCTCTTCTTCCATTTTAATACACAGTCATGCCATAGCTTAATGATGAAGATTCATTTTGATAAGTGTGTGATTTGGTGATTTTATTGTGCAAACATCATAGAGAGTACCTACATAAACCTACATGGGCTTGTAATCCCAGCCCTTTGGGAGGTGGAGGTGGGTGAGTCACTTGAGTTCAGGAGCTCCAAACCAGCCTAGCCAACATGGTGAAACCCCATCTCTACTAAAAATAAAAAAACATTAGCTGAGTGTGGTGGTGCATGCCTGTAATCCCAGCCACTTGGGAGGCTGAGGCAGGAGAATCGCTTGAGCCTGGGAGGTGGAGGTTACAGTGAGCTGAGATCGTGCCATTACACTCCAGCCTGGGCAACAGAGGGAGACTCCATCTCAACAAACAAACAACCTAAATGGTAGAGCCTATGACACACCTAAGCCATATGGTCTAGCCTATTGCTTGTAGGCTATAAGCCTGTACAGCATGTTACTGTACTGAATACTATAGGCAATTGTAACACATGATAAATATTTGTATATCTAAACATATTTAACCATAGGAAAGGTATTGTAAAAATAGGCATTATAATCTTATGGAACCACTGTCGTATATATCAGATGTCATTATGTGGCATATGATTGATCCAAAAAGATACAGAGAGTGAAGTTTCTAAACTTTGAACTCCTGCTCACTAAACCCACATTTCCCTGCACACCATTTGCCCTTTAGCCTTTCTGTAAAGTCTCCTACAAAGTTTAGAAAAGTGCCAGGCTGGAGGACTTGATGCTTGGATTCCACTTCCACCTAACTAGCTGGCCAGTGGCAATTTACTTAATCATTGGGGACCTCACCTGCTACATGTTTCTCTGTTTATTTATTTTGAGACAGGGTATCATTCTGTCACCCAGGTTGGAGTGCAGTAGCACAATCATGACTTACTGCAACCTCAACCTCCCGGGGCTCAGGTGATCCTCCCACCTCAATCTCCTACACAGCTGAGACCACAGGTGTGCACCACCATGCTCAGCTAATTTTTGTATTTTTTGTAAAGACTGGATCTCACTACCTTGCCCAGGCTGGTCTTGAACTCCTGGGCTCAAGCAATTGGCCCACCTCAAGTTCCCAAAGTGCTGGGATTACAGGCATGAGCCACTCCACCGGCTGGCTTCATCTTTAAAAGAGGATAATAATGACTTTGCTAGGAGAGAGAGAGGCTACCTTGAGGTCATTTGTAGCATTAGGGTGATAATATGGTCTTAGAACACATGATTACCGTGTGACAGGTCACTCGCTAAGGTGAAGCAGACACTGTAATGCAGGGGCTTATATACTGGATAATGCTGTAATTAGTGATTCCAGGATTCTCTAGAACAGAAGCAATAGTTCTGGGGTTGTGGATATGCCAATATACAGATATTCTTGCCCTCAGCCACAAAGTAAGAAACTGAGATCACGGGCATGCTGAGCTGCTCTTCTCTGTGTTTCATTATCTAAATTACGTTTGAAAGGTAGAGGATGTTTTCAGACTAATATTTGGTAATGTACCTAAATGTAAGCTCTTTTTCCCTTATGTAGAATCTTTTGCTGTTGTTACATATTTTACTATTACGGTATAGTAAAAATAACAAGAAGTGCTGTTTATGCGAAACACGGCACCATCTTGCCGCCTACTCTTTTATTCTTTGATAACAGATGTCTATTCTGTAATGGTTGGGACTAGAAGGAGACAATTTCCATAAACTGTTGTTTATTTAATGTCAGTTTTTTCCTAAGTTCTCAGCCTTCTGAGAAATCCTTCTAACAGATTCTTTTTGAAGTACAAATTAAACTTCTGACTCTGTTCAAAACAACATCCTAATCCAGCTCAAGCAATCAGTCACTTTTCTAAGTATTCAAATCCTAAATAGATCACCTGCTGACACTTCTGTTTATAAAAATGAGAATAAAGCACATACAGTGACACTATTTTCAGTTCTCATTTTTGTCTCTAAAGATTTAGATTTAGTCATGTAATTTCTTGTGATATTCACTAGTTTTATGTGCCTATTTGGAAGCAGAATTTGTTTGAAGTCATGGAGCTTTCCTGCTGGTGTTTTTCCACTATGTTTTTTTTTTAAAAGCTGTAGATATCAAAAGTATATAAAAACAGCAACAAACATTACATCTTTCAAAATTTACGGAGCTGTACATTGAATTTGGTGTTTAGTTAGTAGCTTGGTTGCAGCTCTCTTGCTCTTAGCTGCTCCTACTTGAGAACTCAGAATTCATTTGCTATGCTCTGGGTTAATATTTATGGAACAGATACATTCGACTGCTTACTTGTTAAGACCACTGCATTGTCTGAAGGAGAAATTGACAATTCCGCAACGTCCTCCTCATTCTTCACAGGTGAGTAACGCACCAGGAAGTTGGTCAAATCAATGGATGGGGGTGGAGCCCACGTGACGCGCATGGTGTCTGGACCAATGTTGGTGAATCTCAGGTCAGTGGGAGGGGGAACGGCTGGTTTCAAACAAGAAGGAAGACTCAGTTAATGCAATTTTAAAATTAAAGCTAACAAAGTAGCTGGAAAGGTAAAATCGATATTTCATGCATAAAGGAAACAGAGTCATAATCATGCAAACAGTCTAATCTAAATCTATTTTAAGTCATAGTGTACTACTGTTAAAAATAAAACATCACACACAGTAATGTTAGGCCCCCTTTAACCTTTTTGCCATCATAAATATATTTCAAAAAAATAATTTTAATCTACTTTCAAATACGTTGACTTTAAGCACATTATTAATACTATTGCAAATTATTTTATCCCAGGCTGAAGAGGCTTAAGTTGCCACACAGCAGAGACACATAGCAATACTTTCCGGAGAAATCCATGCACACAGACAAAAAGACAAGAGGGTCCTAAACTCCCCCCCATGTGAGATGTCTAGAGCTACGATTCCATTCAGTGAATTCTACTTACAAGTGAAGAGGGTTCATGCAAATTGGTTCTCAGCGTGTTTCTTTTCCCATGCAGGGCAGAGAACCTTTAAAATGTTGCATGCTTGTCCCCAGACTGTGGTTAAAGAGGTGTTTCTTTACCTAGTGACAGCAACAAAACCTAGAATGCTCCCACGTTTCGTTTTCTCCTACCTCAAAGCAATACCTATCCACTGTACCCTAAATTTTAGTGGGTTTTTAGCTACAAAGAAGGAACATGGTAGAGTTTATCAAAGGGTAGGAGGGTGAGCATGATGGTACATTTTGGAGGTATATTTCTTTTTTTCTTTTTTTTGAGACGGAGTTTCGCTCTTGTGACCCAGGCTGGAGTGCAATGGCGCGATCTCGGCTCACCGCAACCTCCGCCTCCTGGGTTCAGGCAATTCTCCTGCCTCAGCCTTCCGAGTAGCTGGGATTACAGGCGTGCGCCACCATGCCCAGCTAATGTTTTTGCATTTTTAGTAGAGACGGGGTTTCACCATGTTGACCAGGATGGTCTCGATCTCGTGACCGCGTAACCCACCCGCCTCGGCCTCCCAAAGTGCTGGGATTATAGGCGTGAGCCACCGCGCCCGGCCTAGGAGGTATATTTCTTATAATTAATTGGTGCTTACTATACAACTTGGTATTCCTGTTCAGCATTTAAGAAGAAAAACTCTAGGTCTGCAAATTGAATGAACATTTGCTATTTTGTATTTAACAGAGCAGACATCTGTATTTCTCCAGCTTTATAGCTACTTGTGGTTTAAATGAGAGTGAACTTCAGAATAGTTGCATATGTTTTCCTCCAATCAGCTTAGCAGATGCATTTGATTTGTTATCCCCCCAACTCCACCCTGTCTTAATCTTTGGACAATTGCTGACTTCTCCCTTGAAACATCCATATTTAACCAGAGTAACTGGTGGCAGCATGCAACACACCATCCATGTCTTAAACACAGAAGTTTTCAAAATTCACCCGTTTGCTGTGTCAGTGTGGTAGGGGCACTCTCGCCGCCATTAATGAGAGTGATAACGCTGATATCATAGTCAATGCCCGGCTCCAGCCCTGTGACTGTGTAGTATCCTACTGTGGAGTCCACAAAATCTTCAAAAATAGGGATCCCTTCTCCTGCCGCAACTACTGTGATGCGGTACCCAATAATGGTGGAAGAGTTTAGCGGGGTCCACCTCAGGCCGATGCTTGAATCGGTTATATCAACAAAGCTTAGGTCAGTGAGTTGGGGCACCTCTATTGAGTTACAAAGCAAAGGGGGTGGGGAAAGGCAAATAGAGGCAAAAAAAAAAAAAAAAAAGAGGAAAAAATAAAGCAGTGTATATCAGGTTACCGGTAGTAAAACTGATGGAATGTTAAAGCAATGATGGTAATATGCACTCTGTTTTAAATTCTCTGAAAAGACTTCCTAAGCATCATGAACAGTTTGCTTCCCTGGGAGAATAAAGCAGGTTACAATATTCTTTTAGGATTTTTTTTTTTTTTTTCATTTTGAAAACATCCTTAAAGGGTATAGTTTGAACTGTTCAGATTCCTAAAAATCATAGACCTCTTTAGGATGTCAAAACCATTCTTAGAGCCTCAACATAATATCTGAAGTAAGTATCAGCAATGTTTTTAAAAATTCCAAAACTGTTTCAGTAGAAAATAAGCTTGCATGAAGAAGTTTAAAAAAAATAATAATTGGCTGATAAATTGTTTTTTTTTTCCTCCCATACACAACTCATGATGACATCATAGCCATAACGCTAATGCATTATAAATGTATGGTATGAAATGTGCCATTCAGAAGCACATTCAGGCTGAGGAAAGGCAGGCCTAAGGTCAAGGCCATTGCCACTATTTTAGTTCATTCATAATCAAAATATTTAATTAGCGTTAGTAAAAGCATTCTACCAAGGAGTTCAAAGGACGCAATCTGTCCAATGCCTTCATTCTGTTATAATCCAATGGACAAACAAGCCTATCCTTAGACAGGCTTTTGCAATGTTGTCTTTCAAACCACAAGAAAGAACACCCTGAAGGTGTGGCTTTTACTTTTTTTTTTTTTAATTCAATTTTTAAAAAGAAGGATTTGAAACTGCAAGATGAAAAACTGGACGTGTCAACCAAATGCTGTTTCAGTGCTCACATATGGGGACAAAACTATTTGATAGGCAGCTGTTGGAAATGGACAGGGACTGTCAAATCAGGCAGAAATGTCCTAATGGGATGCATTTACCATATTACTTTTAGCCTGTCAGTACTGAGTACAGACACATGACAGCGTTTTAGTACACTTCCATGTGAGCGGACAGTACAAAGTTAAAGCCATGGTTGCCACTCCATTACATACTTGCTGCAACACACAGCATCCCAGTGAAGCACAGACAGTAAAGCGGTGTTAACGGCAAGCATTTGTCCAAATTGCTACTTTGACTTCATCGTTTTGGAGAGCGCAGCTGGGAGATCAGCATTAAATCCCAAATCTATTTGACACCCTTAACCATCTGGGGATTAAGATGCTAATCCCCACTCTTATTGGAAGTGTCACTCTGAGGATAGCAGCTTATTTTTCTATTACCTGGGATGATGGTATCAGAGATAGGGACACTTTCCTTGTCATCCTTGACAGTGTAAACACTGACATTGTACTCCAGGCCGGGACTCAGGTTATCAAAAGTGCAGGAACTCTGATCGGCATGGACCTCTTCTTCCAAAGAATATCCCTGCTGGCCATTTGTAGGGGTTGTGGTAATTCTATAACCAGTAATGTCTGGAAAAAAAAAGAAAGGAGGAAGTTATTGCACCAAGCATCTGTGAGCCAGGGCATATTTAACTAGACTCCAATGGTGGACTCACGGAGCAGAATGCAGAAGGACCTGGCATTTACTGAGGACTCCACTGTCACTGTCATTCAATGCTTGCAACAATCCTTTCAGGCAGTTCTAAGACCCTCACTTTATTTTATTTTTTGAGACAGAGTCTCCCTCTATCACCCAGGCTGGTGTGCAGTGGCACAATCTTGGCTCACTTCAACCTCTGCCAAGATCCTCACTTTTTTTTTTTTTTTTTTTGAGACAGTCTCGTTCTGTCTCCAGGCACTAGGCTGGAGTGCAGCGGTGTAATCTTGGCTCCCTGCAACCTCTGCCTCCTGGGTTCAAGCAACTCTCCTGCCTCAGCCCCCCAAGTAGCTGGGACTACAGGCACGCGCCATCATGCCCAGCTAATTTTTGTGTTTTTTAGTAGAGACCGGGTTTCACCATGTTGGCCAGGATGGTTTCGATCTCTTGACCTCATTATCCGCCCACCTTGGCCTCCCAAAGTAAGATCCTTACTTTAAAGGAAATCTTGAACCGGTGAGTGATTCTGAAAAATTTTTTTTGTCTCCAAATCCCATAGTCCTATCACTGTATCCCGCTTTTCCTTAATGGATTATTTGAAGACAGCTGAGGAATATTCCTTTCTACCCACTAGTATGGAATCGCTCTTAACCTGAAGCACATTCCCCAAAGAGAACTCTCCTAATTCAAAAGGCCTGAAACTATGGGATTTACAGGAAGAGAATCAAGAAAGGTGAAAAGGTAAAAACAAAAGTGGTGATACTTATCCTAGAAAGAGTATTGATTGGAAAGCTGAGGCGGGCAGATCACCTGAGGTCGGGAGTTTGAGACTAGCCTGCCCAACATGGTGAAACCCCGTCTCTGCTAAAAATACAAAAATTAACTGGGCGTGGTGGCTGAGATTTCGCCACTGCACTCCAAGCCTGGGTGACAGAGCAAGACTCAAAAAAAAAAAAAAAAAAAAAAGAACAATAAAAAAGAGTATTGATTGCTGAAGTCTTCAGGAATCACAGAAATTGAGCAGTAAAAGAGTTGAGGGGGTAAGAGAAAGACAGTCAAACAAAACCAGTGACCACTAGAGATCTGCAGGGCCAGATTAAAAGTAAAATGATAAAGTATATTAAACTTTACGAAGGGCAAGGAGATGACAGTATCTTTTGCCATTAGAAACAGGGTGAACACTAATGTGGCAAATACGAGGAAACCCAACTGGATGAGAAATAAATATTGAGATCATTACACTTGCTACTGATCATCCAAATGTGTGGGCTGGGCGATTGAGACAAGCAAGGTATGAACAGTTCTGCTGCTAACAAGCATGAAGCTTGCCGACTTCAAGTTTCAAATTCGGAGCAACTCAGCTGGAAATTGTACAGCTTTGACTTAAACAATGTTTCCAAACATAACGAAAACTTCACAAAAATCTCTCTACTTCAGAGGGAGATTAAAAGAGCTAGTTTTATTCTGTGTTTGCATACATTAATCAGATTTAGAGGTGATTGCCTTAGCTTTGTGCCCTGGCAAAAATAAGAACTATATAATACTTTTTTTAAACAAAAATTTCACGATGATTTAACAGTAAATTAGAAATAGCTAAATAATAAACTAAACATTTCCCTTAAATTAATAAGTATATGAGGTTATAATGCAATCAACATTAATTGAAACTTCTGTTTCTGTTTAAGGTTTTCTCAGTAAGTTTTGTGAGACTTTCATGTGGTTTTGGCAAAAGTAATGAATATCTGAAATTTCCTGTTATTGCCATAGTACATCATGCTATTTGAATATTGTTACAGCTATCTTTACTTAATTTCACATTTTATAAATAATATTCAAATATGTGTGAATGAGGACTTTAGATAAATGCTTCATTTAAAGTTTTTAAAAGTCATGAAACCCCCTGACCAAATTTTTCAGTTTGCATAGAATATAACTTAAAAACAATTACATTCCAAATATGTGAAGTTGGGTGTGAGGAGGAATTGACAAACTTAAATTACAATCCCAGTTTTGTAACATTTAAAATGTGTGACTATGAGTAGGCCAATTTTTTCTAAGTCTCAGTTTTCGTATTCTGTAAAATGAAGGCATTTCTGCCTTTCATCACCCTTAAATAATTGCAGTGCAACTCATGACAAAACATTCACAGAACTTCAGGGAACAATAAACTTAGGCTCTATAACCACTCACAAAAGGGAAATTACGTAATATGACCTCAGACATTTGTTTGGCAATTTTTAATGTACTCAGCGAAAGGCACCTTCCACACTGCTTTTCTTCAGAATTACAGCTGTGTGAGGATCTGCCTTGTCCCCATAGACTAGCGTAAGATTGTTCTGTTTCCTGTGATTGAAGTCAACGTGCATTAAAAGCACCCCGCATGCTGCTCCACGATGTTCATCAGGTTCTGCTATAGTTTTTATGGAGAGCTGAGCAATTTAATTCAAATCCTATCTTCCTCTGAAAGGAACCTAGTTTCTAAAATCTTCGTCTTGGGAAGGTATGGTGTATACTTGCCCTCTGTTCCATCCCAGGCTTACCTGGGGTGGTGCTCCTCTCCCAGGAGACCGTGAGCACTCCAGTGTCAGGGTTGGACTCCAGATGCAAGTTTGTTGGTGGAGACAATGCTATGCAGAAAGACAATTTTACAAGTTACAGCTAACACAAAGCTCTTGACCTGTGTAAACTTTCCTCCTTCCCTACTTCCCTCTCTTCCATGCTTCTTCCCTCCCTCCCATAAAAATATAGTTTACACTATGAAAACATGATGGACAGCAGCAATTCTCTGACAAAGACTTTTTTTGTATGATTACCGATTTTACAATACTATTAAAATTATTTCCATCTTGCCAGTTCATAAATATTCTTGACATGGAAAGAACATTTCCAGTGCCGTAAAATATAAGGCATGAATTGAACCTGCTTCCCCAAATTCAGGAATAGCATTAATAATATAAGTAAGGATAAAGTACCTCCTCTGTGCCGTTCTCAAAAGTAAAAAGTGATATTGACGCTAGCTTTTTTCAAAAAGTGGAACACTTTTGAAAACAAATCGAAAAGGGAAAAAGAATTCTTCTTACGTGTCACCACTTTGTTTACGATTGGCGCATCTCTTTCCTGTCCATCTCTCAGGACTTGGATGGTGTAGACATATTCCACTCCTGGAGTCAAGCCAGACACAACGATGCTTCCTGAGTCTGAAGTCACTTCTCGTGGTGCCTCTCCTCCCTGGCTTGGTCGAACACCCAGCTAGAGGAAGGAAAGCAAAATAAACACTAAGGACAAATATTTCCAGAGCTGTGTTACTGCTTTGAGGTTGTGATTATGCTTTAAATAGTGTGAACTCTTCAGAAACTGCACAATGTACTTTCATTAGGAAGTGATTCGGGGACTCTTTTCTATACTTTAGCTGGAAATTCCCCAAGGTGGGCGAGTGATCTTCCAAACTGCATTATGGTGGCTTGTAATGAAAGGTTCCAGAGAAATGTCACTACATACTGCTTTGCTTGATAAAGAATCTCTTGTTACAAGCCAGACATACACGGGGACTGTGGGCCACATAGTAGTTCATTTCTATTTTTTGCGCGTGTGCTAGAAGGAATGACTGAGCTATCTAATAAGTTATTCACATTCAATTCACCTTTTAGTTGCCATTTAAAGGCACTAGCCCTTGTAGCAACTGTTTTGGAAACACAAACCTTTTGAAGAGATATGTTCATAGCTTTAACTGCAGGATGATACACTATAAGAGAAGAATAACTATACCCATGATTTAAAATCCTTTTAAGATTCTGTTTCAAAAGCTTAGGTAACACTGTGTCATCAAATAGTGTTCAACTCTAGAGAGATCCTTCACACATCATAAGGCTTCTGAAAGTCAGCATGACATTATTAAGGGAATTTAAAAGGTATACTGGCAATCTTCAAAAAGTTCCTCTATATTTGAGTAGCATAATCATAAATATGGCCATTTATATACTTTATCTTTGGTGTATTTTTTAAACCATCAAGGGGATTAAGTCATGATTTCCAGCGATCACAAGTATTTGTCTCTTCACACTAAATGCCAAAGAATGGAATTCTTTTAAACTTACTCATTTGTATTCGTCACTTCCCTAATATCATTACTTTAAAGAAGATGAATCCATATATCCACAGGGAAATCTTAATCTTAACTTCTATTAAGAGATTCCCCCGCAGCGCTTTGAACAGTTGGAGATGAAACTGATTGGATAAAAATGCGATTTTTAAGTGACTGAGTTTCACTGGTCTCCCTAAATTGGCTTTTGTGAACTTGTTCACACCCATTTAGAACAACACATCAGTGAAGTTTTCCTATTTTTTTTTTGAAATCTAATTCCCTGCGGGAAAGGATAGAGAAAATGAGATTACAACAAACAGCAGCTTCACACTAATGTTTTATCCTCTGCAAAGCACTTTCACAGCCTCCGCCGGTCCCTTCAACAATTCAGTGAGGTAGGCAGGGAAGGATTGTTAGGCCCTGACAATGTAATCAAAGATGTATGAACAGAAGCAGGTGATAAAACCCAGGTCTCCTGACTCCTGAATACCCTGTGTCCACCACATGGGAAACACAAGGATACCTCAGAGCTGTATCACAGAGATTAGGGACATCAGCAATTTACCTTAAAACCAATTCTTGGAGCAGGTGTCCATGTGATCACAATGGTGGTCTCGGTCACCTCGGTGTTGTAAGGCGGAATGGAGCTCCCCGGCTGCACTGTGAGAGAAAATCAATGCACATATTCAAACCTCAAAATTCACAGATGATTGCATAGAATATAGATAACAAGTATTTTTATGGAGAACCTCAGTTTAACCACGCAACGGATTGGGAATGTAACGAATATTTTTTTACTTGGTGGGAACTGGGAGAGGATCAGACTTCTCAATCTTGAATGTGCCACATACGTATCTGGGGTCTGGCTAAAATGCAGCTTCTGTTTCTGGAGGTCCAACAAAGAACTAGGGAGTTTGCGTTTCTGACAAATTCACAGATAATGCCAATTCTGCTGGCCCGTGAATTATACCTGAGTAACAAGGGGTTACACGTCTTCTAAGGAGGTCTTCTCAGTAAATTACAGAATCTAATTCATGTCTTTTCATTATTGCTGGGATTTGAGTTTGATGACAATAAATTTCTCTATATTGCCAGTATAAAATCCCTTACAAAATGTAAAACTGGCCACCACAAACTGATTATCATATTGTTTCTTCATCATTAATTTAAGAACAATGGTTAAATTATAGATGGTTATATAAAAACAGCTTTATGCTGGGCAGGAATCAGTGGCTCACACCTATAATCCAGCACTTTGGGAGGCTGAGGTGGGTGAATCACTTGAGGTCAGGAGTTCAAGGTCAGGCTGGTCTCTACTTTTAAAAGAAATCTTTTTTTTTTTTTTTATTTCTGAGATGGAATCTTGCTCTGTCACCCAGGCTGGAATGCAGTGGCCTGATCTCATCTCACTGTAACCTCTGCCTCTTGGATTCAAGTGATTCTCCTTCCTCAGACTCCCGAGTAGCCAGGACTACAGGTGCCTGTCACCACACCCAGCTAATTTCTGTATCTTTACTAGAGACGGGGTTTCATTATGTTGGCCAGGCTGGTTTCAAACTCCTGACCTCAGGTGATCCGCCTACCTCAGCCTTCCAAAGTGCAGGGATTACAGGCATGAGCCATGGCAACTGGCTTAAAAAAAAAAAAAAAAATCTTATTTTTAAGTAAAACATTTGTTTTGGGTTTTAGTAGCAAAAATTAATAAGAAAAGAGAGAGAAGAAAGAAAAAGAAAGAAAGAAAGAGAAAGAAAGAAAGAAGAAAGAAAAAAGAAAGAGAAAGAAAAAATGAAAGAGAAAGAAAAAAAAAGAAAGAAAGAAAAGAGGCATGTACATATAAAGTTAAGACAGAGATTTCCAAGAACCTTGCAAATCTCATTATAAATATAGAAAGGTAGGGTCACAGAAGGCCAGATATTTTGAGATGGGTAAATTAAGTTAAGGGTATCAAGTATATTAATAGCCCTGGTCACACTGATGTCTCCACAATTCTTCCTCTCTTTACATCTCAATCAAATTTTGTTCCCATTGGAAAAAAACCTCTGAATGCCTTTATACTAACTAATGAATGGCTGGCAAGACAAAGCTTTTGTCTCCAGAGTTATACAAACAGGGATTAAAAAGTGTTCAGGCTCCAAGTCTCAACTCAACTCCAGTCAATTTTTTTTTTCTTTGCCCTGTGGGAACTTAGAATCAACATTGCCATTCTCGCATTTTTTTTTTTCCAGTCTGGATTCTGAGGTGCAACTTTTTATTTTCATTTTAAAATGCCATAGGCCGAGTGCAGTGGCTCATGCCTGTAATCCCAGCACTTTGGGAGGCTGAGGTGGGTGGATCACCTGTGGTCAGGAGTTTGAGACCAGCCTGATGAACATGGTGAAACCCTGTCTCTACTAAAAAAATAAGAAAATTAGCCGTGTATGGTGGTGTGTGCCTGTTGTCCCAGCTACTCAAGTAGGCTGAGAAAGGAGAATTGTTTAAACTCGGGAGGCAGAGGTGGCAGTGAGCCAATATTATGCCACTGCACTCCAGCCTGGAAACAGAGCAAGACTCCATCTCAAAAAAAAAAAAAAAAAAAAAAAATTATGTGAGAAAAAGTCAAATACATGTGTGGGCAACTTCATAATGATAGCTCTAATGGATTAAGATACTACTGGTTTAGTGAGCTGTTTCATCTATGTATGTTGTTATTTTGATGGTGTTTGGTGGAAGGCGGGGGGACATCATGACTAGGACAGGTGACCCGTGATGCCTTTTAGTACCTCTGAAATTATACACCACTTGGCTGCTGCTGACTCTGCCAAAATGCCATGGCCAGCCCTGTGTGACCATTTGTAATGGCCCACAAAAAAACAATTCGGAGAACAGTTAGTTTCTTTCACTGAACATCTGCGAAAACCAAACTTTTTCACAATTATAGTCTCCTCAACTATCCTGGGCTTTAAGACCAGGTATTTTTCTATGGTTTGAGCCAGCCAGCTAAAGTCTTCCCAAGTTTAAGATGATGCTTTCTGCCTGGGAAGGCGATTATGGGAAAATCACCAAACCACAAACTCACAAACTGATGTCAAACAAAGGATGTGATTCTAAGTGTGAGCTATGGGTTCTGGCAGGCCTTGTTAGGGAAGAAGAGCCCAGCTGTTAAAGAAATAAAATTTGCCCTATCAATATAGGAGTAAGCTGAATTTCCCCCAGAAGCTTTTTCCCCTAACATTTCTCACATTAGCTCTTAAGAATTTAGCACAAAGTTACAAAACTCAGAAAAGTTATTCCCAGAATTCAGCTTAGTAAGATAGTGAAAAACTAGAGAAACTTAGTAATTTCAAAAACATGTAAGCCCTGCTGATGTTTACAGCTTTAGGGAGTACATAAAGTTCAAATGGAGTTGTAGAACACCCTGCTTGTATTAGTTTATTTAAATATAAGCTTCCTTGAGCTGTTTTTAATTCCTTCCTCAATTATCTACTCAACAAATATTTTTTTGAAAGCATAAGCTGTGCTAGACACTATGTTAACCTTTATCTAATAAAATCAGTTTTGGCTATCAGTATTTCAATTAAAATAATTATATTTTATATGAAGGTATTGTGCAGAGCATAAAATAATATAACCAATATACCAAAGTCTTCAGAAGCACTTGAAATACCTTGACCCACAACCTTCCCTAAATTATTGTTAGCATCATTAAAAATGCTTTTTCTTTTATAAGCACCGTATTCAACAAAAGAAACTACATAAAATATGTCTTATGTTAAGGAATGAAAAAGACAACTATAGAATTCTACATTTTAGTAAAAGACAACATCTACTGAAAGGGCACATTCACTGAAATCTCTATTTTAATTCACCAAGGGACATTTATAAGAAATGAATACTTATAAGAAATATAAAGACATTAATTTCATGAGAGTAGATTTTAGAGTATCTTAGAACCATGTAAAATTTTAGCAAAAGTTTCAGGTAAGCTTATTTGCAAATTAAAAACGAATTTTACTTGCTTATGATTAACTATTACTTAGAAAAAAGCCTTCATGGGCCAAACTTCATACAACAAATTTAAATGGAAGTAAGTTTCTCTTAAAATATGAATTCTTATGGGGAAAAGTTTATATTTTCTTTGGGAAATCAATTCCATAGTTATTTACAAACTAGTCTTGTATTGACTTTTTGAATGCTTTTTAACCTCCGTACTTATAAATTAATCAAAGAGTAACATTTGTTGAAAGCTCTTAGAAAATTCCAAACTCGTCCATGGTTACAATATATGCTGAAAAAGTGCTTATGTTAAGTGCTTCCATAATTCAAAATGTTGAGTTGAAAATAACAAATAATGTTCAGCTAGAAATAAGTAGTCTCATAATTCTCTGTAATAGAAATGGAAATGTATTTAATAGAAACCAGTTTGTGAAAAGAGGTCTTATTGTGATGTAGATATATAGAAGATTTAAGACCACTTCCTTTAAACACAGAGCAAAAGGACAGATATGACAAAAAATATTGTTAGCATTTTTCTCCTCTGAGGAATTTCAACAGTAATTTCAGAAAAAAAGCGATTCTGTCTGCAAAAGCACTTTAATCTTCTGGAGCCAACACTCATAAAGAAATCATTTCCTTGGCTTCTTGTTCTATCAGTTGGTTCCCATTCAATCTGTAGATATTTTTTATTCTGCATTTATAGTTACTATTCAATACCCAAAGTGATAGAATGTGGACATAGGTGCTAATTTTTTTTGCCTTCACTAGCATTTGGTAAATTCATTTAAGGTAACAGAATTGAATTTTTCTAATAACAGAGTGCTTTAAACCCATGTTACTCAAAGTGTTGGCCCTAGAGGAAAAACGGCACTTGGCACTATGTGCAGATGCACACACTGCTTCCCTCATCAAGGACATCTGGCTTCAGAAAAGTTCTCAGCTGCACTGAGCAGGGTGCTTTGTGATTTACATTCCGGCACAACTCTTTTTCTTGTTGCAGACTAGCAGGAAACCATGATCAAGGCCGGCAGCCAGTCTATCGAGCACATTTGTAGTATCACTGCTTAAAATTATGTACTAACTTTTTAATGTTTGATTTAAAAAAACAACAACAACATGAAGAATAGAGAACGTAAAAGAGTTAAGCAAAAGCATTTAATTTTCAGCTTACGTGTGGAAAAGACTCCAGTGACTTTGGGGCTCTGTTGGTTGCCCTTTATGGCCACGAGGGATACGGTGTACTCAGATCCAGGCTGCAGGTTCCTCAGCGGGTACTTCGAGGCGGAGGGACCCACATTGTACTGCTTGGGCTGGCCTCCTCGGGTCGGGCCCACGGTCAGTCGGTACCCTGTTATCCGGGCCCGAGGCCGAGTCCATATCACCAGGACAGTAGTATCAGTTTCATTGACAAACTGGAGGTTAGTGGGAGCATCCAGTTCTAGGAAAAAAGATGAAACATGCCAAGAAATATTTAGATCAGTACTGATCATAACTCATGTCCTGAAGCTTGACTGAATGTCTTAAGTTTTCTCTCCTCAAGGTTGCAACTACGTGAAAGTCAAAACCCTGGAAAAACCGAGCCATTAAGAGATAGAGTGCTACACAGAACTCCGCCAAAACTCTGCCAGTCATGAGAAATTGTGGAACCATTTTGCTTGATCATCAGAAAGTCTAGTTTTCCAGCACGCCTTTCCCACCACTCTCAGAAATTATAGTTATATTCCAGCAATGGTATTTTTAAAAAGGCAAAACAAACACTTCTGAACCTCACAGTTTGCTCTAAGCCAAACAGATTAAGGAAAGAAGGATATGCCTCCTAAAACGACAGCAAGAAAAAGCTCTCTATGGGTCAAAAGCAATATTCTGTGAATACTCCTTTGCTGGAGAAATAAAAGTTATTTTCACATGGTTCAGATTAGATAATAATGACAGTAATTACATACTCAAATCATCAGATTCATGGTAGGATACTGGTGAATTTGCACTATCAGAATCACAAAAATTGTGGAATTTATTCTTGAGAATAATAACCAGCAATTTTTTCCCATCGAAATTTAAATAAACTTTCAAATAGAGGAAATCTTTAAGAGGTAGTCAAGTATAATAACTGAGAGCATGGGCTTTGGACATAGGTTAAAGAGCCAGCTCTGTCCCTTCCTATCTCTGTGACCCTACAAGTTGCAGAACTTTGTAAAAGCCTCAGTTTCTTTATGTATTTGATGTGGATACTAGTAAGACCTTCTGGCTGGGCACAGTGAGTCACGCCTGTAATCCCAGCACTTTGGGAGGTCAAGGTGGGCAGATCATTTGAGGACAGGAGTTCAAGACCAGCCTGGCCAACATGGTGAAACCCCGTCTCTACTAAAAATACAAAAATTAGCTGGGCATGATGGCATATGCCTGTAGTTCCAGTTGCTTGGGAGGCTGAGGAAGAAGAATCACTTGAACCCAGGATGTGGAGGTTGCGGTGAGCTGAGATGGTACCACTGCACTGGGTGACATAGTGAGACTCCGCCTCAAAAAAAAAAAAAAATAATAATAAGACCTTTCTTCCTAAGGTCAAAACAAAGAGTAAATAGGAGAATAATGCTTGTAAAAACTGAGCCGATAAGCCGGTGGCTACTAATACTAGATTCGTGACCATTGCTATTCTTAAATGAATTCTATTGTTAAGTGTTATGAGCCTGCATTTTAACTTTGACCTAGATATATTTAGTTACGTAAAAACTGCACTCAGATTAGATTCCCCTCAGTTCTCCCCTCTTAGAATGCTTCCACTGGTACAGGTATTTTAGAGGTGGGTGACTACTTAGCATCCATGGAGCTTGTCTGAGTTTCGTTTTCAAGTTTCACATGCTTTGTGTTCACTAGACATTCCCTTGCCAGCTAGGTATCTTCCTCTTTCTAAGCCATACACCTCTGAGTGAATGGTTTGCTGAGCTTCCTCACAGGCTGGAAGTGAGGGTGGAGAATTCGGAGGGGAGGTAAAGTTAAGAGAAGACCTACTGGTTGTCTGTTGGGCAGTCAGAGGCTTGCTCTCCCTCCCATGGTTCACTGCAAAGACTTTGAAGTAATAGGTGACCCCAGGGGACAGCCCGGTGACTTCTGCAAAGGTGTTTCTGCTGATAGGCAGCCTCTGGCCATGCTCCCCGGGCAGGTTGACGGGGATCACATCCACGCGGTAGCCGGTCACCACACTCTCAGGAGGTGTCCACATGATGGTGACCTTCACGTCTGTCACTTCCACAAACTGCAGGTCCCTGGGAGAGGGCACTGTATCTAACAGACAAGAGTCAACAGGTCATTCACATTTTCTGCTGAAGATTTTTTATTTTTAATTTTTATTGTTTTTAGAGACAGGGTTTCACCACATTGGGCAGGCTGGTCTTGAACTCCCAACCTCAGGTCTTGGCCTCCCAAAGTCCTGGGATTACAAGCATGAGCCACCAGGCCCAGCCTTGCTGAAGATTATTTTTAAGAAGCCAGTTTCTTGGATATGTTAGACAGTTCACTGAGCCTCTCATTGGAGAGTTATGCTAAGGTTTGTCTCTTAATCAGATGATATTTTCATGGTCCAGTCAATAGAGCTTAGATTATGACACTTGAAGCTTTTATCTAAAACAGCTAGGTAATAAATGAGTTACCAGCATATGAAGTATCATATGGTAGTTGGAGGAGGGGGTTATAAAAGAGATACTAAAAAAAAAAAAACCTTTGAAATAACTGCAGCAAATAATGCAATGGTTTTTGTCTTACTGAATCATTTTATGATATTTAAGAATCAAGGATGAAATGAGCCCTAAGCTTCTGGGGAAAAATCTGTAGACCAATGTTACAGTGTTGGTTTTTAATCAGAAAGGCCAGTATCCAGCCTTGATAAATTACTTATGACATTTCAGCTAAATATCAGAAGTTTAGGGAAAAACTAATATGTAAGATTACTTGAATGTGGGAAATGTTGACAGAGACGGAACAACCCTCCCTCAGGAACAATCCTGGTTAGATACCATAAGAAGTGTCTTCTTAAAAACGTTACCTGGACGTGGGGTGCCAGTGGTTTCTTGTTGAATGACAACAGGAGTACTTTCTTGATTTTCTTCCACAGCATAGATAGTGATGTTATATTGAACACCAGGTTGCAAGTCACTGAGGGTGACGGAGTTTGCAGTTTCAGGAAGGTTGAGTTCTGTGCTGCTACCTTCTACTGATGGTGAATAGACTATCCTGTACCCTGTAGATTCATGAGCAAAAGTAAAATGTACTGTTTTTTTAGAGGCAGAGGCTTAGAAACACCATAAATCCTCCCTCTTCTAACAGCCCTTAGCATCTTGCTTGATTAGTGAAGAGCCAGTGATTCTTTTTGACTCTTTTAATATTGCCACTTCTTATAATAATGACTATTCAGCACGAAGATAAAATAAGAACAGTCATGCAAACCTTTTTAATAATAAATGTCATCCTTGAAGACCTGAGATCCTTAATAAATGTCAATTAGAGATGCCATTAGGTGAAAATATTCATGTTAAGCTGATTTCTCCTCTTTGAGCTCCAGATGATGGAAGCAATTAATGAAGCAGCCTGAGCAGAATTGTCTAGCATTGTGTGTGTCTTTTAGAAACTTCAGTGATGAGGCAGTTGAATCACCTAATGAGCTAAGAAGGCAGCTCGGCTTTCTCCTTAAGAATAAATCTTAGAGCAAGGTTTTCAGGAAAATTACACCTGTTCAATGCTGGGACACCTGCTTTAATTTGCAGGTCGTGTGTGTGTCGTGGTACGTGTGTATGAGGGAGTTGGTAAATGGTTTAGTGGGGAAATGTGCCCTAGGAAATACCCCTCCACATACACACATACACACATCTCTCCCATAAATTATACCAGAGATTTCAAGTGATAGGCAGGTCCACAGTCAGAATCTACTGACATCAGCCTTCCCACTGATGTCCTTAAGATTAACACAGCAGTCAAAGCGGGGGTGAGGGCTGCTCAGCTGACCTGTGATGGGAGCCTGCGGTCTGCTCCAGCGAACGACAATTGAGGTGTCATCAACTAGGTCCACAGTTGGGTCGGGAGGGGCATCGGGCGCTAACAAAGAAAGAAAGGAAGTGGGGCCGCCAGTCAGGAAGTGCTGCTACAGGCCTGTGTTTTACAGAAAAAGATTCTTTTAACACTGTGTAGCACCCATGTACCTGTTGTTTGTGAAGTAGACAGGATCAAACTCTGTTCCCCGTCCTCAGATATCTGATAGACATTTACAATGTATTTTCGGCCAGGAAGCAGGTCAGGGATGTTCACGGAAGTGGCTGTGCTTGGAAGATCTTTGAAATGAAAAGGAGAGGTTACCAATCAGAGCAAACTAATCCCTCAAATGACTCTACAGTTATGAGAAAGATATTTTAAGAACTATATATTCGTAGGAAAAGAAGACTAGAAGGTAATGTGCTAATAGATAATCAGTGATTATCATTATTTGTTTTTACACAGAGTCTTGCTGTGTTGTACAGGCTGGAGTGCAGTGGCATGAGCTCGGCTCACCGCATCCTCCACCTTTTGGGTTCAAGCAATTCTCCTGCCTCAGCCTCCCGAGTAGCTGGGATTACAGGCACGCACCACCATACTCGGCTAATTTTTTTTGTATTTTTAGTAGAGACGGAGTTTCACCATGTTGGCCAGGCTGATCATCTCGAACTCCTGGCCTCAAGTGACCCACCTGCCTTGGCTTCCCAAAGTGCTGTTTTACAGGAGTGAGCCACTGTGCTCAGCCTAATCAGTGGTTATTAATGTACTACGGGATAATCCCCCTCCTTGTCTTTCTCCTTTCTCTTCCTCCTCCTTCTTCCTTTCATTTTTCCAACTTTTCCTCTAAAGATGTATAATTCTTGTAATCTAATGCCAAATTTTAAAAAATAGCTCTCTGCAGTAAGAAGTCAGGGTAGCGATTATTGGCAGAAGACAATGAGGTGAGAGTTGAGAGAGATTATTTTTCCTGATCTGGGCGCTGGTCTCGTGGTATGTTCACTTTATAAAAATTCACTGAACTCAGTGCTTACAATTGGTGCACACCTCAGTGTGCCAATTTAGTTTTTTAAAGGCCCCTCACCATAAAAATTTGAAAAGTATGAGTGCCGATACTGAAGAGGGAGACCCAGCCTTCTCAGATTAACTTTCCCTTTGACTATCATGCTGCATTTCAATAGAAGAAAAGGTTGACCAACTGGAGCCTCTGGTTTCACCTTCCTGTAGGTGACAGGCTAGGCCTCGGGGAAACTCTCTGGAAGGCACTATTTTTACTTAAAACAAGATCAAACCAGAAACCTTTTCACATGTGAGTCCTAAAACTGTAAACCGGAACCCTTTCATATGTGATTCCTGAAACTGGAAACCAGAACTTTTTCACATGTGAGTCCTAAAACTATAAACCTAAGATTCTTCCACGTGTAACATCTGAAGTATAAGCCTATATAAAGGCAGAACCTTCCTTTGTTAGAGGAGCTGGGTTTTTCACAAATTACTGCCTGGTCTCCCGGCCGAATAAACTCCTCCCTCCTTGATTCGGTGTTCGAGAGATCCATTTCCCGCGGCTGCTCCTGCTACAATACTGCATTAATATTGTCAGCTGCAGTGCTGGTACTTACTTCCACCAAGAAAACAGCTTTTGCTGTAGGAATTTGTGTCTAGGTAGGCGCATGATGCAGCTGGCATCAGGGACCAGGACACGTGAGAGTGGCTTGGGGAAAACCCGGTCACTTCCTAGAGTTAGTTCCTTCCTTCCTCATGCCACGGGGTGATTTTTTCAGTCTCAGCTGTCAACCAGTTCCAAACCACAGACACCACCTGCCTAGAGTCCCCCTCCCAGGGAAAGTTTTCCAGCAGTTGCCCCAAATCTGTCTTGAGCGACACATTGAGCTCACCCAGGTACTGTGGCTCATCTCCCTCCTCACTCAGCTCATATTCCACCCGGAATCCTGACACGGTGTCGGAAGCTGAGACCCAGGAGACCACAAAGCTGCTGGCTGTGATTTCAGTCACAGATTCAGAAGTGGCAACAACGGGAGAGAAGGGAGTCGTCTCTCCTGTCACGGTGTTGCCTGGAGATTCACAGAAAGGGGAAAGTCAGCCGTTAACCATCTAGAAAATTTACCGTCCTCGATACGAACATCATTCAAAAAAATGTTGGTGCCACTCTTGGAAGAATAGGAATTGGGAAGAGCCCAGCTCTGGGAAACTTGGGCACAGGAGACATGAGGGTGGCTGGGTACATACTGGTCACAGGTGAGCTCGTGCTAGTGGTGGTGAAGTCAAAGCGAGTCACTTCTTGGTGGCCGTACTGCTGGATGCTGATGAGCTGGCCCTCGTATACCACACCAGGCTTCAGGCCTTTGATGGTATAAGAGTTTAAGTGGCCTGGTATGGTAGCTTCCTTCCAACGGCCTGCAGAATTTTTCTGAAAATTTAAATAAAACACACACACAAGTGTTTACAAGGACAAACGTCTGAAGATGAAGTTCAGTAATCTTCAAAGAAGAATGAGGGACTTAGGCAGCTCCATTCTAGAGGAAAATCATGGAACATAACGGAAAACTGTATTCCCAACAGTTATATAGGTAGATACAATGCTAACTGTTGTGAACATCAGCAAACTACTGCAGGTTACCTACTGACAGCCACGCTCTGTTTTGTTACCCACATTCTCCCCTCTAGTCCCCACACCCTTCTGATGGTGAGGCAGTGGCATCGTTGCTCCTGTTTTATGGATGTAGAAACAGAGTGATGTGATATTCACCAGGGTGATATAGTTGCGACAATGGGCACCTTCGCTTTTACCAAGTTAATTATCTTATATCAGTAACATAATATGATGAACCTAAGCTTTGCCTCTCCCATGTATTTTTTATTCCCACAACAAATAGATATATTCCTCTCTGAAGTATGGAATTGCCAATGCCATATATTCTATCTTTTAACTCAATGGGAAACAATTCAAGTTTCTTGCCCTGAAAAAACATTCAAAGAGACAGAATGCTACTTTGTGACTCAGTTCCTGGGGCCATCACATACCAGGTTCAACTACTCTGGTTTTCTGACTCACTCTTGGATATGAGCTAGCCCATCAGAAGTGGTTAGCCAATTTTGGACAAGACTGCAGAAAAAATGCAATTTTGGTTTATTTAGTCTTTTGCTTCCAGTTTATATTACGCATCCTGTTCAACTTCATTAATATGCCATGGGTCACAAACTCAGTGCAGTAAAATGTGTATGAAAGAAACACCCTTCAGACAAGATGAGACATTCAAGTGTAAATATTCTAAACTAATATAAGTCAAAATATATTTTTTATGCCGAGTGATTTTTAAAAGTTACTCAGTCAACCAGTTCCTCAATAATTCAAATACTCAAATGTCCATTTATATTTTTGGAATAAGCGAGAGTGATCGTAGTACTCTTTACAGTGAAATTTTAACTCAAATACACTTTGGAAAAAAATTTAAATCAGTCATTGCAATTAGCTCAAATTTATTTAGAAATCATTTTTCAACATGAGCTTGTTGGGTTAGTCAGTAGAAGAAAGTAAAAGAAAATAAAGTCTCAGGTGGGCATCCATTAAAAAATAAAACCTGAATTTTTATAATTGTTAAAAATCTCAAAAAATTCATCACTGCTGCTCTTTGAAGACTTTCCAATTCAACGTACATTTTTCTTTTCTTTTTTTTTTAAGACGGGGTTTCACCATGTTGGTCAGGCTGGTCTTGAACTCCCGACTTCAGGTGATCCGCCCGCCTTGGCCTCCAAAGTGCTTGGATTACAGGTGTGAGCCACCACACCTGGCCTCAACGTACATTTTATACATACTTTTAAGTGTCTCCCACTGCAGTGGTCTCACTTCGGGTATACTTAAGTTTAAAGGAAATAAAATTAGTGATCTAATAAAAAAGTGAGAGACTAGGAGGTCTTGGATCACTGATGCTGCTGACTTAGGTCATTGGATATCAAGTTCTGCAAATGGCCAGATTACGGAGATTACAAAAGAGGGTGAAAGAAGAAAAAGGATGACTTTTTTTGGATGAGTTCATGTCCTTTGCAAGGACATGGATGAAGCTGGAAACCATCATTCTCAGCAAAATGACACCACATGTTCTCACTCATAAGTGGGTGCTGAACAATGAGGACAGATGGCCACAGGAAGGGGAACATCACACACTGGGACCTGTCAGGGGTGGGGGGCAAGGGGAGGGATAGCAGGGGTGGGGGGATTGCGGAGGGCTAACATTAGGTATTTATATACCTAATGTAGATGATGGTGGGGGTGGGGGTGGATGCAGCAAACCACCATGGCACGTATATACTTATGTAACAATCCTGCACATTCTGCACATGTACCCCAGAACTTAAAGTATAAAAAAACAGAATGACTTTTTTTTTCATTCACCATTTGTTAAGCAGTGTGCCAGATACAAAACCATTCTAGACTCTAGGGAAACTACATTGAGCCAATGAGAAAGACATGATTCCCCTCTCTAAGAGAATCTGTTTTTATTCTTCTGGTCTTGTCTTCAATAGACAACATGCTTACACCTCTGTTTTTTTTCATTTGCCCACAGTAGATCATATTTATAGACTCTTTAATATGAAAGTCGAGGATTTTTTAAAATATATTTATTTATGTTGAGACAGAGTCTTGCTCTGTCTCCCAGGCTGGAGTGTAGTGGTGCCATCTTGTCGCAGAGCAACCTCTGCCTCTCAAGCTCAAGCGATCCTCCGGTCTCAGTCTCCTAAGTAGCTAGGACTACAGGTGCATGCCACCATGCCTGGCTAATTCATATATTTTTTGTAGAGCCAGGGCACGAGCATGTTGCTCAGGCTAGTTTTGAACTCCGGGGCTCAAGGAATCCACTGGCCTCAGCCTCTTTAAGTGCTCGGATTGTGTGAGCCACTGTGCCCAGACAAAGTTGAAGATTTAGCTCAGTAATATTACCCCCTTTCCTCCCAGAATTTTGGACATTCCCAGTATCTGACATTTGTCTTGTTATCTTTGTTCTTCTTGTGTTTATATTTATAATTTAAAGTATTACACTAAGTATTCTTTTTTTTAAGCTTCATCAGCTTTCGTTACTATCTGTCTTGATTCTCCACTTTGAAAGATAAAGCTATTACCTCCTCTCTTCTCCACCTTCCATATCCACCAGTTTTCAAGTAAATGTTTACTTTTTATTTTGTCTGGAAGTTGCAACAAAGTTTCCATGACTCATCTATAGAACAATCGCATCATGCATTAGGAGTATATTATTTTTAATGAGTCTAACAGCATGATTGTTAGGTGGATCGAAGTTTCCAGAATCCAGGTTCAATGGAATTTTTCCTCTCTTTGTTTTTGTGCCTTAATATCACTGCAGTTTAGTTTGCTTCATATAGGAATTATTACCTTATTATACATTTGGGGTTTCTGTTGTTGTTGTTGTTTTGATTTTTGTTTGAGACAGACTCTCGCTCTGTTGCCCAGGCTAGAGTGTAATGGCATAATCTCGGCTCACTGCAACCTCCGCCTCCTGGGTTCAAGTGATTCTCCTGCCTCAGCTCCCAAGTAGCTGGGATTACAGGCATACACCCATGCCTGGCTAATTTTTATATTTTTAATAGAAACGGGGTTTCTCCATGTTGGCCAGGCTGGTCTCAAACTCCAGACCTCAGGTCATCTGCCCACCTTGGCCTCCCAAAGTTCTGGGATTACACGCGTAAGCCACTGAGCCTGGCCACATTTGGGTTTATTACACATTCCTCCACCTGATTCTCACGTCATTATTTTAACTGCAATATTTAACCCTGCGATTAATTTTCTCCAAGCCTGCTTTTTCTATAAAGTCCCTCTTTTTTGTTGGAGACTTCAATCCCTGATTTCTCAACCCATCCGCATCTTTCTGTTCCATCTGTATCGACTGCCCTCTAAGCCAGCTATGCAGTTCTTGTGTTGCAAAGTTTTCCACTACCGTCAGGGGTCTGACTTGGAAGCACTGTTTGCTGGACCCCGTAACTTCCTTCTTATTCCACTCTTGTTTTTCTGGAGTATATCCACAAATACGCTTAAAGAAAAGGATGTATGGAAAATAAACTGCCTAAAATCTGTCTGAAAATGTTATTTTGCCCCCACATTTTGATTGACAACCTGGCTGAGTACAGAAGCCGTTAAAAGTTTCTTTTTATCTTTGGAACTCTAACACATCAAAGATGTGTCTAGACATGGTTCTTTGCACACTTTTTCTGGGCACTCAGATGGCCCTTTTAAATCTGAAAAATTCTGTGCTTTGGCTTTAGATATTTAGAAAAAGAATCATTTTAACAGCTTAAATTTTTCCTAAAGAGTTTAAATTTAACTGCCTGAGTTGGTCAAATTTTGTTTGTTTGTTTTTTTTAATTGTGGAATTCAATAGCTGTGATTTAAAATGGACATTATTTTCTCCTGTGTTTAAAACAGCATTTCTCAAATTATGAGTTATGAACTTTGGAGTTAAACAGGGCAGGCTTGAGAGAGTAAGAGAAACTAAAGCTAAATAGACCGATATGATCCTTACTTGGTTTCTTCAATTTCTAGTCACTTCTCATTAGCAGATCACAGGGCTATTCCTCAAATAAACCAATTGTCATCCTTCATCTACACCTCCCTCCCATTACTTCTTTTCCTTCTATCTAAATAAATTCAGTGGGTCAAAAGTAAAGTTCTGGAAATGATCACTTAAAAAGTGAATCAAAAAAGAAATATATTGTCTATTTTTTTTTCAAATTATAAAAATGATGCTGGTAATTTTCCTTTGATGAGGTTGCAAGACATTTAAAAACCTGAGATTCTCTTCTCACATTGGGCAAGTACAATTTTAAGCATTATCATTTCTAAGTACTTGCCAAAAAGATTTCTCTAACATAAAAAGATAAATTCTTCCAAATACCAACCCCTGCCCCCGAAGAAAAACAAAACAAAACCCAAACCCAAAACCAAAAACCCTTCAATCTACATGTCAATTTAATTGACCATGTAGTCTTTGGTCACTAAGCAAATATAATAAATGCTAATAAATAGATAACAGACTTGTTGGCTCAAAAGCTGGGGGAATAAAAAAGAAACCATCAGAATCTGATAAGGTCAGGAGACTCAGTATCCAAGGTTTCCGGGTGGCATACTCACCGGTTTCCACCTGAGGATGTACTGAGAAATGTGAGATGGTTGTGGTGCATTCCACTGGATGGGGTGAGAGTTGGGCTGACTCGGAGTCTCGGTGATAACTACCTGGACAGGACCACTTGAGCCTGAAAATGAAAATGTTTAACATTTGATTATCTTGGATATTCACTCACTTCAGCTTAAAACTTTGTGTGCATGGACGGTCATCATTACAAACAGCTTTGCTTATCCATAAATGTGAGCATAATAAAATTATCTGGGATTAGTCTTTTAAATATTTACATTGAAAATCAAGGCAGCAAATCCACTTTTCGCTGATAACTATTATCTTTCACATGAGAAATGAAAATCGTAGTTATCTATAGCTAATAAAATACATTCGTAAAAAAAAACTTTGCTTGCTTTTATTTTCTCTATTATCAAAGTAAGAATTATGAGAATTGTGAAATGATCCTACAAAAATAATGTAATACAGAACATAAACTTCATTTACTGATTGTATTGAGCCTCTTTTAAAGCAAATTCTAATTTTTGAAGGTTTTCATCAAGAATGAATCTACTACCTAAGAAGGAAGCAACATTTCAAAGGCCATATGAGATGATGTAAAACAAACACATTTCTAAATCAGGGTAAAATCTTAGACAAATAGGCAAAGGTAATAATTAAAGACCTAGTTTTATTTCTCATCAGTCTAAGCAAGCTATCAGTTTAGAAAAAACATCTAGTTTTATTTTTATTCAAGAAATGTTCTCTCAAATCACACCACTGATCCATCAAATTATTAAGTGATTAGATTTTTTTTTCTGAAATCAATTGTCAGTGGAAATGACTTTATGAAGTATATACTAAATTCAGTATTTCTATATATTGATGTACATCACTGTTATCAACAAAATTTAAAGTATGGTTTCGGTTCTTTTGTTTTTTTTTTTTAAAAAAAGGAAAATAAGGGAAGTAGCATCAGTTTCTAGACAGTGTTAACTCCATTTAAGATAATAATGAAATAGCTAGAAAATTTATGCTTGCAGAACAGAAAACTGTCTTTTCTTAAAACACTATTTTAATGATGTCAGTCAATGTTTAAATTACTCAAAATAAAAACTATGTCTTATAATAACCTTTTCAAGAATTTCTACCTGATACTCTGTCAAACAGAGCAAAATTTTGCATGTTTAATAAAGCACTTCACCAGATTATTAACAGATTTAAGTTTTCTGAAGCTTCTAGGTAAAAAATACATTGATTTTCAAATTTTATTATCTAAGCTGTTAAATTCTCTTTGAAAACAAAACTTCCTGAGCAGAAAAAAATATATAACTTGGATATTCACATAGATACAGGAATCCTAGAATAATAGCTGAAGATTAGCAAATACTTTGAATCTTAATTTCATTTAATGCAAATATGTCCAAGCCACATGAATACCAAAATTCAGGCATAAAATTATCAGTCTTTCATTTTAAAGCTGTATGTATTTTACAGAACACACAGGATGTTTGTTTTGATCAATTGGCAGAAGTCAATTCCACGCCCCTCTTTTAATTACCCCTTTTGTTTATGAAGAACCATACAAATGAAAACACATTTTTAAAGACAACTATTTAAGAAAAATTTTGGAGATGTGACTATTTACTTCCATGTAAATCAGGAAAGCTAGGAATATCATGTCCTTAAATTATTTATGATAATTGGCATGTTTATTTAAATATTGAATATTTAAATATTTAAAGAAATCGACTACAATTTCCTCCATAAAGAGACACTTGATAGACATTTTATTTAGTTTTGTCAATCATGATTTTAAGGGGGGATAATCTTATGATAGTTGAATGCCTATTACGTTTTAGAAAGACAACATAATTGGCCTTTACTATTCATCTGTAAGCCTAATCGTATTTCTACATCCACAAGGAGGAGGATAAAAACAGGCAGGGAAAGGAAAGGAAAAGGGTCCTGCAATGGTTTTTACCCCAGCCAAAGTGGAGCAAAACTACAGAAGCCCCTTTTGCTTTCATATGACTTCCAGCACCGGTCTGAAATTCTACGTTTTAAAATTTAGCCTTGTGTCGTAGCCCACCTTTAAAGGAAATTGAACAGCAATGAAATTTACCATGCTTTTGTTCAGGAACTAAAGAGGCTGAGGCAGTTATTTCTTAGGTTAATTAAATTCTTATTAATCACTATACTCCAGCTTATAATTTGTATAATTACTCTAGCTTATACTATGTACTCTTTGAAGACCAAAAACTTAAAAATTATGACATCATTTATGGTATCTAGATTTAAATTTTTGACAATCCTTTTGCTACTTGCAGTTGGTATAACTTTTTGAATTAATTTAATTGGCATATACTAGCTATTGCCATTGTGAAATCTTTACTCCCTCTCTTATCCAATATAAATAAACAAGAAAATAATTGAGATGATACCAGGAAAAAATGTCCACACTTTTAAAATTAGTTTAAAATAAAGTCAAAATGAGTAATTTCCAATACTAGTGACCTTGCAGAAGTTAAACATTTATAATTTTTTGACTCAGTCCTTTTTTTCCTCTATTTAATTTGCTGAGATCTGTGATTTTCTAGTTGCTTATTGACAAACCAAATGCCTCTTATCTTGTGTTAGTTTGAACAACTCTACCAAGTTCTCTGTAGAAGGAACAAACAGAGCAGGGCTCAGAGACAATCTATTGGTAATCCATTGTTCCTTTATTCTCACCACAGTCTTAAAGCCCTAGATACCAGGCACGAACCACTGAGCAAACCAGACATACAGATAAGCACCAAAGAGCATATCCGAGGTCAAATGCCAATCTCTTCCCTCCTAAATCTCCTCTGTGCTCAATGGGCTTTTGCTGTTCTCCTTTCTAAAGACTAGGAGTAAAGGTCACCATGTAAAACTCCAATACTGAAGGATTCATTCTTTTCCGGATTTTCTCTTAAGTGTCTACCTAATGGCTTCCAGCAAGCAGCTATGTGGACAATCTTGTTTTAAGAGAGACAGAGATCTTTCTCAATCTTTCAGGAGGAAATCCTTTTCAGCAAATCACCACACCAATAACAATCATAAACATAGAAACCACAGAGCATTGCTTTAGAAGTTTCTACCATTTGAGCATCATTTGCATCATGTAAACAAACAAACCAAACATATACTTACAGTACTTCCTCAATCAGATTTAAATATATATTAAGTTACAAAAAAATTAAGTGATTCTTACACCCAAATCCTCCAAGAAATACAATTTAGGAGGTTGGTCAATTTGTGCTATAAGCCTTCAAAAGCAAAGTCACCTTCCCCAGCACTGACAGTGTCTGAGGGTTGGGAAAAGCAGAATCTTCCAAGTTCCTAGAAAAGGTGCATCTGGGTGTTTAGAATTTAGGATGGAACTTTAAAGGTAATCAGTTACAATCTCCCCGTATTACAGATGAGGAATGGAGGAGTGAGGCTTGGCTAACACTACCTTTGGCCAAGGTGTTTCCATAGCTTGTTCTCTATCCCAGAGAATCTCTTTATCACAGAGTTAATTTAATCTTCATTTCTGTTGCGTGCAGATTCTGACACCCTGAAACTCTCTCTTTTTGTTTCTGAATGTAGGCCGTATTTGAAGTCTAACATTAGTGAAGAATTTTGGAGACTCTGCTCTTCAGCAGTTGCTCAAATAACTGATGCCTTTTAATTAGCCTTTCATGTTTTACTAACACGTTTTATTATAATCACTCAGTGAATATTTAAATGCAATTCTCCCCCCAAATGAATTAATTACACCTAAAGGTAGGTATGATGTCTTTGTGACCTGGAAAAATCCAGCAATAAACATTTCAGAGTGTTTGAACTGTGTGGGCAGAGAGTTGACCAAGTTACTCAACTTTTGGCCCAACATACGGTGTTCCTGGTTGCAACTGATCAAACAAATGAAAAGTCTGACACAAAGGTAGCTTAAACAACAGGTTGAATGAACATGTACCCTATGTTGCATTTCATGCTATCTCTCTACACAGGTTTTCTGTTAAGAATCGTAATATAAAACTCCAATATACTCCCAGCATAACTTACTTGGTGGTTTTTATTTTCATGTATGGATGTAAGATGAAATTAGCCAGACTGTCTTCACGTAATGGAATATTTTAGAGTGTTAGAAAAATTATAGACAGGAACATTTTCAAAGCCTTTTCTACCATTTACTTGATAGAGGAAGAGAGAAAAATTATTTTAATCAAAAATTCAATTGGTTATTAGATAATAATGGGAGAAAAGGGTGAGAAAGAGGGGAGACCCCAACTTAGGAGTGAGAACATTAACAATCACTACCCTGTTGTTATAACCATTGGCAGTTCTGAGCTTACAGTAAGAGAGCTACTTACTTGCATAAGTCTGTAAAGGTTGGCAATGCCACTCCCCAATGCCACGGCCATAGCAGTAGCACTGGTATCTGACACCATGCACATACTTCTCCCATGAATCTCCAATTTGATAAAATGTCCCAGTCTCTGAATCCTGGCATTGGTCTAAAATACATGCAAGGAGAAGATGAACAGCCTTGAAGACTTAGAGCTGTGAATTTAATTTCAGAGTGCTAGAGCATACATTTAGTTTGAATAGAAATCTGCAACTGTCCTTACAAATATATGCAGTTAAAAAAATATTTTGTTCCCATTCTTTACCTTACAGGACAATTTGTAGTTTAAAAAGAGTACCTATTAGGAGGAATATTTAGTTTTCTAAAGGGTAATATTTCTAAATAAACACGTAAAGATTTAGATTTCAGTGTATATTGATAATCTACATATTAATTTTAAATATTAGCTATTTTTACCCATATTAATGTAACTGGCTTAACATTTGAATCGCAAGGAAAAAATCTGCAGTAATTTCATTTTCTTCTGCAAATTTTAAAAAAAATCATTTGACATTTAAATGAATGAACTAGACTTTAACTGTGAGTATTTGCTGAGCAACTTCTAAGAAAACCTCTTAGGCTTCTCTCTCAGCTCTGGCAATCTCATATCAAACAACTGATACTATCAGTTTATTTTCTTAGTGAGAAACTGGTCTCTTTTGGTAAAGAAATAGTAATGGACTATTTTAAACTTTGTAATTCTGGTAACACAGCTCTTTAAGGCTCAACCTTCACTATTTGCTTAGTTCAATTTTGAAGGGCAGCCAAAAAAAAAAGAGTATTTTGGAGGGTGATATTTACTGGCATAATTCTTTGCTCATGCTGTTGCGCAGCTGGTAAGAAAACAATACTTTTCATAGTATGACTATCTTTATGATACTCAACCAAAGAATAAATTCCAATGAATTAAAATGAGTCTAAATTTATCACCAACTTCAGCAAAAAACAGATGACTACCAATATCGAGATATTTGGGTCCAGGATTAGAGAGAAGTCTTTGCAAAGCTCTTTGCAAGCAACCGATCAAAGTCTGGAGCCAACTTTAGTCACATGATGTCACATAGCTGTTCTCATCTGAAACTTGCTAACCATTCTCCTTGTGCAAACTCATCTAGGGAAATGGGACTGCTCACCAACGGGATCACACTTCCATCTGCCCCGACCCTGGCCGAAGCACGTGCAGTTCAGCATGTGTCCCTCTTCATGACGCTTGTGGAACGTGTCATTCACATTGTAAGTGATGTCATCAACAATGCACTGATCTGTTTAGGAAACAGGTGGGTGGGTGAGAAACTTTCTAAAGTTCCACTGATGAAAGAAAAAGTTATGCTTCTCAAAGCATACAGCTACTTCTGCTTAATTATCAACAACTTCCACTAAAATAACTTTCCTACAAGCATGGAATAAGCTTTTTTTCAGTTTGGTCAGTAATAAAATTTTTGTCAAAAAATTTTTTTTCTCCCAAAATCTTGTAACTGTAGCAGAGCAGGTTACAGTATGCTCAAGTAAAGAATGTGGTAAAATACACCTTCCTGCGAAAAGCCAATATTTGAACAAATATATGTCTTACTTTCTGAAAATTTCTTGCTTAGTTGATAATTTCTTTTAAATATCTGCTTGTTAGGATAAATAAGAAGATTAAACATATTTATCTAACACCCAGCATGATATGGTGGTCTGGTCTCTAGAATGAGGGAAGGGGAGGAGATATTTAGATTTGGTAAATAAAACGTCAATGGTATTCATCACACTGAAATAAATTAGGCCAAACTGTGTTGCTCACGCTGTGAGAGATCCTGAGAAAATTACTTTTCCCTTTTTGGGTCTCAGCTTCTTGATGTATAGAGTGAGGTCTGTATGTGTTATTAAGGTCTCTTTCAGCTCTGCAACACCACATGTAACTATTGCTCCTGGATGGTGTTACCCACCGGACACCACAAAAGGAGAACAAATTCAGGCCAGTAACTACACACTAGCCACATACACCATTAGTAGCTCAGAGTTCTCCCTACATATTGCTTTTCAAATCAAAGAATGGAAAACTAAAACAGCTTAAATAAGTCAATACCTCCTCATATTATGTCGCTGGATGCAAAGGAGAAAAACTAATCTGAACAAGAGAAGTCAGTCCCCTATGTATTTGTCTCCTCAAACTTGGATCTGCAAGGATCTGATTTTAGAATAGCAAGGTATTCGTGTCTTTGCAGAAATTATCCTGTCTTTTCTAGACATGAATCCAGTGGCATAGCCTAAAGCTGAACGGATCAAATGTTCTGTTTTTACCTCTGAAGTCATCTTTTTGGCTCAGCCTAAGTACTTATATCCTAGGAGTGTTTCGGAACATTAGCACTGCTGTGCCAGCTTGTCTTAGCAGGCTGCCTGAAAGGCTTATCTTACCAAGCACAGTAGACTAATGAATGAAGTGGCATCGCATATTTCTTCCCCTGCTTTTGCCAAAATACAAGTTTTCATAAAAAAGTCTCCCTCTCTGTACCCTTTGCCACCTCAAATGCTTTCGTTAATGAGCCAGCATACCTCGAAGCTGCGAGTAGGCAATGCAGGTCCATTCCCCACGGCCATTCCCAACACACGTGCACCTCATCATGTGACCCATGTCATGCTGCTTATCCCACTGATCTCCGATGCGGTACATGACCCCTTCGTTGGTTGTGCAGATTTCCTCGTGGGCTGTTTGGAAATGGATGAGAAATGCACTTGATAAAGGATCACAAGGTCTAAACAGGTATGTGTGCAATAGGATGGGTTCAGTTTGGTCATCCTAAGAATTCTCACTTGGGAAGAAACCTTGTGTACGTCAACGAAATCTAAGTGCTGTTAGGTGAAGGGGTAGAATTTTCGAGCCCTGGAGGCAGAAAACACGAAGTGTGTCATAGAAAATAGTTATAGGAAGGGTTAGGGAATGTTAAGCTAAGACAATACCTACACATTCACACTAAGGGTTCATGCTGTGCTAGAAGCCTAGACTTGACTACTGCTTCATAGCTTTTCCCAGTTCCAGTTTATTCTGGATCCAATAAAAATGATGTGTTTGGATATAGAATTTTAAGCAAAAGTGGGTTTTTTTTTTCTAAACTCAACATTTTCTTCTGTTGAAATGAGAGAAGTCGAAGTGTAAGCAGTTTCCTTGTCTCACAGTCACACCTGACAGCGTCAACTGCACAGGTTCTCGGTTCTATAACTGGAAAACCAAAGGGAATCGACAGGAATCTTGAAATCTGAAAACAAGTAAAGTGTATTGGTTTCCATTTGTTCCCCCTTTATACAAAGTGGAGACCTTTAAAAAAAAAGAGCGAGAGGCTGGGCGCGGTGGCTCAAGCCTGTAATCCCAGCACTTTGGGAGGCTGAAGAGAGTGGATCACGAGGTCGAGAGATCGAGACCATTCTGGTCAACATGGTGAAACACCGTCTCTACTAAAAATACAAAAAAATTAGCTGGGCATGGTGGCTCGTGCCTGTAATCCCAGCTACTCAAGAGGCTGAGGCAGGAGGATTGCTTGAACCCAAGAGGCGGAGGTTGCGGTGAGCCGAGATCACGCCATTGCACTCCAACCTGGGTAACAAGAGTGAAACTCCGTCTCAAAAAAAAAAAAAAAAAAAGAGTGAGTTTCCCTACCTGTTAGAAAACATTGAGTTTTAGTCACTTTGGTACTTATTAATAAGTGATAGAGCTTATGCCCATCAAACCACAATCATGAGACAATATTATAGCTCTGTAACTAAAGCAGTCATACATATATATATATATATATATATATATATATATATATATATATATAATGTTGTAGGCTACTCAGTTGTGTACTCTGTATAAACACAAACCTGTGCAAATTCATATTTCCAGACTTACGAGTAAGTAGTTATATTTAGACATTAAATCATGTCAATGAGGTTTAAAAATTATATAAATAATTATCTAAGTATTCTTCCCAATCCTTATGTATATGATACAACATCACACACACACACACACACACACACACACACTCTTTACATGAAGTTTCTGTTGTCTCAAAATGTCTTAATGAATGAAATAGGAGTAAACTGAACACAGTCTTTGGTCTCTACTCCCTAAATGGTTGTCAAAAACAGCGACCCTCAGAGGCTTCATCCTTACCAGCCATGGGGCAGAATCCAAACTTCTGGTCAGCATCATAGTTCTGTGTGGTTCCACACCACTTCATGTTGTCTCTTCTGCCCTCAGAAGTGCAATCGGTGTAATTGTGGTTGTTGTACAGGAAGGGAAAGTGGCACAAGGCACCATTGGAATTTCCTCCTCGAGTCTGAACCAAAACTGCCAGGAACAATACACAAAAAGGAAGAGATGACCACTGAGCTTTCCAATGGACACAGAATTACTGGTCTGAGAGAGCCAGGTTTCTGCAGCTAATTCACAGAGTCTATCTCAGAATAAACTATGTCTAGGTAGTTTATTCTGAGATAGACTCTGTGAATTAGCTGAGAATTATGATAACATAGTTCTAAGCTTCTTAGTGTATTTACCTTCACTTTCAAAACAGATTTAAATCCCGTTCTCACCATCATTTCCCCAGCAACCCTCGCAAAAGATTAAATGATAGCTTTGAATAAAACTTTGTTTTAACCAGAAAAACAGCTACGGCACGAAAACATTCATCCTGTGTATTCCTCAGCCCCGTGGGATCACCTACTGATTCCAAAATACAAGTGTCTTTAATCACATCATAATCCCAATGTGTTAAATCAATGAACTGGAAGACTATTCCCTTGGTCATTTCCAACAGCACTGGGGATGATGGAAGAATCCTCAGCTATTAGGAGCTCTGTAACTCTTGAGTCCAAACTGAACAAAAGCGATGCTTCTTGGGCAGCCTCAAAATAAATGGCAAGAATGCTGACAAATAAAAACAGGGCACGAAAGGTAAGTTTTTCTCACTGCTGTGGTTCCCCCTTGGGACACTCACCAGTATGGTCTGTGCAGAAAGAATATCTCTGGTCCTGTTCATAATTCGAAGTGGTGCTGCACCAAAGATGTCCGTCCTGTCGCCCTTCTGTGGTACAGGAGTAGAACGTCCTGCCATTGTAGGTGAATGGTAAGACACACGGCTCCCCATTCGAGTTGCCACCGTAAGTCTGGGTTACAGCTACAACCATAATCAGAAGAGGGTCAGTAAACAGAGCTGCTTTCTCTCTCACCCAGAGCTGCTTATTTATGGCTTCAATGAGCGGCTGAACTTGTGTCCTCAAAGGAAGAAGCTGTGATTATAGATGATCATCTTGTTAATTTCAGTCAAAATGCATTACTCAGGAATCCACGTCTACTGCAGATAGAACAACACCTGAGTTATTCTGCTGATGTCCTTCATTACCACGTCCACTGCCATGCCTCAGTTTCCCTATTTATAAAGCTATACTTATATGAGGATAATATATATAATATATATACTTATATTAAGGATGCTGCTTAAGGATGTTGGGATAATATGTATGACTGTATCTTTGCCATAAAAATTAATATATGAGGCTATTCTGGGGGGAGAATTATGTACCAATTGTTATTGCCATAGTTACTACCATGTTTGTAGCCCAGAATACATACATTAGGTTATTGGAAGATGTTTACATCACAAAGCTGCTGAAATTTGAGATTTAGAATATTAAATACAAATAATTATTCAGAAAGTAGCTCTCTTGTGGCACTTTAGACAAATAAAGACAATACCATCTTTACCCATGATACTCATGACCAGAAAGAAAATACATAAATTAAAAAGATTGGAAGAAAATATTTCAAATGCCAACCTGATTATTGTCACAGGGTGGAAAGATTACAAGATTCTCTTGCTTGTTTTATTGTTTCACATTGAATGAATGTATTGTCCTTCAAAAACTAAATAATAAAGTCATCGGTCCCATTCTTTGAAAACATAATGCATACCTGTCTCTTGGCAGCTGACTCCATTGCCCAGGCATGTGCAAAGCATTTGCTTATTTCCTTGTGTCTTCAGCCACTGCATCCCCACGGAGTAGACTACACCACTGTCTGTGACACAGTGGCCATAGGGGGCCGGCTGCGGGTGAGGCTGCGGTTGGTAAATGGCTGCATGAAGATCAGTGAAGGGGCCAGATCCTAACGGCATGAGAAGGAAGGTCACAAAACTGGGCAAGAGAAGACAATTCTCTACTTTCTGCGGTCAGGATCCTCAGGATCTCACTGAGATCACTCTGAAATCCATGTCGTTACCTGTCTGGGACTGGAAAGCAATGTCCCTTATTTGGCAGAAGCTTTTGTGTTTAACCTAGGAAATAATCCACAAGTGTCTACCAAATGGTCTCCATCCTCCAGCTCAGCTGGGGTTACTGGAATTATATTTCTTTTTGTTTGCTTTTTGGTTTTTTTTTTGCTGTTTTCTGCCCACTCTGTTGCCCAGGCTGGAGTGCCGTGGCACCATCTGGGCTCACTGCAACCTCCACATCCTGGGTTCAAGCAATTCCCCTGCCTCAGCCTACCAAGTAGCTGGAATTACAGGCACATGCCACCATGCCAGGCTGATTTTTTTTGTATTTTTAGTAGAGTCAGGGTTTCGCCATGTTGGCCAGGCAGGTCTCAAACTCCTGACCTCAGGTAATCTGCCCACCTTGGCCTCCCGAAGTGCTGGGATTACAGGCATATGCCACAACACCTGGCCAGGATTATATTTCCAAATCACAGACATCATGTTGCCACTCCACACAACAGCTACCTTCAACACATCCTCATTCTTCTGTGTCACTGAACTCATTAGAGGGTGCCTTAGGCAGCTGTCCTGGATTCTCTGGGGGGGTCACCTCCACTTTCCACACTTTATTTCTCCTCAATATTATTTGTGATTCTGTTGTGTTTTTTCTAAAACCAATCGATCCTCTTAAGACAGCTTTCCTTTCAGAATAACACAACAGGATGTGTCAATCTTTTCTTTTAACTTTCAGATCTTGAGGGCCAGGACCCACAGCAGAACAGAATCAGGGCTGATACTAAACCAAAGGTACACTGAATTCAGTGCCTCCATAAGTGCCACTGAACACTAGAAACCAAAGATGTTTCACAAAGGATCCCAAGGTCAAATGTACTGGGGAGACATGGTGCCCATACCCCACACTCCACCATGGAGTGTCATGATGTAGAGGAACGCAGATAGTCTGCAGAGCAGGCTTCATTTTGTTTAACCCATTGCTTCTCAAACCTTTTTCAACAATGGAATCTTTTCAGTACTGGCAATATTCATAAAAATAGCTAACATTTATAGAGTGTTTATTCCCAATTGATTCCCACCTATTCTTCTAATCTATTTTGGTAGATTGACATTTATAATTTTTTTGGTCAGTGGCAGTTTTATTGATGCTAATCAAATACTTCAAATATATTATCAAGTCTAATCTTGTTCACCTTCACAAGTGCTCCGAGCAAGACAGACACTCATCAAAAGAAGAAAAATTAGAACAATTAATATTTTTAACTAAAGGATGGCTGAGACGCTGTGTAACAATGTTGGCACATCATATAGTAAAAAGTTGATCAAAACATTAAAAATAATAAGAGAGGCATGCCTATCCTTGTTGGCCATATTTCTCTCTTCAGATTTTTATGAAACATTTATGATGCAAAAATCTTTTCCTCATATCAGAAATGATTAAAACTTGTTTTTTAAAAAGAATGCTTACCTAGCATGTCTTTCATGCCATCTCTAGGTCCTGTCTGAATTTCTGAAATTTCGAATGCCAATAACATGAAGAAAAGGGTTGTGTGTTACTTTATAGAATATAACAAAGTTTGCTGGAGCTTGGAAATCACATTTAAAGGATGGTTTCCACTAAAACAAGAGCTCAGTGTCGGGACAGGGAAGTATATTTCAATCTTTATTTAAAAAAAAAAAAAAGCAAATGCACTTTTTTTGTCCTTTCCTAGCAAGCAGTCATATAATTAATTATAACTCTCATTTCCCTTTCAATGAACTTTGGATATTCAGAATATGTGTGTGTGTGTCTGTGTGTGTGCGCGTGTGTGTCTGTGTGATCTATTTTGCTAGGTTTTATGATGCTAGCATTCTTTAAACCTCAGCTTTCTCTTTTGGAGCTACATCTGGCTTTTTTTCCCCCTAAGATTTATCTGCCTGCCATTTTCACTTTTTTTCTCAGAAATTTAAAACCTGACATTAAAAAAAAGTTTTAACAACCCATAATGTGTAAATGATCTTAGGTTATTAGCTGAAATGCTGCAAATTATTTCAAATGGCATGTCAAAGGAAAGACGAATTTGCAGAAATATTTCTTGACCGGCTTCCCCATTTCCCGCCCCTGCTGGCCCTGCGCCTCTCACCCCTCGATGTGGTCTGCAAAGAGGTGTGCCTCTCACACTTCCACTCTCCTCGGCCGTTGCCTGTACAGATGCACTGGAGCAGGATTCCTCGATTATCCTTCTTGCTCCAGGTGTCTCCAATTCTATAGGATGCCCTCGTGTCCTGATCGTTGCATCTATCTGTGTCACAAAGGAAGCATATAAATACAGACATCAGGTCAAGAGTCACAAGTCGTCAATTCAGACTTAAAAAAGGAATGCTAGCTATGCCTGGTAATATAAAAATAGCTATTTTTGGCAATATGCTCATATTCAGCCCTGGTGCTGCAAGGCATTACACTTCTGAAAGATGAAATTACATCGGTTACAGTGGAAAGGGAGCTGAATGGTTTAGTCTAGTTTCATCTCTCTGTCAAACTACATTTTCATCCTTTTATTGATTGATTGATTGTTTTCACACTGTTCCTTTGACTAGCTTCATTCTCTGGCATTCTATTCCATCTTTTTCCTTCTTGGGTTCTCCCAGGGTTTCTCTTAGTCATCACTATGGCCTGCCTTTCAATAGAGAACTTGCTTTAGAAAACTAAAAACAGGCGAGGCATGGTGGCTCAGCCTGTAATCCTAGTACTTTGGGAAGCCAAAAGGGGTGGAACACCTGAGGTCAGGAGTTTGAGACCAGCCTGACCAATATGGTGAAACCTCATCTCTATTAAAAAAAAAAAAAAAATGCTGTGTGTGGTGGCAGGCACCTGTAATCTCAGCTGCTCGGGAAGCAGAGGCAGGAGGATCACTTGAAACCAGAAGGTGGAGGTTGCAGTGAGCCAAGATCACACCACTTACTGCACTCCAGCCTGGGTGACAGGAAGAGACTGTCTCAAAAACAAAACAAAACATCAAAAACTGGCCGGGAGCAGTGGCTCGCGCCTATAATTGCAGCACTTTGGGAGGCCCAGGCGGGTGGATCATGAGGTCAAGAGATCGAGACCATCCTGGTCAACATGGTGAAACCCCGTCTCTACTAAAAATACAAAAATTAGCTGGGCATGGTGGTGCACACCTGTAATCCCAGCTACTCAGGAGGCTGAGGCAGGAGAATTGCCTGAACCCAGGAGGTGGAGGTTGTGATGAGCCAAGATCGCACCATTGCACTCCAGCCTGGGTAACAAGAGTGAAACTCCATGTCCAAAAAACAAAAAACAAAAAACTAAAGATAATGGGAAGGCAAGCAGGTCACAAAGGGTCTTCACTCATTGCTACAAACAAGCTATAAAAAGATGGCAATATCTCTTTTTTCATGTTATATAAAAAATTCAATGGGGCCGGGCGCGGTGGCTCAAGCCTGTAATCCCAGCACTTTGGGAGGCCGAGGCGGGTGGATCACGAGGTCGAGAGATCGAGACCATCCCGGTCAACATGGTGAAACCCCCGTCTCTACTAAAAGTGCAAAAAATTAGCTGGGCATGGTGGCACGTGCCTGTAATCCCAGCTACTCAGGAGGCTGAGGCAGGAGAATTGCCTGAACCCAGGAGGCGGAGGTTGCGGTGAGCCGAGATCGCGCCATTGCACTCCAGCCTGGGTAACAAGAGCGAAACTCCATCTCAAAAAAAAAAAAAAAAATTCAATGGATTCACTATTTCTTTGACTAAAATGTTCTTTTGTCTCCCGCATACTGAAACACCTACAATATTTAAAAATCACTAGCAAAATAGCCTCATATTAGTCAGTGTCAGCCCTCCAATGGAAGAGTGAGATCAATGTAAAATGGTAATTTGTGACTAAATAACCATTAGTCTGTGTCCATTTATCTGGCAAATAATTATTTAAGTTACAATCCAAGTTTGCTCTGTGCTACGATGTGAGTATAGAGGATCTGATTTCTTTGTGGTCAGATATTGTTGCAACTAGTGGGTTAGAGAAAAAAACAATTAACAGTTGACATAGGTTCAAACAAATACACACCCACATCCATCTACCACAAGAACAGAAGTTTGCATGAAGGTATCATTACTGATTAGAGCTTTTCTCCAAATCTCCCCTAAAAGTATTATCATCCCCTGAACCTCCATAGTACTACTTTCAGTATTTCTATTAAAACTTTTAATATTGTGTTTTGCAATGATAAATATGTATAAAACTTTCTCATCTCCCTGACCCCCTAAGCGCTCTTTGAAGACTAAGCTAATGTTCAATTCATGTCTACACCCCTCTAATACCTTGAACAAAGTTAAATGCTTATAAAATTTCTGGAATAAATGACTTTTCTTTGAGAAACTTTTCCCAACTTGCTATTCAAAAAGTTCTAAATAATAGATAAGGTTTGAATCAGACATCTAATTTCTCTTAAGCTAAAATATTGCCACAAAGATCGTGGGAATCTGATGATCACAATAACATTTTAAGTGCAAAATATCTAATAAACCAGCAAGTTTCAGTCAGAAACTTTACTACTTTTCACGAGAGAACTATTTTTTTGTTAGCAAAGAATTTGAATTTCGAGATGACTATGTTAAGATAGTTAAATGTTTTAAGGTAAATAAATAAAATAGGTTCAAATTATTTGGCTTTGCTTTTAAACTTATTTATAACACAAGTAGTTCATGGCTGTTTTACTTCAATGAACTCTATAGTTGCTATTAGTTTAAAATTCCAAAAAAGGAGCCTTGAAACTCGAAGGCAATAATTAAGACCTCAAGATAATCTTCTAAGGAGCAGTAAAGATGCCAGAGGCCAGCTTCTTTACATCACAAATAAAATGTGTTAGGTCAGAGACACTATCCTTAACTCCAGAGTAGCTAAATAATTTTAACCTACGGGATCAATACTTTTAAATTTTATCAATTTAGCCTATGAATGTGCTTTATTTAAATTTCAAACATAGAAGGAAGACTAAACCTTTTGTTCAACTCTATGTCAGTGGCAATGAGGTGAGATTGAACCTTACTGAAATACTTTTTTTCTACGTATGCAGTCTTCTCTGAAGATACAGAATCAGTTGGTTACGAAAGTTTTCTTGACATCCAGAAGTTACCAAAGTAACTTGGTATATATGTTGGTATACTGGATGTATTCTAAGTGACATAGTATTACCCTTCTCTCTAGGAATCCAGAGAACAACACCTGGCTTACTCTCTAACATAAAGACATAAAACATACTTCTAGAGGTGCAAGTGATGCGTCCGCTGCCTTCTCCCAGACAAGTACAGTCCACCATCATCCAGCCTTGGTAGGGCTTCTCCCAGGTTTCTCCCACCACATAGGAAGTCCCAGCAGCATGATCAAAACATTTCTCAGCTGTAGGGAAATTTGGAAGAAAAACAGGAAAAAAAGGTTATTTTGAATTGTGCAAGCTCCCTGTAATTTAAAGTGTAGCGTGTAAGCAAAAATTCAGCCACATTTTTTTTAAGTGGCACTCTGTTCAGAAAGAATGACACACCCAGTATCTAAGCACACAGTATGTAGCCAAAGCAAAAGAAAGCTCAAGCTGAGTTGGCAGGCAGAAATTCCATCCTCCTAATAAGTACATGGACTACATATTTTCAGCGAGCCCCAAACAACCCACCAGCATTTCCTTTCCAGTAGCAAGGATCTATGTATGTATCTAGTCTGTGGGAGACTACATACGCAAAATTGCAATGCTAATTATAAATGACCAATTATAAATTTTGAGTGGCCTACATAAAATGATCAAAAAGCTATTTAAAAAATGTTGGAAAGCAAAAATAACACAAGACAAAAGCCTCTAAATCAGAAGATAAGTAAACAGTTTAAAATTTATATCCAGAAACTTTTGGGCCTGTACTTACAGGGTTCAACTTAGGATTGAGACCAAAAGTCAGCTCAACAATTTTTATTTTGAAAAAAAATTACCAGAGTGTGACAAGCACAAACGATTTCATGTTTCAGTCCAGGACATTCCATACAGAAATGTGTTTAAAGTGTCATTTTTTTTTCTTTCAAATAAATTATATCTCGATCAAGGAAGAATCTAAGATCAGCTATTAGATAAAAGGAATGACTTCATTCTAAATCTTTCAAGTCTAATTTGCACTTTTGAAGCAAAGTTAAGACTTCTGCGTGTGGTCAGTACTTTTTGATCTGATTCCTGTAAGAAGACTATGGATTGTATGATTATTTATTATTTCAAATAAAACTCCCATTTCTTTATTAGTTCTCATTGGAATTCAGGTCTATGATCTATACAGATATGATTCTGGTCCAACCCCACATTACAACTAAGCACCCCCAGCTCTTGCTCAGCCCTAAGACTCACACACCTATGGGCTTGCAGGTCCATTCTCCTTTTCCATTGCCAAGACACACACACTCTAACATGTAACCACCAGTCTCATGTGGTCTCCTCCAGGTGTCGCCAATCTTGTAAGACTGACCCCCTTCATGGCAGCGGTCTGTTGAAGATATAAAGCAAATGTTAGGAGAGAGATATATAGGTCTCATGTTCCACTCACAGTAGGTCCTTGGGTTGGCCAAAGTAGAAATACAGACAACAGCTTTCCTATCAGAGACAGGGGGACCATTAACAGGTCAGGTCACTTGGAGTCAATTCAATTAAGTGTCTGGCTTAGAACAAAATGGAAAACCACAGCGAAATCTGGATGGCAAAGAAGACGTCCTAAATCCTGGTTTCCCAGAGAGATCACAGGAAATTGGGTCCTAAGCAGAAAAGAAAGGCTGGGAGGCTTGGTCTTCACTCATACACAGCCGCCTAAGATGAAGACTAATTCAGTGAAAAGGCCACATCAGGCATAGCCTTCCAGCTTTTGGGAGCATTGAGAGCCTGTATTTCACCTCAGGATAGAAACGTCATTTTGGTGGAAAGCAAACAGACATATACATATAAAGTGTGGAAATCCGGGTAGTTTTCTAAGTTGTTAAAGGCTGAACTAGATTGTAAACACTATGGACCCTTGCCCCTTGGGATTTGCCCATAAACTTGGATAAACCCTAAATAAAGTAGGGGGAGAGTAGATTGGGTCTATTCACACAGGACTTGCTCTTTTGAATAGAAGCCTTTAAGGTGACTTATATTTAAAGAATGGATTTAAAAACTTAAATATCGTGTTAATAGAATATATTGGTAACCCAGTGAATCATGCTGGAAAGAATGCCTTAGCTAAACTTGATGAGAATCAGCCTGGTTTCCAAAGTTCCTTAGCAAACACTATTGAGTTAATAATTTTGTATTATCCCTAGGCATAGTGACATCTGCTTCCTGGGTATAACCTACTGGACACCAAGAAACCAGACTGTTTCTGTGAGGTGCAAGAGTTCTCTGCATTGCAAACAAGAAGAGCAGACAACACATGGCTGGTGAACACCTTTCCAGTCACTGCAGAAAAGCTTCATGATTTGTCTGGCTGGAAGATGTCCAGGTGATTTTAAATGGGCAACTCGCCTAAGCATGTCTTACCGAAATGGAACCCAAGAGGTCTCTTGATTCTACTATGTACACAAACACACGCACTCATAAATGCACACACATCAAACACAGGTTCCATCTGTGCTCATATCCATCTTTAAGAAACACAGGAACCAGTTGGGTGACCACTTCAGAGTACCTGGTCACCAGGGATAAATCTCAGAGTTAGGAATAGCCAGTCATGGATAACAGAAAATGACAGTGACGGTAACAGAAGTTCATATTTATGATATTTCGGCGTCATTGTAAAGAATGTCTTCCTTACTTGCAATAGTGCAGCTTATTCTCCCTCGCCCAGCCCCGATGCAGGTACAGTCCCAGATCATGGAGTCTTTAGGACGCTCGTAAGTGTCACCCACTCGGTAAGTGTTCCCAGTGTACTTGTCAAAGCAAGTCTCTTCGGCTGAGGGGAGAAGGAAAGTCCATGTGAGTCTTACTTAGGTACAAGGTTTTCTAGTTCACCAATCCCCTCCAATGGAAAACTCGGTTTTCTATTCCACAAGTAGCATGGTACAACTGCAAGTATAAAATGAAGTAAGATAAACCGATTTTTTACTCTAGGCTCTAATAAGGCCATGGTTTTTTTTTCGTTTTGTTTTTTTACCTTGAAAAATTCTCAAATTTTCTGTAAATTATTCATATTAAAAAGAAATCTCAGGCCCTTAAGAGAAGGCCATATCAAATACTAACTTAGGACAGAGCTAGATTTGTGAACGGTTTCAGATTCCAATCTCTGACTCAGGAAGTCAAACAAAGGTTCACATAGAAAGCAAACAATTGGCTGGGCGTGGTGGCTCATGCCTGCAATCCAGCACTTTGGGAGGCCCAGGTGGGTGGATCATCTGAGGTCAGGAGTTTGAGACCAGCCTGACCAATATGGTGAAACCCTGTCTCTACTAAAAATACAAAAATTAGCCAGGCATGGTGATGTGTGCCTGTAATCCCAGCTACTCGGGAGGGTGAGACAGGAGAATTGCTTGAAGCCAGGAGGCGGAGGTTGCAGTGAGCTGAGATCATGCCGTTGCACTCTAGCCTAGGCGACATGGCTGAGACTCTGTCCAAAAAAATAAAATAAAATAAATTTGAAAATTCTCACCTCCCACCAGGTATTGATGTTTGTTAATCCTACCATTTCCATTTTCCCTTCATCAGTGCTTCTCTGACAGAGTTGCTATAATTTACAAGAAAGGTATCAATGGTCATACTGGAATGAGAACTTTGAAGTGGCTAGTGGTTTTGTGTTAACTGCAGCTGACAAATCATTTTACAATACAGTGCCCAAAGTATTTTCTGGCTCATAAACTTACAGTTAAAGATTTGAGACTGCTTTCTAATAAATTAAAATTTTATAAGTTTCTTTTTTGTGGGAGGACACACAAAATCTTTCATTTTGGCATCAAAAACTTTGGGAGAGAAAAGCAAAAAGAAGACTCTAGGAACTACTCTGGGAAAGATTTGTTTCTCTGTTTTAAAAGTAAAACCATGTGAAAAGCAAAGATAAGCAGTTTTTAAATATTTATTAAGAGGAAATGAGAATTCTATTAGAAAAAAGGTATATGTAGTTTTACTTACTAATGCAAAGTTTAACAATTACCACTTCATCTATTAAAAGATACTAACTATGGGGCTTGTGGTCACTTACCTTCAGGTTTACTCTCGCAGTTAAAACCTCGGCTTCCTCCGTAACAAGTACAAACCAAGGCATTGCCCAGGTAGGTCCGCTCCCACTGTTGGTTTATCTGATAGTGTTTCCCATTGTCATAACAACCAGCTGCAAATAATTGAAGGAAAAAGTTATTACATTTCCATCCCTCCTTTTCCCCAAATTATGGAATTTTCTTCGTGTGAATATTTAGGTATATATTTTTTTCCTTTTAACTTTGCTAAAGGTTATATACAATGATGTCATTTCCATCTGGCCAGTGGTCTACATTAAAAAAAAAAAAATGTGATTTCAATTGTCTGCCTTCAACTGGAAGGCAGACAATTGAAATCACATTTTTAAAACATTCAAGGAACTTCAATAGTCTTTTGGAGTAATAGTCAAAAAGGACAACTTTAATCAAGTTTCTCAAAGCAAAGGGAGGGTGTGTCTTTGAAAAACTGAAAGAATTCCAACCTCTGTTCTCAGCGAAGTACCCTGAGTGGCCCTAAAGAGCTCAGAACCAATTACATCTCTTCCAAGTTAGTTAGAAACAAGACAGCTATTTCAATACCCCCTTTTCACTCTCATTGTGAAAATACTTGACCCATTATTTAACAGCAAATAAAATAAGTAGTAGTAAGGACCACACTCATCCCATCTGGAAAATTTGTAGGCACGCATTATTTTTCTCTTTAAAGGCAAGTTTTGGTTAATTCCTAGAAAGACAATCTGAACGTGCAGAATTTATCAGAACACGGGAAGATCGCAGAGTCCCCGTCCTCCAATGCAGGATCTTATCATCCCAGGCCCTCAGAACCAGCCTGCTGAAAACTACATCCTTTTGTGTGCACAGCTGGCTTCTCTCAGCAAAGCGCGCACACACACACGCGCACACGCGCGCGCACAAAACTTCAGACCCAACTTCGGTCGGCTTCCGAGTCCCAGCCCTGCGGCAGCCTGTTTCAGCCCGCGGTCGGTACTCACGCTTGCTTTGACTGACAGCCACCGGGGACGGGGGCTGAACGATCTGCTGAGCCTGCCTCTGGCTCCTCGAGGCTCCCGTGGAGGGCACCGCTGTCCCCAGGCACAGGGCGGCCAGCAGCAGCCGCAGCCCGGGCCCCGGACCCCTGAGCATGTTGAGACGGTGGGGGAGAGACGCCCTCACCCGGAGGCAAGTGGCCACCAAGTCTGGGTCCCTTCGCAACCTGCGGGAAAAATCCCTTCCAATGCCTCTCGAGGGGTGGACGCCTCCAAAAAGGTGGGGGCCAGAGGGTGGGGAAGGGGACGGGTGGAGGAACCGAGGGGATGGAGAGGACCAGAGAAGTTGTGGCTGCAGGTCCCCTCTCCCCGCTCGCGCCTGGGGTTCCCTCTCCTCCCCCGGTGCAGCACAGCCGGCGCGGGCGGCCGAGCCCCGGGAGCCCGGGCTTATATTGGACGGTCCCCTCCCTCCCCGCCGGAGGCCCGGGGCGCGGGGAGGAGAGACCCGCCGGGCTCCCCCCGCCCCGCCGACCGCGCGCCGATTGGCCCGGGCTCCGGGTGACGTCACGGGTGCCTGTGGGTTCGCAGCGAACAAAAGAGATGCTGATGGCCCGCCAAGACTGGGGCAAGACAACTTTTTTTTCGGTTTCCTTTGCGGTCGTCAAACTTTTTAGGGGGTGGGGGAAGGGATGGGAAGCGGCAGGGAGGAAAGGGAGTGGCTGGACTTGGGTGAAGCGAAGGGGTTGCGGGACGCTCCTCCTCCCCTTTTCTTTTTTATTGGGGGTGGTGGTGGTGTTTGAGGACATTGCGTCACCTCTGGCGGGGGGGAAGAAATCTCTGCTTACAGGAGTGTATTTTGTGGGGAAGAAAACCCATAAAATATCCACCACCTTGCGGCTGTAAGAATCCAGACTTTGCAGGCCCGGGGCGGGGCCGCCGATCTCCCCACCCTGCTCCCTTTCTTGGGGCTAAAGGGCACTGACCGGGGACTCCCTTATTTTGTCTTCACAGCTCCGTGTTCGGACTTCGCCCCTTCCCAGCGCTGTGCCCGTCTGGCGCTGAGAAAGCGCCTGCGGGCGGACGGGGAGCGAAGGGGAACGGGGACCTTTAATGAGTGTCTGCTAAGCACCGGGAGTTCCGCGGGGCGCTTTGCAAGTCCTGGGAAGTTTAGAGAATAAAGTTTTCTTTTGCTAGGACAGAGTAGCAGTTTGCTTTTTTACATATGCAGGAAAGCCTTCCTTCCTCTCCTGAAGATGGGACGCCCGTTTTCACTGAAAGTAAAATCGCTGTGAACATCCTGAAAACTGGAAAGTTGGACGGCTGTGGGGAGAGAAAGGTCTTCGTGTCCTTGCCCACGTTCTCCCTGCCAGTTACACACAAAGCACAGATTTTTTGTTTGAATCATTAAAAGCCGGGTGGGGCGGGGACATCCCATGTCTCGCCCTTCTTTGGCCCCTTTCTTGCATTTATTTGCCATTTTCTTTTTGCTGACACGTTCCGTTACAGAATGCCCCCTCCCTCCCCCGCTGCCAGATTTTTTATATTTCAATCGTTACTTAACTCCAAGAGTGTGGAAAGTTCTCCTTTAAGATTCCCCCGTTTTTAACTCTAAACTCAGAGTGGAAAGGGAACCTGAGAAGTCTCGCATTTGGCAACTCATCCAATCAGTCCTATTTTTCAGACAAACAAAAGCACAATTGCTTTTAAAGATTTTCAGGAGGAGGCCACCACTTCCACAGTAAATTCTGAGACCCAAACTGAATGCTTTGCCTTCTCCTGGTATTAGGAGTGCAGAGATTCCATTTACTTTGAGAACACGTGAAGCTACTAATAAAATATATTTATTTCTGCAAGGTACCTGTTTTCTCCAAAAGTTTCACCGTCAGTAATTGCCATAGGAGTAATTAGTACACTGTGTTCTATAAAATGCCTGACACATTAAAGACACAAAACTAGCATTTGTTTATATTCATGCAAAGATTTAAAACCAACCAACCAACCAACCAACCAACCAAACAAAAAACCTAGCAAATATCAGTTTCCTACAAATAGTGTAAAAACACCTCTTGGGGAATCTCTGCGACCCACATTCCGACTTGAAAGAGTGCCATGGATTTCCCCAAATTTAGAATGCTGTCTGGGTTAGAGGGTTTTTTTGTTTGTTTTTTGTTTTTTGGTTTTTTTTTGAAATTTCTCATCATCGCTTGACAAAACAGTTTTCTCTTTCAAATATAAAAGAGCTCCTTGTAAAATGCTTGGTAATTTCTGGGAAGCTGAGTGTTTCCTCCAGAGTGAAGGATACCTGGAAATCCGGATGTAAGCAAGATAAACCTGTAGCTAAAGCTTTCTTAAAATCCATTGATTCTGGGGGAAGGAAGTAAGTGGTTAGAAAAGTATTTTGTCAACCAAAACCATGATAGTTTGATATATTTACTGTCCTCAAAACACACTAGAATAATATACATAGGAGAGCTTGAAGGGGAAAGCCCACCTTACATTTTGGAAGACACTTTTATATTTCAATCCCAGAAATATGTAATTTGTTTAAGGAAATGGGTTCTCTCTGTCTCATAAGGAAAAAAAAATATCATCTGACTGATTTTTATAGGAATACTTTGGAGTTTTCTTTTTACTTGAGAGTTTGTGGGGTTTTTTGCCTTTTTTTTTTTTTTTAAAACTTTAGAGACAGAGACTTTCCTTAGTTAAGATAACAGGGTTTACTACAGTATTCTTTAATTATCAAAATCCCTTGTAACTCTAGATCTGTTATCTCTAACTGCAGAGATAATTAAATCCTAAAGACCACTCTGACTCTAACTCAATTAATGTGTCTGGTGTCCAGGATCCTTGGACTTCCTTAAGATTTCTATTTTATCAAGGTGGGTTCTTCCTCAGTAAGTGGTATTTTTTGATTTGTAGGAAATACCCTTGGATTTCTTTTTTTCTTTTTTAACTCTTTAGAGAGAGAAATGTGACAAAAAAAAGGAAAATCAATAGAGACAGAAAATAGATTCATGGGTACGCAAGTTCATGGGCTGGGAACAGGAATTAACTATAAAAGGGCACAGGGAATCTTACTGGGGTGATGGAAATCTGTGTTCTAACACTAAATTGCAGGAATGACTGTACAAACTGATAAAAGTTTCAAAATTCTAGGGATTATGCACTTTAAAAATGAGTGCATTTTATGGTATGTAAATTATGCTTCAATAAAGTTATTTTTGTCCCCAAAAGTTGATTTTAAAAATCAGTATTTGTCCTTTTTTACTTTTAACCATCTCCTGATTTTGGTTTCAAGGACTCGCTCTCAAGTGGCAGCAACATACACAAGGCGTCCTCATTTCTTCATTTTCCTTTTAGGAAGTTTGCCTTGAACATAGTGGATTTTTTCTTTTACAACAGTAACTCCTTTTGAAACCTACTATTTGTGTGAAGCATATATGTGGTAGAGACAGAACAAATCTTCATTTAGGACTGTGCCTTGTTTCTTCTTGGAATTGCCCTAGTGATAGAATTTTCCCAGAGCCTCAGACAACTTACATTTTTTTATAACAAAAAGAAGCACATATATCTGTGGGAAGTGGGAGAGCGTCGGTGGGGGGTTGGGGGGGACAATCGTACTGGGAAATTTTATTATTCCAGAAGGTTATGGAGGAGCATGAGCAATTATTGACATCTAAATTAAATTGATTTCCTTTGTTTTGAAGATTAGAGATGGAGACTTTTGATTAAGCACAAAAAATAATTGATCAGATCCAGTTATTTAGAAGGACTGAAGTAAAAACAGGCCAGGTGTGGCAATTCATGCCTGTAATCCCAGCACTCTGGGAGGCTAACGTGGGAGGATCACTTAAGTCCAGGAGTTTAAGTCCAGCCTGGGCAACATAGTGAGGCAGTCTCTACAATAAATAATAATAATATCCAGATATAATGACAGGTGCCTCTTGTCCCAGCTACTCAGGAGTGTGACTTGAGTTTTGGAGGATGGCTTGAGCCCAGAAGATCGAGAGATCAAAGCTGGAGTAAGCCATGATCACACCACTGCACTCCAACCTAGCCTAGGTGACAGAGCAAGATCCTGTCTCAAAAATTCAGCATTTAACATTGAAATGTTAAATGCTAAAGGTTACATTTAAATGTGACATTTAGATGTTATATTTAATTGATGAGTTGTTTTTCCCTAAACCCTTTGGCTTTTATCCTGTTCTTAATCTCTTTCAGTTCTGCTAGAGAGGAGGCCACTGACTCTGGAGAGCTCGAACTTTCTTTCAGTTTGAAGCTGGTGATATCTTTATAAATTTCATTGTCTTCTATAGATAGATAAGAGGGAGAAAAATTAGGATAAGTTGTTTTTTTTTCATTTCGATTTTTTTTTCTTTTCTTTCTTTCTTTTTTTTTTTTTTTAGACAGTCTCACTCTTGTCGCCCAGGTTAAAGCGGAATGGCGAAATCTCAGCTCACTACAACCTCTGCCTCCTGGGTTCAAGCTATTCTCCTGCCTTAGCCTCCTGAGTAGCTGGGATTGCAGGCACCCACTACCACTCCCAGTTAATTTTTGTACTTTTCGTAGAGACGGGGTTTTGCCACGTTGGCCATGCTGGTCTCAAACTTCTGACCTCAGGTGACCTACCTTGGCCTCCCAAAGTGCTGAGACTACAGGTGTGAGCCACCATGCCTGGCCCTTTTTTTTTTTTTTTTGGCATAAAATGCTTCCCTTTTTCCTTGAAAATGGCCAAGTTTACAAAAATATTACTCATTAAGCACAGTTGTGAGAAGGAAAAATAAACCTCCTTGCAAGCAGCTCTCATGAGTGAAATGTCTGAAAAGTTTGTCAAGAATTGACAGGGTGCCTGCGGCCAGGGAGAAAATACTCGATAAGGGCTTTAAATTATGCCATGAAGACTAGCCAGTGTTCGCTTAATAAACATTTTGTTTACATTTTAGGTGACTTTATTTTTTAATCAGCACTTTTTCAAAGCCTTAATCCATGCCTTTTGCTTCTTAATAGGAAGATTCTTTTCTCATTAGAGTGATGTAACTCCCAACAGGCTTTGCAGAGGTGTTTAACTCATCCAATAAAATGGGAACTTACTGCTATGTAGGTGGGAGACGTCACCAAAACTGTCTGGGAGAACATTTCACCATTCCAAGCAAAGTAGCAGCTTCGTTGAAAAATTTTAATTTTGTGTGTTATTTTGTGTTGCTGTCATTAAGGAGTTTTGTTGTTGTTGCTGAAAGGCTGAATTTAAAAAAATTAGAAGCTTTCTCATATTTAAATTATTTTCTATCCTTTTTACATTAACATACTTTAAACATCTCACATGCAGCTAATCACAAAAGTTGAGTCAGATGCTTAAAAACAACCACAAACATTTTCAGTAAATAACAATTTATGCCATCAATAGACTCCTGTGATATAAGCAGTCAACCTGTCTAGTTAGCTAAAATAAAGATATATTCTATCGAATTATAAAAATTCCCATATACATGTAATTATCCCCAAATTTATACTGAACCATTTTCTAGATAAATTTGATATATTCTTTCATTAAGTATGACCATTTTACTAAGATAAAATGGACATTTAAAATCCTTACTATCTTATACATTAAAAACTAAGGCACTGCTTACATGCATGCACATTTAAGTAGTCAGTCACAAAGTCACAAAGATTTCAGCACCTAAACAGAAATAATTGAATAGCTATATTTTATTAAACACTTACTCTAAACCAGATCCAGTACTACGTGCTTCAATGCATATTTTTATCTAACCGTCAAAGAACTTCTAGGGTGAGCGCTATCGTCCTCTCATTCTTATAGATGAGGACATAAAGCTTAGAAAAACCATGTGCAAAGATGCTACTCATTAAGCACAGAAGTGACAAGGAAAAAGAAAGTGCCCTGCAGGCAGCTGTCATGAGTATAACGTCTGAGAAGTTTGTTGACAATTGACAAAGAATAGAGTTTTCTGAATCACCAGCCTTGTAGAAATTGTGGTGTCCAGTTGTATGTCAATACCAGATGATTAGTCAAGTGATTGCATAATAGTCTCCCTCAGAAACAAAGGTATGGGCAAGACAATTGGCCAAACAATGTTGTGGGTGACTGTTTCACATGAGATTAGTTTATCAAAAGATGTTACACAGGACTCTGCTAACTGAGATGCTACCCATTTCCATCTGGTGTAGCCAAGGACACCATTCTTTTGGGAACCAGTTTCCTTTGAACAGCCAGGCTGTGTTATAGCGTTTTGAATCAGATGTGGAAGATTGTTACCACTGACTCTCCACTAGGCTGGAAGTTTGCTGGGGGCAGAGCCTCTGTCTTGTTTCCTCTGTATGCCCAGCACTAGGTGCCGGGCACCCCTGCATAAGTGCTTGGCAAATGTCAAATGAATGAATGAAAGGAAAGAAGGGCGGATGACAAACACTCTGAGATTCACATTCAGTGACTCTCCAGCCAGGCACAGTGCTAAGTACACTGCATATGCTATTTTATTTTATCTTCAAAGCAACTGCCAGAAGTAGATATTAATAGTGCCATTTTACTCTCTCACGTTCAGAGCTTAAAGATGGTCCTAGAGCTTATGCTGTAAGCCAGGGACAGAGCTGAAATTTAAATCAAGGTCCTCCTGGCACAAAATTCTTGCTCTTAACCGAGACGTACATGGCTTTCCCCAAAGAGACTTTGCCCTATATGTTATAAGAAAGTTGGAAACATTCTTTGGAGGTGAATTTTTTATCTTCTAGATTGTTCTGCCTTGCTTCTGTTCCTGGGTTTGACCCTGTGGGCTGCAGGGCTGGTTCTTCTGCTTGCTGGAGGACAGAGGACGAGAGGTGAGAGTTGTTCCTCCCCACTGCCTCCTTGCTTCTGGCATCAGTGCCAGAGTTCTGGTGGCAGCTGCCTTTCCCTAGGAACTGCGTTCTCAATGGGGCAACATTGCCCCAAGAGGGTGAAAGTGGGTTCTTGGGGTAGAAGGGGAGTGGTTAAAAGTATTTCAATTCTACCTGATAAAAATCTTATTCCTTAGTTGTGAATTTATCTTTGTGTGTGTGTGTGTGTGTGTGTGAGAGAGAGAGAGAGAGAGAGAGAGAGAGAAAGTCTTGCTCTGTCGCCTTGACTAGAGTGCAAGGGCATGATCTTGGATCACTGCAACCTCTGCCTCCCAGGTTCAAGTGATTCTCCTGTCTCAGCCTCCCAAGCAGCTGGGACTACAGATGTGAGCCACCACACTGGACTAATTTTTGCATTTTTAGTAGAGATGGGGTTTCACCGTATTGACCAGAGTGGTCTTAAACTCCTGATCAAGTGATCCGCCTGCCTTGGCCTCTCAAAGCGTTGGGATTATGGGCATGAGCCACCGTGCCCAGCCATGAATTTATCATATTAGGTAGAATTCAAATTAAATTTCATTTCTTTCCTGGTTGGATAGGGTAGGGCATTAATACATAAAAAGAAAAAGTGAGAAATGTTGCTCCAGAACAACAGTCTTCCCCAGACTGTGGTCCTCTGAGGCTCCAGCTTTCCCATAATGGCAGCCCTTGGAGTGACAAACTGCCTGGCTTGCTAGTCCCTGGGACCCTCAGCATCCCTCTTTATCCCTTGGCCATGCCTGCACTGGGGTAACAGTGCCTTCACCAAAATCTTCCAGTGGAAATCATTTGAATTCCATTGTCTGCTAAAACCCTGATGATCAAGATTCTAACAGTCCAATGATGACATGAGCAGTCTAACCCATTTTTTTGTTTTGTTTTGTTTTTTTGAGATGGAGTCTCGCTCTGTCACCAGGCTAGAGTGCAGAGGCTCCATCTCTGCTCACTGCAACCTCCGCCTCCCAGGTTCAAGCAATTCGCTTGCCTCAGCCTCCCGAGTAGCTGGGACTAACAGGCAAGTGCTACCATGTTCAGATAATTTTTGTATTTTTAGTAGAGATGAACTTTACCATGTTGGCCAGGATGGTCTCCATCTCTTGACCTTATGATCTACCCACCTTGGCCTTCCAAAGTGCTGGGATTCCAGGCGTGAGCCACTGTGCCCAGCCCACCCCATAGTTTTAAGTCTTAAATTATAGCAGAATAGACTTAGGACACATGAATTCTTTTCCAAACTTAGCAACTAATATTAGTCATGCTGTGATTTCTTTGCATTTCCCATGCCTTGAAAGGTCTTATTTTTTTCTGTCTACTGAATGTGTGCCTTTTTAACACCGTATCTTTCCCAGAGTAAAATGCTCAGATGATAGGAGCAAATGACGTAGTGATCACACAATGATGGAGAAAAGAAACCAGAATTTTATATTTAAATTTTTGATATTTTAATCTTTGTAGCCCAGATTATAGTGCTGCGGCAAGATCTCAGCTCACTGCAAACTCCACCTCTCAGCCTCAGGCAATTCTCTTACCTCAGTCTCCTGAGCAGCTGGGATTATAGCAGGTGTATACCACCATGCCTGGCAAAGTTTTTGTGTTCTTTGTAGAGAAGGGGTTTTGCCATATTCCACAGGCTGGTCTTGAACTCCTGGGCTTGAGTGATCCTCCTGCCTTGGACTCCCAAAGTGTTGGGATTACAGGTGTGAGCCACTACCTGTGGCCATGTCTTGACTTCTTAACTGTCTTGGAAATGATTTGATTTTGTCCAAGTAATTTGGTTCATGCAAAGAAGTTGAGATCAGGGGCACATCAGAAGGAGATTCATCTTTTAAAGTGATTTTTAGAACTACAAATGCAATAAATGTAAAAGCTAAAGATTTTTACATATTTTTCACACATGTAAACATGTAAGTTTTACCTTTATATTCATTTTAGATACTGAAATAATCTAGCTGAGAGCTTGTAAAATCAAAGAAAGCTGACTCAGATCTGCTGTACTTCAGCATGTGGTAAATTCCTAGGTGTTGCCAATGTTAGTGTAGACAAATTCCTTCTCTAGAAACAAATTCCTTCTCTAGCCTTACAGAGACTTTCTGTCAAAACCAAACAAAAATCTGTCATATCCTTAATCATAGAATACAATGTGATATTAGGGAACAAAACCGTTTCTGAAACGCATTGAAATGTACAGTATTCTATAGCTTTTTCAACTTATATTACTTATTATTATTTTTGAGACTGAGTCTTACTCTATCAACTAGGCTGGAGTGCCATGGCGTGAACTTAGCTCACTGCAACCTCTGCCTCCTGGGCTCAAGCAATTCTCCTTTTGCCTTAGTCTCCCCAGTAGCTGGGATTACAGGTGCCCACCACCATGCCCAATTAATTTTTGTATTTTTGGTAGAGATGGGGTTTCACCATGTTGGCCAGTTTGGTCTCGAACTTCTGACCTCAAGTGAGCCACCTGCCTCGGCCTCCCATAGTGCTAGGATTACAGGCATGAGCCACTGCACCCAGCCTCAACTTATGTTATTTATCTTTCAAAAACTAGAGAATCCATTAATTTTGAGTTGTTTGAATTTAAAAGTGACTATATGCTTTTGTTATTTATATATGAGCAGTATTTCATCACAACTCATCTTAAAGATATTTGATAACTTATCCTCTATTTCTACAGCAAAATGGTCACATTTTTGTCAGTTGGTAATAATTTTTTTTTTTTTTTTTAGAGTTGGAGTTTTGCTATGTTTGGCCAGGCTGGTCTTGAACTTCTGGCCTCAAGTGATCCACCCAGCTTAGCCTCCCACCACACCTGGCAGATAATAAATTCTTGAAAGATTCCTGATACTTTACCAATTTACACATTAAGTTAATCTTCCCATTTTCTTTGTTGAATTAAGTTTTAAAGCAAAAATAATATAAATATTTGCAGACCCAAATTTTAAACACATTTCAGTTTTGAGAACAACGTAAAGTAAATACAGTATGGAATTACAATTAGAACACCAAGTTTACACTGATATTTTTTAAACTTCTCCACCATCACTTTGGGAGACTGAGGCAGGTAGGTGGATCACGAGGTCAAGAGATCGAGACCATCCTGGTCAACATGGTGAAACCCTGTCTCTGCTAAAAATACAAAAGTTATCTGGACATGGTAGTCCACTCCTGTAGTCCCAGCTACTCGGGAGGCTGAGGCAGGAGAATTGCTTGAACCCAGGAGGCGTAGGGTGCGGTGAGCCATTGCACTCCAGCCTGGGTAACAAGAGAGAAGCTCTGTCTCAAAAAAAAAAAAAAAAAAAAAAACAAAAAAAACCTTCTCTTGGGGACTGAGTTTTTCAACTTAAAGACACAATGTAGTAAATTTAAAAGGTATTTTCCTTCACTAATGAAAATGTTTGTTTCTTAATTGTCTGTTGTTCTCTTTCAAATTTGAGTTTGAATGGCAGACCAATTAATATTGCTTAAAGTTACAACTTAGACAAACAATTCAAATATCTTAGCAAATTGTGTTTCTGGTTGTTCTATCATAGTAGGTAATTTAGAGGGCGATGATTCAAGATTTAAAATATTAAATAACATGGCCATACAATTTTCTCTAAAATGTTCCTGTCAGATTTTAAAAACAGCTTTATTGAGATATAATTGCCATATAAACCCCACATACCTGTATACAATCTGATAAGTATTGACATATTTATATACGTAAGAACTGATCACCTCAATGAAGATAGTGAACCCAGCCATTACCCCCAAAACTTTCCCTGTGCCCCTTTTTGATCCTCCCTTCTGCCCGGCCTAGCCCCAGGCAAACACTAATCTGTGTTCTGTTCGTATGGATTCGTTTGCTGTTTCTAGAATTTAATAGAATAGAATCAACTGTATATTTTCATTTGTATCTGGTTCTTTCACTCAGTACAATTATTTTGAGATTCATCGATTCTGCTGCTTGTATCAACAGTTCATTCATTTTATTACTGAGTATTATTCAATTGAATGGATATACTGCAATGCTGGCTACCTGCAGGTGGACTTTTCAGTGCTAATCACTAATAAAACTGCAATAAATATTTGTGTTCAACTCTTTGTATGAACTCACTTTTTTTTCTCTTAGGTAAATAGGAATGGAATAGCTGAATTATATGATAGGTAGATTTTTTTATCATTTTACCTTCTCACCAGTGAGGTATGAGGGTTCTGGTTTCTTAATATCCTTGTCAATGCTTCGTATGGTCAGACTTTTCAATTTTAGCCATTCTAATAGGTGTATAGTGATTTTGCATTGTAATTTTAATTTATATTTTCCTAATGACTGTGGTGTTGAGCATCTTTTCAGGGGCTTATTTGGTATTTATAAGTCATAATGCTTTTTTTGGGGCGGGGAGGTGAAGGTTCTTGCTCTGTTGTCCAGGCTGGAGTGCAGTGGCATGATCAAGGCTCATTGTATCCTTGACCTCCCTGACTCACACTATCCTCCTTCCTCATCCTCCAGAGTAGCTGGAACCACAGGCACCCGCCTGTTTTTGTTTTAATTTTTGTAGAGAGAGGGTCTCCCTATGTTGCCCAAGCTGGTCTCAAATTCATGTGTGAGTGTGTGTGTGTGTGTGTGTTTGTGTGTGTGTGCATGTGTGTATTTTTTTTTGAAGTGGTTGTTCACATCTTCGTCTGTTTTTAAATTGGGTATCTTTTCTTTTTATTGAATTTTGAGAACTCTTTTAATATTCTGGATATAAGTTCTTTATCAAGTATATGCTTTGAAAATATTTTCTGTAGCCCAGAACCTAATATGCACTAAAATACATTTTAAAAATAAAAAAGAAAATATTTTCTTCCAATCTATAGTTTATCTCTCTTCTCACCTTTTTCCCCAATGATTTCTTTTGGAATTTAAAAATTTAAATTTTGATTAAGTACAGTTCAACAATTCTTCCTTACCTTTTTTTTTTTTATTTTGTCTCTCAAAGATTACTGTCCCTTGCTGCCTGATGGTGTCTTAAAATCATTGTTTCATATACTTTTGGAGGTTTCTCTCTCTGACACACACACACACACACACACACACACACACACACACACACTGATTGTTTCAAGTGAAATAGTAAATTTGTCTCCTATTACTTCATCTTAGCTGTCAGTAAGAATTACCCTTCAGTTTTCAAAGATTTTAAATATACTAATCAATAACTTGAAAAAAGTATTATCTTTTCTTGGCACTTCAAAAATAATTTTGGATTGTTATACATTTTTAGAAAATCTATTTTGTGTCTCTTATATTTAGTGCTCAATGAAAGTATACTTCTGACAATTTTCTATTATATGCATTCTACCTTTTTTTAAAAAATTTTACAGCACCCCTCTCCACTTCCTACATCTTTTTTTTTTTTGACTGTTGTTTTAATATTTCCTTTTAGCTTAGATAGCACTAAATCCTTTTCTATCAGTCTGACATTTGGAAACAAATTTTATTTCTTTTGAAATAAGACATTAAGACTAAAATTGAAGAAAAGTTTAATCTCAACTTCATGGGGGAAAGACATCACAGAAAATAAATGCTAAAACCATGGCTTTTTAAGGTGTTGAATGAAATAGTTATTAAGTTAAGTGGCAGATAATTATGGGATCGATTGTCATTTAATATAATTAGTATGTAAATAAGGTGATATACATTATGTTCTGTGAGAAGTTGACACTGATGGTGATTGTCATCTCTGTGTGAAAGTGAGAAAACTGACAGAAAGATGATGATTATTAGCGGCAACATTAATGATCATGGGCCTTTTCTAATTATTATGGCCCAATCTGGTATTTTTCTTTTCTTCATTTTGACTTTACTTATACCTTTTGTTCACACAGACCAACATATTATCATAGCTCTTTTAAAAATGTTATATTGATTCTTTTTTCTCCAACAGTACTGTCAACTCTTTGATTGTTAGGCACTAAATTAATTGCTTTTAGAAAGACTTTTTTTTTTCTTTCTACCATTTGAAGGTTTTCAAGTTGTGTGGTGGAGACTGCTAGTTATCCACACAGATCCATTCTCTTCTTTCATAGTTAGTCCCCTCGTGCACAATTAGGCTAAATTTTACGGTCTCCCTTATAGTTGGGGATGGCGATAGAAATAGCTCCTCATCAGTGGAATGTGAGAAGGTAGGATCTATCTCAACTCTGGTTCTGGGTCTTAATTTATTAGCATGCCTCCTCCAGATTCCCTTGTTCATTCCCACTAGCTGAAATACACAACCCAGAAGACACCCAGCTTCTAACCATGTAGATGATTATAATGTCTTGGAAAAGTTTGGGACCTGAATTATCGTGAAGAGCAGAACTTGACTATTGACATGAACCATTCACTTTGAGACTGCTGCATGAGAAATAGACACCCTCCTTTATTGTTGAAGCCCCTGTGTTACTAAGCACTTTTTTTAAATTTTTTTTCTCTTTTTTAAAAAATTTTTTTATTGCATTTTAGATTTTGGGGTACATGTGAAGAACATGCAAGATTGTTGCATAGGTACACACGTGGCAGTGTGATTTGCTGCCTTCCTCCCCATCACCTGTATCTGGCATTTCTCCACATGCTGTCTCTCCCCAACTCCCCACCCCCCGCTGTCCCTCCCCTATTTTCCCCCAACAGACCCCAGTGTGTAGTGCTCCCCTCCCTGTGTCCATGTGTTCTCATTGTTCAACACCCACCTATGAGTGAGAACATGTGGTGTTTGATTTTTCTGCTCTTGTGTCAGTTTGCTGAGAATGATGGTTTCCAGGTTCATCCATGTCCCTGCAAAGGACACGAACTCATCATTTTTGATGGCTGGATACTATTCCATGGTGTATACGTACCACATTTTCCCTGTCCAGTCTATCATCGATGGGCATTTGGGTTGGTTCCAGGTCTTCGATATTGTAAACAGTACTAAGCACCTTTGTTATAGCAGCCCAGCTTTCACAGTAACCAGTATGATGCACTGTCTTCCTTACCTGCCCAGTTGTTCAGCTGCCCTGTTCCTGCGGACTCCATGTGGTCTGTTTACTAGCTTTGCCCTGATATTTGCAATTTTACCTCCAAGTTTTGTCTTTTCCTAGCTTTCCATAAACTCCATGCAGAATTTTAGCTTCTATGCTAAACTCCCATAATATTTTACCATTTGTTTTTAAATAATAAATTCAAGTCTTCTTTTAAATATTCTTGAGGACCTGCTAAAAGAACTGTTATGGTTTGAATTATGTTCCTCCCAAATTCTTATGTTGAAGTCTTACCCCCAGAATTCCAGAATGCAACCTGATTTGGAGATGGGATCTTTAAAGAGGCCATCAAGTTAAAACAAGTACGTCGGGGTGGATCCCAATCCAATATGACTGCTGTGCTTATAAACGGGAGAAACAGACACACACACACAAGGAGAATGCCAGGAAAGATGAAGATAAAGACCAGGGTGAGGCATCTGCAAGCCAAGGAAAAGCAAAGACTTCCCCCAAACCACCAGAAGCTAGAAGAGAGGCATGGAATAGATTCTTTCTCACAACCTTCAGAAGGAACCCACCCTGCTGACATCTTGATGTTGGACTTCCAGCTTCCAGAACTGTAAGACCATACATTTCTGTGGTTTAAGGCCTCCATTCCATGGTACTCTATATTACAGCCTTAGCAGATAAATCCAAGCACCTGAAGCATTAATGATAACAAGAGAATGAGTGATAAATTTGGGTTCATAGACAGAACTCCAGAGGCATGACATTCTATGCTCAAAGGCAAATGCCTAGTTAACTGAAGGGCTGAATTTGTTGATGCTTGTTCTTACAGATGTTTTTGTGCCAATCATTGTGTACAGGAGATACTGATAGATAAGATGTAGGCTCTACTCTTAGGGAATGTAAAATGTACTAGTCAATGACAGAGACAAAAAGGTTGATTTTTATATACTGTTGGCAAGTGTGTCAGTTGAAAAACGGTATACATGTGCACAGATTTTAGGAGCGGAAATTGAGGTAATCTTTTAAAAGGATATTTTGGCAATATTTAAAATGCACAAACATAAGACATGGTAGACTGAACACATGCATTTCCTCTACGCCTTCCTGAAATCACACCAACAGTTCAGAGATGAAAGCAACATAAACCCACAAGAATAAAGAGAATAAGAAAGGAGATGATAGATGAGACACAACCCAACATTTTGGAAAAAGGAACAGAGATGGAGAAGTGATAACGAAGGTCACAGAATAAATGCCTGCAAGCCAAAAAGAAGCAAGCTGACTGACATTCAAGAAACCTAGAAAGCCTCAATCATGGGAAGCATCAGGTACCTCTGAAGGGAGGGAAGGAAAGTGGGACTGAGAAGTGTTTCAAAATCTCTGCATAAAGAACTGGACGCCCTCTTTACTCCCCACTCCGCACCACCCCCCCCAACCCAGTCTAACTAGCCAAGGACTGATCCTCTCTTTCCCCACCTTGCCCAAGTAGGACCCAGGAAACTTACTGTGTGGATAGATTGAACCAGAAAAACCCCAAACTCTGTGGCAGTGGGGGTGATAGTGGTGAAGCACAGGGCTGAAAAAAAAAAAAAGGAGAATTAAGTGAGGATATACACGCTTACTCTCCATATGGTGGATTGAAAATGTTCTCTCTGCATCTTAGTCTCTTTGGAGACAATAATCTGTAGATACTGACACTGGGGAGTCCTGAGTGAAACAGTTGGATCTCAACCCCATCACCCACAGTGCTGCCAATCAGTCACTAAGCTCTACCCCTGTGCATAGTTTCCAGTCAGATCTTTAGTGCCTTGATTCTAAACATGAATGGACACCAAAGGGTCAGTCACCAAACCTTTGAGAAAGGCCTCCAGTGTGAAAGATTAAAATGAATTTATAAACACAAAACAAAAGATTCAAATAAGAGGCAATGCAAAAAATAGAAGAAAGTGGAAAATAAAAACAAACTAAAACCTAAAATCGGTGACTGTAGAAAGAGAAGATATTGTGAGAAGGAAACACGAATAGTGATCTATAAATATTCAGAGATCAAGACACTGATCCTATAGGATTAGCATCCTTATTAGAAGAGACACCAGAGACATCTCCCCCACCCATACACCCTCTTGACCCCAGGCAAGTACAGAAGAAAAGTCATATAACAGGAAAAGAGCCCACAGCAGAAACAAACCCTGCCAGACCTTGATCTTGGACTTTCAGCCTCTGGAACTGTGAGAAAGTAAATTTCCATTGTTTAAGCCCCCTAGTTTGTGGTATTTTGCTATGGCAGCCCAAGGAGACTAGCATAATCTATTACATTAAATAAAATTAAATGAACACTAAAAACAGAATGCATTTGCCTTTTGAGGCAGCAATTCCAAATTTCTCTCTGTTCTTTAAGATACGTAACTTAACCTAGAGGTCAGCAAACCCAGGGATCAAATCCAGCCTACTCTTTGTTTTCGTGCAACCTGTGAGCTAAGAATGATTTTTGGACATTTATGCAGTTCAAAAAATTAAAAATAATATTTTATGACATAAGAATGTCACGTGAAATTCAAATTTCACTGTTCATAAATGAAGTTTTAAAAAATATATAGCCACATCTATTTTTAAAAATGTATTGTCTCTAGCTGCTTTTAAGTACTACAATGATGCAGTTGAGCAGTTGTAACAGTGACCATATTAACCACAAATCTGAAAATATTTACTATGTGTCCGTTTAGGAAAAAGTTTGCTGACTCTTGGTGTAGACCATCTGAATGAAATTTCCTTCCAGATTCTTATGATAGTTTCTCCAATCTTTTATAGTTGTCTTGCCCAAATCTAATTCATAGCAACATTTTCAATATCTCAATTTTACTGAGTCTCTTCAAAGTAATTCAAATTGGTTTTCATAGGAAATGTTCTCTTTTAACATTTTTATTTTAAAGATAATATGATTTGGATATTTACTCCCTCCAAATCTCATGTTGATATCTGATCCTCAGTTGTATTAGTTCATTTTCATACTGCTATGAAGAAATACCCAGGACTGGGTAATTCATAAGGAAAGGGAGATTTAACGGACTCACAGTTCCGTACGGTTAAGGGAGCCTCACAACCATGGAGGAAGGTGAAGGAGGAGCCAAGCCACATTTTACATGGCAGCAGGCAAGAGAGTGTGTTTATAAAACCGTTGGATCTTGTGAGACTCACTTACTATCAAAAGAACAGCATAGGAAAACCCACCTTCATTATTCAATTACCTCTTACTGGGTCTCTCATGGTGATAATGGGAACTACAATTCAAGATGAGATTTGGGCAGGCACTCAGCAAACCATGTCACTAATGTTGGAAGTGTAGTCTAGTAGGAGGTGTTTGGGTAATAGGGCAGATATCCTTCATAAGTAGCCTGGTGCAATCCTCGTGGTAATGAGTGAGTTCTCACTCTATTAGTTCTTGGGAGAGCTGATTGTTAAATGGAGTCTGGCACTTCCTCCCCTCTCTCTCTTTCCCTCTTACTCTCTTTCTGCAACATGCCTGCTTCCTTTTCACCTTCTGCCAGCAGTAAAAGCTTCTTGAGACCTCCCAAGAAGCCAGACAGATTGCTATGCTTGTACAGCCTGCAGAACTGTGAGCCAAATAAACCTCTTTTCTTAATGAATTGCCCAACCTCAAGTATTTCTTTATAGCAATGCAAAACAGACAAATACAAAATGTAAAAAAAAGCTTAACTTAATTACATAATTATGAAATCCATTATAATGGCAATAAACAGTTTGGTACCCAACAACTGACTTCTGTTAAATGTATAACTCAAATTGTAGGAGCACAAAAGCAGTCACCTGCTAGAGTGGAATAACGAGCTTTGAGTATGCTTCTCTGTCACCAGTACATTCTATGGAGGGAAAGCAGGGCACAGTTGGTGTGGAGAGTGGGTTGAGTGGAAGTTGCCTAAGAGATTTTATGCTGTAATTAGCCTACTTATTTCAAGTATCCGGTTTTCTCATCCCAATTAAAGAATAAACCTCCTAAGAGCAGGGATAATATTTTGATTTCTTTTGTATTCTTTCGAGCATGGGACACCAAGCTGGGCACATGGCAAACGTTCAATAAATCCCTCTTGAAAGGTTAGATGATGAAGCTTCTACATGCGACAGGTGACAATTCTTGGAGTATGCTGGCTCTCAGCCACCTGGAAGGGTTTTCTCAACCGCCGATTTTAGATTCTCAGTCTGTTCTGATTTGTGATGCTATATTGTTCTTTTCCATTCTCCCAAATGACACATCAGCTTTCGTGATTCGTTTTTATGTTTTCTCGTCTATCGCCTCAATATTGGACTTCTGCCTAAGCAACAAAATTCAAAGACATCTCTTCTGTTGGAATTGCTGATGTGAAAGAAGCCTGTGAGGTTCAAATGACCTCATAGTGCATAAAACAATGTGAGTGAATATGGGGAATACTATTTATTGTTCGAGACAAAAATGAGTATGTTGTGAAAAGCTTGCTCAGTTTTGGTAAGATGAAATTGCTGGCTGCAAACTACCTAGAACTTGAGTTCTGAGATGTTGTTAATATTGACAACAAAAAGGAACTGTCTTAGAAAGTTAATTGTTATATACAATTTATATAATTCTTGCATTAACTATTTTGATTTTTAGCTACCCAGGAGTATGATCAAGAATCTATAGTAGTACAGTCTTGTCTAAGTCGCCTTGTTATTTCTAAGAGAAAAATTCTTTGGAGTTGAAAATTAGCCCATTTTGTAGCACATCTCTGTGTGTAATTACCATTAAAAGCAGAGTATGTGTAATCTGGTTGCATAGTAAGCACTAATGTAAATCAGGTTATTTATTATTTTATTATTGATTTGCCTTATGGTTGTAGAAAAGGTAGATATTTGTATAATTTAATCACTTAATTATTCTCTTTGTAAAAGCTGGATAAAATTATGTCTGGTCTGTTCACATCATTATAGTATATTGCAAAGATGCTTGACGGTTGTTTGTAGACCAGCATTGATGTCTTTAGATGGTGTGATATTTATCAAGTAGAATTTTTATGTAATTGACATTTTGGTTCCTGTTCTGTCAGTATATATCTGTGTGAACTTGATTATACTTAAATCTTTGTGCCTCAGTTTCTTTATTTATAAAACAAATGTGTTGAATTAGATTATCTCTTATTCCTTGGGTTCAAAAATTACATAACTGTAAAAAAGTTTTTGTCTGTTATAATTTTTTAACTTCACTTAAAAAATGCCCAAATACAAAATAATGACATATGCATACTTCCTAAATATTCATGTCCACATTTCGCATATACCCAGAATATTGGAGCACACGTTTTAGCAAGGAATATAGGCTTATATCCTAAATTTTCTTTTATTTCTAAGGGAAGAGATGAAGAGCTCATACCTCCCCACTAGTAAGAAGAAAATCTTTGTTTCTCCCCTCTGTTTAAGTACTTAAAAGATCTTTGTTTCTGTACTTCACGATTTCCCATTTTGGGGGTCTTTAGGGGTGAGAGGAGCAGTTCATTAAACAGCACATCTCTTTCCTGCTTGAGTTCCACCTAGAGAACTGATGGGACCTAAGGTGAAGGAAGTGGCTCAGGAGGGGAGTAAAGGAGGCTTGCCTAGTGTACCCAGGGTTAGGGAGTAACTTCTCCAGCAAAGCCAACTGCATGGACAAGCAGTGGAGCAGGAAAGACTTCAGTGAGCAGCCTCCCTACCCAGGAGGAAAAGGATAGCAGAGTTCAACAGGCTGGTCTGGATATTTTCCCCAAATTTACAAAGCCAGTGAGTCACTTAAGTGGAGAGACAAGATTGGCCCAGAGGAGAGCCAAGACTGTGCTTACGGAAAATCACTGGGAATTGGAAAAAGGTGATTCCTCTAAACCTAGAATCATCATCACTAATAGCTATGTTTATTTGAAAAAAAGTATAAAATGCCAAGATATGTCATGTAAAGCAATTTAATGTAACTTTTCAAGTTGATGTGTCTGTAATTTAAATTTAAAACCACTCTTGGTTTTAAATTTGCAGATGCTCTTTGCAAAGAAAGTAACACGTGTTTAACATTTACCTCCAGTATTAACTGTGTTAATATTACTATTGCTTACTTTGACATTTTAGTTTTAACATTTATATTTGGAGGAAATAAAAAAAGACTTCAAAGGAGGTATAACTCACTTTCACAGTCTGAGTTCATGTGAATGTTTTAGAAGAAATTTCAGAAACGGCTTTGAAGTTGTGTGAGAAAATGTTTACAATTATGCCATTTGGGATTACAATTCTATGTGTAGGAATTGTTTCTGTGGAAATACAAATTGATGTACAATGTAGAATGTAGTTTGTTAGAATGAGAATGTTAGAATTTTCACAGTGCTTAAAGACTGGTAATTAAATTCTAAGTAGCAAGATAAGAACAAAATACCCATGTCTTAAGTACAGTTTGACTTTCATGACTATAGATAAAAATTACAGGGAGGTAGGATTTTATTTTACCATAACGATGAACTTCCTAACGGTAAGAGCTATCTAAGACTGAAATGGGCTGTCACAGTTAAACAAAAAACATAAAACCACTTGGGGAAGGTCTTTGAAGAGAAGTCACTCATGCTCGTATCTTACCGCATGACTTCCAAGATCTCTTCCAATTCCAATACTTGTATTTTATGAGCAACAGAGTCATGCAAAGATGAAAACCTTTTCACAGTGTTTTTCTTGTATATTAGTTAATAACTATCTTATAACAGTACACAACATGCCTCAGCTTACAATAATAGAAAAGAACAGGCCAGGCACCGTGGCTATGCCTGTAATCCCTGATCTTCGGGAGGCCAAGGCGAGTGGATCACCTGAGGTCAGGAGTTTGAGTGAGACCAGCCTGGCTAACATGATGACACCCCATCTCTACTAAAGATACAAAAAATTAGCTGGGCGTGGTGGCAAATGCCTGTAATTCCAGCTACTCAGGAGGCTGAGCCAAGAGAGTCGCTTGAACCTGGGAGGCAGAGGTTGCCTTGAACCGAAATTGCGCCACTGCACTCCAGCCTGGGCAACAAGAACGAAACTCTGTCTCAATAAAAAAAGAGAACCAAGAACATTTAAAATGGGCTATTGAAGGAGACCATTTGAAATAAATGTTTACAAATTAAGGTGTTAAACCATATCTATTTTCTAAGCATGGTTTTTTTTTTTGTTTGTTTGTTTGTTTTTGTTTTTTTGAGACGGAGTTTTGCTCTTGTTACCCAGGCTGGAATGCAATGGCGCGATCTTGGCTCACCGCAACCTCCGCCTCCTGGGTTCAGGCAATTCTCCTGCCTCAGCCTCCTGAGTAGCTGGGATTACAGGCATGCGCCACCATGCCCAGCTAATTTTTTTGTATTTTTAGTAGAGACGGGTTTCACCTTGTTGACCATGATGGTCTCGATCTCTTGATCTCGCGATCCACCCGCCTTGGCCTCCCAAAGTGCTGGGATTACAGGCGTGAGCCACCGTGCCCGGCTTTTAAGCAGATTTTTAAAAAGATCCTTGCAGGATCTTTCTTACTACTAGTATTCCTTTGTTAGTTCTGAAAATAGATTCTGTGCATTAATGTGTAAATAAACCTGTACATTACTAAAATTTTAATGGTAAAAGTATTTGGCTGATTCTAAAGTTTAGAAAAAAAACACTGAATAAAAGTTTCCCAAAGAATGGACAGTATGCATTTGGAAGCACAGTCCTGAGGATTTGCCAAGCAAATGGGTTCTAGTGACGTGTCAATAATTCATGTTAACCACAGCCTCTTACTATCTGTATGAATGGAGGGAAGTTGATATACAGACCTTGAGGCAACAATGATCAGGTTACCTGACTAGTTTTCTTATTCCGTATTAGAGTTACACTTCAGAAACAAATTTCCTGATTTGATAATAGGTGTGATGCCTTCAATGACAACTAGGAGGAGCTGTTTGGTATCACTCTGTCTCAGAACTCTATCCAGGGGATCAAACATTGCACCTTGTACTGAATTAACCTTTCGTGTCTTTTGATCACATACGTAAAAGGTAAATAAAAATATGTGCATTTTAGGCTCTGTAAAAAAAAAACCACACACATGCAACATGCAATTGCTGACCTCTTAAATAATTAAGAGTTTATGACAATGAAAATTGCTTTGGCCTTTGGTCTCAAGGTGCCCTCATGGGCTTTTTTAGAAGGATGACCTGTTGAATTTTCACCTCGGTCATCATCTCTGAGTCCTGTTTTTGCACACAGGAACTTTCAGTAGTCCTTACCTCTTCTTTAAGTTTGAAAACAAAGGATTTTAAAGTCTCAATCTAAGGTCTGCACTGAAAAACATCTTTTCTCTCTAGTGGTTACATTAATGCAAATTCTCCCATGTTACTCTGCATAACTGAATCACTAACTGCATTTCAAAGTGCCAACATGGTAAACCTGAAAATTTATTAATGTTACAAACATTGTGCTGGAAACCAAAATATCGTTTCTGACCTCAACATTTTAAGATCACATTGGAGAACAGACACAAATTAGCAGCAGTTAGAAACAACAGGATAGACAGAGGACATTTTCTCTGTCATAGAACTACTGATGAAATTGTCAACATATATACTTTTTTGGTGTGTGCCTTTAGGAGAGTAAAGAACATGGAGATGAGTAAAGTTTATGAACATTTATTTTTTGTGTCTTTCTAAAATGTCAAGTCTTTAAGAACCCATCAGCAAATAATATTAGCTTGCTCATCCTCAAATAATATTAGATTGAGTCAAATGAAGTAATTATTTCTGTAGGTCACAACAATCAATATTGGCAATTTCATACAGTTCACCTAATTAAAAAAAAAAAAAATCTGCGTTAGTTTTATTTTTTTTAGACTGTGCCTCACTTTGTCGTCCAGGCTGGGCTGCAATGGCACAATCTTGGCTCACTGCAACCTCTGCCTTCTGGGTTCAAGCGATTCTCCTGCCTCAGCCTTCTGAGTAGCTGGGATTAGATGGGATATACCACCATGCCCGGCTAATTTTTGTACTTTTAGTAGAGATGGGGTTTTTGCCATGTTGGCCAGGCTTCTGCCACCACACCTGGTTAATTTTTGCATTTTTGGTAAAGACAAGGTTTCACCTTGTTGGCCAGGCTGGTCTTGAACTCCTGACCTCAGGTGATCCACTCTCCTTGGCCTCCCAAAGTGCTGGGATTATAGGCATGAGCCACGGTGTCCAGGCTTGCATTAGTTTTCTACTGTTGTAAAACAAATGACCGCAAATCTAGCCCCTTAAAACAACACTAATTTATTATCTCACAGTTCAGTAGGTCAGAAGTCTGGGTGGGCTTGACGGGGTTCTCTGCTTAGGATCTCATGAAGGTAAAATCCAGGCTGGGATCTTGTCTGGAGGCTCTGGAGAAGAGTCTGGCTCCATACTCAGATTGATTGTGGGCAGAATTCAGTTCCCAGTGGTTGTTCTCAGAAACTAGAAGCAGCTGTAGTCCTTGCACATGTTCCTCTCCATCTTCAGGTAGCAGTGGCCTGTGCTTTGAATTTCCCTGACATTTCCTCTGTCACCAGTCTGAGAAAGCTCTTTGCTTTTTTTTTTTTTTTTTTTTTTTTAAGACGGAGTCTTGCTCTGTGTCACCCAGGCTGGAGTGCAATGGTGTGATCTCGGCTCACTGCAGCCTCCACTTCCTGGGTTTAAGCAATTCTCTTGCCTCAGCCTCCTGAGTAGCCGGAACTACAGGCACATGTGATCACACCCAGCTAATTTTTGTATTTTTAGTAGAGGCAGGGTTTTACCACGTTGGCCAGGATGATCTTGATCTACTGACCTCATGATCCACCCACCTCCCGAAGTGTTGAGATTACAGGCGTGAGCCACCGTGACCCACCAATTCCGCTTTTAAAAAGTTCCTGTGATTAGATTAGGCCCACCAGATAATCTGCTTTTAATTAATAACCTTAATCAAGCACCTTAATTACACCTGCAAAATCCCTTTTGCCACATAACATAACACAATCATAAGTGCTGTGAAATGTTGTGTAGCAAAGTGGTTAAGGACATGGGCTTTAGAATCAGACTATCTGGGTTCAGAGTCATGCTCTTTCACTAAATTAGGTGACACTGGACAAAGCTTTTTAGCTTCTTGGTGCTTCTGCAAAACAAGCATCATCTTTAGTAACCTACCTTGTTGGTTGGGTTTGAGAGATAATTCTTAACAAATATTTAGCAGAGTGCCTCGCACATAATAATTGCTCAGTGAGTAACTCTTCGTATTATTATTGCAGAAAAAGAAAATGAGAGAGAAAAAAAGAAGTGAGAGAAAAAAAAAGAAGTGAAAGAAAATTGTTGTAGGCAAAGTGATCAAGGAATGATTTGTAAAGGAGGTGAGGCTTGAGTTGGATTGACGTAAAGTGAATTTTTATAAGCATTAAGAGGGACAATGTATTCATTCTAAATTATAACGAATTTACCAATAAAAGATTTGCAGTTTGTAGAAATGTGGAACTGAGTACAACTGTTTATTTGGACAGTGAATGGAACCACATATTCTGCCTGTTGGCAAATACTGAATCTGTATAGTTTATTTTCCTCAATGGTAACTAATGGAAAATCAACTGACAAGGCACGTTGGATCCACAGGTTACTATGCTGTATTTGATAAGTAGGCTTAATTCTGATACCTGAGTGCTTTAATGAAGTCTTGCTCTGTCACCCGGGCTGGAGTGCATGCCATGCTCATGGCAACCTCTGCCTCCTGGGTTTAAGTGATTCTATTACTTCAGCCTCCCGAGTAGCTGGGATAACAGGTGCCCGCCACCTCACCTGGCTAAGTTTTGTATTTTTTTTTTTTTCTTTTTTTTTATTGCATTTTAGGTTTTGGGGTACATGTGATGAACATGCAAGATTGTTGCATAGGTACACACATGGCAGTGTGCTTTGCTGCCTTCCGTCCCCTCACCTGTATCTGCCATTTCTCCCCATGCTATCTCTTCCCACCTCCCCACCCCCCGCCCCTCCCCCATTTCCCCCCAACAGACCCCAGTGTGTAGTGCTCCCCTCCCTGTGTCCATGTGTTCTCATTGTTCAACACCCGCCTATGAGTGAGAATATACGGTGTTTGATTTTCTGCTCTTGTGTCAGTTTGCTGAGAATGATGGTTTCCAGGTTCATCCATGTCCCTATAAAGGACGTGAACTCATCGTTTTTGATGGCTGCATAATATTCCATGGTGTATATGTACCACATTTTCCCTATCCAGTCTATCATCGTTGGGCATTTGGGTTGGTTCCAGGTCTTTGCTATTGTAAACAGTGCTGCAATGAACATTCGTGTGCACGTGTCCTTGTAGTAGAATGATTTATAATCCTTTGGATATATACCCAGTAATGGGATTGCTGGGTCAAATGGGATTTCTATTTTTAAGTCCTTGAGGAATCGCCACACTGTCTTCCACAATGGTTGAATTAATTTACATTCCCACCAACAGTGTAAAAGTGTTCCTATTTCTCCACATCCTCTCCAGCATCTGTTGTTTCCCGATTTTTTAATGATCGCCATTCTAACTGGTGTGAGATGGTATCTCAATGTGGTTTTGATTTGCATTTCTCTGATGACCAGTGATGATGAGCATTTTTTCATATGTTTGTTGGCCTCCTGTATGTCTTCTTTTGTAAAGTATCTGTTCATATCCTTTGCCCATTTTTGAATGGGCTTGTTTGTTTTTTTCTTGTAGATCTGCTTTAGTTCTTTGTAAATTCTGGATATCAGCCCCTTGTCAGATGGGTAGACTGCAAAAATTTTTTCCCATTCTGTTGGTTGCCGATTCACTCTACTGACTGTTTCTTTTGCCGTGCAGAAGCTGTGGAGTTTGATTAGGTCCCATTTGTCTATTTTGGCTTTTGTTGCCATTGCTTTTGGCGTTTTGGTCATGAAGTCCTTGCCTACACCTATGTCCTGAATGGTTTTGCCTAGATTTTCTTCTAAGGTTTTTATGGTATTAGGTCTGATGTTTAAGTCTTTAATCCATCTGGAGTTAATTTTGGTGTAAGGTGTCAGGAAGGGGTCCTGTTTCTGCTTTCTGCACATGGCTAGCCAGTTTTCCCAACACCATTTATTAAACAGGGAGTCCTTTCCCCATTGCTTGTTTTTGTCAGGTTTGTCGAAGATCAGATGGTTGTGGGTATGTTGTATTTCCTGTGAGGCCTCTGTTCTGTTCCATTGGTCTATATCTCTGTTTTGGTACCAGTACCATGCTGTTTTGATTACTGTAGCCTTGTAGTATAGTTTGAAGTCCGGTAGTGTGATGCCTCCTGCTTTGTTCTTTTTGCTTAGAATTGACTTGGCTATGCGGGCTCTCTTTTGGTTCCATATGAAGTTTAAGGTGTTTTTTTCCAGTTCTGTGAAGAAGGTCATTGGTAGCTTGATGGGAATAGCATTGAATCTGTAAATTACTTTGGGCAGTATGGCCATTTTCATGATGTTGATTCTTCCTAACCATGAACATGGAATGTTTCTCCATCTGTTTGTATCCTCTCTTATTTCGTTGAGCAATGGCTTGTAGTTCTCCTTGAAGAGGTCCTTTACGTTCCTTGTTAGTTGTATTCCTAGGTACTTTATTCTCTTTGTAGCAATTGTGAATGGCAGTTCGTTCTTGATTTGGCTCTCTTGAAGTCTATTACTGGTGTATAGGAATGCTTGTGATTTTTGCACGTTGATTTTGTATCCTGAGACTTTGCTGAAGTTGTTTATCAGTTTCAGGAGATTTTGGGCTGAGATGATGGGGTCTTCCAGATATACAATCATGTCATCTGCAAATAGAGACAATTTGATTTCCTCCTTTCCAATTTGGATACCCTTTATTTCTTTTTCTTGCCTGATTGCTCTGGCTAGAACTTCCAGTACTATATTGAATAGGAGTGGTGAGAGAGGGCATCCTTGTCTAGTGCCAGATTTCAAAGGGAATGCTTCCAGTTTTTGCCCATTCAGTATGATATTGGCTGTTGGTTTGTCGTAAATAGCTTTTATTGTTTTGAGATACGTTCTGTCAATACCTAGTTTATTGAGGGTTTTTAGCATAAAGGGTTGTTGAATTTTGTCAAAAGCCTTCTCTGCATCAATCGAGATAATCATGTGGTTTTTGTCTTTGGTTCTGTTTATGTGGTGAATTACGTTTATGGACTTGCGTATGTTGAACCAGCCTTGCATCCCCGGGATGAATCCTACTTGATCATGGTGGATGAGCTTTTTGATATGCTGTTGCAATCGGTTTGCCAGTATTTTATTGAAGATTTTTGCATCTATGTTCATCATGGATATTGGCCTGAAATTTTCTTTTCTTGTTGAGTCTCTGCCGGGTTTTGGTATCAGGATGATGTTTGTCTCGTAAAATGATTTGGGAAGGATTCCCTCTTTTTGGATTGTCTGGAATAGTTTCAGAAGGAATGGTATCAGCTCCTCCTTGTATGTCTGGTAGAATTCAGCTGTGAACCCATCTGGACCTGGGCTTTTTTTGGGTGGTAGGCTCTTTATTGCTGCCTCGACTTCAGACCATGTTATTGGTCTATTCAGGGTTTCGGCTTCTTCCAGGTTTAGGCTTGGGAGGTTGCAGGTGTCCAGGAATTTATCCATTTCTTCCAGGTTTACTAGTTTATGTGCATAGAGTTGTTTGTAATAATCTCTGATGATGGTTTGGATTTCTGTGGAATCTGTGGTGATATCCCCTTTATCGTTTTTTATTGCATCAATTTGGTTATTCTCTCTTTTCTTTTTTATTAATCTGGCTAGTGGTCTGTCTATTTTGTTGATCTTTTCAAAAAACCAGCTCCTGGATTTATTGATTTTTTGAAGAGTTTTTTGTGTCTCTATTTCCTTCAGTTCTGCTCTGATCTTAGTTATTTCCTGTCTTCTGCTAGGTTTTGAGTTTTTTTGATCTTGCTCCTCTAGCTCTTTCAATTTTGATGATAGGGTGTCAATTTTCGATCTCTCCTTTCTTCTCATGTGGGCACTCATTGCTATATATTTTCCTCTAGAGACTGCTTTAAATGTGTCCCAGAGATTCTGGTATGTTGTATCTTCGTTCTCATTGGTTTCGAAGAACATCTTTATTTCTGCCTTCATTTCATTGTTTATCCAGTCGACATTCAAGAGCAAGTTGTTCAGTTTCCATGAAGCTGTGCGGTTCTGAGTTAGTTTCTGCATTCTGAGTTCTAACTCGATTGCACTGTGGTCTGAGAGACTGTTTGTTATGATTTCTGTTCTTTTGCATTTGCTGAGGAGTGATTTATTGCCAATTATGTGGTCAATTTTAGAGTAGGTGTGATGTGGTGCTGAGAAGAATGTATATTCTGTGGATTTGGGGTGGAGAGTTCTGTAAATGTCTATTAGGTTTGCTTGTTCCAGGTCTGTGTTCAGGTCCTGGATATCCTTGTTGATTTTCTGTCTGGTTGATCTGTCTAATATTGACAATGGGGTGTTAAAGTCTCCCACTATTATTGTGTGGGAGTCTAAGTCTCTTTGTAAGTCATTAAGAACTTGCCTTATGTATCTGGGTGCTCCTGTATTGGGTGCATATATATTTAGGATCGTTAGCTCTTCTTGTTGCAGTGATCCTTTTACCATTATGTAATGTCCTTCTTTGTCTCTCTTGATCTTTGTTGCTTTAAAGTCTATTTTATCAGAGATGAGAATTGCAACTCCTGCCTTTTTTTGCTCTCCATTTGCTTGGTAGATCTTCCTCCATCCCTTTATTTTGAGCCTTTGTGTATCCTTGCATGTAAGATGGGTTTCCTGGATACAGCACACTGATGGGTTTTGGCTTTTTATCCAATTTGCCAGTCTGTGTCTTTTGATTGGGGCATTTAGTCCATTGACATTTAGGGATAGTATTGTTATGTGTGCATTTGATGCTGTCATTTTGATGCTACCTGGCTGTTTTGTTGGTTAGTTGATGCAGATTCTTGATTGTGTTGCTGCTTTTTTACCATTTGGTGTGTTTTTGGAGTGGCTGGTACTGGTTGTTCCTTTATATGTGTAGAGCCTCTTTCAGGAGTTCTTGTAGAGCAGGTTTGGTGGTGATGAAATCTCTGAGTGCTTGCTTGTTCACAAAGGATTTTATTTTTCCTTCACTTATGAAGCTGAGTTTGGCTGGATAGGAGATCCTGGGTTGAAAGTTCTTTTCTTTAAGGATGTTGAATATTGGCCCCCAGTCTCTTCTGGCTTGTAGGGTTTCTGCTGAGAGATCTGCTGTGAGTCTAATGGGCTTCCCTTTGTGGGTAACCCGACCTTTCTCTCTGGCTGCCCTTAGCATTTTCTCTTTCATTTCAACCCTGGTGAATCTGACGATTATGTGCCTTGGGGTTGCTCTTCTTGAGGAATATCTCTGTGGTGTTCTCTGTATTTCCTGGATTTGAATATTGGTCTGCCTTGCTAGGTTGGGGAAGTTTTCCTGGATAATATCCTGAAGAGTATTTTCAAGCTTGGATTCATTCTCTTCATCACATTCAGGTACACCTATCAGACGTAGATTAGGTCTTTTCACATAGTCCCACATTTCTTGAAGATTTTGTTCATTCCTTTTTGCGCTTTTTTCTCTGTTCTTGCCTTCTCTTTTTATTTCATTGAGTTGGTCTTCGACCTCTGATATCCTTTCTTCTGCTTGGTCAATTCGGCTGTTGAAGCTTGTGCATGCTTCACGAAGTTCTCGTGTTGCGTTTTTCAGCTCCATCAATTCACTTATTCTCCTCTCTATGCTGTCCATTCTCGTCAGCAGTTCGTCCAATCTTTTTTCAAGGTTCCTATTTTCTTTGCGATGGGTTAGAACATGTTCTTTTAGCTCATTGTAGTTTCTTACTACCCATCTTCTGAAGTCTGATTCTGTCATTTCATCACCCTCCTTCTCCATCCGGTCTGGTTCCCTTGCTGGTGAGGAGTTGTGATCACTTTTAGGAGGAGAGGTGTTCTGGTTTCGGGAGTTTTCATCCTTTTTACGCTGGTTTCTACCCATTTTTGTGGGTTTATCCACCTGTTGTCTGTCTCTGTCCCAGGGAGTTGGAGCTTTATGAGTTTCCGTTGCACTACTGCCTTTTTTGATTTTTTTTTTTTCAGGTCGGACCCGCCCAGCTAGCAGCACGCCTAGCCTCTGCCTGCCGGCAGGGGCTTTGCTGAGCTGCTGTGGGCTCCGCCCAGCTGCCCTGAGCTCTTCCCTGTAGTCCTTTTTATATGGGCGTAGTTAGAACTGTCTGGGCAATGGTGGCCCCGCCTCTGTTATGGCGGACTCTCTCTGTTGTGGCAGGTTGCCTCGGCAACGGCGGGTTGCCTCGGCAACGGCAGCCTGCCTCCGTAGGGGTGGAGGGTCTCAGTAATGGCGGAAGCCCCTCCCCCACGGAGCCGGACCGTCCCGGTTCAGCTGTGCTTGGTTTGAAGGGCTCAACCCAGAGGGTTTCCAATTACTGTTTTTGTTTTCGTTGTTGTTGGGGGTGGAGGGGTGGGACCAACCGAGCCTGATCACCTGGCTCCCTGACTCAGAGTCTTTTCTTTTAAGTTGAACGACCCCGCGTTCCGGTCGCTTGTTGAAAAGGCGCCGGGATCTCCCGTGCTGCGACTCACGGAGTCGGCTCGAACCGCGGCGCCGGCTCCTGGCGGATTTTTTGCCTAGGAATCTCCTGGCCTGGCTCGCTATTTCAGATGAATGGGCTATTCTGCCGTCTCAAGGCTCTGCTCGCCAGCTAAGAGGGCTCCCAGACCAGTGGCTTTTGTACGGAGAACCGCAGCAACAGGGAGGGGTCACAGCAGCCGCGCGGGCGGAATCAGCCCCGCGGGGGCCAAAACAGCCGCACCGGCTGGGACTGCGACGCTGGCGACCCCTCTGCCTGGGTATCTCCTGGTCTGTGGGTAATAAGAGTTCGTCTGGAAATGCGGCGTCCACTCACCCTCTGCACTTTCACTGGGAGCTGAAGTCCTGAGCTGTTCTTAGGCGGCCATCTTGAAAGTCGGACCCCTCTTTTCAAGTTTTGTATTTTTAATAGAGACAGGGTTTCGCCATGTTGGCCAGGCTGATCTTAAACTCCTGAGCTCAAGTGATCCTCCCACCTCGGTCTCCCAAAATGCTGGAATTACAGGTGTGAGCCACTGTGCCCGACCAGGAATTTGGGAAACCATGTTTAAATATACAGCAGACCAGGGAGGAATCCTAAATATGCTTTTTCTTCATCATTTGATTGATCCAAATGCCTTGGCATTCTCTCCCAGCATAATCCAAAGATAAACAATGGCCACTGAATAAGGCTCAACAGTCAATACCTTGAACAGAATACCACCACAGCCATTTAGAACATAAAAAGCCCAAGTCTGCAGCCACTCAGTCAGTCCATTCTGCTAGTGGCTTTCTGTTTATATATCTTCTCTCCAAGAAGGTGCTGTTCCAAGGCTGGCCCTAGATAGTCGATCAGCAGATCAGTGAATTAATAGTCAATTAACTAAGTATAAGGTTGGTGTGAAAGTTATCGTGGTTGTGCCATTGAGTATATGACATTGAATATAATGGTAAAAATCAGGATGACTTTCACACCAACCTAATGTTATCACCTCTTTTTCTAATATACGGCCCTGTGTGATAAGAGCGAACACCTTGATTTTCCTCCAAAGACCCATTCATTCTCCACTTTCAGTGCACACTTTTTAGGTCCGGCTGATCTCAGGGTGGGATTTTGATTCAGGTCCCAGTAATCAGATCATCACAGTGCATAATTATCAATAACCTTTACTATTAATTCATGGTTGGGCTCGCAGTCCAAACTAGGCCAATGGAGACCTTTCCTGAGAATTTTTAAAGAATTAATTAATAATCTCGCTTCTGTTTGGAATTGCTAACATGGTAGCATATAGGTATGATGCTACTGGTGATGACTCTGTCTCTGTGTAGGAAGAGCCTTCCTGAGAATGAAGACACCCCAAAGAAAAGTGAGCTCTGAGATGGAGGGGCTCAGACCTGAAGATGCCATTTGAGCATCCGTACCCTGCTGCACTGTACATGTCATGCTTCTGGACTTCTAAGTTAATGAGCCAGTAAGTTACTTATTTTGTTTAAGCATATTTGAGTTTGCATTTCTGTCGTTGTCAACCAAGAGTTCTAACAGTCAGCTCACGGAGCCTCTGATTTAACATTTCCACTTTAAACATCCAGATTGATTAATTAGAGTCCCCGCTGCAGAACCCTGATAGAGTCTCTACCCCCAACCCAGTCAGACAGGCTCACAGAGCACAAACACGCCTGTTGTACTTGGGTGGGTGGGTGAGGAGGGATAGTGATCAAGGAAGAGGAACAGAAAGATACGTAACCAAAGCCATTTGTTTCAAACGTGTGTGACTTTCATAATCAGACAATAAGAATATTTATTTATTTTGAATAATCACTGAAATCAATTTCAGTAGATTTAAATAATCTATGAAAAGATTTTTGCTCTTTGTTACCTTCAGTGGCTGCCAAGAATTTTTAATCACTCAGTAATTTTAATCAACAATTAATAATGAAAATCTAAGTAACAAAAATGTTTGCTCTAAGTCATTTGAAATAAGAGAACTGTGTTCAGATGGTATGTGGAGAACCCATTTTTCATTTGCACGATTCAAAAACTCAAAGTCTTTGGTCAAATTCCTACAACCAGTCCTTACCATCTAGTCTCAGTCTCAAAGTACCTATCTCCCGAAGGCATCCGTTGCCATAGAAGTATGAATGCATTGCTAAGTGGACCTTCCAGATTATTTAGGCCAGCTTTCATTTGAGATGATAGGTTTCTAAAACGCCAGTAATAGTGAAATATTTTTTAAAAGGTCGGGGAGAGGAATCTATTTTTCTTTTTTTTGAGACAGAGTCTCACTCTGTCACCAGGTGCCAGGCTGGAGTGCAGTGGCCGGATCTTGGCTCACTGCAACCTCCGCCTCCTGGGTTTAAGCAATTCTGCTTCAGCCTCCCAAGTAGCTGGAACCACAGGCACGCGCCACCACGCCCAGCTAATTTTTTATATTTTTTAGTAGAGACGGGTTTCACCATGTTGGCCTGGATGGTCTCGATCTCTTGACCTCGTGAGCTGCCTCCCTCGGCTTCCCAAAGTGTTGGGATTACAGGCATGAGCCTCTGTGTCCCACCAAAAGGAACCACATTTTATTGAAATTCCCCAAACGTTACAGGTGATGTCAGTCCCAGTTCAAACCGTAGCTAGTTGAGGCCTCTGTTCATAGACTTTATTCCTAAGTAGATTTTTGTTTTTAAAAGTGAATGTCGGCCGGGCGCGGTGGCTCAAGCCTGTAATCCCAGCACTTTGGGAGGCCGAGGCGGGTGGTTCACGAGGTCAAGAGATCGAGACCATCCTGGTCAATATGGCAAAACCCCGTCTCTACTAAAAATACAAAAAAAAAAAAAAAATTAGCTGGGCATGGTGGCACATGCCTGTAATCCCAGCTACTCAGGAGGCTGAGGCAGGAGAATTGCCTGAGCCCAGGAGCCGGAGGTTGCAGTGAGCCGAGATCGCGCCATTGCACTCCAGCCTGGGTAACAAGTGCGAAACTCCGTCTCAAAAAAAAAAAAAGTGAATGTCAAGCCTTGTTCAGTAATTTTAAGCTGGAAGAGACCTTGGGAATTATCTAGTCCATACCTGTCATTTTATTTATTTATTTATTTATTTTGACACTGAGTTTTGCTCTGTTGCCCAGGCTGGAGTGCAGTGGTGCAATCTTGGCTCACTACAACCTCCGACTCCCAGGTTTAAGTGATTCTCCTGACTCAGCCTTCTGAGTAGCTGGGATTCGCGGCACATGCCACCACGCCTGGCTAATTTTTGTGTTCCTGGTAGAGACGGGGTTTCACTGTGTTGGCCAGGCTGGTCTCGACTCCCGACCTCTGGCAATCCACCCACCTTGGTCTCCCAAAGTTCTCGGCTTACAGGCATGAGCCTCTGTACCTGGCCCATACCCATCATTTTAAAGAGGGGGAAACTCAGCCTCAGAAAATACAGACCAGTATGTATTTTGAAGCTGAGAGAGATGTACATTCCAGGAAGGAAAAATGGCTGGACCAAAGGCACCGAGTCAACAAAAGACATACGCAGGGACAATATTTTGACAATGAATTTGGATGTGACTTTAGGTGCTCGGGACATTGACTATAAACTTGAAAGATAAATTATTTGGTCCAAATTATTGAAAGTTTTGAATGTTAAGGAGAAGGGTTGTTATTGTTTAGTTTTTAACTTTATAAACACATAGAAGTAGGGAAAGTTGAATAATGAACCCTGTGTGGTTACCACCCATTTTCTACAATGACCAACTCATGATCAATTTCATTCCATCTGTGCCTCTGCTTCCTCCCTCCCTCTCTTCTGTCTCCCAGGTTATTTAGAAGCAAATCTTTGTCATAATATTACTATCTATAAATATTTCGACATATTTCAAGCCCAAAACTAAAGACTCTGAGGGTATTTAAGTATTCTGTAGATATGAAGGCTTTGAATATTTTCAACCCAGGGAGCAACATGTTCAGAACTGCAGAAGGCTCTTCTGGCAGTTCCATATGCAATGGATTGAAGCAGGACGTGGCAGGGCTGTGGAAGGACTGGATATGCCACATTGTCCTTGTCGCGTAAGTGTTGTTTCCTATTTTCCAACTTCAATGTATGCTATATTTCTCATGCTGGTATTTAAGGGTAGAAATAATTTATAGATTGTTGGCCAATGGAGTTATTTCCCTTTTAGGGGTTTTGTCATTTTGACATTTCAGTTTCACGCTTTGTAGTTCTTTTATTCATTGAGGTGTATGGCAATAATGTAAGTGTGAATTTTTCTATGTCTTCTTATGTATTAAATATTGATCTTTTATTATATTGCTGATGAGGACATTCTGGGTACTAGCTTGATGTTTATGGAAGAGAAAAAACTTCCTTAGCTCTAAAAAATTGCCTTTTAAGTTCCTCATCTCTCTAAGTAGCAAAATATAACACATAAATTATTCAGGCAATACAAAATGAAAATAAATACATTTCAAGTGGCTAAGAGATTATTTCTCGGTGCACCGAGTCCTCTTTTATATGGACACTGTGAAACCATGAAAGATTGAAATATTTTCTGAATGAGAAAACTCTCAACATGAGGCTGCACACACAGCACTGTGAACAGAAACTAAAATAAACCCCGTCTGGCCTCAAGGTTCACGTTGCATATTTAGAGTTGGAAATACTCATTTCAGAGGACATTTTTCTTTAACCCAGTCATCCCAGAGTGGAACAACAACACTGGAGGATAGATAAGAATGTCTGTCTGGCCAGCTGAACACGCCGTCCTTCACACTGCTGAGAGATTACAGAGTATGGTAGAGGTTTTTAGATCTTGAAACTGTATAACGCACTCTTCTGCTTTTAATTTATGCTTCGAGGATTTCTACAAAATAGACAGACCAAATAACTCACTTTCCATTGAAAGTACCCACATTTTCCATCTGGTACATTGTTACGAATAGCATATCTGCATTACATAATCGTAAATTATTCAAACCAGTGCATGTCTGCCATCAATTTATAATCAGAAATGTCACATGACGTGTTGAAAAGAAATCAGAATTACACATGGTTGCTACATTTGCCTTCTTATATTTCTTAGAATAAGACTTTTTCCTTCTTTTTAGCTGCCTCTGTGAATTGTGTGGACTCATTAGAGAAAAAAAACAAATAGAAAGTTAGCAATTTTACAAAATTATAATTTTTTTTAAATAACCATAACGATGGTATACTTTCAAAGCTCTCTTTTTTTTTTTATCTTTTTGGATGCATTTTTAAATCATAACACAAATTGATAGATGACAGAGAATAAGAAATTTGTATAACCAAACCTCTCTTAATGCTTGAAATTTTAGGCAAATCGGCAGAAAGCAATATGAGCATGATTATGCTGCTATCATGGGTCAGACCAATACCTCATGCTAACTAAAAGTCTGTCTATGACTGTGGCAGTCAGTCATACATTATTTTCTGAAAAAGAATTCTAGTTTCTCTACAGGATTTCAGCCTTAAAAAGTCAGAGACCTGGCTGGGCGCTGTGGCTCACACCTCTAATCCCAGTGCTTTGGAGGCTGAGTCAGGTAGACCACAAAGTCAAGACATCAAGACTATCCTGGCCAACATGGTGAAACCACGTCTCTACTAAAAATTCAAAATTTATCTGGGCATGGTGGTGCATGCCTGTAGTCCCAGCTACTCAGGAGACTGAGGCAGGAGAATTGCTTGAACCTGGGAGGCGGAAGTTGCAGTGAGCCGAGATTGCGCCATTGCACTCCAGCCTGGTGATAGAGTGCTACACCATCCCCCCCCCCACTCAAAAAAAAAGAGAACTGCCCAAAATTTTCCCGAACTTCTAATTAACCAAGCAGCAAGGCAGAGAACCTGAGTTCTCATTACTGATCTCCCACTAGTGGGATGTGCCACCTTAGATGTATTATTAATTTCTATTTACGATGTTTCACGTTCTTTATTTCCAAATAAGAAAGGATTCTAATTACAAAAAAATTTTAAAAGAGTCTACACTTATAAGGTAATAATTGTTTTTATTTTTACTTATCTAAATCTAGGGAATCATAATTGCCAACAATCACTCAGCACTAACAACTTATTGAATGTTTATCTGTCTGCATTCTTCCCGTGGCTGGAAATGTAGCAGTGAACCAGACTGAGACCCCGTTCCACTGGGTGTATAGTGGGGAGAGTCAGACGTTCATGAAAATGACTTCTAGTGCTACAGGTATTTCAAAAGACAGAGTAAAGAGTTCTGTCGATCTGAATGATAGGGTGTGCTAATCAAATAGGGGAAGTTGGCGAAGGTCTCCTAGAATAATTGGTGCAAAACTTGAGTCTCAAAGGAAAAGCTGGGTGAGGAGTTGGGGCATAGTATTCTGGGCAGTGGGAGCATCATGGATAGATTCTTGGGTGCTGAGGAGAGGCTGATGCACTTGTGGACATGAAGGAGATCAATATGACTGGAATGGAGCTCACACCCTGGTATTTTTTTATCTCATTGCATATAAGCATCAATGGACCTGCCCCTGCTTCTGCCCATCTCAAACAGTTCAATGGTTTGGCATCTTTGTGATAAAGTTACAGAAGTGCTGTGGGCTTTGAGAAACCAGTTAGGAATCTCTAGTTCACTGGTCAAGAGAACTTGGCATGAGAGGATGCTGACGAGTTAAGACAGAGCTCTGATTGGAAGGGGTGGGGTGATGAGCGGGAGTTGGGAAAGGAGAAGTTAGTGCAGACAACACACTCAAGGTCACTGAAGGTCAGTGCTATGCTTTGGCTGTGTTCTCACGCAAATCTCCCCATGTATCCAGGGAGAAACTTGGTGGGAGCTGACTGGATCATGGGGCCGGTTTCCCCCATGCAGTCCTCATGATAATGAATGAGTTCTCGTGAGATCTGATGATTTTGTAAGTGTGTGACAGTTCTCCCTTCACATGGTCTCACTTTCTCTTGCCTGCTGTGATGTAAGACATGCCTGCTTTTCCTTCTGCCATGATCGTCAGTCTCCTGAGGTCTCCCAGCCACATGGAACTCTTGAGTCAATTAAACCTCTTTTCTTTATAAATTACCCAGTCTTGGGCAGTTCTTTAAGAAGTGTGAGAACAGATTAATACAGTCAGAGAGGCCTTTATGAGCATAAGTTCTTGACTATTCTAAGGGCAATGGAGAGTTATGGAAGGTTTTGAAGCAGGAGAGAAGTTTGTCTGAGAAGGGGAGGAAGAGATCCTGAGGTGCCTTTAAGAAATGCACTTGTAGCGGGGCGCGGTGGCTCAAGCCTGTAATCCCAGCACTTTGGGAGGCCAAGGTGGGTGGATCACCAGGTCAAGAGATCCAGACCATCCTGGTCAACATGGTGAAACCCCGTCTCTACTAAAAATACAAAAAATTAGCTGGGCATAGTGGCGCGTGCCTGTAATCCCAGCTACTCAGGAGGCTGAGGCAGGAGAATTGCCTGAACCCAGGAGGCGGAGATTGCGGTGAGCCAAGATCGTGCCATTGCACTCCAGCCTGGGTAACAAGAGTGAAACTCTGCCTCAAAAAAAAAAAAAAAAAAAAAAAAAAAAAAAAAAAACAGAAATCCACTTGTAGCTGCTAAGGTCTGGAGCTCAGAGAAGTGTCTGACCCCAAGCCCAGTTCTCCAGAGTCATATTGATTCTAGGAAACCCTGATATTCTTTCAACACATTTCTTTTTGTCCATCACAGCCCTGGTTGGTTTCCGTTGCTTGCAATGAAAGAACACTGAAAAATGCAATAATGCAGAAGTAACAATGAAAATGACACTGATTGACACAAGATTTAATTTGTTACATGAGTAAATAAACAAAACAAAATGAATAGAATTTACCATACTGCATCCCTGCTGGGAGTGCGCTGAGCTCTCTGGCCTGGAAGGCCTTTGTGACCTGTTGAAAGAATATACATGTATTTAATTCAGGAGGAAAATAAATATAAAGTGTTATTTTTAAATCAATCATATTCATTGTAATTAAGAATAAAGGTTGTAAAAATGATGGATTGTAGTTGGATGTGGTGGCTCACGCCTGTAATCCCAGCACTTTGGGAGGCTAACGCAAGTGGATCACCTGAGGTCAGGAATTCGAGACCAGCCTGGCCAATATGGTGAAACCCCATCTCTACTAAAAATGCAAAAATTAGCTGGGTGTGATGATGGGTGCCTGTAATCCCAGCTACTTGGGAGGCTGAGGCAGGAGAATTGCTTGAACTTGGGAGGCGGAGGTTGCCTGAGCCAAGATAGCGCCACTGCACTCCAACCTGGGCAACATAGTGAGACTCTGTCTCAAAAAATAATAATAGAAAAAATTATGGCTTATATAGAAAAAGATTACAGTGAAGCATTATGTGTGAACTTTATTGGAGAAATATTCATTATGACATATGGAGTCACATATATGAGACATCAAGTTAAAAAGCTACCTAATATTTTATCATATTTGTATAGTCAGTGAAAGGTTTTTTTCTGTATACACTAGAAACCTAATTTTTAAATCTAATATTTAAAACAGATAGCAGTTGATAGATATGGATTGGGCACAAATTAGCTGGACTATCTTCCTAGGTAAATGATGTCATTTTCTTTGACTCCTTTTCTGTTTTAGTTGAGTTTTTTCCAGCTACTTTGATAAAGAATTAAATATATTTTTTCTCAACTTGTATTACTTCAGCAGATTAATTTTCCATTTTGTCCACATTGAGATTAAAATGGTAGCATCCCCATACACAATCTTACTGCCCACATTCACTTGGAAAAATATCATGAAAAGGTTTTACTAAAATTAATGAAGTAAAGTCATTTAATTTTGACAGCAAGTTTCAGAGGTCATTTCATCAGTGTGTAAATAGCCTAAAGACTTCACTGGACTTTTATAAGAATGAAAAAGAGAAAAGCGAACCTACAGAGATGCATAAAAATCATGAACTCTGGGAGTTATCTAATTTATACATGGTTTCTTTTCACAAATTCAGGCAGAAGCGTAACCTATTTCTCACTACTAGTTTTTGGAACTTCTTCCTGTTCCTATGTTTGGTTATGTGTGGATTCGGTCTAGACATACCAACCATTAAGCAACCAATTTCACAGTTAAGTGACTTGTCTGTGTTTAGATTTCCTGTTGGCCTCTTCAACCCTATTGTCTTCATCCCTTGTGATCACCAAATTATATACACCATGGGTATCCTATTTCAGAGATGTGACCCAGTGGTGCTCTTCTTAGCGCTCATCTTAGTAGCATTTCGTCTTCATTCCTAGTAGAATTCCCACCCTTTGCTGTTCCACATGATTTTTCTTTTGCCCTAGAGCAATTGTCTCCGTGTACAACTGAGCCTTGATAAGGAATTCTTCAGGAAATTCTTTGATGATGACAGACGTGTTTGTACTCCTGCTCACGTTAATGAGACAAACACAAAATCAGTTGGAAACCCTTAATGCTGTTAATTTTTAATTAATGTAACTTTTCTCCTGATGCCTCCTTCAAGGAAGCATAATTAATTCTTCTACCACATTTCTTTCAGTTTTCACTAATCTCCTCCCGAAAAGAAGTGCCGCTTTTTCTAATATTTCAAATACAAACTACTGAAATCACTGTTGTAAGAGATTTTTAAATCAAATATGTATATTCAAGTGTGAAGAAAATTAACTCACTATCCAAAGCTCACAAACAAGAGATAACATGATGTAGTTATCTACCAAGCAGCACTTTTCTTATTTGGGAAAGTAACATTCTATTCCTCAGACACACCCATCCATCTTCCCCCTCCAGGTGTCTGACAAGAGCTTCCCTAAAGGCAGTGAGGCTGGGAGGAGCTACTAACTTTTTCTGAACCAGGCAACTAATGTAATCAGCTCATACCAGTGGTGTACGATTTTTTTTAACTTACATTTCATCTAATTGAGAAGCAAATTAAAAAGCCAGATGTTTCTGTGATTCAAAAAGTTAGCCCATCCCTAAACAATACTGGTCAAGTCTCTTTCAGTTGCAAGCATCTAAAATCTAACTCTAACTGGCCTGAACAAACGAGCGAACATGTTGGCTCCTCTAATTGAAAAGTTCACAGGCATCAGACACAGCTGGATGCAGATGTTTACTATGTGTCATCAGAACCTGGACTCTTTCCAATACTCCGGGCCCTGCCTTCTCCACACTGGCTTGTTTGCAGGCAGGATTCCTCCCACCCACAGGTATACAGTGATAAGATGTCTACCAGCAGCTCCAGGCTTTTATTCTACCAATTTAGCAGAGGAAAGAACGCCTCTTTCTCCATTGGTGTGATCTTTCAGAGACCCAGTAAATAGCTGTCTTTGCTGCCTAGATTCTGAACCATTGAGAAATAAGAAAAATAATAAGGAGCCCAAATACCACCCTTATGACTGATAAAAATGGCATTAGATGTCAGCTGGCTTCAGATGGATCTCCTAATATGAACCATACCACCAAGCAGACTTTCTACTCAGTCCTGGACTGGGCCTCCCAAAGGGGCCTCTGTGAGCAAGCTGGTCTAGTGAACGTGCCCTATTTATGCTTTTCAAATTTACCAATTAGATAAATCATTCTTCCTTGAAAACTGGAGGGCAGAGTTGAGAAAGGTGAGAGCTGTTGCTTCCTAGACCCAAAGGAAACACGTTAAATCTAAAACCCCCAGGTCTCTGTATGCCTGAGACTCCGTTGGCTGGTGATTTAAAAGAAGACAAATATTATTTTGTCTATCAATGCTCAAAGGTCTTCAAATGCTCCTCTTCCCTGTCATCAAATCCTGGTATGAGTTGTCCCTATTTAGGAAAAGGTGCTTCTGCTTGCAGAATTAGTTCTGGATTTCCCACCAGCCTAGCAAGGTCGGAACTTAGACCTGGTGTACATTGACTTAAAAGGAGTAAAGAAGTAGGTAATTCTTTGACACTTTCACCAGTGGACTGAGAGTCAAACTTCTCTTATGAGATGTAGAGCTGTGAAGTAGAGAGGTAGGGAGGAGGAGAGAGGGGATAGAGGCTGGGACAGATGGTGGCAGCTCTTGCTTATGACTGGGTTGTGTGCAAAGTACATTCGAGGTGCTACTGAAAGCTCCTCTAGAGGAGCAGGATATTTTTAGACCTTTCTGGGCTTTGCTGTATATTTTCAGGGCGAAGTGTTTCTCTTCCCCACCTCCTTGGCTCCATCTGCACAAAGTAAGAGAGCCCCACTCCGACTCTCTCACTTCTCCACACTGCCTCGAGACTATTGTGACGACTCTCACTGTCCTGTTTATGTCAACTGTCATAAGAAACCTATCATCCCTCAATCCCAGATTCTTCCATCATCCCCTTTCCGGATTCCTGTAGAGCCCCCAGCGAGACTCCCAGCCTCTTTGTGAGGAAACACTTTCCCTTTGTGAAAGGCATAGCATTTTATTCAGACTGACATCTCAAAAATATAAGCCAGATGCTGTCTCTTCTCAGATGCCTCCAAAGCCTCCCTAGTCCATTCAGGAAAAACTACCAACTCGGTACCATGACCTCAGGGCAGATGCCATCTGCTCTCCTCCACCCCTTGGACCACTCCGTTCTTCCTCCTGCTCCTCTTCCTGTCACAGTGGCCTCTGCACCGTGCTTCAAATGTGGCAGCTTTGCTCTTTCCTCGGGCTCTTTGCACGGCTGCCTGTTTTCTATGGCTAGAAAGCTCTTCCCCAGATGTCCTCCTTGGCTTGCTCCTTTACTTCCTTCATCTTCACTCAAATGTTACCTTCTCAGTGAACTCACTCAGAGTCACCATAAATAAAATTGCAACCTTCTCCTATGGTAGATAGAAACATGTAGCCTGGAAAAAAAAAACAAACCCACATTCTAATCCCCCAAATCTGTGAATATGTTACGTGACATGACAAAAGCAACGTGACAGATGTGATTAGGCTGAGCGTTCTGCGACTGGTGAGCATTCTGTATTATCCAGGTGAGCCCAATGTCATCACTAAGATTCTTACAGAGGGAGGCTGGAGAATGAGGGTCAGAGGAGAGATGATGTCAGAAGCAGATGTGGGCCTGATGTGATCACCGGACGGAGGTCATGAGCCAAGGAACATGGGCAGCCTCTGGAAGCTGGAAAAGGCAAGGAAATGGATTCTCCCCTAGAGCTTCCAGAAGGAACGCAGTCCTGCTATTTTGTACTTCTGACCTAAAGAACTGTAAGAAGAGAAATCTGTGTTATTTTAAGCCAAGTTTAGGATAGTTGGTCGTAGTACCTATAAACACTCACACAGAACTAATATAAACAAAGAAAGAAATCAATACAGCTCCCTACCTCCGTCCTCCCCATCCTCCTCACTGTTTAGTTTTCTCCATAGTATTTATCACTCTTTCACATGCTAAATATTGTCTCAGGTATTATGTTTGTTTTCCGTCTCTATCCACTAGAATGTCAGCTCCATGAAGGCAAGGAATTTTGTGTTTGTTTCTAATCCCCAATGTCTGTAACAGAGGCTGCCATATACTAGACCTTCAATAATTATTTGCCAATGGAAGCACGTATTTGTCTTTAAAAGTTTCACTACATTCTTAGTTTTTTTCTAAACAGTTTTATATTTTCGTTTTTAATTAATTGATTAATTTCTTGAGATGGAGTCTCACTCTGTCACCCAGGCTGGAGTATTGTGGCACAATCTCTGCTCCCTGCAACCTCCGCCTCTTGGGTTCAAGCAATTAATTCTCATGCCTCAGCCTCCTGAGTAGCTAGAATTACAGGTGTGTGCCACCACACCTGGCTAATTTTTGTATTTTTAGTAGTGATAGGGTTTTGCCATTTTGGCCAGGCTGGTCTTGAATTCCTAACCTCAAGTGATCCACCTGCCTCAGCCTCCTAACGTGTTGGGATTACAGGCATGAGCCACCACAACCAGCCTTTTCCTGAACAGTTTTTTAAAAAAACTCTTTTGGTAAAAATGACCTTTTCTTTCTTATGATAAGGAATTCCTTTATACAAAGTTGATGTAGATGATGATAGCAGTTTCATTTACAAAGCTCACTCCCACATTTTAAATGTTTTAAAGTAGAAAAAACAGTTTACGTTTAAGATTTTTAAAGAGACTTGTGTTTCAAAAAGCATTAGTAAATTCAGAAATTATGGCTTTACCTAATACAAAAAAAAAGCAATCTTTAAATTCCTGGCCAAATATTAATTTCCTGAAGTCACACAACTCCAAATATAAAGATCTCACGTCTTCTGGTGAGAATTCCAAACTATGTTTCTCCTAGATTAGAGGAAGTAAATCATCTTAGAATAACTCCCTCCCTTCCTCCCTCTCTCTCTCTCTGTTGCCACATAGTCTTTTCTCCATTGCAAATAGAGGAAATGACAAAATCTGCTATGTTCTAATTTTTGTGAAGTCTGCCATGATGTATTTTATTATTATGACCCTGAGTTCCCACGCTGGGTTTATGGTATTCTACTTTCTGCCTATGCAATTGAGGAGTACTACGTTTCCTTTCTCCTTTGAAAAGTGATATAGTTTGACTGTGTCCCCTCTCAAATCTCATCTTGAATTGTAGTTCCCACAATCCCCACGTGTTGTGGGAGGGATCTGGTGGGAGGTAACTGAATCATGGGGGCAGGTTTTTCCCATACTGTTCTCATGGTATTGAATAAGCCTCACAAGACCTGACCGTTTTATAAATGAGAGCTCCCCTGAAGAAGCTCTCTTGTCTGATGCCATGTAAGATGTGCCTTTACTCTTCCTTCACCTTCCACCATGATTGTGAGGCCTCTCCAGACATGTGGAACTGAGCCAATTAAACTTCTTTCCTTCATGAACTACTCAGTTTTGGGTATATTTTTATTAGCAGCATGAGAATGGACTAATACATAAAGGATGTAAGTAGCACCATGTGCTATGTGGTCATTCTGCTCCAAGGCTCTTGGGTTTGTCATGAACCCTCCATGTTCCACAGTGCTAAAGAATCAGTTGTCTGCACAAGTATTTAAGTTAACTTAAGAATATTTATCAAGCACCTATTTTGTGCAAGGTGGTAGGGATACAAAGACCACAGTCTCTAATTATCTCAAGCTTTTAGTCTAGGAATATCTTCCTTCGTACTTTCAGGGTGCCAAGTGTCAGAGCTTGTTACTATTTGATGAAGTCCAAGAGGCAATGGAGAAAATGTAGGAATAAACTACATTTTCTTCTGTGTTTAAGATGTGAAGAAAACATTTTCTTAGTAGAAAATCCTCATTTTTCTGAAAATGACTTCTTAGGTAAAGCATATCATTTTAGCCCTTTTTACACAAAAAAGAAAATACAGAGCTTCTGGTTCAACGTGGCAATTTGAGCACACGTGTTTGAATCCTCCCCTTTCCCAAATAACCATAAAAATGCAGAAGACACTTTTTAGCATTGCTAAAACAGGGACAAGGTGACATCCACATGTTCAAACTGGGTGGAATTCATGGAGGATATCTGCAGACAAAGTGGAATTGGGCAAGAAGACCAGTAGTTTTCTGCACAAGAAAAAGCCAGACAAGAGAAGTAGGTGGAAGCACTTTCTACCCCAGAGAGGCAGCTGGAGGGGCTTTGGGAGGTCTTTGAGGTGCCAATATCTGTGACATTGGTCATGGTTCACATAAAGCACGGGTTGCTACCATGGCTCTTAAATTATTTGAGCTCACACTTCATGTAGTTGGTCATTCCTAGGCAAAAAGCTAGGACTTCCTTTGCTGAATCCTAACGAGGCAGTTATGCCAGGTAGGAAAGGGAAGCGCTGCTCCAGCTGGCTAGATGCCACAGCAGAGGAACCAAGGAATTCCTTCAAAGACAGGGACACTCTCTGATGTGATGGCTTTTGGTTTGGAGTTGGAGTTCCTTCTTACTCCCCAAGTTCATGGGCCGCCAGCCCGAGAAAGCAGTGAAAACGCTGTCCTTTGTCTGTGTTCTTGTTTTTGCTTTTATCAAAGATTTGAACAGGTACCCTTGCAATTTCTGATGAAAGCATTTTAACCGACATAGATAACACTTCTATCTGCTTTTGCAAGGATTGGGTAAATAGAGGTGAATTGCAGGACAGATAAGTGAGAACTCTCAGCTGTCAAAAAGAGGATCATTCTGAGAAAAGGCGTTCTTGTGAGACAGTGATTATAAAAGAGGATTAAAAGGTCTAAAAGCTCATATTCCACAATTGATTAAATAAAGTGTCTCATCTGCCATAAAATGGCAGCCATTAAAGTGATATGATTAGAAACATTTATTGCATGAAAAGATTTTCACAATATGTTGTAAAGTTTAAAAAAAGAGAGCAAGAAAACAAACCGAGTAACAGCAAAATAAATGCCTTGTGTGTGTGGATGGGAGGAAGGCAGGAGTGAGGGTTGGAACTAATACGATAAATATTTAAAAATTATACACCAAAACAGTTAATAAGCAAAAAGTTAACATATACTCTGGAATTTGATTACAATGATCTTATAATCTTTTTGATGAGGTATTTTTATTATTTTATTTTTACATGAAATGAACATAAAGGGATATATTTTTCTTCAGGTAAATATTGCTTCTCAGAAAGCTTACTTCCAAAAAAGACACTAGACTGAAACAATTTTATGGATGCATTCTTAACACTTAACAAAGTGTTAAGATGGGTAATTTTGTTTCTACTTAAAATATTCTTCAATGCAGGAAGAGATGGAAAGTATACCAACACGTTTTATGAAATTACCATATCTCTGGATATCAAAGCCTAACAAAGGGAATTGGAAAAAAAATCAAGCAGGAGCCAATTTCAGTTATGTATATGAGGCAAATTTTTGAAAATGTTAATAGTAATTCGTTTTTGGTATTTTGCTAAATAATAATGCTGTGGCCAAGTATGGTCTCATCTAAAAATGCAAACATATTTTAATACTAGCAAGTTTATTAAAAAAAATTGTTAAGCACATCAGAAAGATAAGCTAAGGTTCTAGAGATGCCTGTACTGATGACACAGAAAGCAAGAGAAAATGGCTTGCATTTCAGTCTGGCACTTTTCTGGGGTGGTACATTCAACAGAGAAAAAGGACCCTGTCACAGCTGAACCCCCGACAAGGATAATCTTTCCATTTACAGGTGGCAGTTTGGGAGGTTGCCACAGCCTACCAAGGAAAAGACCGATGGCTCAGAATGTCGTACTCAATCTCTATCAAAGAGGTTTGGTCCTCTAAAATGACGAAACAAAGCGACAACAACCACAACCCAAGTTTTACCCTACTCTTCCCTTCGGACCTTGAAAGACTTGGGCAGGGGTTTAAATCATCTCTGACAAAATCCCTTATCAAGCAGAAAATGAAGAAAACTTTAACTTATATAATTCAATAATGAATTACCTATTCAAAGAAACAGAAGAAAACTTAAAAAATAGGTAGCTTATTTTATTACTCAAAATTGTGAGAACATTTGATTTAGTTCAAGGTGTGAGGTCAGGGAACACTTCCTAGAGGTGAAGTCATGTAATTTAAGAAGCAGTGAATTGCAGATTTAAGAGGCAGAAATAAAATCAGAGAATTGGAAGACAACTTGGAATTCTCCCAGCATTAAGCGAAAAATAAAGGAATCAGTATAATGAGAAGAGATGACAGACATGAATGAGAGATCTGGGTAGTTCAGTTTATACATGAAGACTTTTAGAAGATGACAGAGACAGATGTGAGTGAGTGAAGATATGGTCTTTACAGCGGAAGGGTGAACAAAATGCCCAGCACATTGACAAACATATTCCACACAGAGTCATAAACATACGATTTCTGAATTTCAGCAACAAAGGAATCTTGAAATGGAAAGTTAAAGGTATCCTGACAGACAGCTGCAGAGACAGACGTTGTATTGCCACAGGGAGAACTCCAGCACCAGAGGTGGGTAGAGGATGGAGAAGTGGCAGTTAGACGTGTAAGAAGCTGAAGTGAGTGTAAATATTTCAGAGAGTCCACTCTATATGAAAGAAACTAGATAGTGCTTTTCCAAAATATGACCGGGATCCAAAGGAATTATGTCTTGTTACCAGTAACAAGGGGTGAAATGAAAAGTAGTTTTTGGTACTGTTAATAATAAGAAACTCATTTTGATCACGAGGCTATAGGAATTCTCTTATACTTCTCTGTATAGACAAAGGCATTACAAAATTTTGTCATTTGGAGAGGTCATTAAAAAAGATCCAACCAAAAAAAAGTAGAAAATATGTATAATAGTGCAGAAGTATACCAGATAATTAATAAATATAAATGTAAATGCTTTATTATTTTTCTGGGCTTTTTGACTTTTGTCAACTTTTCTCATATTTTAAGATTATGTTGGCCAGGTGCGTTGGCTTGTGCCTGTAATCCCAGGACTTTGGGAGGCCAAGGCAAGTGGATCTCTTGAGCTCAGGAATTTGAGACCAGCCTGGGCAACATGGTGAAACCTCATCTCTACAAAGATAAAACAAAAATAAAATCCAAAGCTCATATTTCTTCTGCACACCCCATTGACACATAATATTTTGTATTTGGGAGGGGTACTATTGAGGTTTTCAGGTTCAAGGGCTCAGTTGAATATCCCTCACAAGGGCCGAGTGCTCTTAGAACCTGGAAGTTTCAAACAGGAAAAAAGGAAAGAGAAAATATTTTAAAAACTAAAAAAAAAAAAAGAAATTAAAATAAGTATTTAAAAAAGATTGTTGTTCTTTCTCCTTCTAAATGCAAATTCATATTCATAACTAATTTTTAAATTATAGTTTATATACAGTAAAATCAATCATCATAATTATTTATTTTTTCTTAAATGTAACCCCTAAAATTGCATGTTTCAGGCATCCGAAACCAGGATCCCTCTCTTGTACAAAACCCAGGTACCCTTTCTGAATTTCTTTATCCAACCAAGAAATAAATCAGCATAAGAAAGTACAAATTGAAAAGGGCACGATCAAGAACTAAAAGGATTCTGGGTGATATCAAGATTGAAAAACAGTTTTAATGTCTATGTAATTGCTAATATAGTCATAAAACCTAGTATAGGTGTAAAAAGTGATTTTTGAAAGAGAAAAATAATATAAAAATTGGTTACATATCATAAATATTGTATAATTTTACAAGATGTGGTAATAGAGTTGGGGGAAATACGAAGAGGACTATATCTCCCATAGTCCATAAGCTTTGCATTCAGAGTCTGTTGAGGATGGTATGTGGTTTTGTTGTTTAACCTAACATTGGGGTAATATTCTATATGTGATAACTGGTGTATCATGGGCACTAAAATCAGAACGGACACTGGTTGGAACAACCCTTATAATCATCCTGGAGCATACAGAAGAAACACTATCTTGGTTTTACAAAAATCACTGGTAGAAAATTGCAGTTCTAAATCATTAGATTTTTTTTTTAAAAAAAAGTAAATTCTAAAATCTTCGATTAAAATCCAGTTATTCTTCAGTGAGAATGTTGGATTTGGGAAAAAAAATAACCACTCAGTGGATCAAATGTTTCTATCTGATCCTTGACATCATTAAGCCGAGGCAAACAGAGATACAGGGAGCCATTAGCTCCTACACTAGATGGTTAGAATACCAGTGGTCAAAACATAACAGGTACAAAGCTTTTGGTGTGTGCCTTCAACATTGGCTTCAAAGAGAGCAATTGCAGTAAATGTCTGTGAACTTTGAAGGGCTGATCGTCCTTTCTTTTTTCCACTCCAGGAATGAAAGCAAAGCCCTTTAGAAAAAAATCATATTCATCGTCTATCAGTGCCTTGACTTTGTTCTTTCCATTATAGGTTCGTTGGTTTTAAAAAGTATTTGCTAAAATAGCAAAAGGCCCTATTTCCCCCCCACAAAAGGAAATAAAACCCCCCAATACCAAAACAACAAAATTTTCTGTGAGGTGTTAATTTTTGTATTTGTAATATAGAAAATGTTGAAATTGTAATTGGTAAAGTAGTGAAACAAGGATTCTTTCCTGTACAAGGTGAATGTTTTTAATATTTAGGACTTTTAAGTTCTATATAATATTTTTTGTTACTGGTTATAGAAAACACAACTCTAGAAATACATTCTACCTACCACTTAACCTGAAATCTCAATACTTGATCACTTGTGGGTTATTGGCATAGAGCTGGCATCCCAATTATTAACCTGTCTGAACATGACAGGGGTATTGTTTTCACCCCTCCACCACTTTTTTTTTTAACGTAACTATAAACTGTTGCTACCATGTTTCCATTCATTTGCTGACCATAGACGTGTGTGTGTGTGTCCTACCTGTCTCTGTGTACAAAATTTTCCAGTAACTTAAGATTGTGATACTAAAGCAAATGTTTTCAGCAACAAAAATGAATTTTTCATGGGCTTGTCATTTTTTTATTTTTATTCTTTTGGCTTTTGCTTAGGAATAGTTTAGTTCAGTTGCTTGGATACAGTTGATTGAACACAGTTGCAGCAACGAATCAAAATCTGTTATAAGTTAGGGACACTTTAAATCTGTACTCTTTTGTCTCCACTATGATACATTATTTTCAGCCCAGAGTTTAGCACCTGTACAAATTCCCTCTCAGTCTGAAGCCTTGACAAATGATGAAGAGGATGAACAGAGTATTACTCACTTGAACTGAAAAACTGTTTATTAAAATATAATCCTCTATAAAAAGGTGGCAGAAACAGCTTCGCTCTCTTGTCTTGTTGAAAATAGGTAAGGGTCCCTTGCCATTGGTTTTCCTGTTTAATGGTTGGGTTTTTCAGGTACAGGTCCCTCCCGGCAGGAAGTCAGAAGCTGAGAGTAGTGTGAGGTCAGGGTGTTTATTATCCCACCTGCCTGTCTGTCAAGTCACTCAGGATTGGCTTTGTTCCTCTTCCAAAGGCCACAGCCCCTGCCAGGGAGCCTCTTGCCTGGCCTTCTGTCTGGGTCTAATACTCTCTCCTCCTTGTGTGTTTCCAGACCTGGGCTGGCAGCAGCTCCCATCTATTGCTGCCCTCCAGGTACTGTAGCATGCCTTCTTGCTTCTTCTAAACCCTGCACATTCCTTTGTAAAAAGTGGTTTTAAACTCACCTCAGATTTTCCAGTATAAGTGTGCTTTCTGTTTTGTTTTCAGGTACTTGGCTAAGGCAGACATTTAAATCAATTAGGCATTTTGGGCAGTGTTTATGATAAAGGAGAAAGAATAGGGGGCCACAGAGCCCTGCGTGAAATTCCTGAACAGTTACTTTCCCTTTCAACTCCATTGATGATCCTGATTGGCTCTTCCCCCTAATGGCCCCCAGTTTCCTCATGTCTGAGTAAAGCCTTTCATGTCCCCTCTCCATGCAATCATCTCTGCTTCAGATTAAGTCCAGTATTCTAGACATCATGCTCTCTCTCATCTCCTGAACTTCTCATCAACTTTCTGTCTCCTATGCCTCATTCTCTCAGAACACCAATGGCAATTAATTGTTAAGTAGGAAAGTACTTTGACATACTAACCGATGTTAAGGCACAAAGGTCTACTAATGCCTTAACCATGTGTAACACACCATGGAGTACTGAATTCTGTAGATATAAATGACTTATCCCAGATTACATAGCATAAACAAAAGAGTGACTCTCTAATGGTGAAAACTTCACCCATAAAGGCAGGGAGTTTTGTTAGAAAGACATTATGAAGTGAGAAGTGCCACCTGAAGTCACACAATAGGAGTCTGTTAGCTCTACTTAAATGTAAGGTTTGTGTAGAGACCTCATGCTAAGTTTAATTTTCAAGATTATGCCAAAATGAGACCGTTTTTATTCCTAGTAATAAGAACAAAAGTAGAATACAGACTGGAAAACTTGATACAAGAAATGAGCACCGGCCAGGTTCTGTGGGTCACACCTGTAATCCTGGCACTTTGGGAGGCCGAGGTGGGCAGATCACGAGGTCAGGGGATCAGGACCATTCTGGCCAACATGATGAAACCCCATCTCTACTAAAAATACAAAATTGGCCGGGCATGGTGGCGTGTGCCTGTAATCCCAGCAACTCGGGAGGCTGAGGCAGGAGAATTGCTTGAACCAGGAAGTCAGAGGTTGCAGTGAGCTGAGATCATGCCACTGCAGTCTAGCCTGGCGACAGAGAGAGACTCCATCTCAAAAAAAAGAAAGATGAGCACCTACTGTAATAATTATGTCTAGCTGTGAGAGATCTCCATTTAGATATGGGGTGGGTACAACCTAATGCATTAAAACTTAAGAATGAGAACACGTGGACACAGGGAGGGGAGCATCACACACTGGGGTCTGTCAGGGGGAAATAGGGGAGGGACAGCGGGGGGTGGGGAGTTGGGAAGAGATAACATGGGGAGAAATGCCAGATATAGGTGATGGGGAGGAAGGCAGCAAATCACACTGCCATGTGTGTACCTATGCAACACACGTGTTCTTCACATGTACCCCAAAACCTAAAATGTAATTAAAAAAACAGATAGGTTTGGTATCCCCATCTGAAAGACAAGAAGAACAAAACCAGAGACGTTAAAAAAAAAAAAAAAGAAAAAAAAGAAATCTGAAGAGTAAGGAATCTGACATACTTTGGATAAAGTCAAGAACTTCTGAAAGATATGGACCATTTTCAGAGCATGTTTCTTTTTATTCCTCTGATATAAAAAGTTTGGGGTGTGATTAATGCCTATAGTCTAATTTCTGATGGTTTGCATTATTAGATATTTAATGCCATTAATGTCAGCACTTATATGTTTTACATACTATGTCTTATGAGCTTCTGTTGATAATGCCATCCAGTTTAGCCCAGACATGAATGAACAAATTTCAGTTTGTCATATGCACTTTATTTAGTTTGATTAGGGCATGCATGTATGTTGTTGCGTGGCGGGATTTTATTAAAATACCGTGTATCAATTCATTTGCACGGGGGAGGCTCAGTAATATCCTTCCAGCATCTACATATGGTTTCTAGCACCCCAAACCCTAAGGCTGTCAGTTGATTGAGAAATAGAACTTGGAGAACAGCTAGGTCTCAACATCAGGGGCAGAGACCTGGGGATAGGAGAGTGTGAACCAGAGGAAGGTTTGCAGGAGAGACTCTTTTAGAAAGCTCAACCCTTTGAAAACTCTCCCTAAAACCTTCCCAAAAGGCCTGATAAACTGACCACTGAGGTTTCCATTGAGTATTCTACACTGCTTCTTTTACCATTCACCATTCATCCAGAAGAGGCCTACTAAGTATCAGATGCCATTCTGGGTGCTGTGGATACATGGGTGAGAAAAAAAAAAAAAACCAGATAAAATATTTCTACATTACAGGGAGTGAGGGGCAGGGAGATAGACCATAAGCAACAAATTTAATAAGTAATTAGGCCATATAGTGGGCTAGAAGATGGTAAGTGTTGGCTGAAAAGAAATAGAGTTGGGTGAGGGGGTCAGGAATTTGGGAAGTTATATATAAATGTCACTTTATCAAGTGACATTATTGAGCAGGTGACATTTGAGCCAAGACTTGAAGGAGGTAAGGAAACGAGCCACATAGCTACCTCTTTAACACTGACCATTATTAAATCAGCCTGTTAAAGCAGCTCTGTCCAGTTGAAAACAAACAGCATAGGTCATTTAAAATTTTACAGTAGTCACATTTTAAAAGAAATATGTAACTTTATTTTAACAAAATATTTTATCTAACCTAATACATTCAAAACATTTCAGCATGTAATCAAAGTCCTAGAAAAAAAGTAGATATTTTGCATTTTGTTTTTCATACTTAGTCTTAGACACGTGATGTGTATTATATGCCTACAGCACATCTCAACTTGGACTAGCCACGTATCACATGCTCAGTAGCCACATATGGTCGGTGGCTATCATATTGGGTGGTACAGCCTTAAAGAGAGTTGAAAAAGTGTCACTTTTAAGAACACACTCAAAAGGAGTGAGTGGTCCCTCTGCCCTCCCATCCCTTCAGGCTAAGCAGAGGGTGCTTGTTGACCGTGGAGATGAGGCAAGCTTAATTTTGGAGGGAGAAATTTACTGCAAACAAAGCATTGGGGAATTTTCTTTCTATTTTAGATCAATAAGCATAACTATCCCATATCATCGTCTCTGAATCAGCAGTGTGATATAAAGGATCATGTTTAATTTTTAGATCTTTGTTTATATCTTCCATCAAAGGCTTCCTCTCTTTTAGAAATGGTCTGAGAGACTGGTTTGGTTGAATTATCCATTCAAGATCAAGCCTTTATTTCTGGTATTTCATATGTTTGTTGGAAATGGAGACGATAGCCTTAAGCTGGAGGTTAAGAATATAAAATAGTAGCTTTGAAGGATGCAACTGTTCTCTGGATGTGAGGGTTCTAATATTATGACCATTTATAAGGTATCAAGTTCAGTAAGAATGAGGAGGAAACAAGCCATATATTATTGCCATTTTTATAGTTCTTAGCAATCAACTACGAAGAACAGCTGTTATTAGATTTTCCAAACTAGATTATAAGTCCACAAAACTAGGAACCATGCCTTCATGACTTTCTCTGTTTGTATACTCCATAGAGAGTAGTGCTGAGTTGCTACTTAACAAATATTTATCAATCACTCCAGGTGTTGGCCAACCTTTTCTATAAGGACCAGATAATAAGTATTTCAATCTTTGAGGACTGTACTGTTTCTGTCACAGCTACCCTACTTTGCCGTTGTAGCAAAAAAATCAACTGTAGACAATATATAACTGATGGGCATAGATGCATGCCAATAAAACTTTATTTATATCTATAAGTTTAAACGCCATACAATTTTTACATGTTACAAGGTATTGCTCTTCTTTTTTTTTTTTTTCAATTGTTTAAAAATGTAAAAAAACATAGTGCAGCTGTGTGAAAACAGGCAATGAGCCAGATTCAGTCTAGAAGTTATTGTGTACCAGTGCCTGGTTTCCATTATTCTCATTTTTTGCTCTACCATTTTCCTTATTTTCCTTTCTTTTTTTTCCTGTGCCTCTTGATTACCTAATTATCTCTCCCCTCTTTCTTTATGGCCTTCCTTCATCTCACTGCTGATTCTCCTGTATCTTCCTTCTTCCCTGTTCTTCCTTATCTTTCTTTGCTTCTTTCTATAAACCCCATAGCCTTTTTCTTCTATTTGCCTAAGCACTGTCATTTGGAGGGGTTTCCAGCAACAGTTTCACTTTCAGGAAGAAATAGATGGGATTAAAATAATATTTAAAGCATGGAGTCCTAAAGTTATTAATATTATGCCCTCCCATTTCCCTTCTCCTCCTCCTCTTCATCTTTCTATTCCTCCATTTACAAAGTACAATGGTAAAAGAATAAAGATAACTTACATGTGTATATTGACGGAAGTCTCATTACTAAGATGTGCATGTGTGTGAGTGGGTAATGGTTATGTCAGTTGTGCTATTTGTTTTGTGTTAACCTGTAGTAATTGAGCCCCTCAGCTTTTCATGCTTTCACTTTTTTCTGGAAATTCAGACACCTATTTGAGAAAATTTTTTTGACTCACTATTTAGCTTGGCTGAAAATAACTTTTATTATTTCTAACCATTTAATTCATAGCGTCTATTTATAAATGTGACCTTATTCAAGTCTTTTTTACAACACTCTAACAAACAATTTGCCTCAAATGTATCTGGTTTGAGAAATAATCTTTATAATTCAGTTACCAGGGAATTTCTGAAAGTAAAGACACACAAAACAAAAAGCAAACAAAACAACCTCCACAAAAACAAGAACAAAATCCCTTTGGTTCTTGTCAACACTATTCAGAGCATGTCTCCTTTGAAACAAGATAGTCTCAGCAATTTTTTTCTAAATTAAATACAGTAGATTTTCCTTCTTGTTTTTTTTTTTTTTTTCCTTTTTTAAATAAAATTGCCAACTTAAAAATATTATAAAATTTTACCACTGTCAGGAGTAAAACAGAATTTTGCTCATAAATCCAAAATGGTTTCACCTTCCCTTATTTTTTAGGACACTCTGATTAGGTATTAGAATCAATAACCCCCTTCCTTTAATAGAATTCTTTTTTCTTTTATAAGTAATTTCTGAAATAAAGGTTGGGCAATCGATTTCTTCAGCTATCTTTTCCATTGTCTTAGTCACAGAGATCTGATCTAAAACAGACCATAGTATTTCTCCTTAACTCAGAATATTTGATAGAGTATGATAGTACGATTAGCAAAATCTAGACTGAAGCAAATTGCGTACAAAAGGCATGAAAGTTTCATAATCATTCTGTCTTCAAATGAACACAGAGTATAGATTTAAAACATTGTTCCAGCTCCTGTCCTCTTGAGGAGTATACTGACAATTCACTGAATATTACCAGATCATCACAGTTGTATGGATTGCAGACAAATGCTATGATAACATCTATGATGTGCTATTATAAATTGAAAGATAATAAAATAATTAACTCTAGTTGCATAGTTACTGTTTTTAACATTGCAAACATATTGCACTTAATAGCTTGATAATGTTATAACACCCCACAGATATAAGTGAAAAATACAAATACCAGTATTTTAAACAAAAAAAGCATAGGTATTCAGCAAGTGTTTTGTAATACAATTTGTACAATATTATAAAGCTAATCACAAATAGTAAAGTTTAGTTTACATACTGTTTCTATTTCCTCATTTGTTCATTAATCAAAATTATTATGAAGACTACAAGCATAAAAAGTTCACTGTCTATAAAACATACCGCTTTGCCATTCAGATGTCTTAAAGTCTTTCATATACTTTGTATGTAGTTTTACCAGTGTTAGAACAAGATAAAAAGACAACCTTCTCTTTAAATCCAGAAAAGAGCAAGAAAAATAGTTTTGTGGGCATACTCAAAGAAACAGAGGCAGTAAGGCAGGGCACTCTAAGAGTGACACTACTCTGTGTCAGCCCACCAAAAATATGTGCAAAGAAACAGGCCATTGGGGCTGTATTTTCTAAAGCTCTCTGCATGATATATTTCTCATTCCATATGCTCTTGTTACACTGTTGCATCAACGTGCCTCCATTGAGCCATGGGGTCTGTTTTCTCCCCTTGAACTTGGGTGGAGCTTTCTAACTGCCTTAAGCATTAGAATGTCATGGATGTGACATGGCATGACTTACGAGGCTAGGACATAAAGGGACATATAGTTTCTATCTAGCTCTTTCTTTCTTGCTCAGGGCACTTGCCCCTTTGGAGTCAGCCACCATGTTGTGAGGAAGTCTGGGATACATGAAGAGGCCACATGCACATACTCGGTCTAAAAGCCACAGCTAATTGTGAGGCTGACCGCCAGCAGCAACTATCATTTTTGTGAATGAATGAGTCTTTAGATGATTCCAAATCCCAGCCTTTGAGCCACCCCAGCGGATGTAAAGTAGAGCAAAGATGAGCTATCCTCAACTAACTCCATCTAAATTACAGATTCATGAGCAAAATAAATGTCATTATTCTAAGCCACTAAACCTAGGAGTCATTTATTATGTAGCCATAGAAAACAGGAATGATCTTCAACAAGATGGTTCTTTAACACTGTAAAACTTACCTTGCTCATGTAATAGGAGTTCCGTTGGATCTCAAAAACCACTGCTGAACCACAGCAATTCCTGGCATACTTAACTCATTTCCCTATTTGTTGAGTATAGAGTTCCCTTTTGTGATTGCCTTGGGAATGGAAACAAGAGAGATCACTTCAGAACAGAAAGACACCAGAGGATTCCTTCTCTGTGGTTTGTGAGTCCTCAGAGCTAGGCAAAAAAATTAATTGGCTTGCATTAAAATGCTTCCATTAGTTTTGTTCTTGGAGGAACACCTTTACGGCTAGTGACATGATTGACAGTGTCACTCTTGTATACTTACTATGAAATGAGAATGATCTACCTCTATAATTGCAAAAAAAAAAAAAAACTTTTGAGACGTGGGTAGGTAAGCAGTAGGGATGGTCAGAGCAGTAACTAAATTATGTTCATAGGTATGGTGCAAGCTCTTAAGTAAGCTGGAAGCACATGGTTATGGGAAATGTTGAGTTATTTCCCCCCTTTTAACTCAGAATGATAACTCTGGTTGTTGACCTAAGAATCAAAGGATGAGCTGGAAAAACCTGCCAAGGCATGTCGGCCAACTCCTCAGAGAAATAACACAGTTAACCTAGAGGTCAGTGTCACTATTTAAGCATGGCTTTTAAATATGTTGGCAGCTTTCAAAGATTCCTGTCAACAAAACTCTTAAACTTTATTAACATAAGTTGTTTACAGCATCTATATGGTACAACTAGCTGGTATGGATGAAAAGTTTGTATTTGGGGTTATTTCCAGGTGTTTTAAGGACTCTATGTCAATAACATAGTCCTTCCCTGGATGTGATCCCAAGAAACTCATATGGATTACTGGGCAAACATAATCTTTATAGAACAGCTTATATGCAGCCGTGTAATATACCATTGTAACATCTGAATCAATTGCAGTTCAGCAGGCAAACTTTGAATCAAAGCTTTTATGCAAATATTCTCTAAAAGTGCCATGATAAGGTGGCCAAGACAATGTAAAATCCATTTCCGGCTGGGCGCGGTGGCTCACGCCTGTAATCCCAGCACTTTGGGAGGTTGAGGCGGGTGGATCACAAGGTCAGAGGATCAAGACCATCCTGGCCAACATGGTGAAACTCCATCTCTACTAAAAATACGAAAATTAGCTGGGCATGGTGGCGTGCGCCTATAGTTTCAGCTCCTAGGGAGGCTGAGGCAGGAGAATTGCTTGAATCTGGGAGGTGGAGGTTGTGGTGAGCCGAGATCACGTCACCACACTCCAACCTAGTGACAGAGTTAGACTCTGTCTCAAAAAAAAAAAAAAAATCAATTTTCTAGAAGAAAAAAAGAGTATTTAATAGTATAGACTCTGAAGTCAGACTGCCTGGGTTCAAATTCTGTCTCTGACACCTGTTTCATGATCCTAGGTGAATGTATGTAGTCTTTCTTTGCCTCGGTTCCCTCATTTACAAAATAAAATGATAGAATTGTAAGGCAGAAAGAAATTAATACATGCACAGACCATACAGCAATGCTTTCTTTGCAGTAAGTGCTCAGTAATTCTTACTTATTACTATTATTTTGTGACTGAACTATAGAGTATTGTGAATTACTCAAAAATGTCCCCTCTTTTGCCATTATGGAGTACTTTAGGGTTCTAGGGAGTTAGTTATTCAGCTTCTTTGGGCAGGAAAAGATGTGCTCCGAGCATATTCTATAACATCAACAACTTTCTCTGGAAGTGGCTCACTCTCTCTAAGAATCTCCTGTAATATCTCTGAACATCAACATTAGATTCTATTCTTTTAATTTCACCCTAGGCAAGTAGAGAGCACATCATAACCAATGAGTGTGTGGCTTCAGTGCTGCATAATGAGATAATTTATGATGAAACCTTGCAAAAAAGAGTTTCAAACAAGGCTTGCATTGTAGTTGTGAAAACTGAGAAAGCAGGTGGAGGCTCCTAACTTCAAAAGAAATTCAGGCTGTAGATGATATTCTTGAAGCACTTAACATCTCAGAGCTAGCCATCATTATTTTTCTCAATGTATAGCTCCCCTCCCATAAGCTTAAGAATAAATGGTAAGAAATTGTGGTTTCTTCTCCCTGAATACCCATCAATGATCGACTGGATAAAGAAAATGTGGAATATATGCACCATAGAATACTGTGCAGCCAAAAAAACTAATGAGATCATGTCCTTTGCAGGAACATAGATGGAGCTGGAAGCCATTATAATGAGCAAACTAACACGTGAACAGAAAACCAAATACCACATGTTCTTACTTATAAGTGAGAGCTACATGGTGAGAACACACGGACACATAGAGGGAAACAACACACTCTGGGGCCTAATGGAGGGTGGAGAGTGGGAGGAGGGAAAGGATCAGGAAAAATAACTAATGAGTGCTAGACTTAATACCTAGGTAACAAAATTATCTGTACAACAAACCCTCATGAAACGGGTTTGCCTATATAACAAACTTGTACAAATACGCTTGAACTTAAAAACTAAAACAAAACAAAAAATTTTACATTTTAATTGTTTGCTGCTAATTTATAGAAATACAATTGATTTTTTAAAATAAAAACCCCATGTGGCACATATAAACCGTGGAATACTATGCAGCCACAAAAAGGATGAGTTTATGTCCTTTGCAGGGACATGGATAAAGCTGAACACCATCATTCTCAGCAAACTGACTCAAGAACAGAAAACCAAACACCACATGTTCTCACTATAAGTGGATGTTGAACAATAAGAACTCATGGACACAGGGAGGGGAACATCACACACTAGGGCCTGTTGGGGTAAGGGGACTAGGAAAGAGATAGCAGGGGGTGGGGGATAGGGGAGGGCTAACATTAGGAGAAATACCTAAAGTAGATAGCAGGGTGATGGATGTAGCAAACCACCATGGCCTGTGTACACCTATGTAACAAACCTGCATGTTCGGCACATGTACCCCAGAACTTAAAGTATATATATATATATATTTTTTTTTTTAAAACCCTACACTCAGAAAAAAAAAAAACATGTGGTTTATTCTCAACATAAGAAACTCATCCTGACTGAGAAGTGAATGACCATATAACATCCCGGAAAGTAACATTATGCTGAGATCAGCTCCATTGAATGTTTTTTTCCAGTAATATCTGAAGTAACCTGACTATGGCAGAGTCTTGAGGCAGAAAAACAGTAGGAAGTGCAGAGTCCCAAGATAGTTTAGTTTTGCTTAACTTCAGGTAATATCCGGTGTTGCACATCACATGTATCTCCGTTGGCTAAATGTTGATAGCAGAGATAGAGAAACCTAAGAAGGTGCCAGTGGAAGTGCTCATTCCAAAACTTCCCTCATCATTTGGATGCCCACTATATTCTACTTTTATGAGACTGTCAACATTTTTTTCCTTCCTTGAAAAGACATTAGTATTTTACCATTATCAGCAGTTATGAGAAACTTTGTGAAGACACGATTTTTCCTCTTTCTATTTCTGAGTTTTTCTGTGAATTCAGCGTTTTTAGGGATGCCATAGTGAACATTTTGTTGAAGTATGAGCACCTTTTGTCAGTCACTTTTCAATTTTGCTGTCAGATCCAGTCTCTGTCCTTCTCCATAATGGGAAAGCAACACATTCCCTTTCCCCTTACACTCTGACTTCTGGATCACTCTGACCAACAGAAGGCACAAGACACTGGAGGGCAGGAGGAGGGAAGAAGATAAACTATTTCTCCTTTGTCTCTGCTTTGGTCAATGTCTCTAACAGGTGTGTCTTCTCTGTGGCTCCAGCTCCTATCGGGCAGGTGGAAATGGTTCCACTTTGTACTGAGCTTGGGCTTTAGAACTTCTGTAACATCTACTTAACACATTTTTTTGTATTACGGTCCTTCTGTTGAGAACATAGACTTCTTTCTGTTTTCTGACTGGACTCTGACTGATACACACTTGTAGAATCCTTATGAATATCTCTGAAAGAAAACATTTTAGAAAATTCTAGGATTGTAGGGGTAATAGAAAGTCTAAATAACATAACTTAAACTATTTCTGGATCATCGATGATGCTTTGAGCACCTACAATCGTGTCATTAATGATCAGATATTATTAGGCATAGGCAAGCTAATCTTCATGAAAACTTTATCCTAGGTAAGGATAGTGAGAAGTTTATTAATTCTAAATACTACCTATGGGGATTTCTTAAGGGCTTTCTTCAGGGTCTTTTTATAGTCTCTACAGAGTTTTAAGGAGAGCATCAGTCACAGTATGATTAGCCCTTAGTATGCAAAGTTTATTCAGTGGTACCTTAGTTGACTAGAAGCTCAAATATCTCCTGCATATATATATTTTAAAACAAAAAGCTTATTTCTGACTTGGAGCAAATTGCCAAATCACTGAATGTAGTCAGAATAACACAGACTTTTTTTGTTGTTGTTGCAGACTTAGGTTTACAGAATAATTAAGCAAAAAGTATAGAGACCTTACATATATCCCCTCACTCTACCCCACTCCCCATCCCTCAGTTTCCCCTATTATCAACATCTTGCATTAGTGTGGTACACTTACTAGAATGGATGAGCCAACATTGATATATTATTAAACATAATGTATCATAACTAAAGTCCATAGTTTACATTGGGGTTCACTCTATGTGTTGTACATTCTATGAGTTCTGACAAATATATGATGATATGTATTCACTACTACAGTATTATCGAAAAAAGTTCCACAGCCCCCCCAAGTCCCATGTTCTACCTCCTCATCCCACTGAACCCCGACAATAACAGCTCTGCTGTCTGCAAACTTTTTCCTTTTCCAGAATGTCATAAAGTTAGAATCACACTGTATGTGGTCTTTTTTAGATTGGCTTCTTCCACTTAGAAATATGCATTTAAGATTCTTCCATGTATTTTCAAGTTTTGATAATTTATTTCTTTTTATATGATATGGAATACCATTGTATGGATGTATCACATTTGTTTACCCATTAACGTGTTGCAAGAATCTTGTTTGTTTCCAGGTTTTGGCAATTATGAATAAAGCTGCTATGAGCATTTATGTGCAGGTTTTTGTGTGGATGCTCTCTTTTGCTCATTTGAGTATATACCAAAGATCACATTGTAAGAGTATGCTTAGTTTTGCAAGAAATTGCTAAACTGTCTTCAAAAGTGACTATACTTTTTTGCATCTCCACCAGCAATGGATGAGATTCCTGTTGTCCACAACTTGGCCAGCTTTTGGTGTTGTCCATGTTTTGGATTTCAGCCATTCTCAAAGGTGTACAGTGGTGCCACATTGTTGTTTTAATCTGTGGTTCCCTAATGACATATAACATTAAGAATCTTGGCATATACTTATTTGCCATCTGTGTATCTTCTCTTGTGAGGTGTCTGGTCATATCTTTTATCCACTTTTTAATGGGACTGTTTGCTTTCTCACTGTTGAGTTTTAAGAGTTCTTTATATGTTTTATATATCAAACCATTATCAGATATGTGTTTTCCAAATATTTTCTCCCAGCCTGTGGCTCGTCTTTTCATTCTCTTAACAGACAGGTTTTTAGTGAAATTTTTCCCAATGTCTCGGGAAATTTATTACTGTCTTGTTGAAGCTAGGATTTTTCTATGATTTGAATACCTTGGAAATTAATTCCTAGTGTTTTGAGATAGTAACTCTAAAATATTTTTAGGACAAATGAAAATGTATTTTATAACCCACAACATAACTTCTAGCATCAGCTGTGTGATCATTATAGTCTTGAAGAATTATGATTAGTGGTCATAGCAATGTTAAGAAAGGACTTAGAGAAAATAACACAGAATGGTCTTAATCATACTTTTGGAACATTTTTATAGTTCACTTCCCATTTTCTCAGCAAGCCGTAAAGCAATCCGGCTCCCAGCCCTCGAATCTCACCCTTTACTTCTCTGTTGGAAGTGTCTTGAGAAACCAATCAGTGACCTGCAATGTTAAATCCAATCCCTTTTTCTTACAAATCTGCTATAATTTTGGCCTTTGCAGCACTACTTTATCCTAGAGACTGGTAATTAGGAATTTTATTATCTTTTTTTCAACTTTGTAATGGCCTCCTAAGTTGTTTCGTTGCCTCTTTCTTTTCCAATATATCCTCTACATTGTCACAGCACAGAAGGCAACATGGTACAATGAGAAGATCACAGCCCTTGAAGCCAATAAGACCTAGGTTTGCATCTCAGCTCTACCACATAAATGAATTAATGCTGACTCTCAAGTTCAACAGGACATCTCTTAACTGTGGTCATTTATAACTGGAGTTGTTTTCAAAATCAAACATAGTAATATCTATAAAGTGGCCTGAACCTAGCGTAAAGTCATTTCAGTTTCTGAAGAACCAAACCAGTTATGAACACATCTCTCTTCCATAAGTTATATGATAAATTCCAGACTTCTCAGCCTGGTACTCCTGGCCCTGCACAGGTGACTGCCTCTTTTTAGTCTTAGCTTCTATGCCATCATCCATGCTGTGAAAACACAGATGGGCTTGTTTTCTTCCACATGTGGTCTCTCAGCTATGCCTACGTGTGTTTTTGTATATAGTTCTCCAACTTTAATATCTTCTGTCCTCCTGTCTGAATGGCAGGCTTCCAATTTATTCTTCAGAGCCCTATTCTAATATACCTCCCAGTCCTTTGCTCTCATTCTAATAGATTTGGAACAACCTATGCTATTAAAGTGATTTCCTATCCTTGAGGATTCAGCCCTTCACATCCTGGAATTTACTAACACAGTGAATCTGTGGCTTCACTTCCCAAAAAGTAGATAATCTATAGGACCAGCTCACTTTTCTTAGAGTCTATTAATCCTGCTGTCAAAGGCATGATATTTTCATATTAAGAACATAAACTTAAGTTAAAACTTATCATTATGATGAGGCTGGGTGCAGTGACTCACTCCTGTAATCCCAGCACTTTGGGAGGCCAAAGCAGGTGGATCATGAGCTCAGGAGTTCGAGACCAGCCTGGCCAACATGGTGAAACATCCTTTCTATTAAAACTACAAAAATTAGTCAGGTGCAGTGGCAGGCTCCTGTAATCTCAGCTACCCAGGAGGCTAAGGCAGGAGAACCCTGGCAGCAGAGATTACAGTGAGCCCAGATGGCATCACTTGCACTCTAGCCTGGGAGATAGAGTGAGACTCTGTATCAAAAAAAAGAAAGAGAAAAAGAAGGAAAGAAAGAAAGAAAGAAAGAAAGGAAGGAAGGATACATAATAATTCTTGGTACTGGTGAATACGTGATAAGATAAGCAGTTCCATAGCTCTTATGATGGAAATGCAAATTTTAGTATCTTTCAAGAATCTGAATACTTAAAATATATATATCTTTTGATCCAGTGGTTTTATTTGTAAAGATCTGCTTAAAGATAATAGATTTATATATAAACATGTTTATCATATATAGTAAAAAATTTGAATGGAATTTACTAATCCAAATAGTTTCTTGGTTATATAAATTATATCCATACGGTAGAAGAATAGTGACTAAAATTTACACTTATAAAGAGTTTTTAATGAGAGAAAAACCCTATGATATAATATTAAATAGAAAATTAGAATACAAAGACATACTTTCAATACGACCATTACTGTATTCAATATGTACATAGAAGAGAGAGTGAAAAGAAATAAAATGAAATGTTTGTGATTGTGTTAGTCAGAGTTTACTACCTGCTTAATAAGCAACCTCTGAGTCTCTGTGGCTTAACGCTAAAAGTTAATTTCTTGTTCATGTCACAGTACAATGCAAGGTTGGACGATGGCTCTTCCCATAATTATCTGGCGACCTGGACTCCTTCCATCTTTTAAAGGCTGACTTATTTTATGTATTCATTAGGCAAATGAGGAAAGGAGGTTTTAGAAGCATAGCCTGGAATTGAGACACATCACTTTCATCCACATACCACTGGGCGGAATTCAGTCACATGAACCCAACTAACTGCAAAATATTCCCTACAGAAAGAAAAGGAACTTGAATATTGATAGCACTAGCATTGTCTTCCTCATTTCTAAGAGGAAATCTAATAATTAACATTTCTTTGTATTTTTCTGCATTTTCCAATTTTTCCCCAGTAACTATGTATTACAAGAGAAAAATGAATACCTAGAAGCCCTCAAAGCTTTAAAAGAAAGTACTGCTTTAATTTCCGCCATGTAAATTTACACTGTCTAAAGTATTTCCTTGGACATTTGAAAGTTTAAATTTGGTTCAAGCAAGAGTTGCTGTTTTAAGATTTCATCATTAACACCGCAAAAAGAAATTCAATGCAGTGTGAACAGCCTTTTGATTCAGCTAATGGTATTAAAATATGTTAATAAATTGAAAAGTACTTTGATTATCCCCACATTCAACAAATATCTTTAATGAACTAGGGTGTCATACAATCTACCTCTAAATTATGTTTTTATTAGAAAGAGATGAGAGGTGAAGATGTCTGAGATCCAGATTAGTGGACTTTAAGCTCTTTCATGTCAGCACCCTTTTGACAGTTTATAGCTCCCAAATTGTCTTTCTTTTTGATCACATCGGCACTCTTCTTGGTTGTGGATAGAGAAGAAGTAGAGAGAGGCTGTTGGAGACATACATTGGCCACTTTCTTCAGTCCTTTTCTTCAATGTCCAGAGGCCAGCATATGTTCTGAGTAGTATTAAAAATCTCATTGCCCAGGCTGTCAGGGGGGCTGGCACTATTTCCTTTTCTTTCCGTCCTTCCATCCTTTCCTCCTTCCCTCCTTCCGTCCTTCCATTCTTCCCTCCTTTCTCCCTTCTTCCTTTCCTCCCTCCCTCCCTTCCTCCCTTCCTTCCTTCTCTCCTTTCCTTTCCTTCCTTCTTTCCCTTCCTTCCTTCCTTTCCTCCTTCCTTCCTTCCTTTCTCCCTCACTCCCTTCCTACTTCCTTCCTTCCTTCCTTCCTTCCCTCCCTCCTCCCTTCCTCCCTCTCTCCTTCCCTCCCTCCCTTCCTTCCTTTCCTTTCACCCAGTTACCTATGCAAGAAACATGGATTAAAAATCTACAATGACCCAAGAACTACACAATGTCACTCTAGTTTTTGTTCTCTATTTTTATTTGCTTACATGATGAATGAAAGTCTTTTTCAGTATGCATATCAGAGAGCCAGTACAGTGACAAAAATTCTTCCTATTTGCTCTAGAACAGCCAATTTAGACACAGGATCTGCACAGACCGCCATGGAAGTAACATTCTTTTGCTCATTACTTTACAGCATTTGAAGATAGACCTGCACTGACAGATGGTTGCTTTCCATTTTATGCACTCATCCACCTCAAACCTCTTATTCTCAGGGGCTGAAAAAAATGTGGCATAACAGTTTTTTCAAAATCAAGCTAAAACTAGCAGATCTAATACAAGGTAATTACTCCTCAAAACAACACAGCTTGCAACCAGAAAGTCTCAGAAAGACCCTAACAGCCATAGCGAGCCCATTACCCTCAATGCATTTGGGGTTAAAGAGCCTCAGTGGATACAGGGTGTATGAGCCGCTGACTTTGCCATCACCTGCCTGTCAGGCTGGTGGAGTATTGACAGAGGAGCTGCAGCAGTGATGTTGCTGTGCCAGCAGAAAAGCTGGTCATGTCCTCGTGCTAACCCAAGCATGATCTTTCTACAGTTACCATAATCCGCCTTCACAGTAGTTCACAAATGTTCTTTAGTCCCATAATGCTGAAGAAAAACATGTCTAGAACAAAAAGTTCTAAAGAAGAAATTGGATTGACAACTCATTTTATTCTGTAATACTCTAGTTAAAATGAGGAAAGTCTCTTTTTTTTCCCCCTTCCCAGTTTACCAGATTGAGAAATACAGATTGCTGGTCCATACCAACCATGGGTCATTGGCATTTCACAATCATTAACATCTCATTACCCTTTTTTCTTCTCAGTACAAAATATCACTGAAAACATGTGAAATATTTAAGAATCTTGTATAAGATATATAAAAGAACATGAAAAATATGAATGTTTAAGGATAAGAGGGGAAAAGTACTTCTCAAAATGTCTTGTCAATTTCTTATTTGAATTCTAAACTCTTGGCTGGATGCTAAAGTCAGTCCTGCCTCACTGAATGGGCTTTGCCACGTCTCTGCCTCTGCCCAGTCTTGTATATCTCCTGCCTACATTCACATATTTATGTGGTGGGTTGTGTCTGCAAAACCTGGAGATTCTGGACTTAGAATTTTATTATATGTGTTTGGGATTATTGGGTCAACCACTCCACATTAAATTAAGCCCAAGAACATTGGATTTTCTCAATTGTCTGGTTTCGAAATAGATAACACTTTTTAGGTATTTCGAGACTCCCTCCCTTGTCTAGGAGACCCAGGGATTTGGTTACTAATGCAGATGGCTTTATTGAGTGCACACAGTAGGTTATGCACTATATGAAAAAGTTACTTTAGATTTAGTCCCTGACCAGCAGGCACTTAGCCTTTATTTAGCATTGGCATTTAAGAGCAAACAGAATTAACTGTACTTTTACTGAAATAGAATTGCTATTGTATAATGGAAAGGAAATTAACATTTTTTTCCTTTTCTATCAGCATTGCTTGGTGGTGATAATTTTCACAATTAAGTGAGAGAAATAAAAGACTCCTATTTTATGAAAACATTTTTCAGTAATACAAATATGTTCATTTTCAGTGAGAAAGTGCTTTTCAGGAGTAGAATTAACCACATGATATTTGAGGCTACTGCTTCTCAGCGAGATTCAAGTTACGTGGGAGACCAATATCCAATCATTTACTCCCAAAAAAGTCTCTGATCTGCCCGTAGCATCATTTTCTGATAACAATGTGGGAGACAGATTTAAAAACTGTTTAGGAAAACTAACATGGGTCCCTGTTGGAGCTGGGAGACTGGGATAGGAATAACTGGCACTTTTCCAGCAATGGTTTAGGTTAAAGGGCAATATTAATCTCCTTTAGAATCAAGTGGATCATTTGAGGTCAGGAGTTCAAGCCCAGCCTGGCCAACATGGTGAAACCCCATCTCTACTAAAAATCCAAAAATTAGCCTGGTATGGTGGCTCACACCTGTAGTTCTAGCTACTCAGGAGGCTGTGGCATGAGAATTGCTTGAGCCTGGAGTAAGAGATTGCAGTGAGCTGAGATAATGCCACTGCACTCCAGTCTGGGTCACATAGTGAGACTTCATCTTAAAAAAAAAAAATGCATTTTCTTATTTTCTCCATATTCCCTTGAGAAGACAGCTCTAGGCATTATAAAATGTAAACTCAGCTTTCCTTGCTACCACTGGTTAAAAAAATAAAAACGATTAACAGTTCTCTTCAGAACTAGGCTGGCTTACTTTGGCCTGTGTTTTTATTTGCCCTTTTCTCCCCATATTGCCTTCTTTGTGCCCTGTTTTTCCTTCCCACCTCTTCTGAGTCACATGTTGATGTAACTCAGTATGAAGCCTGGAGTTTGAGAAGACGCGGACACCGAGTTCAGGTACACAGAGATTTTTGTCTGATAACACCACAAACACTCTGCCTGTAGACTTCCTACACTCGAGACATCGTATTTTCAAACACCGATTTGCCAAGAGGTTGGCTGTGAATGTGCCAGCCTGCTGCTGCTTGTTCATGTGAGGCTGACAGGCTCCATTCCTCAAACTCTTGGGCTTCATTCGTGATTTAGCCACACTGATAAATATAGCTTCTTTTTGAAGTGGAGAGTCTAGATTTTTTTCCCCTTAGCCTTCTAAAAAATGGACTGCTTTATGCCAAACTTTATTTTTGATGAAATACAATTCACAACTCATCTTGGAAAAAAAAAAGCTTTTCAAATTTTGAACTGTTGAAAGTTTGAGTCTGGGGTGCTCTGACATCTTTTTGATCGTTCAGTAACTTTAGTTTCTTTCTTCTCGATTGCTTCACAAATTGGAAGTTACATGTGCCTAATATCACTGTTTCTATTTGATGTTTTCAGATGTGGACAGGGGTGACTCTTCAATTCTTAATTAAATCTCCTCCTCCCCAAGCCCACTTTGACATTTTTACTAAGTTCTTTTCTATTCTATTTATAGTTGATGTATGTTAAAATTACATAGAATGAATGAGAGTGAGAGAAACATAATAGAGAAAGTGAAGAGACACAAAGGAAAGAATAAAGTGAATGAGTAGAAAAGGCAATTCAAAGAGGATGAGAATCTGGACAATGGGTAGACAATTTTAAGAAGAAATGGAATGGGGTTTCTACCTAAGAATATGAAAAATTTCACTAGGTGTAGTGAGACAACTTGGCTTCTTTTATGAAACAAAACATATAAAACTAATGTTTTCATAAAGAAATGTTCTGTATTTTAAGACTGCCAAAAGATACATGAATAAGGAAGACTCTGATGAGTCACACACACATGCCAGAGAAATTTGATAATTAACATTTAACTATGTTAAATGTTAAAACAAGAGGTCTCAAAAATAATGATTCAGAGTCAGCAGACTGTTTCTTTGTCTTTTATTTCGAAAAGATATTGTCGTTATTTGGCTTTAGATATGTCTTTTTTTTTTTTTTTTTTTTTTTTTTTTTTTTTTTGAGATGGAGTTTCGCTCTTGTTACCCAGGCTGGAGTGCAATGGCGCGATCTCGGCTCACTGCAACCTCCGCCTCCTGGGTTCAAGCAATTGTCCTGCCTCAGCCTCCTGAGTAGCTGGGATTACAGGCACGTGCCACCATGCCCAGCTAATTTTTTGTATTTTTAGTAGAGACGGGGTTTCACCATGTTGACCAGGATGGCCTCGATCTCTTGACCTCGTGATCCACCCGCCTCGGCCTCCCAAAGTGCTGGGATTACAGGCTTGAGCCACCGCGCCCGGCAAAAATGAAGTTCCCTTTTATTTATTTATTTATTTTTGAACGGGGTTTCACCGTGTTGGTCAGGCTGGTCTTGAACTCCCGACCTCAGGTGATCTGCCCACCTTGGCCTCCAAAGTGCTTGGATTACAGGTGTTAGCCACCACGCCCGGCCTCAGATATGTCTTAAGAACTCTTTTAGGTGTGGTCTTGCTGAAGCCAAGAGTGTGAGGCAGAAACAGACATGCTTCCCCCTCTTTGATGTTCATGCTGCACCAAAATACACCTAACACGTATGGTCTATTCTGGGAGACCCTCCATGATCATTTGTCTTTAAATAGACAGATGGATAAATAGATGGTACTTGCTCTTACTCAGCACTGGTCAAATTTTTACAAGATTGTGCTTTCCAACTTGGAGCTCCACATCTTAAGAGAACTCTAACATTTGGAAAAGATTCAGAAGAGACTGTGAATGTTGATGAGAGGGTTGGAAAATGGAACTTATAAGAAAGAGTTAACGAAATTGGAATTGCTTTTCTTGGAGAAGAAAAGTAACCTAATAACAGTCTTCCCATTTTTGAAGGTATGTAATATACATGATGATTACCAACTGTTTTCCTTCTCCATCAAAGAACATCAGAGGCCAAGTGCTCATACTGCATACACCACATATAAGGAAAACTTGTTGCTTGTGGTGGTGGCAGTATTAAAAAGATAAACTGGTAAACATGGACTTTGTAAAAAATGTTCTATGATTACCTAAATATTGGGTAGTTTTTGGTCTCATATTTTCTGAGGATTGGAAGATAATATTTATGTCATGGTTCTAAATGCATAATGATTTATAAGTCTACAGAAAGACATTTTAAGGACATAAATGTAGATAATGGCTCAAGATTCATAGAATCTATAATCTACTTTCCATTAAATATATGAAACCAAGGCAGAAGATGTGATTTCCACAGGGACTTTAGATATAAACATTTTAGTGTGATACTCTGATTTCTTACAAAAACATTGCTGTTAATTGACATAAGGAAAGGCAAAATCAAGTGTGTATGTGTATAAAATATACAAATACTATGTATAATACAATATACAACAGATATATGTATACTAAATTATATGGGCACTAAGAACTTCAGTTAGAAATTTATTTAAAAAAAAGAAAAAATTCCGGAGCTCGCCCTTTCTTCTTTCCTTCCTTCCTTCCTGCCTTCCTTCCGTCTTTCTGTCTTCTGGCTGAGTTAATTCTTCTAGTGATCCCCAAGTAGATATGCTTCTATGCAAAACTCCTTGTGTAAGCCAATATACTTTAAATATTCCTTATGTTCCCAGCCTGTAAAATAAGTTGTTCAATTCGATAATAAAACAATTTGAATGTCTATCTACTCTATAGTCACTGCTGTTACTGGTTATTTGGTTACATCAATGAAGAAATAACACTCATTGAATTCTTTGGCAAATTTCTATTATTTGTAGGGCTAGGATCATAGAAACAGTGTCACAATTCGTCTGCATTTTAAACTCTAACAGAACGCATCACATGATTTTAGAGGGAAAATCAGTTTTCACCTAATGCTAGCAAAAATGGGATTAAATATTGCACTTATCAAAAATAGCATTAAGTGTTTTCCATGATGCAGGGCTATATTTATGTTTTGGTTTTTAATCATACAAATGCATTGTATTCTGTTTTCAGTTCTACTCTTATCACTGGAAGCATTTCTTTGTGCTGAGTAGAACGACAAATATACACATAATTCCCTATGAGTAGGCACAAACAGCTTTGCTTTTCAAATTTAAGCAGCAAACAAATCATCTGCTATGAAAACACGGTTTAATAATTTCTGGTGGAAACATATTAATATCACAGGCTTTCAGATTAAATCATAGAAAGAAAGGTTTAGACTTTTGTCTTTTTTTTACATTGAAAATTCTTTTTTTTGTTATATTCATTTTTATTTAGAATAAAATAAAATAATTTATCATAATCATTTTTATTTAGAACGCTTTGGCAAAAGGAAGTATATATATATATATATATCTTAGTTTTTCTAACTCTGTTAGCAAACTATCTTTTGGGGAAAAAATTTTTTTTGGAGAAGGAATCTCACTTTGTCACCAAGGCTGGAGTGCAGCGGCGTGATCTTGACTCACTGCAACCTCGACCTCCCAGGTTCAAGTGATTCTCCCGCCTTAATCTCCTAAATAGCTGAGATTACAGGCACCTGCCACCATGCCTGGCTAATTTTTGTGTTTTCAGTAGAGACTGAGTTTTGCCATGGTGGCCGGGCTGGTCCCAAACTCCTGACCTCAAGTGTTCACATTTTATTCTAGAAAAAAGACATACAGTGTTTATTTAACATAGTGGCTTTGCTTAGATGGTCGCTTTTGAAAGTTATTTAATTGGGGGTAGTGAAACATGTTTTAAAAATTTATTGCGAACACTTTCAAACATTCAGAAAAGCAGATAGGATGGTGTAACGAACCCTTGTCACCCATCGTTCAACATTTATCAACACTCTACATTTCCGCTTTACTTACCCCTACCTCTCTTCCTTCAAACAAACAAACAAACAAACACTTTAGTGAAGATTAAATGCACTTAAACTTCCTTTGGAAATCAATGATGCTTTTGTCAATGTCTAAAATATAAGCATTTTTATTGGTCAATTTATTCATAATTTTATACTAACATTTTGCTTTAGAATACTGAGTATATTAATTTCCTATGACTGCTGTAACAAAAGACCACAAACTTAGTTGCTTACACCACCACCAACTTACTCTCTTATAGTACTGGAGGTCAGAAGTCTGAAATGAGTCTCATTGAGTTAAAATCAAGGTGTCTGCATGTTCTCACTCACAGGCGGGTGTTGAACAACGAGAACATATGGACACAGGGAGGGGAGCATCACATACTGGGGTCTGTTGTTGGGGAATAGGGGAGGGACAGCAGAGGGAAGGGAGTTTGGGGAGGGATAACATGGGGGGAAATGCCAGATATAGATGGCGGGGGATGGAGGCAACAAACCACCTTGCCATGTATGTACCTCTGCCACAATCCTGCATGTTCTGCGCATGTACCTCAGAACCTAAAGTACAATTATATATATGTAAATATATAGACAAAAATCAAGGTGTCAATAGGGATGTGTTACTTTCTGGAGGCTCTAGGGAGAGTCTGTTTTCTTGCCTTTTCTGACTTACAGAGGCTGCCTAAATTTCATGGTCTCCTTCATTTTCAAAACCAGCAATCGTTAGTTGAGTCTTTCTCACGTAGCATTGCTTTAACTCTTTCTCTTCTACCTTTTTTTTTTTTTTAATCTTATAAAGACCCTTCTGATCACATTGGGCCCAACCAAAAAATCTCATCTTTAGGTCAGCTGATTAGCAACATTAATTCCATATGTAACTATCATTTACTTTTGCCATGTAACCTAGCATATTCATAAGTTCTGAGCATTAGGATATGGACATCTTTGGTGGGGGGTCATTATTTTGCTTGCCATACAGGTCATATTTTATATTGATTTGCAAATATACATTTATGTCTTTTATGTTAAACATAAAATATAGATTTAACAGTCATAGAGAAATTGCAAAGAAGCATTTTGCTGTATTCTGTGGGTTGAGTTCATATCTAATTATGTGGCCTGATTATTCCTCACTCACTGTTCAATCTGAACACACATAGTTATACTTATCATCTCATATTTGGGAGAGTAAAGTAAAAAACAGCAACAATAACAAAAATAGGCCAGGCATGGTGGCTCACGCCTGTAATCCCAGCACTTCGGGAGGCCAAGATTCATCTGAGGTCAGGAGTTTGAAACCAGCTTGGCCAACATGGTGAAACCCTGTCTCTCCTAAAAATACAAAAATTAGCCAAGTGTGGTAGTACACACCTGTAGTCCCAGCTACTTGGGAGGCTGAGGCAGGAGAATTGCTCGGACCCAGAGGCAGAAGTTGCAATGAACTGAGATGGTATCACTGCACTCCAGCTGGGGCGACAGAGTAAGACTGTCTCAGAAAAGAAAAGAAAACAAAAAAGCAAGGCGAAATAAAACAGAACAGAACAAAAATGACCATGAAACAGATCAATTACAGACAGAATAGTTTACACAGGTGGATTGGGCCTTCTAACCAGGAATCTTCACATCATCATCTATACATTTATTTATCCTAGAGTACGTCTGTAGCTCTGTTGCCTAGGATGCCTCAGCCATTTGAAATGATAGGTACTTTCTCTCTGGCTTCTCAATGTTGTCTTCTGCAGACTGCCCTAGGCCCCCCTGCCATGCCCAGACACTTGTTTTCCCTTTTTGTTCCCTAACATTATGGTCAGTGGGGAGGCCTCTTAGATTTGCCTTACAGTGAAGAGGGATGGTGTAATTTCACTGTTGCCACCAGTCATAAATTTGCAAACAGAGAAACTACAGATGTGGAGCAGATGTGCATACTGATCATTTAAAAAGTTCTTTGTAGAGAGCTCTCATAAAAAAAGCGACTGTGATAAGTGTCTGTTTGGTACTCACATTCTATTCTATTATTTAAACAGAATCATTAGCTTATTTGAACTTTACAATCTATTTTATATATTCCACTGAAAACTATTTATTACTACATTATTTCTCTTGAGTTTGGGAGGATGACACCTTTGCCTTCCCTCTAAATTTAGGATGGATTAGTTTACCTTTTCCTTTTTCTGTTCTAGATGGAGTTGTTCCAAAGGATGGGGAAACACCTTCCTTGAAAGGAGCATATCTCACGGCGGCAGCATCAGCGTTAGAGCTAGGTAAAATCTGAGCCCAGCCACTTGCGTGTTTCTTATTTGCAAAATGGGGCTAACAGTATAATCCATAAGGTTGCTGTGAGAAAATGTGGGAATAATTATAGAAAGCAGCTAGTCCCATATCTGATGCATTATAGGTCTGTTCTCTTCCCCTTCCTGTGGAGGAGGCCAGGCCTCTAGAAAAACACTTTTAGGCCCGCAAACTTTTGCTTTTAAGTAAAATGAGTTTTCTATTTGTGGGTATCATGTGAAGAGTCTTAGACTTTCACAACATTTGGAAGGTATTTTTTAGGAAGATCTGATTTAGAATTTGGGTTATGTGTATGATAAGAATCACTTTAGGAGATCCTGGGAAGCCTCAAAGAAATAGGCAGTCATCATACAGGAGCTGAAAGTAGGGTTGAACAAGGGGTCCAAATAAACGTCATTTAGGAGATGCCTGTCATATTCAATAATATGCCATTTGATGCAACAAAATGGAACATTGGTTTCCAATAGGTCTTAAATCGAAAGCCATAAGGGTAGGTGCTTTGCAAAGCAAGTATGATCTGTAAACAAATTGCCTCTCATATGGGCACCTTGTAGATTTCTCTGGACAGAAGTACAGCAGGAACCTACTTTTTAATGAATAATGGTTACTGAGTCGTTCAAACATCCCAGAATAGTCAGTGGGAGCTGAGTGTTCTCCCTTCAAGTTCTTCTCCACCTGTAAGTCATACAGCCACAGCTGTGGTTCTTCTGCAGGGGCCACGGAGCTGTTCCTCTGCACTTGGAAAGAAATCTGGTGTGCTGGGCCCAAGAGTGAGTCTTCTGGGGGTACAAGAGACACAGACACAGAAACTTTCCAAGAAAAACACACTGACTAAACCAGATGACAGAGCAGAAAACATTTTCTGATAAGGCAAAGGGTAATAACTTGGTGAGAATTACACACATAATTAGTTGTTTTCAAGGGCTAGGAAAAGACAGGCATTGTCTGTTTTCGACAGAAGGAGAGTTTCGGATTTATTAACATGAATATGAGGGTTTGGGGTTATTTGTGTTTGTGGTACAGAGCTCAGACAGAAAGTCTTTGTTTGCTGCCTGAAGATTTAGTAAGCCAATTTGTTTCCAGCCTTCTATCTCATCCACAGACAGTATCTTCTTAAATAGGATACTAGATTGCATGCATGAAGTTAAGCAAATGTGGAGTAGGAAAATCACCTTATCGAAATAGCTTTTGAGGTGTCCTTAACTCACAGGAACATTAGGAAATTTTCAGACTTTCTCACCAATGGAGGACATAAATATTGAAGGCAAGATGTAAAGCTATGCAAACCTCTGTGGCTGGAATAAATAGTTTGTACTTATGGAAAGTCCGCCAGAAGACCACTTCGCAATTCAGATCTGTATCAACTAATGGAAGAAAAAAATAGGTTGGATTAGCCAAACAGTGGATGTTACTGAGACATACTGATGTATAATCAACATTTAAAAACAGAAGGTGGTTCTGAAATTAACTTGGCTTTAGATAAAATACCAAACAGAAAAGAATGGGAGTCCTCTGTTCTAAAACTGTCTTATTCACCCAGTGTAGACTGGCTAAGACAATTTCATAAAAAAAGGTTTTGAAAGAATATCAGAGGAAATTGCAAGAGCAGAAGAAAGTAATAAACGCATTGCACAAGAATTTCAGAAGAACCAGGGTCAAAAACACAGTCAGAATCTGGCAGCTTTAAGGAGGAGGTGGGGAGTAGATAAGGGCAAAGAGGCTGGAAGGGAGATAAGCCCTTAAGTCCAAGGTGCTTTTCAGACTTTCGCTGAGTCGACAAACCTTGCTTCTTTTTACTTTTACTCTTTTGGTGGGCTCTGAATGGTTCTTTTAATCTATATTCAGGCAGAGTAACAGGCATGAGGAATTTTTGATGTAAAATTTGCCAGAAACACTCACTAGGCAAAAACTTTTCTTCCAGCAGACTAGGTAGGACCTCTAGCTAGAGAAGTTGTGTTAAGGCATCTTAGTAGACCATCAGTGGCATCTGGAAGAAGGAGCTCCCAAAAACCTCTATCACTCATTGGCAGGTTTACACAATTCACTGAACAGATTAAATAGTTTAACACTTTAGTCTGTTAACTAGGTTTTGAGAACACAGGGCAGTTACGGGTTGGCAGAGCAAAGAGAGAAAATCAAATTCTGGAGTGTGGAACGTTTACCCAAAATAAATAGGAGTAGCAGAAACTAGGAGCCTGAAGGGAGAGCATTTGTGTGAAAATGTTTTTGAATTCTGATGCCTACAGCTGGATTTTAAACGTAACTCAAGTCTGAGAGAATGCAGGTAGAAAAAAAAAAAAAACCTGCGATCAATCGCTTGCCTCTTCTTTAAACCCTGTTTATGAAAATAAAATTTGTTAGTATTTTAAACTTAAAACCCTTCAAGAAGATGGTATCCTTAGTTCTTACATGTCACTAATACACTTAAATAGGTTGCGAATATGATAGAAAGTGAGATGAAAGAAAGAGTGTTTTAAGGCTGTGTGTCTGTGAAAATCCAAGGCCAGATACTGCTCACCTTATTATGGAACAGGCATGTTAAGGAGCTGAATCTCAAGGACAGGGTCAAAAGGAATGGGCCAGGGTGACTCTTTTTGGAATAATAGTGACCGTGTGTTACTCACTCATAGACTCAACCTGCTGATTAACACGTTATCTCTTTAATCGGAGAATGAAGTACTGCACTCCTGTTTATAGGTGAGGAAGCTAAGGCTTGCAGATACTTAGTAACTTGCTATGTAGCCAGTTGTGGCAAAAAAAAAAAAAATAGAATTTGTATTTAGTTCTGTCTCATCCAAAATAGGTGTTTTCCAGGTATGCACCCCTCCTGTATTGCATTTTGATCAGTTTCGAATTCTTGCATATTATTGATTGTCTACTTCACCAACATCAAGTATAAAACAAAAAAATGTATCACGGCCTTTTAGCTTATCTACTATTTTGTATTGCCTATATCACCAGTTCCTTAGATTTACAAAAGTTATGAAGTTAAATGTAAATCATAGCTGCAATTGTATTAGTATATTGGTATGGTGCCCTTTCATTGAGTTTGCAGGAGGTGAGCTGTCTTTAGGAATATCCAGTTGTAAGAAGTTCTTTTTCTTTTTTTGTTACTCTCAAAAATTATTTGGTCATACCTTATAGTAAAATACTAAGTACTCTAGTTCTGCTAATTCCTAGATTGAATATTAAAGAATTCTATGACAAAGCAAACTTCAAAAAATGAGAATTTCGATTTTTAAATTTTGTTAAAAATTTTAAAATATTGTTAAAGTCAAAGAATAAAATCCGCAGAGGCTGCTCATTGGATGTAATTCAGCCAAATGTGTTTTTGGTGCAGATTTTCCTCCTTTTCAATGAAAATGTCTTTCTATTTTCTTGACTTGATCACTTTGGTGTCAGGGTGCTTTAAACTCAGTGGTCATGTGTCAGCCTTTTCGTAAGTCAGTTTCTTGCATCCATCTGGGGAATGGCAAAATATTTTGGCTTAGGCAATTTCATGCTTTACTCAAAAGATGATGGAGACTTTTTACTTTTTTTAAAAAGTAACTTCCCATGATAGGGCTTGAGAAAACATTTTGATACGGCATGTGAAATGAGAACAAGAGGAGGTGAGAGGCCTTTAATCTTTATGCTCTCCTATGCATGACCAGCTCCAGGATAAAGAAGGTGAGAGGCTTGTGTTTCGCACTCACATCTGTCTTTCCATCCGTTCCCCCCACCCAGCTGTGTGGTCTTCTTGTTGCTCAGAGCCCTGCCTTTTGGCTTGGCTGCCACAACTGTATTTCTTTTGGCTAAACGTTCCACACCCCAGCATTTGATTTTCTCTGTTGGCTCTGCTAACACGTAATTACCATCTTTTCTCAAAATCTAGTTAACAGACTAATCTGTTAAACTATTCAATCTGTTCAATGAATTGTGTAAACCTGCTAAGGAGTGATAGAGGCTTTTGGAGACTCCTTCTTCCAGATGCCACTGGTGGCTACTAAGATGCTTTAATACAGGCGTCCCCAAACTTTTTATACAGGGGGCCAGTTCACTGTCCCTCAGGCTGTTGGAGGGCTGCCACATACTGTGCTCCTCTCACTGACTACCAATGAAAGAGGTGCCCCTTCCTGAAGTGCGGTGGGGGGCCGGATAAATGGCCTCAGGGGGCCGCATGCGGCATTTGGTAGAAATCACACTTCAAGTACTCATACAACCATCTGTTTTTCACTTTCACTAATATAGCATTCAGTACATTACATGCGATATTCAACATCTTATTATGAAATAGGTTTCATGTTAGATGATTTTTCCCAACTCCAGACTAATAACATAATTATTCTGAGTATGTTCAACCTAGGCTAGGCTAAGCTATGATGGTTTGGTAGGTTAGGTGTGTTAAATGCATTTTCAACTTATGATTTTTTCAACTGCTGGTGGATTTATCAGGATGTAACCCCATCATAAGTTGAGAAGCATCTGCATTTTTAAAATTTCAAACCCATAGAATTAGTTGGGTGTGGTGGTGGGCATCTGTAATCCCAGCTCCTTGGGAGGCTGAGGCAGGAGAATTGCTTAAACCCAGGAGGTGGAGGTTGCAGTGAGCCAATATTGTGCCACTGCACTCCAACCTGAGTGACAGAGCAAGACTCAATCTAAAAAAAAAAAGATAGAAAAGTCAAAAGACTAGTACAATATAAAAGTGATAATGATACATGCACACATATGTTTATTGCAGCACTATTCACAATAGCAAAGACTTGGAACCAACCCAAATGCCCATCAATGATAGACTGGATAAAGAAAATATGGCACATGTACACCATGGAATACTATGCAGCCATAAAAAAGAATGAGTTCCTGTCCTTTGCCTTCTCAGCAAACTAACACATGAACAAAAAACCAAACACTACGTGTTCTCATTCGTAAGTTAGAGTTGAACAATGAGAACATATGGGCACAGGGAGGGGAACATCACACACTGGGGCCTGGTCAGGGGGTGGGGGGCAAGGGGAGGGATAGCATTAGGAGAAATGCCTAATGTAAATGACAGGTTGATGGGTATAGCAAACTGTGGGGAACATTCCCGTGTGAGACCCCCAAAAGGCGTGAGTCTCATTATACGGTGAGTTTGATCTCAAACACAGTTTCCTACTGGAGGCAGTCGAGCTATCTGTTAAAAGGAACTTAAAGATGGATGATCAGTTTCTAATATCAACCACAATATCGTTTGGGCCTAAAACTATGAGGTGCTGCTAGACCGAGTGACCCCCTGCCAGCAACTGGTTCCTGCTTTTAACTTTTTATGACTCTTTCTTTAAGAATAAGCTTTAACCTTTTCTTTACTTACCTGACTGCATTGTACCCTAGATAATGGTTTAACTGTTGGGATATTTGCAAAGCAAATGCCACCATAAGGGATGGCTTTGATTTCTGACTCAGAGACTCCTGAATGGGGAAGTTGAGATAAGTTGAGTCAGGAGTAGACAAAGGAGAATCCGGTTAAAAGATATTCTGATGAGCAAAAGCAGAAAACCTTTTCACATCTCAGTTCTAAAACAAGATCAAACCAGAGATACCTGCAGCCAGGAGGGATAATGTCTGGATGTAAACAAGCTTTGTGATCACAGGAAATTCTGTTACTTTTTACAACCACTGATTGTGTATCTGACTTCTCTATTGCATAGGCCATGTAAGGTATACATTTGCATTTCCTCTTGCAACCATTGTGTATCTGACCTCTCTATTGTATAAGCCATGTAAGGTATACATTTGCATTTCCTCCTGCTATGAGGTAAAGCAGAGCTAAGAAAGTGTATTTATTCCTGGCCTTTGAAAAATAAAATTTGCTGTTTAGGCACGGCCTATCAGCCCTCCAGATCCCCACTCAAGTGCACTCTCTCTTCCAGGTATTGGGACCCTCTTGCAGGTTGAGAGACCCCGGCAGACGTGCCTACCCGTCCCGGACGGTCCCCGACAGCAAACCACCATGGCAAAAGTCCTCCTACCTTTTTTTCTGTTAATTAAAACATTGATATTTTTGAAGAAACAAGGTCAGTGTTCTTAGAATATCATATAATCCACACTTGTCTGGTTGTTTCCTTATGATCAGATTCAGTTAAACATTTTTTTCAAATCAAGAATACTACAAAGATGATGGGTACTTCCCAATATTTCCTATTAAAAAAGAATCTCAACTTGTCTGGCTAACCACAGGATCTCTATGTTATGAAGATACCTTTTTCCTCTTTGATGTTCAAACTGCACCAAATTTACCCAAAGAAAACTTCCAAGCCCCTGGCTGGCATTTGAAACATATTCTTTAGTGTTTGAGCATTTCCCTCCTTTTTATTTTCTCAATAATTACTTTGTTCTTTTCGTACCTTTACCTGGAATCATTCATTTCTCAAAAAGCTTTGGCGCCTTTTAATCAGGAATGATATTTAGAAACTAAGATTTGGGCACTAGTGTATTCACTGATAAAGGATTTTCATTGTTTTGGTATATTTTGTTTTCCTTCTTATTTATTATGGTCACAAAACACAACATAGAATTTACTACCTTAACCATTTTTTAGTGTACAGTTAGGACTGTTATTGCTTTTAGGCCTTTTGAAAGGGCCTATAATACCTATGAATAGAAATAGAAACATAAGTTCATGAGTATTACTATTTTTATCACATGAAATTACAAATTTATATATCACAGGGCTTTCTTTCCATCTCTTCTCATTCCATGTTTGTAACTTCCTTTTTCTACAACTTAAATGTATTCATTAATTGCTTTATTATACACAAAATAATTCGTTAAACAACACCAATATCATTATCAATAAAAACCTACTCAGGGCAAGGTTTCTTTGCATTTCTTTCATTTTTAGATTCCATACTCAGAGTATATTGTCAGAGTACTGCATTCAAAAGTGATTTGAATTACCTTTTCTGACTTACGGATTTCAGCTATTCATTCTCTTCTTTTTTAAATTTTATTTTCTGAACTGAAAAGTATTTATCTGGTCGTTCCCACAGAACCCGTATTCTTGACCTACACTTTTGTTGTTCACTCATTCATTCATTCATTCATTCACCATGAGAACCTGGTTCAGTTTTAGGCACTGAAATTTAACAGTGAGCCGGAAAGTGATGTCTCTCACTCTCATTCCTTAGGGAAATGAACAATAAAGATAGTAATTTTAGTGATTCATAAATTCTGTGGAGAAAACTTGGATAAGATAAATACAGACTAAAAACTGGGCAGAAAGAACTACTTTGGAGTGGGAAATCAGAGATGGCCTTTTAGAGGTGGGGCTTGCACTGAGACCTCAGTACAGAGAAGAGAGTCAGTTGGCTGGCAGAGTGAGCCATGCCCCAGGCACCGGCTGTAAATGAGAGGCAGAGTATTGGGAGGTGAGAGCAGGGAGACCATCCTGACATCCAAAGAGAGACCCTTCGGCGGTGGTAAGGAGTTCAGATTTTATTCTAGTTTATAGGAGATCAGAGGAGTTTTACTAGCAGAGAAGCGTGAGATCTGGCTTGTATTTTTCAGAGATCACTCTAGATGCTGAGTGGAAACTGGATCCCAGGCAGACACAGGTGAAAGTGATAGGTCCAAGTTCAAAAAAAAAAAAAAAAAACAAAGAAAAAAAAGAGACAATTAAATGCAACATGTGATTCTATTGTCCCCAAAACACGCTGGTGAGAGGATCTGGCTGAGAGCGAAGCAGTAACAGAAGGGTTGAGAGAGAAGCAAGTCAATTCAGGATATGGTTGTCAAAAGGCATTCTCAAAAAATTATTTTTGAAATTTGATCCGAGTGTTCTAGTTAAAATGAAATAAAATTTTCTTTTGTATGAGGATTCATGAGAGAGAAATTAAAAAACAAAATTCTGACTGAATCAATCTTGAATTTACAGAAAAATTGTAAGTACACTACAAATAACTCTTTTTTTTTTTTTTTTACACCATTTTGGAATAAGTTGGTGACAGGATTTTCTGTCTCATCCTAAACCTTATAGTGTACTTCTTTTTTAAAAAATATTTTCTTAAGACGGAGTCTTGCTGTGTCACTCAGACTGGAGTGCAGTGGTGTGATCTCGGCTCACTGCAAGCTCCGGTTCAAGTGATTCTCCTGTCTTAACCTACCAAGTAGCGAGGATTACAGGTGTGCACCACCACGCCCAGCTAATTTTTGTATTTTTAGTAGAGGTGGGGTTTCACCATGTTGGCTAGGCTGGTCTTGAACTCCTGACCTCAAGTGACCTCCCCAACTTGGCCTCCCAAAGTGCTGGGATTACAGGCGTGAGCCACCTCACCCAGCTTTTATAGTGTATTTCTTACCAATGAAAGCATTCACTTACATAACTGCAGAATAAAACCATCAAAATTAGGAAACTAATATTGCTTGATTACTGCTTTAAGTCTCAAATCCCATTGATGTTTTGCCAGTTGTCCCAATAATTTTCTGTATAGAAAATTCAAGTCAGAATCACATGTTGCATTTAATTGTCATGTCTCCATAGACCATGTCAAATCAGAACAGTTCCTTGGGCTTTCCTTGACCACACCATCTAGACACGTTTGATGATGACAGATCATGATTAGATTTTCATTTTGCATAATCTTTGACAGTAGTATCATGGAAGAGATGCTGTGTTCTTATTGCATTCCATCAGGCAGTGCATGATATTTATTTGTTTCCTAGCTGATGCTGTTCACTTTAATCCCTTATTTAAGGTAGGGTCTGCCAGGCTTATTTATTGTAAATTACTGCTTTTTCGTTGGCAACTCATATGTATTTTGTTGGGAGGTACTTTGAAACTTTATAAGCCTCCTGTTCCGTATCAAACTCTCCATTTATTAATTTCTGCATTTATATGAGTATGAATTCATGGTTTCCCATTTTATTCAGTATCTTATAACTCACTACCATCGTTATTTATATTGATATAAATTATTCCAGATTTGGTCAGTAAAAGCCCCTTCAAGCTGGTTTCTGTGTTCTTTTGACATGTTCCCATCCTTACTTTCTGCTACAAAAAGGTATTTGAAGTATATCTTGTATTTTCACTGCCCCAGCCCTAAGATCAGCCATTTCTCCAGGAAGCTTTAGTTCATTTGGGTGGAGAAAGGGAGTTAGAAGTCAAGATCTAAAAGCTGGTTCGTTCATTATTTTATTATTACTATTATTTTTTGAGATGGCATCTCGCTCTGTCACCATTGGCAAGACCTCGGCTCACTGCAACCTCCACCTTTTGGGTTCAAGTGAGTCTCCTGCCTCAGCCTCCTGAGTAGCTGGGATTACCAGAGCATGCCACCCATGCCCAGCTAATTTTTGTATTTTTAGTAGAGATGGGGTTTCACTGTGTTGGCCAGGATGGTCTCGATCTCTTCTTTGTGCTCTGCTGCCTTGGCCTCCCAAAGAGCTGGGTTTACAGGTGTGAGCCACCACACCTGGCCTGTTCATTATTATATTTAGATCGTTTCAAAGTATCTCCAAACAAAATGCATATTAGTTGCAAAGGGGAAAGCAGCAATTTACAATAAATAAGCCCAGCAGACACCACGTTCACAATGTCATTGTTATCCACTCAATGAATGAAGCTAGAAAATATGTGTACATGTGCACATATACACATTTACATTCATCTGCCCACCTGTCAATCTAGAAAACCACTTGTTCACACTGATACCTCCAATTCTATTCCAACATGACAGGATTCAGTCTAGCTTTTCTCCCTTTTTGTATTTTCAACCACCTTCTCCAAAAGTGAGAAATCTGGCTTCATCGACCTTTAATGTATTGATTTTCTCAATTGCCTTGTTTGTGACCAATCTGCTGCCCCCTACCCCATGCAGATAACCTCCTGAACCCACTTGGATTTGGTTCAGGCATCCCCTAACCCACCTTCCCTCTCATAATCAGCCTATGCAGGTGCCCTTTTTCTCAGATTGCAATGCCCTGTAACAGGTTATCCTGTGTGGACACCAGCTCAGACTCAATGCAGACCAAACCTCTGCTGCAGGACCCTCACCACGACCCCAGCTGCGGCCCCCGTGTCTACCTTGTCCTGGCTCCAACACTGTGTGCCAGTCATTTTTAGTCTCCAAATAGTATAATTTGGGGTAGAAAATTGTCTTAGTACAACCTAGAAAAAGAGCCTGGAATGAGGATCTTTATGCAGGAGAAATCTATAGAAGACCCAGAACCTCCTGCCCACATGTCTTAAGCCTCTACCACGCCGTTGTGGTCATGGTCCTGGTGACTAGCCAAACACAATTAAGGTCTGAGAGTAACAAAAGATGGCCCACATCCATCAAAATGCCGCACGAATTCCTGCTTGCTCCCATCACGTACCAGCAGTCCTATCTCCTTATAATGGTCAGGGTCAAGTTCTCCTGCCAGTGTGGAAACTCCTTTCTTTGCCTACTGATCTAATGCAAGAAGTGATCAGGTGGCAGCCAAAGCTTTAGGTTGGTGTGACTTTTACAGGAGGCGATGGTGAATAGGGCATTTCTAGTTCTAGCCCTTGGCTACTAGATCCATATAGTCCAGTTATTGGGGACATAAAACCAATAGAAGAGCCATTGGTAAAAATTCAGTGCTGCATCCTAAAGAATTGCTCCTTATCTTCAAAGCTGTGTCTTTAAGAGGTCATTCTACTTATTTGTCATGCCAATAGCTTCTTGATTGTGTAGTATTGGTATGACCAGTAGATTCTACAGTCATGTGCCCATAGTTACTTCTTTTTTGCCTTTAAGTAGGTCTCTTAATCCAAATTAATGTTATGCAGTGGGGAATCAGACAGTGGGGCTGGCTGAGGTACTATAAGAGCAATAAGGGTGAACTCATCTCTAGAAGACACATCACTTCTGGTCAAGAGAAGTGATTGCTCCTTCCAGGACGTGGGGGTCCATCTTAGAATGCATTGCTGCTGGTCTTGCCTTGGGGAGTTAACAAACTCTTAGGCACTTCCAAGCAAAGTGGCTTCGATTGCCCAAGGGCTGACGATAATGTTCCAGAAAAAGTTGTGGTGTGAACTGTTACCAGGAACACCTACAGCCTCCAGTAAAAGGGATTTCCAAGCATTTGGCCTGTTTAGTTCTTCATACCATCGCAGGAGGAATAGGGACAATATTCTCCGACGACCAGAGAGGCCAGCCTGGTAAAGCAATTGAGTGAAGCATGCCAAGTTGGCCAGCTTGAGAGCTAACGCCCAGTCTAAGGAAAGTACCAATTTGTTATTGCCAGCATTGTCGGCTCTTACAATTTCTCATGAGAATCTGACAATCTAGATTTATTTTCATGTAAACTGTCTTAATTTTTAAAATACTGACTATTATATTATCAGTTTTGTAAAGCAGAAACCAGATGAAATTCCCAAATAAGGATAGATGGAAGAGGGAGGATGGCAGAGAGTGGAGCTGCAGGAGCAAATGGAAGATATCCAGCACAATGACCGGTTCAGAGTTTTCAAAAACACTCTGGGCCAGTGGCATGCAGGCATTGTATTAGTCTGCTTGGGCTGCCATAACAAAATATCATACACTCAGGGGCTTAAACAGCAGAGGTTTATTTTCTCCCAGTTCCAGGGGCTGAAAGTCCAAGGTCAGGGGTCTAGCATGGTCAGTTTCTGGTGAGAGCTTCTTTCCTGGCTTACAGACAGCTGCCCTATGGCTGTATACTCACATGGCTTTGGCTCAGCGCATGCACGTGGAGAGGAGAGAGAACTCTCTGGCATCTTTTCTTATAAGGATACTAGTCTTATCAGATCACGGCCCTATCATTATGACCTCATTTCATCTCAATTACTTCCTTAGAAGCCCCCTCTCCAAATACAGTCAGAGGAAGGTAAGGGCTTCAACATATGAATTCTGGGAGGACATAAACAGCCAGTCCCCTGCAGGCATCAAATAAAAATCCTTAGGTAAAACAAAGGAGGCATGTCCCACAGCTAGCATTAAAACACCAGAGTTTGACCTCTGATACAAACAGCAGCTAACTGACTGTGTATAAGGTTGGCCCCGTATAAATGTGCTGTATTTATGTGTCCCAAACTGTGAGTCAGTTACACAGTATTTGGATCACAATATTCGATTTACTGTTTAATTGATTACCCTGAGTTTTTACCAGTAAAAAGGAATAATGAGAAATCTGGGAAAATTATAGAACTGGAAAATATGTTGCTGAGTTTTTCACTTGAGATGAATTGTCTGTTTCAACAAGTATTGACCTAGTAATTGTTCTTTTTGATTTCATATGGAGCTATGTAGTTTAAAGGATTATGCAGAGGAACAGAAAACTAAAAACAATGTAGAATTGAGAGTGAAAATTAGGCACACTGTCACTCTTAGTGTCAGAGTAAATTTACATGTCCCTTACTGATCATGAATTTTAATAGAACCTTCCATCAGAAACCAAAAGAGGGCTCAAGGAGCTTAAGACCATATTCCTCTGGCAACCAAAGTAATTGCTCTATATCTGTATAGAGCAATTGTAGAAAGTAAAAAGTTCCTCTTCAAAGTTTCATAGAAAGTAAAAAGATTGGTAGAAAGTAAAAAGTTCCTCTGTATTGTATTGTAGAAAGTATAAAGTCCCTCTTCAAAGTTTCCCTTCTTGTTAAGTAATAATAATAATAAATGTTAGAAATAATAGTTTGTTTTAAAGATTAACTTTCTTCAAAGCCCTCTTGCTTTTTGCTTACAACTCTTTGTTAAGCCCTATTTTAGGTAGCTGTTAGGCATGCTCACAGGCACGTAGTTCTTGTACTTTAACCAAGATATCTGTGCTGGATGTGCCCACAGGCATGTCCCAGCTCTCAGCCTATGCCCCTTCCTTATTTAGACTTCCTCCTTTTTTTTTGTTCTCCATTGCCTTTACCTATTTAGTGAAGTTTTAAGTTGTTAGCCAATCAAGTTCAGTTTACATTGTGAGGTCTAGTTCCAACCAACGGAGATCAGACACAGCAGGGAGGACCCAATACATAAAGAATAAATATGCCTGCCTTTCCTTTGTTCATTAGCTAACAAAAGCACCCTTTCTGCTAAAAGTAAAATTGGCTTGCTAAAAAAACTTTTTGTCTGAATGCTAATTTTTCCTTGCAGGGCCTAAGAACAAGAATTCTGTCTCCAACATGTATTAACACCAAAGTATGGTTACAAACAACTTCAGTACCACCTGAGAACTTGTTAGAGATGCAAGATTTTGAGCCCCACCCCAGATCCACTGAATCAGAAACTCTGGGAATGTGGTCCAACAACCCGTTTTACCAAGTCCTCTGGGTGATTCTGGTGCACATTATGGTTTGAGAACCATTGCTGTTTATTAACAACATGATAGAAAGAGATGAACCCAGGAGAAGGCGAAGCAGCTGACCTTTTACCGAGCTTCTCCAATGTCCCAGGCACCCTAGTAGGAGACTCATCAGCATCAGGATATGAACCCAAACCTATCTAACTCCAAAGACCATGCGTTCATTCCATTTAGTCAAATTCCCTTCAAATACGTATGAAGTATCTCGACTGGACCAAGTGCTGCATATATGTTATTCTAGTTAATCTTACACAGGTATTAAGAAGTAGGTTATATTATTTCTATTTCATGGATGAAGAAGTTCAGACTTACAGAAGCTAAGTCCCTTTCTCATGTGACATAGACAGTAAGTGGCATTGCTGTGTTGATACAAAGTCCATGTTCTCACCTTGCCTCCCTACCCCAAACTGTTCCCTTAAATTTTAAAATCTTCTACTTTTGGTTGCGTTTCTCTACCTATTGCTAATCTGTTTTCCACGTTAGAGGATCTCATCTTTCTCAACTGGCATCCTTCACCTGAACCACAGAACACAGGAAATGATTTGAATGATGATTCTCCCAATTCTCCCGTGGGTGGCACTTAGCTAGTGCCAGGATAACTGTGTGGCAGTGGGAACTAATTCACTACACACAGTGGAAGCCTTGGGCATCAGGGCTCACCACTCTCACAGAATCCCTATCAGCAAAGCCTATAAGACATCCAAGAAACTCTTATTCACCCACCTGGCAATTCACTTTGCTGTCTTCTTTCCAAGTTTCTCTTTGAATATCTTCCTTTAGTCAGAAAATTTGGCAAGAGAATGCATGGTGTAACTGAGAAGACACTGAGCCAGGACTCAGGAGATTTAAACCAAACACCTCTGCTAGGCAGATGTGCCTCACTTGATAATTCATTTTCATTTCCTGTTTTTTTTTTTCTCTCTTCACAAGGAAAATGTGGTCTGGATTAATCGATGTCGAGGACCACTCTGTCCAGCTCCAGCATGCTACTGTTCATGAAAAGAAATTAAGCACGGCTGTCAAATCCCCCTTCTTCATCCCAAAAAGGAATTGAAAAGGGAAATATATGTAACTCATTATTATGTGTACGTATGTCTTATTTGAGACCCTTTGAATATTACTCTCTGTGGTTTTCTTGGTAGTCAAAATTATTTCTTCAGATATATTTTTGGAAGGATCTTAGTTCACAAAGTATTTTCATTTAGGACTCAAGCTAGGATAAAGAGCAAGGCTTGTGGTTATCCTAACCATTCTTAAGAAGTCTTGATGATGTCCTGAATCTAACCTACTGTGGCACGTAATGTTATTCAGTTCACTTCAATTCAACCAATGTTACTGTGCAGTATTTTATCATGTGCACATCCAGTAAACATTATATTAACTCAAAAGTTAGTTAGAAATTCTATTCCAGTGGAGAAGGCTAATACTATGAATGACTAGGCCTGTTAATTCATGCTTGTAGAGGTTATGGTAGAATATTCCTTAGTGAGATTTTCATTTTGAAGGAGTAGAGTCTATTTTTATTCTTGTCTGGAGTGCATAATATGAAGCTTTTCATATCTCTGAAGCTTTAAATTAGAAGCCATTTTGGGTTGGCTTTTTAAAAGACTCTCCCAGAGGGAGAACAGTAAAAAGTCTTGCCTTTTATAATCATGTATCATCTTTCAGTCTACATACATCTATCAAATTTTTTAAAAATTCATAAAGAAAATCTAAAATATACTACTTGAGCAAACTTAGGCAAGTGTTGTACATTTTCGTAGAACATTAGATTAGTCAAAATAAGACTTAGAGTATGTTCAAAATCCCTATCAACTGGATTTTTTGTAGGCTAATCAGAGGAGGATTTAAATTACCAAAAGGAGGGGTGGAGAAGAAAGAATCTCCTAACACTTAACTGCCTGCAGCTGCTATTTTAGCATCCAGCCAATGCAGATTTATAAACAATCCGTTCTTTGTTTTATGCTGAGGTCCTTCAGTATACAGAAACGAGGATGAAATTTCACATGGTTACTTTCAGCATAGGACCACTGGACCCAAATCTGCAGTTCATACAAAACAAAGAATGCAAAAACAGACGTATGAGGAAATAATTGGTATCAAGAATTGAATGATATGATCACTTATAACCATCCCCAGCCTAGCCAGCTGTAATATTTACACACTAATAGATACTTCTGTTTAGGCATTTAATCTGTGCAGAAATTAGGTCAATAAGAGTGCCAGTTTTCTTTTTTTTTTTTTTTTTTTGCAAATGTACAAATTTGCCGAAATCATCTGAAACTCTCCTAAATAGATTTAGTGTTCTTTCTCTTTTTAAGAATTGGGAGGCATGCACATGATTGAGTAACTGAGAGAGTTAGACTGTAAGACATGGATACAGAATGGGCACAGTGGCTCATGCCTGTAAACCCAGCACTTTGGGAGGCCAAAGTGAATGGGTTTCTTGAGCCCAGGAGTTTGACAACAGCCTGGGCAATATGGCCAAACCCTGTTTCTACAAAAAATACAAAATTAGCCTGGTGTGATGGCACACCCCTTTAGTCTCAGCTATTTGGGAGCCTGAGATGAGAGGATCACCTGAGCCTGAGGAGGCTGAAGCCACAATGAGCCATGATCACACCACTGCTGACCTCCAGCCTGGGTGTCAGGGTGGAATCCTGCCCCACTTACTCTCCCAAAAAGACATGAATACTAAGCATATGTATGTCATATGCAGAGAGAGTGTTCTATTGTGATTAGGTAAAATTAACAACAATGTTTGTCTAGCATGTTGAAAATTAAAGGTAATTATACTTGAGCTAAAGACAGGTAGACATAATTACCTGTTAACATTAACATTAACCATTTGTAGTTTTTACTATTGCTATGCATATAATCTATTTTTTCTAAAAAGAGCAAATAATTTTGACACTCATTCTTTTATTCATTCATTGATCCATTTAATATGTGTTTATTGAATACTTAACCATATGCACCCTGATAGTCAAGGAAAATACAACTAATAGGACAGTTAGGGTCCCTGACCACTGCATTTCAGTGGGTGAAACAAACAACTAAAACTAATGAGTTTAAAACTGATACTCAAAGGATAATGGCCGGGCGCAGTAGCTCACGCCTGTAATCTAAGCACTTTGGAGGTCAAGGCAAGCGGATCACCTGAGGTCGGGAGTTCAAGACCAGCCTGACCAACATGGTGAAACCCCGTCTTTAAAATAAATAAATAAATAAATAAATAAATAAATAATAAATAAAGATAAGAAGGAGCCAGCCGTATGACTCCTTCTGGGCAACCAGCAATGACAGGAGCTAGCATGACTGGAGTTAGATGAGAGGGAAGTATCAGGAGCCTGGCCATGGGGGATTTGTATAATATGGGAAAATATTTGTAATTTATTCTGATACAATAAAGTCATTAAAAGATTTTGAATCAAAGGAGTAACACGAGATCATTTTTGTTTAAAAATAATCATTGCACTGGGCGCAATGGCTCACACCTCTAATCCCAGCACTTTGGGAGGCTGAGGCAGGAGGATGGCTTGAGGTCAGAAGTTTGAGACCAGCTTGGCCAACATGGTGACACCTCATCTTTACAGAAAATGCAGAAATTAGTCAGATATGGTGGCACACACCTGTAATCCCAGCTACTTGGGAGGCTGAGACATGAGAATCACTTGAGCCTACTAGGCAAAGGTTACAATAAGCCAAGATTTCTCCACTGCACTCCAGCCTGGAGACAGACTGAGACTCTGTCTAAACAACAAAATAAAAAAATAGCCGGGCGCAGTGGCTCAAGCCTGTAATCCCAGCACTTTGGGAGGCCGAGGCGGGTGGATCATGAGGTCGAGAGATCGAGACCATCCTGGTCAACATGGTGAAACCCCGTCTCTACTAAAAATACAAAAAATTAGCTGGGCATGGTTGCACGTGCCTGTAATCCCAGCTACTCAGGAGGCTGAGGCAGGAGAATTGCCTGAACCCAGGAGGCGGAGGTTGCAGTGAGCCGAGATCGCGCCATTGCACTCCAGCCTGGGTAACAAGAGAGAAACTCCGTCTCAAAAAAATAAAAAATAAAAATAAAAAATAAAAAATAATAATCATTGCTATGGTTTGCATGTGTTCCTTAAACTTGATGTGTTGGAAACTCCATCCCCAGTGTGGCAGTGTTGGGATGTGGTGCCTGACGGAAAGCCTGGCCAATATGGTGAAACTCCGTCTCTACTAAAAATACAAAAATCAGTCAGGTGTGATGGCAAGTGCCTGTAATCCCAGCTATTCCCGAGGCTGAGACAGGATAATCTCTCGAACCTGGGAGGCGGAGGTTGCAGTAAGCTAAGATTGCACCACTGTGCTCCAAACTGGGCAACATAGCAAGACTCCATCTCAAAAAGAAAAAAAAAGCTTCCATTTTGGATGAATTATCCAACTGGAGATAACAGTAGGCAGTTAGATATTCAAGTTTGAAGCTCAAAAGCAACGTCTGGACTAGAGATAAAACTTGAGGAATTGTCAGTATATAAATTATATGTAAATTCATGTAAATAGAAGATATAATCTAGGGTCTTATAACAAAGAAGGAAGAGGGACCAGAATGAAATCCTAAGAAATCCCAACATTCATAGGCTGAGAGAGGAGGAACTAGGATATTAGATCAAGAAGGTGAGATAGAAGAAATATAGAACAGTAGGATTTGTGAAGAAGAAGGTTTTAGGAAAGCAAGTGGTCAGCCAATTAACATTAAACGTGCTGAAAATTCTAATGTAGCAGATACAATTAGTACTGACTAGGCCAAATAAAAAATTTAAGCTTTTTATTCCCACTATCCATTATTTGTAATGGATATTACTGTTAATATCCTTCCCTGTTTTTATAGACTAATAAATTACCTGTGCCTTCGTCACACTTACCCACATTCCTACATATTCACACCGATTTTGGACCTTGCAATAAGATTCTGTTGCCTCCTCTTTACTTGTCTTCTACAAAACATTAGTTCTCTGCTCTATTTGTGTGTCCTGCCAGCTAATCTGTTCCTCATTTCAACCATGACCCCAAGTTTTCAGGACTTGAACTCCGTGGTTGTAGATTGCTTGGGGAGGAAGATGTCATGGCCATTTTTGCCAACTAAAGAAACCTGGGAAGGTAAGAAACACGATAAGCTTTGTGGGGCCAGAGCAGTTGGATCACTTGCGGTCAGAGGTTTCAGACCAGCCTGGTCAACATGGCAAATCCCCGTCTCTACTAAAAATACAAAAATTATCTGGGCTTGCTGGTGGTGCCTGTAATGCCAGCTACTTGGGAGGCTGAGGCATGAGAATCGCTTGAACCCGGGAAGTGGAAGTTGTAGTGAGCTAAGATTGTGCCACTGGGGGATAGAGCAAGACTCTGTCTCCAAAAAAAGAAAAAGAAAAGAAAGAGGCTAAGGTTGATGGCACAGAAAATGGACACAGGGCACACAGCTCAGATAAACTTTGTATTTCAAGCTCCTTAGGACAATGAATGAGAGGGAAAAGGCATGAGTGAAGGAAAGGGGCTGGCTGAGTTTCCTAAAACTATTTAAAGTAGGGTTTATCTTTTTAAGCCAACTAAAACTAAAGCTTAGTACTCAAGCCCAGTACACTGTGGACAAGAATCAGTTAAACAGCAACCCCCTAGAAAAACAACACGCCCAAACGTTGCTAGGGAACAGCTGGAGAGAGATCATTTTAGGGAATATTTCAGTCTAGAAGTTGTTCTCTCCCCACTGTGGATTAGACAGGCCTGTAAAACTCCTTCCAGCGCATCAGACAAGATAAAGAAAGTATTTTTACAGATGAAAAGAATGTGATACCTTCCTCTTTTGCAAGGATATGTGAAGTAGCAGATGGATGGGGAGGGGGACTGGTACTTACAGAAACACAGTTGATGAAACATTGAATGTTTATGTCTGAAAGTTGAACAGCTGGTTCCAGACTGAGGATTCACGTCTGTAACATGTCTGCTGCTAGACAGGAAAGTGATGATTCTTCCATGGATTAGCATGGGATGCAGAAGAAATCGAAAGATGCCACAGACCTGGAATGACCTTGGAAGAAGATGAGCTGAATAGGAGTCAAACAGCCACACTGTCTTGACCATACCCTGCCAAGCGTTCCATCAGTTTTTCAGTGACAAGGAATAGGTATTGTATTCCAAAAAATGGTAGGTAAAGAGTTCTAAAAAGGTGAGGCGCTGGAGCCAAAAGAATGGTGAATGAGGACAGAGAAGCAGACAGAGGAGCTGAAGATGCAAATGACAAACTTCAGAATTTCCTTCTTAACATAATTCTTATATGATGTGTTGCGCATTGCCTTTGTTCTAGTTCCAAAGAGGTAAGTAGGTCTTTTCAAATTTGAGATAATACTCACTACACATTTTCTTCTCCCTCATACAACCTGTCCCATAAATCTTCGAAGGTCAAGGAAGATGCTATGTTATAGAATACTTGATTCAGGGAAAAAATATGATTTATCACTACAGCTAAATGTTTATAATCCAGGCAGTCATGCTAATTACATTATTTGTTGATACTGATGACCTTGGCTGAAAGCCTCTTCTCTCCAAGTTTTGTAGCCACCATTATGGCTGTGCAGTGGACAGAGAATCCGTGCTCTGGCTGGCTAGAGTGTGCTGTTTGAGGGTTCTCATGACTGAGTATTGGCTCCAGCTTATTAACAGGTAGGATATTGGCAATATTAAGCTACCCATGGGATCCTTCATCAATCTTATTCCCTGAAACAGGAATCAAAAACACTTATAAACCGGTTGGGTGTGGTGGCTCATGCCTGTAGTCCCAGCACCTTGGGAGGCTGAGGTGGGCAGATTGATTACTTGAGGTCAAGAGTTCGAGACCAACTGGCCAACATGGTGAAATCCCATCTAAAATACAAAAACTAGCTGGGTGTGGTGGCGTGTGCCTGTAATCTCAGCTACTGGCGAGGCTGAGGCAGGAGAATTGCTTGAACCCTGGAGGTGGAGGTTGCAGTGCGCTGAGATCATGCCACTGCACAGAGACTCCATCTCAAAATCAAAAACCAAAAACCCTTCAAACCTGAAAACACATATACAAGAGAATGTGGGGACTCTGAAATGTGTGAACGAACCAAAGCAAAATCCCTTCCATTCTGTCCCTGGTTCCACAGAAGGAAAGTGGCTGCCATGTCTACATTGGAAATTAAATCAATGCATGACTGAAAACAATGATGTGTTGGCATGAGGTTATATAATTAGCCAAAGAAAGCTTTTCTTAAATAAAGGGTGAAGAATGACATCAACTATTTGGGTTATCTAGCCACATTGCTTCAAGTTGGGCTTGTTGCCTGAAATCTTTTCCAAATCCTTTTGGATTCATTTTTATTATATTAGAAACTCTGCAATAAACCAGTTTAGTAAAACAATTAAGACAAAAACAAATAAAACACATACTAATCTTTTTCTTAGCTACATAATTTTGTTGACATTCCTCTTGATTTTAGAAGGCTGTTAATAATTGATAGCTTACATCAAGTTTACAATGAAAAATGGAAAAAAGAATGAAAACGTGTCTTATGAAGTTCACCAGTGTAGATAGTTTACATTTAAAATAAAATGTCTTAATTTGTGTGTCTCCACTATCCGAATGCCTTATCAGCTAGATTTGTATCATGTTTTGTGGTATCTGTGTGTGTTTGTGTATGTATGTGTCTACCTAATTATCCATTTCTGTTATCTGTATCATTTGAGTCAAAGTTCTTGCATTCTTTCTGCATTTGCCAAATATATAAAAAGAAATGCCCTAAAAGTATATTTTTATATATAAGTGGGTTTTCTTTTTCCCAATGGCTCAAAAAACTATGTAGGTGGAGGATTTGGCTTTATCTTGAATGAATCATCTTTAAAATCAATACTGATTCATGGTGAAAATGATCATGGGGGATTATTTTCATTTTTCCATGTTGAACATACCATTCCAGAAGTCCTGTGTCAATTCCCAGCTTGGCCGCTGACTCATTCAGCCATATTTCCCTCCACAGGATGTGAGGAGGTGGTATGTCTGGGACCATAAACATCCCTAAGGCATCACCCCCACCTACCCCGGGGGCTTGACTGAGTTTTAAGAAATCAGGGTCAGCCTCAGCCCTTGTGTTTCTGTATTGTCACCAGAAGCCTGAACAATAAATCATAAACCATGAGAAAGATTGGGGGAATTATTTCCTTTTCCACACAGTTTTAAAGATCGGCACAATCAATTCCTTTTCTACACAGTTTTATACTCTAAATATTATAGCCCTCCTACCTTTTCTGCAATGTGGATATTCCTAAACTTTTACATGTAGTGTGGAAAACATGTTGGAATTATGAACACATATAGACTGAGGAGCTTACAGGCCTTGAATCAGGTAAAAACCTGAACTGAAGAAAGTCTGTAGAAGATCTGTATCATGGCCTTGTAGGGTAGTTGTTATATGGTGGACACCAATCTAATCTAACTGCTGTCCTCATTAGAAGATGAAATTTGGATACACGAAGAGACACCAGGGATGCATGAGCACAGAGAAAAGACCAGGGAGGACGCAGTGAGAGGCTGGCCATCTGCAAGCAGAGGCAGGAGACCTCAGGAGAAATCAAATCTGCCCACACCTTAATCTTGAACTGCCAGCCTCCAGAACTGTGAAAATAATTTCTATTGTTTAAACACCCTGTCTGGTATTTTGTTATGACACTGCTAGCAAACAAATACAGTGGTGTCATAGAAAGAGCTCAGTTTTGAAACACAGTCATGAGTTGCTTAACAATGGGGTTATCTCCCAAGCAATGTGTTGTTAGGTGATTTTATCACTATGCAAACATTGTAATGTGTGCTTACATAAATCCAGACGGAATAGCCTACTACACACCTAGGCTATAGGCTATGACCTATTGCTCCTGGGCTACAAGCCTGCATAGCATGTTACCGTATTGAATACTGTGCGCAATTGTAACATAATGGTCATTATCTGTGTTTCTAAACATAGAAAAGGTACAGTAAAATATGGCATAAAAGATTATACAGTGATACAACTGTATAGGACGGCTGCATTATAATCTTGTGATACCACTGTCGTATTTCTGGTCCACCATAGATTCAAATGTCCTTATGTGGCACCTGACTGTATATGAATCTGAGTACAGCCTGCAGCACTAGCGTAATCTTGGAAAAGTAGTTTAAACTCTCTGAACACCAGTTTCCCCATGTAAATTGGGGATAACAATAACTACCTAACAAGATTATCTTCAAGAACAAATAAATCTATATAGTGAGGAATCTATAGAATGAGAAATGGGCACACAAAGTTTTAATAACTTGCCCACGAATGCTCTGCTGAGCTGTGGAAGGGCCATCTACAAAGTGAGCTTGTCTGATCTGTAACCTCTATTCTCTAAAGTGCCTTTAAAAATATTTAGAAGATTTATATAGATTTTAGGAGTTGATCAGCCAGAGGCAGCCTTCCAAATTTGACCTGACCCACACGCAGAGACTGGAGTAGCCCCTGATCCAAGTGGATACTCAAGAAATATTTTAGAGACTTTGCTCTCTGCTGGGAGAAAGGCATAGAATTTTTCAATTAACCAGATTTGCATTTGAATCCACATTCCATCACTTAGCTGGGTAACTTGGGGCACATAATTTAAAATCTGTGACCTATAACTTAACCTGGGGCACATAACTTAAAATCTGTGATCCTACATATAAAACACTAGGAATATATTATGTTAGGTGCTCAGTACATCTTATTTCTCTTTGGAGAGTCTGACTCCAGACACAATTCCAAGTCTTTCTGAATATCAGAGTCATATATAAACGATGTGTGTGCTAGGGAGAGATGTGTTTGCTAGGGAAGGTCTAACGGAGAGGATGAGGCTGTAATTACAATATTTATAATATTTATATTTCGATTGCCTGTGGTTACTCACCAGATGATGAGTAAACGGGATGGCCTTTCTGAAGGAAAAGCAACTATACAAAGAAATTAGAGAAAGCTTGACCATCAGGCTGATACAAAGGATATTAATAATCTTGTCCTTAAAATGCCATGTGAAATCTTGATTTCTAAATGGGGAAATAAGTAAAAGCAGAGCTGAAATAAGTAAAAATCTATTTATGCAACAGAAAAATCACCACTAATTTGCTACAAACTTCCAGACATTTGTAACTTTGTGTGTATTTCTATGTATATAATTACTTTCTGTGCATACCATTTGATGACTGCCTTTTCCCCTACGTCACAATAGTTTATGGACCCTTTACCGTATTTCCACATCATTAAATAATCCACTCAGCATTATTTTAAATGACTGAAAGGTATTGCATTGTTAGGATGTGCCAGGATTTTAAAACAAATCCTTTTTGTTGGACATTTAGGTTCAGCAAACTTTGTTTTTAAAAATCAAGAGCTGAATTATCTGGGTGTGCATCTGATTGATGACTTAGAGGTGCATAGGATGAGTTGAGATAAACTGAGCTTGTGAATGTGAGCTTGCAGGAGTGGGTGAAGACAGAATACCTGTGTGGGTACTGCAGAAAAAAAGTAGAGAAAGTGCAGCACTGTGAGAAATGCATTTCTTCCTTAATTTTACTGGGGAAAAAAAATCAGTTTTAGGGCCTAATAGAGCATCAGTGATCTACATGCCACTTGGAATCAGTGTGTTTTCAGCATCAACTAAGGACTGCTATTTTGGACTGTGCCTCAAAAGACATGGAGTAGAATCTCCAGGTAACCTTTTTCAGTCTTACCAACCGGAAAGAGAGAAATGACTTGGATATTTATAAACCTTATAGATGATCATGTGAAAACTGAGTGTTAAGATAAATGATCACAATTCTAATTATACACTTTCTTATGAAAGTCATAGAGATATTTTAAGGCAATTCATAATTTTTGGTATGGTAGTTACTATTATCTTCATAAAGAGATAAGATAGGCATTTATTTCCTCTGCCCTTTAGATTCATAAAACAAAAGTATCTTTTATGGAATCAAATACCCAGCTAGGAAAATGTGTCAGGCTTACCAATTAAGCTAAAAAATATAAAAAAGGTGAAGTCTGTTTAGTTTCTCACAATATTTTCTTTTTCCCCGATCCCAGATCTGTGAGTCATTGTTCTGTGTGAAAAATATTTGGAGTGAGAATTATTCCTTGACAAGTTATGTTGTTAGACAAACTTCCCTATCATTCAAAGAAATGACCCTTATCTCTTTCTTTACTGGAAGAATGTCTTGCAGAAGCATTTAATCTAGTCCAGAGTAATTTCAGAGGTTGACCACACTGCTCTCAAGCCATTTTGTAAATACCACCACCTCATTTCACAAAAAGAACTTCTGTTTATTTTCTTGGTTAGTTGATGCTGGTAAGTCCCATCAGTTTGGTTCTACAAACAGAGGCCCTGACAATTTTATTAAGAGCACTGACTTAATATAATGATTCCTGAAAAAAAAAAAAAAGCCTAGATGATAATATTTAAAAATTAAGTAAGTAGATTACATGCAATTCTACCAGGAGGTAAAAGGATGGAATATCACAATTGCATCTCTTAGATGTATTATGAACATTAAAACCATCAGCCTGAGCACTTACTAGAGTTTTCAACTATGTGATGTGTAGTTTTTAAAAAGATATTTTTACTTAAATATGCCCTCCTGTGTCCACTCACCTTTTCCATTCACATCGCCCTTTCCCCTACCTTCCAATAAGCAAACATATCTTAACTAATGTCAGGCCTTAAGAGATGTTTGTATCGACATTCTATTTGACTTTAAGGTAAAACTAGAAAATTTTAGGGGTCACCTGGCTGATGAAATCACTCTCACTCTTTTTCTAGGTTTTTATTGTCACTGTTAACTGGCATGAAATGGGTAAATCTTATTATATATCTGATAAACATTAATATCCAGAATATATAGGGAATTCTAAAATTCTACAACAATTACCGTAAATGCCCTGACTCAGAAGTGACAAAGGACTTGAATAGACACTTCTCCAGAGAAGTTATACAAATGGCCAATAAACTTGTGAAAAATCTTCAAACTCATTAATCTTTAGGAAAATGCAAATAAAAACTACAATGACATCTCACCTCACATTTAGGATGGCTATTATAAGTAAAAACAAAAACAAAAACAAACAAACCAGTGTTGGTGAGGATGTAGAGAAATTGAAGCCCTTCTACTCTGATGGTGAGAATGTAAAATGGCGGGTCCACTATGGAGAACAGTATGGTTGTTCCTCAAAAAATTTAAAGTAAAATTACTGTATGATTCATCAATTCTACTTCTAGGTTTACACTGCAAATAATTGAAAGCAGGGCCTTGAAATATATCGAAATTAAATTGAAATATCTCAAAATTTAACTGAAAGCAGGATCTTGAAACATCTCTGGAAGAGAGAGTTGTATGCCCACGTGATAGGTTTGGCTCTGTGTTCCCACCCAAATCTCATGTTGAATTGTAATCCCCAAGGTTGCAGGAGGGACCTGGTGGGAGATGATTCGCTCACATGTGGTGGATTTCCCGCTTGATAGTGAGTGAGTTATCGCGAGATCTGGTTGTTTAAATGTGTGTAGCACTTCCTCTTTGCTCTCTCACTTCCTCCTGCTCCACCATTTGAAGAAGGTGCTTGCTTCCCCTTCTCTCTTCCACCATGATTGTAAGTTTCCCGAAGCCTCCCCAACTCTGCTTCCTGTACAATCTATGGAACTGTGAGTCAATTAAACCTCTTTTCTTTATATTATTACCTAGTCTTGGGTAGTTCTTTATAACAAAGTAAAAATAAACTAATACAGAAAATTGATACCAGAGAAGTGGGGCATTCCTGTGAAGATATCTGAAATTGTGAAAGTGACTTTGGGTAATGGGCAGAGGTTGGAACAGTTTGGAAGGTTAGGAAGAAGACAGGAAGATGAGGGAAGGTTAGGAACTTCCTAGAGATTTGAATGATTTTGACTAAAATGCTGACGGTAATATGTACAATAAAGGCCACACTGAGGTGGTCTCAGATTGAGATGAGGAACTTATTGGAAACTGGAGCCAAGGCCACTCTTGCTATGCTTTAGCAAAGAGACTGGAAGCATTGTGCCCTGCTCAGGATCTGTGGAACTTTGAACTTGAGGAAGATAATTTAGGGTACCCTGGTGGAAGAAACTTCTAAGCAGAAAAATCATTCAAGAAGTGGCTTGGCTGCTTCTAAAAACTTATGCTCATTTGCGTAAGCAAAGAGAGCTTATATTTAAAAAGAAGCAGAGCACAAATGTTTAAAAAATTTGTAGCCTGACTGTGGCAGAAAAGAAAAAATCATTTTCTGGGGAAAAATTCAAGCTGGTTGCAGAAATTTGCATAAGTAAAGAGGAGCTGATTGTTAATAGTCAAGACAATGGGGAAAATTACTCAAGGGCATTTTGGAAACCTTCACAGCAGCCCCTCCCATCACAGACTTGGAGGCCTAGGAGGGAAAAATGGTATTGTGAGCCAGGGCCAGGTCCCTGCTGCTTTGTGCAGCCTCAGGACATGGCACCCTGCATCTCAGCCACTCTAGCTCCAGCCATGGCTAAAAAGGGCCATGGTAGAGCTTGGGCCATTCCTTCAGTAGGTGCAAGTCCCAAGCCTTGGTGGCTTCCATGTGGTGTTGAGCTCACAGGTGCACAGAAGGCAAGAGTCGAGGTTTGGGAGCCTCTGCCTAGATTTCAAAGGATATATAGAAACACCTGGATTTCAGGAAGAAGTCTGCCGCAGGAGCACAGCCTTCATGGGAAACCTCTACTAGGGCAATGCAGAGGGAAAATGTGGTATTAGATCTCCCACACAGAGTCCCAACTGAGGCACGGCCTAGTGGAGCTCTGAGAAGAGGGCCACCATCCTTCAACCCCAGAATGGTAGATCTATCAACAGTTTGCACTGTGTACCTGGAAAAGCTGCAGGCACTCAACACCACCCTGTGAAAGCAGCCTTGGGGGCTGTACCCTGCAAAGCCACAGTGGCAGAGCTGCCCAAGGCCTTGGGAGCCCACCCCTTGCTTAGATCAGTGTGACTTGGATGTGAGTCATGGAGTCAAAGGAGATTATTTTGGAGTTTTGTGGTTTAATGACTGCCCTGCTGGGTTTTGGACTGGCATAGTGCCTGTAGCCCCTTTGTTTTTTTCAATTTTTCCGTGTGGAATGGGAGCATTTACCCATTGTTTGTACCCCAATTGTATCTTGAAAATAACTTGTTTTTGGTTTTACAGACTCATAGGCAGAAGGGATTTACCTTGTTTCAGATGAGACTTTGAACTTGGACTTTTGAGTTAATGCTGGAATAAGTTAAGACTTTGGGGGACTATTGGAAAGGCATGATTGGTTTTGACATATGAGGATGACATGAGATTTGAGAGAGGCCAAGGGCAGAATAATATGGTTTGGCTCTCTGTTTCCACTCAAATCTTATGTTGAATTGTAATCCTGGTGTTGGGGGAGGAATCCGATGGGAGGTGATTGAATCATGAGGGTGGATTTCCCCCTTGCTGTTCTTGTGATAGTGAATGAGTTCTTATGAGATCTGTTTGTTTTAAAGTATGTATCGCTGCCCCTTTGCTCTGTCTCTTCCTCCTGTTCTGCATGTGAAGAAGGTGCTTGCTTCTCCTTCACTATTCCACCATGATTGTAAGTTTCCTGAGGCTTCTCCAACTATGCTTCCTGTGCAGCCTGTAAACTGTGAGTCAAGTAAACCTCTTTTCTTTATAAATTACCCAATCTCAGGTAGTTTTTTATAGCAAAGTGAGAACAAACATTATTCAAAATAGCCAAAAGAGGGAAGCAACCCAAGTATCCATAGACTAGATGAAAGGATATCCAAAATGTATGCAAAATAAGCCAGTCATTAAAATGACAAATATGGTGTGATTCCACTTACATGAGGTACCTAGAGTAGAGAAAGATCATAGAGATAGAAAGTAGAACGGTGGTTTCCAGGGGCTAGAGGTAGAGAGGAATGTGGAGTCATTGTAGTTTTATAAGAAGAAAAGAGTTCTAGAGATGGATGGTGATGATGATTGCAAAACGATATGAATGTACTTAATGCTACAGAACTGTACACTTAAAAATGGTTAAGACAGTAAATGTTATGTGTATTTTACTAAAATTTAAAAATATTAGAAAAAATGAGGGATTTTATTCTCTTTTTAAGCAACATTTTAATTCCATTTTTGTTAATTTTAATAGTAGTTTTTATTTTCATTCGACCCGACTTATCCAGCAGATGTGTTTGATAGTTGCTTTGCATTATATAACATTTCAGCAATAAATCTCTAGTGAAAATATTTCATTTTCATGGTGCTTACATATGATGGGGTGATGATAAAATTATCATAGGTGCTCATAGAATCTGTTAACAATGTTTCAATGATAAGCATGGGCAAACTAGGCCTGGAGTCCTCTAATTAGCTAGGATGACTAGTTAACAGCAGACAAGATCAGTCAAGTAGTTTTATGTCCACATGCTTGCATGAGGAAGTGGCTGAAGGGTGGAGTATGTATTTTAGTCAAAAGAATGTTTAGTGATGTTTTCTTTTCCATGTTGGTTATAATTCAGCCATCCCAGAAATCCAAATATATTCAAGTTCAGAAGCATTATTGGCTTTGAAAACACTGATTATTTTTGTTCATATGTCTAATAAACATTACATGGCCCTTCCTGACTATTAAAAAAAAATCCAGCTTTGCCAAAAGAGCCCTAACTGGAATGATTTATATGCACTCAATATCAGGAATAAAAGTTTTATTAGTTTTAGCTAGTAAAATAATTTTGTGTTTTGGGAATCATTTTTCAAAACTCTTTATTTTCTAAACATTACCCAATAATACTGGGGATGGATTATTGAAATATCAATAATTATCATTGTGTTTCTCTAGTTTGGCTAAATGGAAACAAAGACAATACATAAAAACCTATAGTGGAGCTTGAGAGTTTAAAACCAATTCCTACAGTTCAAGATGCTTTAATTTTAAGTACAGTGCTAGGAATACCTCTGCCACTTCACTGGAAATTTGCTCTTGAGTCCTATAGAATGTCTTTGCAAGAGTTGATGCACACTCCTCAGTTGATAATTCCCTCAATGACTACCTGAAATCGCTGATTTTCGGATAGTCACGTAATGCACAGACATATCTACATTCCATAGAACAATTTGAAGAATTCTCAAGGGGCATAGCTGAAGGGGGAAGAAAGTTCTTCATTTTAGATGACACATATGAAAGCATTGTCAATCCTGGTGTCATTATGCTTTGAGAGGAAAAGAAACCAGAAACGGACTGCTTTGTTGTTTTAAAAAGTTATAAAGTAGTTGATGTTTATAAATTCAAACACATTAGAAACCTAAAGTTGAAAGTGCAAGTCCTCTTTGGTCAATCCCGTGCTCTAAAAGTAATCACTTTAAGAGTTTGGCATATATATTTTTCTAGATATTTTGTTTGGCTTCTGAAAAAAATGTATTTATCTAGCTTTTATAATAATAGAATTAAAAACACATACTTTTCTGTAACTTACTTTTTATCATTTGATAATGATACAAAGAAACCTGCACAGAGACCTGCCTCATTCACTTTCATGTACGTAAAGTGTTTCATTTTAATGAATATCCTACAACATGCATAACTCATTCCTTTTTGATGGATATTTAAACAACACGCTGGTTATTTTTTGCTTGTCTGTTTCACAGCTTATTCTCTGCTTTAACCTATAGTTCTTTATGTTCTAGGATGGTGAACCTTGGCCTCTGGTTGGGTTTAGTCGATAGGAAGCATGGTGGATCTGGAGTTGGGGGCAAGAGGTCATGATATTTCTTCCATTTCTTTCTTCACTGAGCTGCATTTTCTGGAAGTGATGGAGCTGTTCTAAACATAATTCCTTCGCCATGTCTCCACTCTGGTTCTGTTAACATAGTTTCTTTCTTTGCCTAGAGGTGGTGATGGCTTCCAGCTGTTGCTAATCTGCGTGACTTACTGTCTCCTACAGGATCCTATAACCAGTGATGAGCTAGTACATTTTTAGGATTTGGCAATTTCTGTGGGAATAAATACTTTCACAGTTTCTGATTTCAAGATACCAGCTTAAGGTCACCAAATATAATAGTGGGAAGAATTGTGCACCAGAACACCACCACCCTTATCCATGCTGACACCTTCATAAATTAGTCACTTGGTTAACTTGAACTGAATTGTTTACTCTCAGAATTCTGGCTGCCATAAATGATTTCCATTCCTTTTTCCTTCCTTCCTTCCTCTGTCTCTCTTTCTTTCCTATTACAAGTAACAGTAAAGCAGCAAGCTTTCTTCTATGTATGCCTTTGCACATATGAACAAGTATTGCTAGAGGTTAAATTCTGAGAACTAGGCTAAAAGTATGTCAATTCAATATTTTCATAGATATCACTTAATTGTTTATTAAAGTTATATTAATTTATAGGTCCTCAAAAAGCTTCAAAAATGCCTCTTTCTGCATAAGCTCATCAACAGCAGATATTTTTAAATTTTTAAAATCATTTTCAATAGATTAAAAATGATCCCTTTTGTAATTACTTGTATAATACCATTTTTGTTGCTGAAGATCATTATATAATTTAGCATTTAATAAATTTTTGCTGCATGTATGTGGATTGGGGGACACAATAGGCAGGTATCTGAATTCTCTTGGAAATTTAATGAAGGGCTGCTCCACTGTCAGGAGTAAAGGAGAGATAGTCATTAGTTTGCATAGGAAATGGCTGTGTGAATGTTTCCCATTGCTGTGATCTGAATTGGTTGTTTTCTCAAAATTAATAGGTTGAAGGTCTAACCCAATGCAGCTGTAGATAGGGTCTGTAGGATGCAAGGTTAAATGAAGTCATAAGAGTGGGGCTCTAATCCAATAGAACTGTGGTCTTGTAAAGAAGAGAAATCTCTCTCTCTCGCTCCCTCTCCCTCACTCTCTGTGATGTTCTCATGTGAAGACACAGATTGAAAGCAATCATCTAGCAAGGAAGACAAGTCCTTACCAGAACCCAACCTTGCTGACACCTGATCTCACACAGCCCCTGGAACTGTGAAAAAAATAAATTTCTGTTGAGTAAACCACCTATTCTATAGTTTCTCTGTCAAGGAAGCCTGAGCTGACTAAGATACCCATGGATCAGAGGTGAGCAATTCACAAGAGAGAACCAGTATGGACATGGCCAAAAGTACTATATGGAGGTGGTCTGCTAGACTCTTAAGAGGTTGCAGAAGAAGAAAGTGACAACTCATGAATAGGAAGTTCCCAGTAATGAGCGTTCTTGAAAGAATCCATGAAAGTACCCAGAGAAGAGTAATTTTCAAACATCTTTTATGTCTAGAATAGCACAAAGATATCTTATGATAGTAGTGGTTCATGTTTTCATCTACAGATGGAAAACTTCACTTACCAAATGTATTTTACTGGAACAGCAAAAGACAAAATTAGCACTTTAATGCCGTGTCGTAGGTCCAAAGTGTTCAAATAAGTGACTCCCAAATGGAACTCTCTAGCCCAGATTTTCTTGTGGATTCCTCACCTATCATTTTGAAGCCTAGGCTTCCCACCTCTTTTCTCACGGTTTAAGATATGTTTCAAAATGCAATCGTTCAACATCAGAATTTACTTTTCCTGTTCTCCTCCAACCAAGTCCCCATCAAAGGTCGAGAAAGAGAACTGTTTCCATGCCGCTGCTTATTTTATAAATTTGGGAGACAGAGTCATCTTTGCGCTTTCTTCTCACTTACCTGCTCTCCACCCCCAAATAAATTCTATGGGTTGAAACTCCTAAGTATACTTCACACCACCCACTTCTCGTTATCATCCCTGAGACCCAGCCACCTTTATCTTCTGTCTGGCCTCTTGCATTAACATAGTCACTGGCCTCCTGTGTCCTCTTTGGCTCCTTCAAGTCTATTCTCTTACATAGTGGCCAGCATGATCACAAAATACTGATTTGGCCATGCCTCTTCCATAAGCCCTCTAAATGGTCTTGAGATAAAGACCCAAATCCTGAATATCATCTGTGAAGCCTTTAATTTCCAACACTGGCCAACACTGCCATCACCACTTTCCCATCTTCCCATCACTCACCACCCAGTGGCCTTCAGTTTAAACTTAATTTCTTTCTTGATCCCCCAAACCAAACTACTTTCCTTTTCTATGCACTCTAATAGTACTGTATTTCTCCTACTTTTATAATCATTTTATAATTGTAATTAAATATTTATGTAATTATTTATTTACTTTAATGTTAAGTAGATATTTATGTCATTATTTCTTTAATGTTCAATGTTAGTCTCTGTCACTACACTATAAGCTCCATGAGGGCAGGGATGATACTTATCTGTTCTCTGCTGTATCTCCAGCACCCATTCAAGTACCTGGCACATAGAAGAGACTCAGTAAATATTTGTCACATAATCGACTAAGAAAATTCTGATACTAAAACCATATCAGGAGAGTATATTCCTAAGCCATGGACATAAAAGGTACTCAGCTTCTGTGCCTCACATGTTTTCTGAAAGAGCTAATTTTGCATTGAGACTATATGTCTATTCTGAGTTAGGACTCAGGTATTAATAGTGTATTCAACATAGAGATAGAATTATTTACACCATTAATCTAAGCAAAAGGATGCCCATCTTCACCTAAGATACAGTGGAGATCTTGGATCACTTCCGCTAAGTACATCAGTGAGGGATGGGATTGGGGGAAGGCGACATACAGCTTTTAACATCATTAATATTTTAAAAGTCTCTTAACTCTAACATAGGATGACATTAAAATTAACTTGTGTGTTTCATGTATGCCATCCAGGACATGGTGATTTGATGTTGTATAAAGGAAAAAAATAGTTTTGCTTCAACTTTTCACTTTTCTAGATGCTTATATTAGAACCACTTCAGTACTTGCCCAAATATGGTGACATAACTTGAAGAAATAGGCTTGAATGTATAGTTTGAAATCCAGACTGCTGTAACAAAACCCCAGTGAGTCAAAGTAATGTGATTGTTCCAAAAATTTGGATGAAGACCAATCATTCATAGCTTGCCATTTCCAATGAGATTTCAAAACATACTTTTAGAATCATTAAACAACAATCATAGTATCTAAAATAATAGTAGTAAATTCTAGTAAGAGATGTAAAATATATATTCAGATTGCTTAAAACAGTTATATAATATCATTTATATCTACCAAGATTATTTCTAATAGCAAAGCCCTGTAGTATAAGTTTGACAAGACAGGGATTTAAAAGAAAGTATTGACTGTTCAGTATAGGATACAGAGTCAAAGAAACTTGTCAGCCCACTCAAAATTAGAATTTATATAGTCATCATTTATTTTTGAACTTTTTCTCAAATGCCAGGCCAATATTTATAGAGCCTGGACTGAGCTGAGTGGCAGCCAGCATCATGTGGCATGTGGCTACCTTGGATGTTGTTTTCTGGATGATCTCCACCCTCCTCCAACTCTTCCAGCCAAAAGTATCCTTTATACCTGCACAGGGTCTGGAATTTTACCATTTGACATCTTTAAATTTCTTAGGGTTAGAGCATCCTGCCTTCCATGAAAATTCAGACATGGCTGAAAAAGGTAAGTAACATAAAAGCACATTATCATCACTGCCAACTTACCAAATAAAAGGCCAGACCATTATTAATTATCAATATGTTAATTCATGCTTACCTCTTCAAATGAAATTGTTGGTTATTTAAAAATAAGTATCTGTTTTAGCCTCCTTGAGCCTATACAAAATGCAAAGGTCCTTGTCAAGTGACCTGTAGTTTGTAAAGCACTTTTGTATACATTGTCTCCTGATACAGAACACAGGAGTATTTTGAGTGAAAGAAAGGACAGGCTTGGGATAAGCTGGCAGCAGTGAGAAACTGAATATATTAGTCTGTTTTCACACTGCAAATAAAAACATATTCAAGACTGGGTAATTTATAAAGCAAAGAGGTTTAATGGACTCACCAGTTCCATCTGGCTGGGGAGGCCTCACAATCATGGTGGAAGGCAAAGGAGAAGTAAAGGCATGTCTTACATGGTGGCAGGCAAGAGAGGTTGTATAGCAGAACTCCTATTTTTAAACCATCAGATCTTGTGAGACTTATTCACTACCACAAGAACAGTACAGGGAAATCACCCCCATGATTCAATTATCACCACCTGGCCCTGCCCTTGATATGTGGGGATTATTACACTTCAAGGTGAGATTTGAGTGGGGACACAGCCAAACCATATCACTGAGCATGAGGACGTTGTGTGGCAGTTGGGTGGGACCAGAGAGTCAAGAAGAGAATAAGAAAGGGATGTGGGTATAGAGACCCTGAAGTGACCTTTGTCCACGTTTAGTTTTTCCCAAGAATGGTCCTGATGTTGGCTTTGCATATGCTTATTGTTTTGATAGAAATAGAATTAAAGTGATTTTGAAGGGCTAGGGGAAGAATCTACCTCCAGGGGTCTCTCTAAATGATACCACTGGAACCAATGGAAATGTCAAAAATTGAGTAACCAATTAAAAGCCCCAAACCATATTTCTAAAGTCAAATAGAATAAAACCCATTCCTGTTTTTCATGTTTGAATTGATAAAAGTTGTGGCTTGTTCTCACATACAACATATTCAGCTTTAATCAGAAAGCCTCAGTACCTAACCAGTTTTCAAAGGTTTGTGTTATTTAACAGAGTGCACAAAAATTTCACCAAGATACACATTCGAGATTGGCCAGTTTAATCATTTCTGTTAGCTTAGGGACTGGTGGTATTTTTACTTTGAATTATCCTTGCATAAAATAAAAGTAATATAACTGCATATTTTTTCTAACAATGTTTTGGTCCAACGCATCTATATTTTGATCATGTAGCGATTTTCTAAATTAAAGTTGACAATCCTTTAGTTTCTGCCTATAAACTTTGATGTGATAGATCCAAAAAAAACCTTATGCATTCATGTCATGGCATCACCCTTGTTGAAAAATGCATTTGTTGGATGTGGTGCTGCTTTCTGATGTTTCTTGACACATACAGGCAGCTCTTTACACTAGTAGATTTTGAGACATTCACATCGTGAAGCAGGATGACACCAGGCCATTTTAGGAAACGCTAGAAAATTTTATTTGCGGTAAAATAATTTAGTTATTAATGTGATGAACAGGTTTATGCTATGTAACTGAAAAGATCAAAGTACTTAAAATTGCGTTATTATATAACCTCAACTTTTTTCAACTTTTTAAACATTGTTACAATCAGCAATGTAGTCATTCATTTTAGCTATTTTGATGGTACTTAGGATTTGCAGCCTAGAGTACAGCTTTTCTACTTAAAGATTTTTTTTTTACATGCAGAGTTGAGTTAATCATGATGACTTACTATTGTTATCAATCTGTGAAGTTTCTTCCCTTATTTTGTTGGTATTATCATTTTTCTGTTTTCCCCATTCTCTTCTCCATTGTCCCTCTCTTACTCCAAATGTCCCTACTTTAGTGTTTTTGGCTTATAAATCAGTATCCTTATATGTTTTTGAAAAAAATACAGTGTTGTTTTTATGATGCATTTTGAATTACACAAATAGTATTACATCATAGAATGTGTTCTATTTCTTTTTGCATTCAACACAGTGTTTTTGAGACCCGTCCATGTTGTTGTATGTAGCTGTCATTCACGGCTTTTGAGGCTCTGTAGTGGTCCATAGCATAGCAGTGCCATATTTAACCTAGCGATTGGCATATGGGTTGCCTCCCATCCCCAGGTCTTCGGCATGGGTCATTAGGTGGATGAGAGAGTCATTCTTTACAGAGTCCAAAAGGAAGAACAGGTATTATGGGAAAGAGAGTGCTTTGTTTTAGTGCCGAGTTTAAGTTACCTATAGATCATCTCGGTGGGTGTATAGAGGAGGCATTTGGCTTTATGTGTGTGCCTTTAGGCACACAGCCCAGCTCTCAAAAGACTGTTTACAGAGGGCATGATTTGGAGTTATCAACATACAGGCTCACATAGACAAGATTACTGGAAGAAAACATGGTGTGTGAAGATTCAAGGACTACTGACAGAGATCTAGGCCACACCAATATATTGGTAAGGGAGGGTAGAGGCAAGTACTTCTAAGGCATGTGAGCTGTTGTGGTCATTCATAGAAATGGTGCTCTAGGCCAAGGATCAGTAAATACTTTGATGTGAGCCAACTCTGGCCAGCTACCTGTTCTCTGCTAAAAAAAAAAAAAAAAAAAAAAAAAAAAAAAAAAAAAAAAAAATTATTAGAACACAACCTCACTCATCTGTTTAGGTATTATCTGTGGCTGTTTTTGTGTCACGGTGGCAGAATTATGTAGTATTAATAGAGATTGTATCATCTATGGAGCAGAAAATATTCACTGTCTTTTCTATGGAAATGCTCACTGACCACTGAACTGGACAATGAAATTAAGGTTTAAAGCGAGTGACTCTGGGATTCTTAATATTTCGTCTTTGTACCGCAAGCAGGTAATATAATCATAAGTGTATCCTGTATGCTCGATAAGCAGGCATATTGTAATTCTATAAAAATGTTTTGTGTTCCCTTATTTCTTTTGAATGTATCAATTTCCTAATATAAATCCATGGGAGTCAGATTTGCTTTTCTGTGGAAAACATGACTTTACTTCTGTTTGCCTGTTATTCTCTGCATGGTGTGATTAAGGTTGAAGAGCTTCTGTATTTCATATATTTCAGTTCCTCTGGGCATGATTACCCATGATTTTATGCAGTGTAAACGCATTAGCAGAAAGGAAAGCTCTTTTTTATTATGTATTTTAAAAATGCATCTTAAAGGTGACAGAAGCCTCAGTAGAAGTGTTGGAAGGTAGATTTCTCAATCTCAGATGAGCAACTGTTGCTTTCTACTTCAAGTTTGAGAACCTATTCTCACAGAGCTGATTAGTCTCTTCTTTTACATTCTTTGCAAGAAACTTTTTTTTTTTTTTTGAGATGGAGTCTCACTATATCGCCCAGGTTATAGTGCAGTGGCACAATCTTGGCTCACCGCAACCTCTGCCTCCTGAGCTGAAGCAATTCTCCTGCCTCAGCCTCCCAAGTAGCTGGGATTACAGGGTCCCACCACTACGCCCAACTAATTTTTTGTATTTTTAGTAGAGACGGGGGTTTTATTGTGTTAGCCAGGCTGGTCGCGAACTCCTGACCTTGTTATTTGCCCACCTCAGCCTCCTAAATTGCTGGGATTACAGGTGTGAGCCACTGCACCCAGCTGGAAGGAACTTTTACATGAAATCACTCAGCTTTCGGAGACCTTGCTTTGAAGCTAATCTGCATCAGAAACAGTTGCAAATATATGAGACTTCAAAATTGTGTTTCTATTAATAGGTTTTTATTTCTCCTTTTTAAATACTGATCTTTACTAAAAAATCATATGTTCAGCAAGCCACCATCATCAAGATAAGGCATTGTCAACTTTTGTCAATATTGAATTCCAAGAAAAGAAACATTCTGTTTAGTCATTTTCTTTGCGTGAATGAGTATATAATTTTTTTATGGTTTAGTGGATTAAAGAGTATTTGATGCACAGGTGTTTATGTAACCAAATCCTCAATTGTATTCCCGAACTTAATACAGATGTTAAAATAGGGTGAGTACACACACACACACACACACACACGCACACGTGTGTGTGTGTGTGTGTGTGTGTGTGTGTGTGTGTTCTGAACCCTGACTACACATTGAAATCACTTAGGACAGGCATCCCCAAACTACGGCCCCCGCATGCGGCCCCCTGAGGCCATTTATCCGGCCCCCCGCTGCACTTCAGGAAGGGGCACCTCTTTCATTGGTGGTCAGTGAGAGGAGCACAGTATGTGGCGGCCCTCCAACGGTCTGAGGGACAGTGAACTGGCCCCCTGTGTAAAAAGTTTGGGGACGCCTGACTTATTAGCTCTAAATGAGAAAAAAATACTGCTGCCTGGATACCATGCCCAGGCATTTGTATTTAGTTACTCTGCCATAACTTTAAGTCATTAGACTTTTAAAAAAAGCTCCTCCAGGTGATTACAGTATGATGCTCAATTCGAGAACTGTTGTTGTAAATAATTATTTAATGAAATTAATGGGAGGCATAATGAGAGAAAGTTTAGAGACCATAATAGGAATGTCACTCTATGAATTCGTTACTGAAAAGAAGATAAGGAAATTGTTTTTAATTGGAGGAGGGCAATTATTAGAGGTAGTTATAAAATATAGAATGTGTGGAGTCTTTGAGTTCAGCAAAGCACCTACATGCATCAAAATCTTGCGTAGAAACCAAGGAAGTAGAGAGGAATAGCAGAATGTTTACATTTTGCAACCTTTAAAATCAAAGAGTGATTGGACTGTGAGCCCCTGTACATGACCTGGGGAGTAGGCCCTGCCCCTGATGCTACTTATAGAATGAGAAAATCTTAATGCAAATGAAGCAAATCATCGTTAAGGCAAGAGCAATATATGCAGTGCTGTCGGCCACCGTCGTTCTTCAACTTCAGCAAACATCAGAGTCACCTGGCAGTCTTGATTAAACTCAAGCTGCTGAAACTTACTCCAGAATTTCTGGTTCCGTAGGTTTAGAGAAGGACCTGAAATTATATATTTCAAACAAGTTTCCAGGAGCTGCTGATGATGCTAGGAGAGGGCTCACATTTTGAGAACCTCTGGTCTAGCAAGTTGCCACCAAGAATGAAGACTGGGCCGGGAAACAGGGTAAGAGGTTTTTTTGTTGTTGTTTGTTTTGTTTTGTTTTGTTTTTTGGTGGAGAGGGAAATGCTAGCACATACGTTTTATTGCCTGTAGATGAAAATATGATGAAACTCTTGGTTTATTATGGGTTTGTATACAGAAGTAAAGTGCTAGTTTGGGTGTGTTATCTCAACATGTTAAGGTTGTGTTCTTACTTTTGAATAAGCATTTGAATATTTGTAAGGACCTTTCCATTTTCGTCCTGTAACACAAATTCTAAGTACTTTTTCTTTGCTGTATTAGAAAAGAAGTGATATTTGACCCGATCAGATCATTTCATTCTCCCTAAGCTGAATTAACAAACCACCTCAAGGCTTTTTCTTGGTTTTCGATGATAGCTACCATCTGGTACTTGGTAATTTAGCTGTGACACCTGGTTTCCTTTAGCCTAGCTATGTTAGACAGTATCTTCATACTAGTAAAGTTCCTTTTGCTAAGTTTGACACCTGATTGGGAGGCAAAGATGTACTAATATAACTAAGCCTCTGTCCACACTTTTAGAACAGTGTTAGCTATGGCTGGCACCCAGTCTGTGTATTTACTTCTGGAAAAAAGAGATTTTCTCTTTTCAAGCATTCTTGGGGCTAGAAAAATATGCAGTTCCATCAAGGCTGTGTCTCCTACAGAGAGAGCTCTTGTGAGAGTCCTCAGAATAGTTATCTCAAGGGAGACTTAGAAACTTCCAATGGGCTGGACAGATATTTGTAAGACATAGTTCAGAATTATAAATTTTACCAAAGGTTATATCATATTTTTTTTAATGTGAAGATAAATGGTAATGTTTAAGCCTTCTCTAAATATTATAGACATTTGGATAAATGTGGCTTTGAAGTTCATTTTTTTGCCACTGCTTTTGAAATATATACCACAACATGTTACTGTAAGATAAAGAATTCATTAAAATATAAAGAGTTCTATGCAATCAGAATCAATTGCTTCATTTAAGATTTGAGAAGGACAAAAACTGTTTTTGTCTTTAAATGGGGGAGAGCATGGTGGATGAAAACAACCTTTTTTTTATTAAAGAAAAAAAAAAGACATGCTGTTGAAATATAGCAAAACAAATAAATGGAAACTGCATTTAATTTGCTTTCTATAAAGCTGTCCATGCTGGAAATTCACTGCTAGCAAGTGGGAACAAGGTGTTACTTGACTTGGTTTGGCTAATAACCAGCATTTTCGGGAGCACAAATTATAAGCAATATGGTTACTTTTTAAAACCCCAATCTTCAAATTCAATAAATGAAACACTTTCCCCCTCTCCAGATGTCTAACAAAATGAGTTGACATTTTGCCCATTACAGCTACCTGATTGTGAATTGTCTAGTCCACAATCTGACAAATATAAACAAATGCACAAAATTAGGAAAAGAAGCTCAGAGACGAAATTAGTAGCCATTTATATGACTCCGACGTGCCTGGAAAACAGGTGAGAATGGTCCTTCAGTCATGCTTGCAGCAATTCTGGGGAAAGTGTTCCAGCTGGGAACACGATGATTAATTAGAGGCGTGCTTTTCACATCAAACAAACACACTTGGCACTGAACAATTTGTCCCAGGTGCTGCGTGAATGATGAAACGAATTGCATGTCTGTCCCCAAAGACTGAGAATTCTAGAATCTCAAGCATAGCTTTTTGTTAGAACTCATGCTATCTTAAAGTCAAATAGACAAATAGAAGTAACACTGTAAAACTAGATCAACAATGCATTCAGTGTTGAATGAAGTCTTGTCTTTCTCTGAAGGCATTTGCCTTCCAATTGTGGGCACCAAATAACACTTGGGACTCTAAGTTGGAGATTTAAAATGCACAATTCCCTTGAAGCATAAACGCTATCAAATAAAAGAACTGGATAGAGTGGGTTTTCAAATATTAGTGTGCTTAAGAGTCCCCTGGAGAATGTGTTAAAAGGGTAGATTACTGAGCCACAGTTCCTAAAGGCATTGATGCAGAGTCTAAGACTCTGTTGTTTATCAAGCAACCCAAGTGATTCTGATTCTGTTGGTGTAGGACTATTTGTGGATCAAAGTTAAAAACTTCTGCATTCATGCTTCTATGAAAGAGACGCTGCCCACTTTAGAATGTAGACATTCATTTCATTCATTCGACAATATTTACTGAGCGCTTAAACCCATGCTAGGGCATAGGGATACAATGGTGAACAGAGCAGTCAACCAGTAATAACAGCTTAGAGTCAGGCAGTGATGGTCTGGTAGGGGGAGACAGACATTCATCCCTGCATCACACAAATAATTATGAAATGACATCTTTGGTAAGTGTACATGGTAGTAGGAGAGTGGAGGAATCAATACGACAGCATGCATCTCATGAACTCTACAAGAGTAAACAAAACAGCTCTTAAATTTAAATTCTACAAGGTTCCACTTCATGCCTTGCTTCTAGGCAAGCCCATTTGTCAGCATACCACTCATGCCCTACTGTGTTGCACAATGCTGGAAATGGTATCTATGTTCTACACATCTGTGGTGAGATAACACGTAAGGCTGTAAACCATGGACTGAAATCAGAAACATTTTCTTTAAAATGAATCACGCAATCGAATGAAAGAGCCCAGTGTTAGAATCGACGAGGCCTCCAGCAAAAGCTCACATCTTGATCAAGAAGTACAATTTTCATGAAGGCTGCAAAGAGTGATTAAGAATTAGAAGACCTTGTATGCTAGATACTGATGCTCCAAAAACTCATTCTTTAAACATTGTTTTGGCATGTCAGGTCCTGGGCTAGGAGCTGGGAATGCTATAGAAAGATGATAGACTTAAATGTAAGCCTGGAAACTATGAAACTACTAGAATAAAACACTGTGGTTAACACTCGGACACTGGTTTGGGCAATGATTTCTTGAGTAAGATGTCACAAGGCACAGGCAACCAAAGCAAGAACAGGACAATGAGATTACATCAAGCTAAAAAGCTTCTACACAGCAAAAGAAACAGTCAACAAAGCAAAGAGATGACTCACAGCACAGGAGAAAATATTTGCAACCTACCTGTATGACAAGAGACTAATATTCAGGATGTTACAGGACAGGTGTCCTGATTCAGATCCAAAGAGAGGGTTCTTGGATCTCACTCAAGAAAGAGTTCAGGGTGAGTCCACAGAGTGAAGCAAAAGCAAGTTTATTAAGAAAGTAAAGTAGTGAAAGCACAGCTACTCCATAGACAAAGCACTACAGCATTTCCGAAAGTAAGAGGAGGAATGTGTCCACCCTAGGTATAATGTTTGTCTATATATAGAATTTAAAAAAAAGATTATGGGGAGATGTGCTCTGCTCCAAGAGTTCATGATAAAGGATTAATTTTCTTAATTACTATGTTTTGCAAGAATCAATATTATCTTTAAAGCAAAATTAGGAATGCCTTTGTTCTCAAGATATTGGGATGTTAGGACATTTCCAAATCTGGGTCTGTTTAATAAACATTATCAATCTGTTCCCTTAACCATAAACTTCTGGAGGCTGGGTGTATCTTTCCTTTCTGGAATGCAGCCCACCAAACCCCAGGCTCATTTTCCTAGCCCTCACTCAAGATGGAGTTACTCTGGTATGAATGCCTCAGACAAGAATATATAAGGAGCTCAAACAACTCATTAATAAAACCCCAAATAATCCAGTTTAAAAATGGACCAAATAACTGAATAGAGACTTCTCAAAAGAAGACATGCAAATAGCCGATAGGTATATTAAAAAATACTCAATGTCACTAATCAGAGAAATGCAAATCAAAACTACAATGAGATATCATCTCACTCTAGTTAAAATGGCTGTTATCAAAAGATAGGCAATAGCAGATGTTAGTAAGGACTGGGGAGAAAAGGGAACCTTTATACACTGTTGGTGGAAGTGCAAATTAATACAGCCACTATAAAGAACGGTGTAGAGGTTCCTCAAAACACTGACAACACAGCTATCATATGATCCAGCAATCCCACTGCTGGGCATGTATCCAAAAGAAGGGAAATCAGCATATCAAAGAGATATCTGCACTTCCATGTTTATTGCAGCGCTATGCACAATAGCCAAGATTTGGAATCTACCTAAGTGTCCATCAACAGGTGAATGGAAAAAGAAAATTTTGGTAATATACACAATGGAATATTAGCCATAAAAAGAATGAAATCCTGTTCTTTGCGACAACATGAATGGAACTGGAGGACAGTGTGTTAAAATGAAATAAGCCAGGCACACAAAGACAAACATCACATGTTCTCACTTGTATGTGGGAGCTAAAACAAAAATTGAACTCATGGAGATAGAGAGTAGAATGATGTTTACCAGAGGCTGGAGAGCATAGTGGGGAGAATGGGATAAAGAGGGTGTGGCTAATGGATATACAAAAATACAGTTGGAGAGGAGGAATAAGATCTAGCATGTGGCAGCACAATAGGGCAACTAGAGTTAATAATAACTTACATTTCAAAATAACTAAGAGTAGAATTAGACTGTCCCTAACACAAACGAATGTACATGAGGTACAATGGTACATGAGGTACAATGTGGAAACTACCTAGTACAATGGTACAGTGGTATAAAGGAATGGTACATTGAGGTGATAGATACCCCAATTATGCTGATTTGATTATCACACATTGTATGCGTTTATCGAAACAACACATGTACCCCATAAATATGTGTAACTATTATGTATCCCTAATAATTAAAAAATTTAAAAATTTAAAAAGCAGAAGAGCACTCAGGGAGCTCACAGTCTAGTGCAGCCGTAATCAGTACACCTACAACCAGTGACAGATGCTTTCATCAACACTGCCCATGTGCTGGATACTATTAGGATTTGGGGAGTAGAAGATGAATTAGCCTTAAGTGATCAGTCTAGAGGACAGTGCCTCTCAGTGTGTAAGGAATAGTCAGAAAATGCACCTTGAAGCTAGAGAGAATTTGATTCAAATCCCAACTCTGCTGCTTCATCAAAGCGACCTTGAGAACATCACGTAGACTTTCTGAGAATCAGATCCTTCCTGTATAATATCAGGCCAATACTTGGCTTCAGAGGTGTTACATTGTAGTCCATATGTAGCAGTCCCTCTGTGTATCATCTGTTTTGGCCCAGGGTACCAATTCAACACAGTTTCATATTCACTATGAAGACTCCACTCTGACCCTACCATTTTAGCAGGATGATCTCACTCAATTTTGTATGGAAAATAAGAGGAGGTGCTTATATTTCATTCTCCACTGTATTTTATTCCCAAACTGCTCATGTTTTTCCAGAATCTTCTTTCTCTTTTCTGTTCCTTGCCAGGTATGGTTTGTAAATCTTTTTAGTTCTTTACCATAGTTCTTGATCTCCTTCTTTTAAATGCAGAATTATTTAACCTGGTCTGAACCCCTCTAAGCTTGCCCACACACACCTTCTAGTATCATATTCTAGCATCCTTAGAAAAGAAATATATAAATATAAATGTGAACATAAAGAACAAATAATCTTTTTGTTCTAGAATGTTTAGAAATAATATACAGTCTGCCCTTTGTGTATGTAGGTTCTACATCTATGATGCAACCAACCTTGGATTGAAAATATTCAGAAAAAAAAGATGGTTGAATCTGTACTGAACATGTATAGACTGTTTTCCTTGTCATTATTCCATTATTTCCTAAACAATACAGTATAACTGTTTACATAGAATTTATATTATTTTAGATATTATAAATAATATAGAGATTGTTGAAAGTATATGAGACGGTGTGTGTAGGTTGTATGCAAGTAGTTTTCCATTTTATATAAAGAAATTGAGCATCTGTGGGTTTTAGTGTCCATTGGTTCTAGGATCCCCATGGACACGAAATACAAAGGGATACAGTCATACAAAGGGATGACGGTAGAGAAAATACCAGAGCACAGAGATGAAATTGGTTAAATGGTCTACAAATACGAGTAGGACCTTGACTGATGGTGCCTCTTTATTCTGATGTTCTATGACAACAATCATGTACTTAGAAAATTGTTTTCATTTGAACAGTTCAAAGAAATTTGTAATCTTTACTGTTTATCATATAAAATATAGAACAGAGATAATTGCTTTATGGATGAAAAGATTGTAGCACAGAAATATTACAATGCTGGAAGTCTAGTAATTAGCTAACCCCAAGAAGAATAGAACTCTGGGGAGGGTATTGCATAGAGAATTATCTACTTCTAAATGAAAAATAAAATGTATATTAATTTTAAGGTGTTTAATCTACACGATATTAAATTTTAAGGTGTTTAATCTACATAACATTAAATATGCAAATATTTGGCTTCCTGATTCACAGCCCAGATCTTTAATTTAAACAGTTATTGAAATGATTTAATATTTTGAAGAGGCCAATTATCTTCTTTCCACCTGAAAAGTTAGTTTTTAAATTGATTACTACATAGTACCTACTTAACATTCTGTTTATAAAAATTTCAGTGATATGATCCTTTTCCCTTCAGTATATTCAGCACCAAATCCACTTTGGAAAAGTAATTAAAACTGTGCTTTCTATAAAAACTGTGATGAAGGAGAGCTAATTTTTAAAATCCTCTTTTTGATTTGATATGTTTGAGAGGTTTGAAATGCAAGTGCTTGGTAAAGCAAATGCAAAAACAGAAAAAGAAGTTGTTTAAGCTGAACCTTCAATCCTGTGACTGTTTTTACAGGCCTTGATTAGCAGCAAATTCTAGAATTTTATTTAATAAAAACAAGTCCTCTTTGATTTGATTCCTCTCTGGGATAGACATAAAATAATAAATATGCAGTATGTAGTTTCTCTAATTTTATATATCGAGCCCATTCCTAAATGTATTTTTCAAAAGGTTGGTATTTTATTTAATATTGTTAGCCCTGGTCTCCCCATGGAGCTTCCTTTGCAGTGACTGGTTTCATGAAACCCGTATTTGAGAAGCCAACTGTACCCTAGAACCTGCAGAAGTGGTGTGAGGAGACTGTGCAAGTAGACCCCTGGAGACTGTTGGTAGCTAACGACAAATGCTGTCCTTAATTGCTTTTATTTCCCTTGACTCTACCTTCCTCTACCCAACCCTGTAACTGCTAGAACCCCAATAATGCCACCCCTTCTAGTTTTTGCAACTTTAAAAATGTGTTGCATATCATTCGAAAGGCCAGATGTAGAATATTCGAGCATGATATATTATTTTAATCTATAAATTGGCCAGGCACAGTGGCTCATACCTGTAATCTCAGCACTTCGGGAGGCCATGGCGGGTGGATCACCTAAAGTCAGGAGTTTGAAACTAGCCTGGCCAACATGGTGAAACCCCATCTCTACTAAGAACACAAAAATTAGCCAGGTATGGTGGTGGGCACCTGTAACCTTAGCTACTCAGGAGGCCGAGGCAGGAGAATTGCTTGAACCCCAGGAGATGAAGATTGCAGTGAGCCATGATCATACCACTGCACTCCAGCCTAGGTGACAGAGTGAAACTCCATCTAAAAAAAAAAAAAAAAAAAACCTGTAAATTAATTTCAGCCCATGTGAAGGTAATTTGTAGTCTATATATAGATAATTTCACATTCATGCAATAAGAAAATAATAAGATAGTAAGATTCTTCATTAAAGCTTAGTTGTAGACTATCAAGTAGATTAATTATATCAGTTAAGTTTGTGTATATAGAGTGCTTACTCTGTAACAGGTAAGCCATGGTGCCTGGTCTAAGATCATGTTCTAAATACTATTCGTGTATTCACTCCATCAATCCTCACACCCACAAAAAGAAGGTATTATCTCCTTCATACAGATGAGAAAATCGAAACACAGAGAAGTTAGATAAGCAAGTAAATGGCAGGACTTGCTCCAGAGTCCACCTATAGAGAGCACACTCTCAATCACCCTAAGACATCACCTCTATGGTTACTGTTAATTTGTAGGCAAATATAACTGGGTTGCATAATGTTAAGACAAATATCCAAAGGAATGAATTTTCATAGGTGAATCAGGTTCATTTTACATTGTGTTTTTACTATATTAAATACCTTTCCTTGGCCGGGCGCGTGGCTCAAGCCTGTAATCCCAGCACTTTGGAAGGCCGAGGCGGGTGGATCACGAGGTCGAGAGATCGAGACCATCCTGGTCAACATGGTGAAACCCCGTCTCTACTAAAAATACAAAAAATTAGCTGGGCGTGGTGGCAAGTGCCTGTAATCCCAGCTACTCAGGAGGCTGAGGCAGGAGAATTGCCTGAACCCAGGAGGCGGAGGTTGCGATGAGCCGAGATCGCGCCATTGCACTCCAGCCTGGGTAACAAGAGTGAAACTCCGTCTCAAGAAAAAAAAAAAAAAAAAAAACCTTTCCTTGTATTAAAACTTAGACTTTTCAGGGTAGACAAAGTCCATACACTTAACTTCAAGTCAGTGGGGTATAATCCATATCCTTTTTTACAAATAGGCAATGAACAGCAAAGCAAATAGCCTAAACTGAGTGTATCCCAGCAACTGGCACTCATTCTCTGCTCAGCCGGCTAGCTCTGAGCACAAGCCTGAACATTGCCATATATCATCAGTGGGAAAGTACAAAAGCCTTACTGGAGAGCTTTAGGGTGAGATATATTATTATTAGCCATTTGAATTTCTTATTCTCAGAATATCTCTTTTTATGCCTATGATTCAGCTCCCAATAAATGACCCTTGTTTGGGTTTTCATGAGAAATTTAGATTGAATCCCATATCAGGACTCACTGAAGTAAGTCTGCCCCAGATCCATGCCCACATTTAGATCTTCTAGAAGGTAGCTTCAAGATTCTAATGTTTCAGTATAGCATTACTTGCCTTAAAGCCAAATTCAGGTTTTGGCATGACTAAAACGAAATAATGTCTATGTCAAACACAAGACTGAAGCTAGCTGAGTTTTTAAGCAATAAACCATGAATTCATTAAGGTATTTATATCTGGCAGTGACTGTGTGTTGTGATATGATGATTTTATGTTCAGTTCTCAGCTGCCTCTTCTATACTTGGTTATTGGCTGAAACCAAAGGATCGAGGATCCAGAGGGCAGTTGTTGTGTTAGGGCCATACGGTTGGGAAGAACTGGGACAATGTTGCAAATGAAAAAAGAAGAAATAATATTAGCAAGTATGAAAACCTAAAACTAAGGTATATCATTATCCAGTTTTAGCTTGAAAAATGTACTCAGAATTAAAGAATATAAGGGAGTGTTTTCGGCCAGAAAGCCTTGGCTTCCTCCCATGTGCTGTCCTGGTTGATTACAAATTGCCTCCCATTGGAATCTCATATCACAGTAGCGTCACAGGACAGTGTCTACTGAAAGAAAGAGTCTCAGGATAAAGCACTGCTCAGAAGCCCAGGGGACTATAGGAACACCAGGGAAACACACTATGTTCAAGGGGTTTTGGTCCAGGCAATTAGTGAAGGACCAGATTAACCTTAGAAACCGAAGAAACAGACAAACAGGAGAACAGATGCAAAGCATTATAGTGAAGAAAAGACCTTGACAATATACTGTGCATGGTTTTCTTAGGGTTACCAGGAAAACACTGTGTGATCAAACCACACAGGTGTTGGCAGGAGTGAGTGATGGAGAGTTAATGAGTAGCCAGAGAGGACATTGTACTGAGTGGCTGTCTCTGACATGGGCAGAACCTGGCAAAATAGCAGGACTCTATGTTTAATACCATATACACATCATGTAATTATATTGTTATTATAAATACATATATTGTACTGTATATATTCTAATATTTAGAAAATATAAAGAGGGTAGTGTGTATATCATTTTTTTTTTTTTTTTTTTTTTTTTTTGAGACAGAGTCTTGCTCTGTTGCCCGGGCAGGAGTGCAGTGCTGCGATCTCGGCTCACTGCAACCTCCACCTCCCAGATTCAAGTGATTCTCCTGCATCAGCCTCCCAAGTAGCTGGGACTATAGGTGTGCACCACCACGCCCAGCTAATTTTTTGTATATTTTTTAGTAGGGACGGGGTTTCACCATGTTGGCCAGGCTGGTCTCAATCTCCTGACCTTGTGATCTGCCCGCCTTGGCCTCCCAAAGTACTGGGATTATAGGCATGAGCCACTGCACCTGGCTGTGTGTATATCATATATTAATATTATTATTTATAATATATATAATTGAGTTATTTTATATATATGTGTAAAATATATGTTCTCTCAATGAGAATAGTATGCTAGTAATTTGAAAACAAACATCTCCAGAAACAGCCTTCCAGACCAGAAAATTTTAGATCAAGAGGCGATATGATGTAATGAGAAGAGCACTGGAGTAGGAGTTGTGAGTCCAAATTGCAGTCCCTACTGTGTTACACACTTATGACCTCAGGCAAGCTTCTCCTCCACAGCCCTCAGCTTCCTTACCTGTAGAATTAAACAGGTTGGCTAGGGTGAGCTAAGCTCTCAGGTCCCTTCTGGTTCCAAGAAGAGAGGGTCTCAGGGTCCTTGCATAGGCATAAGAAGTAAAGAGGCCCTTTCCCTGCTGATATCCAGGTTGCGCTTACGAGATATGCAACAAAAATGACTACATTTTAACCAAAAGGTTTCAAATTTTCTAAAATTGAAATGATCAGGAGTGTATATAGAAAAATGCTCCATTTTCTTCTTTGGTCCTTATTCTGTAGAATGCAGCTGCCATTGATATATATTATCAAAGCAAAACCTTGTTCTTTCACCTTCATCTGCTCCTTCTTTATGGAGAATCTCTGCTACCTTCTCAAACCCCTAGTATGGCTGAGATGTGAGGGAGTGTGGAAGGAGTAAGCACTGCAGTGTGACTGTGGTTCTAGCTGTATTACCGGAATCGGCAGAATGTGATCATCACCACCCTGGAGTCCTTTACAGCCAACCTGAATGATTGTGAAACAAGGGGTAAAAATGGCATAGAATGTCAGGTTAAAACAAAGACACCACTGATTAGGTGTGTCCAAAGATCGGCCCATGGGTGTCTATTACTGGCTTAATTGTGTCCCCTGACCTCCAAATACATATGGTGAAGTCTTAAGCCCTAGTAACCCAGGAGGTGGACTTATTTGAAGACAGGGTCTTTCAAGAGGTAATTGAGGTTAAAGGAAGTCATACAAGTTGGCCGTATTCCAGTATGACTGGTGTACTTACAAGAAGAGGGGATTAGGACACAAATACAGACTGAAAGGAGGCCATATGAGGACACAGCAAGTAGGTGGCCGTCTGAAGGCCAGGAGAGAGGCCTCAGAAGAAACCAACAAGCAAGCACCTTGATCTTGAACTTTCAGCCTCCAGAAATGTGAAAAAATAAATTTTTGTTGCTTAAGCCACCTAGTCTGTGGTCTTTCGTGGTGGCAGCCTGAGCTGACTAATACAAGTGTCCAAATTAATTCTCAGCCATTCAAGTACAGTAATCCTTTCATGTCACTCTAGATCACCTCCAGTGCCTAGTTATATCTTCAATAAATATTCCTTATAAAATATTTTATTTCTAGTCTAATGCCTTTAGGAAGGAAATGTAAAACACTGGCATTTAAAAGATTATAATTTAATTGCATTGTGCCTTTAGGAGACATGTGTTTCCTTTGAGTTTTGGAAAGTTGTTGGAAAAAAATTCATAAATGAAGTTGATGTTCCTGTCACTCGTGTTGGTGGAGTATCACCTGGCTGATGTGTTATTGCTGAAAACATCTGGTTAGTCATTTATTTTCTTTAGTGAAAAGTGTGTGGATTAAAAACAGACCTCTTCAATTTAGCAGCACAGCATAAGGGGTCTCACACTTGGGCTCTGTCCAACCAGCAGGGAGCCCAGTGCTGAGTAAGGAGAATGTACTCTAAGAGTAGTTTTGTGGCCAGGTCTTGAAGGTCTAATTCAGCAACACTGGTCTCCTATCTATTCAGGGTGATGAGAGTAACTTGCATACAGCTAGTACTCATGTGTCTGTTGAGCTGAACCTAACCTAAAAGGGACAAATTTCCCATTGCAATAGGTGCTTCTTGATAGATGTGTGTGTGTGTGTGTGTGTGTTTGTGTTTGTGTGTGTGTGTGTGTGTGTGTGTGTGTGTGTGTAAATGAGTATTCTAGTTATAAACTTGATTTTCTTCCTAGTGAAACAAGCCTTGCCGTTATTATTTTGCATCAGGAAAAAAAGCAGAAAAAACTCTTCCAGAGCTCAGTCGTGTGGTAAAGTGAAATCAGAATTCAGAAATGGTTGCACTGAGACCCTTCTTACAAGAGCCCGCCAGCATTCCCCTCCCTTCCAGAGAGGCTAAATAATGATGCATTTCTACTAACTGCATTCAAGTGTCTGGAGAATTAGGGCCACATCACTGCCCCAGAATATAAATGAATGTTCTTTCACCAAAGGACACCATAAACAGATGTTCTTCCTCCTCTTTATTTAACGATAAAACACTTTTGTTGTTGTTATTGTTTTTTAAAAATATCTGTAGGTGTATTGCATCCCCTTAGAGGCAAGGGAGTTCATATTTATTATGCAGTACTATTTGCCATGGACCTTGCATGTGTTATCTCATTTAATTCTCAAAGTAACCCAGTGAGGAAGAGACTAGCGAGCCTGATTTAAAGATGAGGCAACAGGGGCTCAGAAGGGTTACCAAGCTTCCCCAAGGCCACTGTGTGAGTATATGGCCAAATTCCAACCTGGATCAACAATTCTGTACAGGCCTTGCTTCTTCCCAAATGCTCTTAGTCTGTGCAGGCTACTCTAATAAAATACCACAAATTAGGTGGCTTATAAACTATAGAAATTTATTTCTCACAGTTTTGAGGTTGGGAAGTCCAAGAACGAGGCAGATTTGGAGTCTGGTGAGGAGCTACTGCCTGGTTCACAGATGATCATCTTCTCACTGTGTGGAAGTGTCAGAGGAGCTCCCTGGGGTCTCTTTATAAAACACGGCAAATCCCACTCATGAGGGCCCCACCCATAAGACCTTAATTGCTTCTCATAGGTCCCACCTCCAAATACCATCACATTGGGATTAGGTTCCAACATAAGAATTTTGGAGGTATAAGAAGATTCAGTCTATAGCAGCCCTAAGGCTGATTGTTAAAATCTAATCTCTATAAATTGCATTGCTTTTCTGCTTGTTTGTTATCACATCACTAAAAATTGCCAAAGATTTTTGTCAAATTTGGAAGGTATAGAATAGTCTGACTTTAAAAGAGGGACTGTGTGGCACATAGTAACTGCACTTTGGAGGACACTGAGCAGCAGCAGGGGAACAATACCTTAAGGCAAGTGGGAGAAACAGGCCCTTTTAAGGACAAGAAAAGTGGCATCCAACATGAAAGTCATTCAGTGATGACTAGGGAAGGGGTGCTTGATCAAGGGCCACTGAGATGGATGTTGTATTCGTTTGCTAGGGCTGCCATAACAAAACACCATGGATCGGGTGGCTTAAACAACAGGCATTTATTTTTTTGCAATTCTAGAGGCTGAAAGTTCAAGGTCAAGGTATGCAGGGTTTGTTTCTTCTGAGGCCTCTCTCCTTAGCCTTGGGCTATCCTTTTGCCTCTGTCCTTACATGGTCTTTCCTCTGTGCATGTACATGTCTCTGTCCCAATCTCTCTCTTTTTTTTTTTTATAAGAACACCATCATTTTAAAGTAGGGCAACCCACAGGACCTCATTTTACCTGAAGTACCACTTTAAAGGCTCTATCTTCAAATGCAGTTACATTCTGAGATACTAGAGGTTAGGAATTCAGCATATGGATTTTGGGGAAGGCGCAATTTACAGTTTAGCTCATAACAGGTGCCCAAAGGATAGTTGAGTACACACACACACACACACACACACACACAAAGGAGTCACGTAAGCCATCCACAAGAATATCTAAAATGAAGTTTATGGCATACCCATGGTATGACATGTCAGGAGCCCAATATAAGAAAAATTTGACTTCCAATTGGGAGGGACACACCATATATTTAAGATGTCAAGAACAAAGAACACAATTGTTCCAATTATGAGACCTGAATGAAATTGCGTTAAGGAATCTAATAGCAGTTCACTGTGTGAAGTTCGATACAGTTATTGAGCTAAAATAAGAAGGTGGAGCTGAGGTATATGCTATTCTAGGGAAAAGTCCTATGGGAACCACATTTTAACCCTCAGTGCTCCACAATCTTCATTAATGAAATGATATCTGATGCTTAGACGTTATTTAAAATACACCTTTAGGGTTAACATCAGGGATTTCAATGTGGTGTGATAAAGGGAATCTACATAGATCCTCTGGATACCAATGATTTCCATCAATAGTCTTTTTACTTTCAAATCCCTAAAGTATCCTATGAGTGTCTGTTTCACCAGGAGTAAATTACAAAGCCAACATCCCAAATTGCAGGTGTTGATTTTTGATTGATGTGTCTTTTGCACAGAGAGTAACATAGAAAGATCTAGAGTAAGAAGCAGTGGAAGTTTGTTCATATATGCCTCCATGTAATTAAAAACACAAAAGAGATATTTAGAGAAACTAATACAGTTTGGCTGTGTCCCCACCCAAATCTCATCTTGAATTGTAGTTTCCATAATACCCACTTGTTGTGGGAGGGACCAGGTGGAGATAATTGAATCATGGGGGTGGTTCCCCTATCCTGTTCTTGTGATAGTTAGTTCTCACAAGACCTGATGGTTTTATAAGAGGCTTCCCTCTTTGCTGGACACTCACTCTTTTCTTGCCTGCTGCCCTGTAAGACATGCCTCGGCTCTTCCTTCATCTTCCTTGATGTTTGTGAGGCCTCCTCAGCCATGTGGAAGTGTGAGTCCATTAAATCTCTTTACTTTGTAAATTACCCAGTCTCAGTTATGTCTTCATTAGCAGCATGAGAACAAACTAATACAGTAACTTTATTACAAATTTGGGAAAACAGTTGGTTTATATCAGTGCTGCCCAATAAATATCTAATATATATAACTTCAAATTTTTAATAGTCACATCGAAAAACAGTAAAAAGGAAAAGGTGAACTAAGCATATTGTGTATAACCCAATATATCTAAAATATGATCATTTCAATGTGTAGTCATATAAAAGTTTATAATGAGGTATTTTATGTTCTTTTTTTCTCTCTACATCTCCAAACCCCTTTGTATATTTTATGCTTAGAGTACATCTCAATTATCATTAGATATACTTGACCCTTATTTAGATTTCATAAAATGAACAGATGGAAAAGTAGATTCCCATATCCACATTGTTCCAAACTTAAAAGTGTTTAATAACTGAATCAAGTATTCATTTAAAAAATTTTTAAATTAAAATTTTAAAATATAGTTAGACTAGATGTATTTTAAGTAAATATTGTGACCACTGAGTTCAACAGTGCAGTTTCAAATATTATTTGTGTGAACACAGAGAAATAAATACATCTAAAGAAAATGATTATGTTCAATAGTGTTTTCTCTAGTTCCTAATACACTTTAGGAGGCAATTAATTTTCCTGACCCAAACAGATTGTAAATAAGAAGACAGGGTGACATAGTAGAATTCACACAGTACTGGTATCAAAGGGGGTCTGGTGATAGTCCTGCCACTTTGCCTGCCCATCAGGGTGATCTAGAACAAGTCACCTCACCTCTCATGCCCTTGGCTTCTTCATTGGTCAAAAGAGAAGTGATCTTAAATCTCTTCCAGCTCTGACTTTCTATAATCTAAATGAACTGTGGAATTGAAGTCAATTTGTGTGAAAACAAATTATGTTAGGAGAAAAACATCTTCTTTACAGTATAGCAAAATATGTTTTTCTTTTATTCATTACACTCCCCACACACAGGATAATTTCAGTGTACTAAACTAAAATTTGTGAAAATATCAAAAGTTAGCCACCTGAAGAACAAATTATCTGGATCAGTACAAGATCAACCATGTGAGAGATGTCTCCTTCCAGGGAATCAAACTGAGTCCTTGCCCCAGGGCCCTCCTGTGTCCCTTTTTGTAAGAGCTAACAAACCCATGAGACTCATTGCTCTTGAGTTGATTAACAATGCTTTTTTTGGAGACGGAGTCTGTTGCCCAGGCTGGAGTGCAATGGTGCGATCTCAGCAAACTGCAACCTCCACCTCAGGTTCAAGCCATTCTCTTGCCTCAGCCCCCTGAGTAGCTGGGATTACAGACGTGTGCCACCATGCCCAGCTAATTTTTGTGTTTTTAGTAGAGATGGGGTTTCACCATGTTTGTCAGGCTGTTGTCAAATTCCTGACATTGTGATCCACCCACCTGGGCCTCCCCTAGTGCTGGGATTACAGGCGTGAGCCACCACGCCATGCCATTAATGACGCTTTTCAATTTCATGCTTTATTTAGGTGATAGCAGCTTTTATATTGAGATACTGGTCAACACAATAAGTGACAATTTGTTATTTGCTTTTATGTCCTTGAGTATTATTGAGTTTGTTGACATTTTTAAAAACCTGTATTTTTCAGACAAAAATCACAATATTGTATGTATTTGTTTAAAATGTTTGAGAAATGGAGAATCATGCAATAAACAATATCTGTCATAATTGTTCTCCATAAACACTTTCACTATATTCAGATATTTCTCCCAGGCCTTCTTTTCCAGGTTTAATTTTTATATTTATTTTATACAAAACTGGGATTATATGTATATATGATGGCTTTTTGGCTGTGTCAATTTGGCTAGGCTACAGGCTTCACTTATGCAAACACTAGCAGGTATTTCTGGGAAGGGATTTTGCAAATATAAATTAAAGTCTCTAATTCATTTTAAGTACAGGAGATTACCCTGGATTATCTGGGTGGCCTGACTTAATCAGTTAGAAAGCTTTAAAAATAGGGCTGAGGCTTCCAAAAAAAGAAACTGAGAGGCCTTTGTAACTGTCTTTCCCAGAGAGCTTGTCCTGTGGATTTCAGACCTATCATGAAGCATGTAACCCATTTCCCTATAATAAATTTCTTAGTAGATATGTTGTACCTGCTTCTCTGGTTGAACCTTGAGATATAATATCCATATTTTGGGCATTTTCTCATATCCCTAATTTTCTGAGACTTTTCATATCTGCATAAGTGTGCATAATATTTTAAGGAGGAAACTATATTCTTATTATTTACATTTAAGTGACTTACAAGTTTTATTGTAGATAACACTGAACTGCAGATACTTGTACAAAATTCGTTGTGTGCACAGAGATCTTTAGATGAAAGAACCTGAGACACTGAGAACAAATTCATCTTCAGAATGGCTGCATCAATTTACATTAGCATTTATGTAGGGTCTATCACTTAGTACTCTCAATAATATTAAATGTTATAATTTTTTAAACTTGCATCTTTATCAGGCAAAAAGTTTACTGTTTTGTTTTCCACTTGTGTATGTGCATATGTATGTATATATGTGTATTATATACACGAAATACACACACACACATTTACACAAACATGTATACATACATATATGTAATCGCTAACTGTTCTTTCTAAAATTGGGGGTGGGAATTTTTGCAATGGTTTTATCAGTCAGGGTTTCACATAGAAATGGAAATTCTGTGTGTGTGTGTGCGTGTGTGACAGAGAGAGAGAGAGAAAGAGAGAGAGAGAGAAAGAGAGATTTGTTGCAAATATTGACTTACGCAATTATGGAGACTGGTCAGGCGAGTCCAAAATCTATAGAGTAGACTGTCAGGAAGGGCAGAAGAAACTCTGTGGCATGAGTTGAAGCTGAAGTCCATAGATGGAATTTCTTTTTCTTCAAGGAAGCCTCAGTTCTGCTCTTAAGTCTTTTCAATTACCTATTGGGTATGACATTTGCTATTCAGGTGATGAGTACTCTGGAAGCCCAAATCTCACCAATACACAATGTATCTATGTAACAAACATGTATATGCTGCATGTATATGTATATGCTCAATCTATAAACATTTAAAAAAATCAAAGACTTTTCAACTGATTGAATCAAGGTCAGGTGGATTATAGAGGGTAATCTCTTAAAGCCAACTGTTTATGCATGTTAACCATATCTACAAAATACCTTTACCGCAACACCTAGGTTAGTGTTGGAATGAATAATAGAGTTAGTTGAATGGATTGAACTTAGCCTAGCCACGTAAACACATAAAACTAACCATCACAATGGATAAAGTAAAAGAAATGTTCTACTGTCTGTGCAACATATTACATTCTTCATGGTTGTTTTCAAATTAACTTTCAGTTATTGTAAAACTTTATTCTTCCAAATCTCATGGCCCAAAATAAATGACCTCAGTAGATAAGCATGAAAACCTTGTTGATGCAGAACACCAGGCTTGCAGCAAATTTTACTTGCAACCTTCACCAAATGTAAGGAACATCTACTTTGTAAAACACACTATGCTGTGTCAGCTCTGTGGAGGATAGCAAGATGAATCTGCCATACAGAAGATGCATGGGTTGTTGTAACACAGGAAAGATGGTGAAAGCGCCCTTGGTGAGACACATGAAGTGCAGTGGATGTTCCAACGGAGAGTGGGTATTTTTGACTATGGATGAAGTCAGGTTTCAAGAAAAAGGGAACATTTGAAAAATGAGTGCATTAAAGATATTTGAAGTTGGGCATTTTAGATGGAGGACGTATTAGTATAAACACAAAGCTAGAAACTTGCAAGAACTGGTGGGAATGAAAGGTGTTGGCACAGAAATAGTGGGAAAAAGAAAAGGTATATCCAGGCCAGATACTAGTGTTTTAGACAGTGCTAAGGTAAAAGATGTGGGCTTTTTCCTACAATCAGGGGAATTATTGAAATAATCTTGGGCAAGGGAGAGCATCAATCAGGGTCACATGTCAGGACAATGACTTTGGCAGCAGTATTCATGGGCCATGTATTGAGGCAGAGTTAGGCTTGAGGCAAGGAGATATGTCAGGGGCTTTTGCAGTATTTCAAGAAGGAAGCAATGAAATCCTGAGGCTTAGTAGTGGTAATAGAGAGAGGAGTGTTTGAGAGATACTTTGGATAAAAAGTAGGCAACCTTTGGCCAATAAAGAAATATGAGAGGAACCAACCCAAATGCCCATCAATAATATACTGGACAGGGAAAATGTGGCACATATACACCATGGAATACTACACAGCCATAAAAAATGATGAGTTCATGTCCTTTGTAGGGACATGGATGAACCTGGAAACCATCATTCTCAGCAAACTGACACAAGAACAGAAAATCAAACACCAGATGTTCTCACTCAGAGGCAGGTGTTGAACAATGAGAACACATGGACGCAGGGAGGGGAGCACACTGAGGTCTGTTGCGGGGGACTAGGAGAGGGACAGTGGAGAGTAGGGAGTTGGGGAGGGATAACATGGGGAGAAATGCCAGATATAGGTGGTGGGGATGGAGGCAGCAAACCACATTGCCATGTATGTACCTATGCAACAATCCTGCATGTTCTTCATATGTACCCTAGAACCTAAAGTGCAATTATATATATGTGTGTATATATATATATATATTTGTATATATATAACAAAAAAAAAAAAACAGGAAAAAAAAAGAAATCTGAGAGACAAAGGAGAAGCAGAAGTGAGCTATACTGCCAAGGTTCAAAGCCTAGCAACTGAGGAGATGATGATGACATTATTAACCACAAGTGAGTATTTAGCTTCCTCCCTTGGAATGTGACCTTAGATCCCCAAATAGGTCTTGGAATGTGACGGCAGGTCCACGGTCAACTCTAGAACTTCTGAGATCTTCAAGACATATTCCAAAGTGTGAGAATTCTGAGAGTGTGGAGGGAATCCTGTCTCTTGGCTTTCTCTAGAAGTGAAGCTCTGTTGAAGTCCAGGCTCTTTGCTGGACAGCATCTTCCATGGGATTTAGGAAGACTATCATCACTAGGATGGTGGTTCTTCATTTGATGTGCAGGTCCCACTGTTGGAGATTCTGATTCAGTAGGTCTGTGGTAGAGTCTGTGCATTGGATGCACCATCAACGTGAAAAAATACTGCCCTAGAATCATCCTAGTCCTGAAGTGTAAGCCTTGTTCCAAAATAGAAGGCCAGAATAGCTTTCCTGGGTCTAGCCCATAGAAGGACCGCTACCTTGCCATAGCTTTGGAAAATCATTCAGATCTCTGTGGAATTATAGTAGTGTGGCCTGAAGTCAGGGAGTATTTTGTTTGGAGTTTTTTGACACTTAATTGTCTGGAAAAAAGATATTGTAGACTTGTCGTTGGATTTTTTTTTTTCTTTTTGAGATGGGGGTCTCTGTTGCCCAGGCTGGTGTCAAATTCCTGGGCTCAAGTGGTCCTCCTGCCTCAGCCAGCCAAGTAGCTGGAACATAAGCATGCACCACTGCACCCAGCTCTGAGTTTATATTCTTAATCTTTGTATTGTTGAGATTTGTGGTGTACTTTTTAATGTTATTTAATATATTTTTTCCTGAATGCCAGATTTCCTGGACTAGAGAGTGGTTTATTTCAGCTTAGTAGAAGATCATTTTTCATCATCTAATAGCTTATAGACTAGACACAAAAGTACAGTGGCAGGGTTTGCATAAAAGAATAAGACTCTTAGAATTCAAAAATACAGATAAAATCTGATTAACTAAACATGTCAGCAATATCCAAGTGCCTGTTTTTTGGAGCATGACAGCTTCTTAGAGGCATGGAAGGTTTATCTGGTATTGTAAATTAATGAAACCCAGTGGAAGTTAGAATATGATTGCTCCTGCTCTAGAACAGGGTTTTTAACATCAGCACTCTTAGATTGGATAATTATTTGTTATGGCACATATCCTATTCATTGTGAGATATTTAGCAACATCCATGGCTTTTACCCACTGGAAGCTGGTAGCACACCTGCACTCCAGTTGTAAAAATAAAAATTGTCTCCAGACATTGTCAAATGTCTCTTGAAGGGCAAATTCACCCTCAGCTGAGAATCACTCCTCCAGACTATGCCTTTTCAAGGGACAGTAATCTATTTGGTTTACCTAGAGGCCACTTCCACTGAGGAAACAGATTGCTCATCAGCTGTATATTTGATGCTATTTTATAAATTTTATTCGATTAAAAAGTTGAGGTGGGGCGTGGTGGCCCAGGCCTGTAATCCCAGCTTTTTGGGAGGCCAAGGTGAGTGGATCACAAGGTCAGGAGATCGAGACCATCCTGGCCAACATGGTGAAACCCCATCTCTATTAAAAATACAACAATTAGCTGGGCGTGGTGGCACATGCCTCTTGTCTCAGCTACTTGGGAGGCTAAGGCAGGAGAATTGCTTGAACCTGGGAGGCAGAGGTTGCAGTGAGCCAAGATCGTGCCACTGCACTCCAGCCTAGTGAGAGAATGACTTTGTCTCAGGAAAAGAAAATGTTGAATATCAAGGCTTCCAACTGTTTGTGAACAGATTAGTAGAAGACTAATGTGCAGGCTTTCAGCTATGCAAACACTCAGAAATTGTAAGTAACACAGAGAGACAAAATTGCATCACTGCATGCTAGCCTGGTGATGGAGCAAAACTCTGTCTCAAAAGAAAAAAAGAAATTGTATGTAACATTGAGCACATATGCAAATATATATCACTCCCACCCTACCCCCATACAGATAATTGACAGTTTTGTCAGATGCCCATGGGGTTTTCACAGCCACACAAGATCTAGAAACTTTGCTTTGTTGAATCAGAAAATCTTGGAGTGTCTCAGAAGAAAAAGAGGCAGAACTTAGGAGAGGTGAAGTACCAAATTTATAATGACATTTTGCTTCTAAAAAACAGGCTTCATGTGCTTTAAACATGATTTTGATGGTTAGTGGACATGAAAGAGGAATTCCTGGTTAAATAACACATCATGTAAATTCTTGTTTTCATCTTTGCACAGAGTGAAAGTCTTCTTATAAGAAGTAGAATATATTAACACAACTTAATATTTTGTGTAAGATACTGTGCTGTGTTGAAGCGTCTTGGTCAGGTGTCTCTATGATCAAAAGCGCTTTTTCATTTTCATGAAAAGGTAATGAATTGGTCATTTGCCTGCTTGTCCTCATATTCATTTCCCACCTCATCCCTGCTCTTCTCTGTACTACAGGGAGCTACATTTCTTGGGCTCTCTTGTCAACAGGTTTTCAGATAGATTTGGCCACCAGGCTGAACACTCCTAGGTGAAATGGAAAGCACTGGAGACCTGGAGGAGCGGGAAAAAAATTGGGTGCAATTGGGTGGCAATTTTGGCTTCAGCTGCCTCTCCTCTGTTGCTATAGCTCAGGCTAGACAGCTACTTCTCCGTGATCCCAGATCCTGCCTGTTAGCCTTAGGCATAGATCTGGCCCAATGGCCCTATGTTCTGGCAATACCACTTTCTATCACTGTCCCACCAGCAAGCACCGTGTAAGAATAGCTTTCTACTATTGCTAATCTCTTATTTGCCTCATTAAACCTATTTATTTTGTCATCTTGCTCATCGTATAAATAACACATTTCCTCTATTAAATTTCTCTCTATTTGAAGTATCTAGAGTGGTTTGGTTTGCCTTAGCAAATACTGGATTATAAAACAGGACAGAAAAAGCACATAAATGATTTTCATAAAAGGCAAATTAATTAGGAGGCTCGATGAAAGACAACGTGCCTTGGGCTTTTAAGGGAGGAGTAAGTATATCTAGATATGGTGAGAAGCTTGTTGAAAATGGTTCCTGGAAGAGCTAGTCTTTGAGATAATCCTAAAAGGGTGAAGATCATAATGCCAGCTAGAACTGGGGAGTAAGGGGAGGGAGATTAAAAGCACAATTCCATGCCGAGGGGGCAAAATAAGAAAAGATCTACAAACAGAAAACCGAAGTCATTTTGTGGCAAAGGAGTCAGAAATGATATCGATTGGCTAGAGTGAAAGAAACATGTAGTGCGACTGTCCCGAAGAGGTCTGGAATACCAGGATAAGGAGAAAGTATATAGTTTAGTAAGCCCTAGATGTTGAATAAAAAATGACATATTTGGGATTTTGTCAATATTTTTAGTCAACATTTGTTTTAAAATTTTTCAATGACTATTTGTAGAGTGGTTAGATTCTGGAATATACAGTGGACAAAACAGCTAAAAATCTCTCAGGGATCTGTTATTTTAGTGAACTTATTTACTATCTATGAATAAAGTTGACTGTCTATAGCTTTGACTTAAACATAGGGCAGGAATGACATTAGGCAAAGGATGGCAGCCAGTCAGGAAAGGAAGAAGTATTAGCCGTGGAGCCCTTACCATAGGTTTATCCCTCTGTTGAAACCCACTCTGAAGTCATTACTAGCCCAAACTAGACCACTTTGTCTTAAATTACAGAGGTTGCCTCCTGTAATGTTCAAAACCTCCTGTGAAAGAAAAGTTCTGACATGAGTCAGGTCAAAAGTAAGACTGAAATAAAATGAAAAGTTGTTCAATCAAAATAAATGCAGCTTTCTTTAATCAAAAATGTTGGTTGCAATTTCTGCCAAGATAGCAAGTTTCTCTTCTTTCAGTAGGGTGGTTAACAGTGTCAGCTTCAGCCCAACCTGAAAAACAGGCAAAGGTTTTCCTAACACCCTGACTTTCAAGAGGCATGACTTTGCTTACAGTTTGGTATTTGTCTTCTTGTAGTTTTCAATGACCCCAATCTCTAACTTATCTCAGAAAAAAAAATCAGATCTTTCTATATGTCTTGGAATAAAATTTTAAGCATCTAGACAAGCCATGAGCACATCTTATTGAAACTCTTGCAATGGCTGCCTCACTAAATTTTCCATTTCTAATCAATTTCATTCTCCTCCAGTATTTTCCCCTGCTATGTGATCTTCAACTACATATATACATATACATATATATAAACAAACATATATGTACATATATATGTATTACATGATCTTTAAATATATGTGTTTTCAGCATCATACATACATACATATACACACACACATATATATGTGTATATATGTGTATATATGTGTGTATATATATACCCACATATGTATATGTATTATAGGATCTTTAAATACATACACACAAATATATACACACATGTATATATACATACATATATACAAATGCACATTTATATATATTCATGTGTATATATGTGTGTATATACATATGCATGTATTTAAAGATCATATAATACACACATACATATATATGTGTGTGTATATGTAATAATGTAATATCCCATTCCCCTTTAATTCCTTCCATAGCTTCCTAGAGCATTTTTCTATGTTTCCAGAATCATCCTGTAAACTTCTTCATCTTTAAACCCTTTCTCTTGACTTACTTGAACCTCAGCTCTCACTTAAGAGTTCTGTCTTCAAAGAAGTCCCTAGGCACAGCCACTTTCCCCAACCCATTGCCAGGTTACGTCTTCTAGCCCACTGCACTTTTCTATTTTTCCTATATGTCTTCATCACTACACAAAACACACTAACAGTTCATTAGTTATTATGTATCATCCCCCATTCAACCTTAGACTCTGTGACAGCTGTGATTGCATTTGTTTGATTCAAATCTGTATTTCAAATGCTTAGATTCAAATCTATATTTCAAGAATTCATGGCACATGATACATTCCCAATAAATGGGTTTAATTAACAATTAGTAGTTATTCATGAAAAATTGAATTTTGTTTTGGGGATGGGGTTATGGGCTTCTTCCCCATATCTTGGACATTTCACACATTAAGAAGTCTCCTACCAAGTTATAAAATGAGTTCAGGGAAGAAAGATGAGAACTGCAAACCATTAGCTGAGAATCTGGTGTCTCTGAGCATTTTTTGAAGCTGATTTAGTATTCCAAGTTTTCCGAGGGGATCATGCACTATTTTGAAAAGTGAATGTGTTTCAAATTGCAAATAGAGTATGTCCTTTAAAGACCAATGGGTTGTTCTGCATTTTTTTTCTTTAAATGGCTGCATACTGGCCAAATGAAAGATATTGTTTGATTATCAAGCCTGTAATCTCAGCAGGTGGTGGTTAGCAGGAAACTTCTGCTACGGTCTCATAATCTAAACTAGTGCAGCTGTACAATAAGGGCTTTCAGGGTCAGAATTTCTTCAACCTCCTCTGACTCATTTGGATTTATCAGCAGAGGCATTGTAACAGCAGAAAGTCTTGTCCTTACAACTCAACATCCTTATGTTCTTCTTTCTCTAAGGAGGACTAAATTTTACGTTTTCTCACCAACAGCAGGGCAGATGTTTTAATAAAACAAGAGTAAAATGAGATGATAATAAGATTTCTTCTTTGAATCACAGAGCATCCAGCTATCGGAATCAGAACAAAATATGCCAGAATGGGAGTTACTCTCGCAACGTATAAATGGAACTGAAATGTAATGTTAATAATTCCTTTCTTTAGGGACAGAGCTGGCCACTCAGTCACAGTGCTTAAAATTGTTTAAGTCTCCTACTTTTACATATCCTAAGATGCTTGTCTCACCACAGAGGGGCTTTATCCTCTTCAAGACACACATAAGTAAAGACATTTTTCTGAGTTGTGAAATCTTGCACAGAGGAAATTTACAGGTTGAATGTGGTCAGAGGTAGAGGCTGGGAATAAAACCCCAGGCATCTCTTTGGTTTTAATGCCAGATAGCACTCTTCCCTACCCTCTAAGAAAATCAGCCTTGGGAAAAATCTAACAAGAAGGCGAGTGTGGCATCTCACTGTGGCTTTTAGAAGGATCCTCTTAAGTGGCATTTACAAAAGTGGCATTCATTTAAATGTTACATCCTCAAGAGAACAGATCTGCTAAAGAGGCATTCAGTGATTTAGTAGTGAATGGAAGCTTTGGACTTTGGTCAAAGGTACTGAAGTTTGAACTGATTAGAACAGTCCCAGCTGATCAGAATCAAGCTGTGTTATTTGTAATTTTCTATGGTTTTCACAGAGGAAAGTTCACACTAAAAATAGTTTAGAAGTAGAATTTCACAGCCATTATTGTTTTAATTATGGGTCAGCTGTCTCTCCCTTCAGTCTTTTGGGAATTCAGATACAAGGAATAGAAAAATGGCACACTGAAAATACTTTGACTGAAAAATGGTTGAATTTAAAAAGTTTTCAATTGTAAGACTTATTTATTCTTTTATTTCCTCTTATTTCCTAAAGTGACTCAAATGTTCAACTAAAAATATTGCAATGTATTAAACTTTAGACCAAAAATTGATTTTTTCATTCTTTGTTCCTGATTCTGATACATTTTTAATACCGGGATTTCTTTTTCCTGCTCCCACTAGTTTTACATCTTTAAGTCACTTTAATTTTGGTGCTAAGAAAACTTGCTCTAAAGATATAATGGGTTAAATCCTAAGGATTGGATTTGATCTCATCGTAGCAATATTAACATGAAAGTGAAAGTGAAAAAAGTACCACTATAACTAATTGTATTACTTTTCACTTTTCTACATGATTTAAAATACATGTTTTAAAGAATGAGGTAATGTATATGTATAACAGTGTCTGGCCAGCTTAAAAATATAACTACTATGATAAAAATATAGCTATTATGATTATTATTAAGCTTTATGATTTTTTCTTTTGCAATACATATTGGTTTATAATATTTGTTTAAATATTCATTTTAATGTTATATATGTAATACACCAAATTTGGCTGAGTATTCTTTTAGCATATATATGTATATTAGCATGTATAATTTGCTCAGCTTTGAGAACTGACTTCAAAATAAGAGGGGTGGGGTAAATATTCTGATTTTAACATTGCCAAACAAAAACTTTGTTTTAAGAACCCTTTATGCATTGCTGGACATAGTGGCTCATGCCTGTAATCCCAGTACCTTGGGAGGCTGAGGCAGGCAGATGATGAAGTCAGGAAGGAGGTGGAGACCATCCTGGCTAACACAGTGAAATCCTGTCTCTACTAAAAATACAAAAAAAAAAATAGCCAGGTGTGGTGGCATGTGCCTTTAGTTCCAGCTACTTGGGAGGCTGTGGCAGGAGAATCGTTCAAAAGGCAGAAGTTGCAGTGAGCTGAGATCACACCAATCCATTCCAGCCTGGGCAACAGAGCTGAGATCACACCAATGCATTCCACCCTGGGCGACAGAGTGAGACTCCATATCAAAAAAAAAAAAAAAAAAAAAAAAGAATCCTTCATGCAATTTCATGAAATTCTCCTCAAGCCTGGAGAAGCACTTCACAGATTTATTGAGAGTCAGCACAAATTAAATAGCAATGAGCTCATTTTCATGCAATGAAACTTATTATAATTCCAGCTGATGAAAACTTGCATAGCTGGATACTGCCTGCAATACAGAGCTCTCTTCCGATGAGAAAATAGTGCAACTTAAACTTGTAACAAAAGGCTCTTTTAAAAAACTTTTAAGAAACTGTTTTTCGTTGAAATTCATTTATAAAACACATACAAAGCTAAAACATGTTGAACCTTTCTTTTCATACATTTGTACCCATTTCATTTTTTAAAAAATTAAGGTAAAAACAGCTTGAAGACGCAGCTTTTCCTGGTTAGAATATAGGGCTCTCCAGAAGGAACTGATATTTCAAGGTCAAATTCTAGAGTATGGCAAATTAGAGAAAATCATCACAGATTCTGCACAAGGGAGTGTGGAGAGGGGCTTTTGGCTTCTGCTTCAAGGACCAGGAGATATGGGATGCTCAGAAAACTTGTAGGAGGGAAAAGAAGTTGCTGTGATTCCCCAATTAAAGAAAGATTTCGGAGGCTTTTATTCATTTATTCATTCACTCAATAGTAGGAGGCATATCCCTGCAATTAAGGTAGAATTGAGAGCCAGTACACAGCTCTTATTCATTCATTTAATCATTCATTTACTCACTTGTTTTTATCCAGCAGTTACTAAGCAACCACTAGTGAAAGGACCATCTCATGTCTTGCTTTCACACTGACTTCTGTGTTCCTCATAGACTTCCCCACTGTCAGTGAGAATTGCTCACTCTTAAGGCCATCCTGGCCTCCTCTTTTTTTTTCTCGTCTGCTCGGGCTTCTTACAACCTCCACCACTCCACCCTTGTCCAAGCCACCGAATGTTATGTTTCATCTGGAATACTACAATAGCCCAAATGGGTCTCCCTACGCACCTTGCCTGTAGCAACTTCTCTGCATGGTAGTAAAAGTGAGATTTCTAAACAGTTATACATGAACAACTCAAACCATTGCTCAAAACCCTCTAATGGCATTCTCAAACACATAGGAGAAAAATCTGAAATCCTTACAGTTGCTTATTGGGTCTGCATATTTGGCTCCAGCTCTCTGATCTCTCTGTCCTCAGCTCCTGTCAGTCACTCATTCATTTTCAATGATTCTGTCACACTGGATTTCTTAATGATCTTTCAATATGTCAAGCACATTCCTGTTGCAAAGCATTCGCCCTTGCTGTTCCTTTGGCCTAGCTCACACGGCCACTCTCCTGCTGTCTCTCAGTAAAACTTTGACTTAGCTAATGCCCTTTCCTGATATTTTTTCCTTCTCTTTTCTAACCAGTTTGCCTTCCCTGCCTCTTTGCCATTCAATCCATCCTCTACCTCTTTAGGTAAACAGAGTGATGTGTCTAAAGCACGAATCTAATAGGATACCCCTCAACCACTCGTTATAAAATCTTTCAGTGCTACCACTGCTTACAATTGGAATTATGTGCTTACAGGTTTAATAATCTGATCCAAACTATTTTTTTTTTTTTTTGGCCTGCTTCTCCTCCACTTCTCAACCTGCATTTTTATATTCCAGCCTCATGAAACCATTCATTCTTCACTCAACTGCTGGACTCTCCTATACTTTTTGTTCTTGATTCATGCTATTAATCTGCTACCCCATACTCACTTCTCTCCTAGGGAAGTTTTACACCAGAAATTCATAGTCAGATGAGTACGAATAGTATTCATGAAAGAAAAGACTTAAACTAGGAGTTGGAGAAAGAGGAGACTTTGGGTAAGAGGGAGGAGAGAGGGCCTCCCAGACAGGGTGATACTTAAACAAAGGCAGAGAGGTGGGAATGTAGTTCCTGAAGATGGAGCTCCTTCCGATCTGTTGAGGTGAGGTGGGGAATACAAACTAGAGAAACAGGAAGTTAAGAACAGACAAAGAGCATGGATGAAGTTTAATCACAGAAGTTCGACAGAAGTATGAGTCAGAGGTTTGAACTTACAGGGTTCTAGAGAATGTTATAAAAATTAGACAAAGTGGTATATATAAAATCTCTACCACAGTATTGGGCATTGATAAGATTCCCAGATTGATAAGAATCTCTCAATTTGCAGGGCTTATAATAAGCAATAAAGATTTATTACAAATTTGTGATCACTTAATGAAAGTGAAGTTCTCCAACTAGAGCAGATAGAAAATGTCTGTTCCAAAGCAACCAAACCCAAACCGAAGGTCTGTTTATGGATTTGATGAAATTACTTCTGAAATCTACCTTTTCCAAATGTATCTTGCTCTATTTTTAGATTAATAGATGTTTGGGGGTAGTCTTAGGGTTTTCTTCTTTCTGAGATGGTTTTGAGTTTGCAAACACATCTTGTAAATGATGATATTGAATATTATTTATAATTTGTTTGAAATATACTCATGACCCAATATAGTGAGTTTATGCCATATGTTGTTTTACTATAAACTAAAATAGGTTACTCCGACCTCACACCTTGTGACAGAAGAGTAAAGATGTGTACTTAATGCCAAACGATCTCATTGTAAATGTCTCTAAGATTTAAATTTAAGAAGTGGTAATATCCCTTCATTGGTAAAACCTTAACTGTAAAGAACTCAAGTCATGGCAAATGGCGTGTCTTAATGGATTAAAGAACATTTTCCGTGAACCATGTAGTATGCAGGAAGTATAATACAAGTGTTGGCAGTGTGTCTAAAATGTCTACATTACATTAGAGTCCCACCACAGCCTTGAGACTTCAGAGACTTATAAATCCCCAGTATGTGACTTTCAGTTTTTCAAAGAAACTGACTTTACAGTTCTCTTGAGTACTGTGATTTCTGCATTACAAAGACTGACCTACCAAGTAAAATTAGGATCTTTTAAGAATGTTTAGTTGGGTGGGTGAATGGTTTCTGAGAGCTGCAAAAATAAAATTTGCTTTCCTTAAGAGAGTGCCGGCACTTTGGAATTCAACAAAGATTTTGGCAGCTAAAAAGGGAAAGGTGATGAATGAAGAGTGACAGCTCAAGTTCATAGATATATTTTTTGAGGGAAAGGGGATGATGGAAATCTAAAGTAATGAGACAGGCTGGGCATAGTGGCTCAGGCCTGTAATCCCAGCACTTTGGGAGGCCGAGTTGGATGGATCACCTGAGGTCAGGAGTTCGAGACCAGCCTGACTAATATGGTGAAATCCCATCTCTACTAAAAATACAAAATTAGCTGAGTGTGTGTGTGCGTGTGTGTGTGTGTGTGTGTGTGTGTGTGTGTGTGTGGTGTGTGGGGGGAGTGTGCCTATAATCCCAGCTACTTGGGAGGCTGAGGCAAGAGAATTGCCTGAACCCAGGAGGTGGAGGTTACTGTGAGCTGAAATCGTACCATTACACTCCAGCCTGGGCAACAAGAAGGAAAATTCCAACTCAAAATAAATAAACAAAAGAAATGAGGCAGGTTAGTATTATTTATCCCTTCTTTTGTTGAACTTTTTGAAGTATACAAGCTCTCATTTAATCATTTATAACCTGTCTTCTATGTGTTGGACTATTGGTCATGCACGTGGCATCCTTCTTTTGCTGACTCAACCATTATAGAAACAATCTGTAGCAGGAGTAGCCACATAATTTCCAGGCCTGGTACAATATAAAAATGCATAAGTAAAAATGTTTATAAGGAAAAAATTCAAAACGTTGACAATAGAGCATTGAACCAAGCATGGGGTCCTTCTAAGCATGAAGCCCTTATACAATTACACAGATTACATCATGTCCAGGAAGCTGGCCACGATCTGCAGTCCAACAGCTGTAATAGAAGACCCGGACTCACCGTTTCACACACTACCTGCCAAAGTAATTTCATGCAGTATTTAGAAGTAGTACTCAGTAGTTTAATTAAGCTATTAGGTACTACTTAATCAACATCACTCCTGAATTCTTAAATTTCATTTTAATTTCTTCCAGCCAATAAAAACTACTTTTTTCCTAATCATAAGGATTAATTATAGCATTTTTGAGATAAAAGTGTATTATTTTGTTCTTTATTACTTGTGTGCACAGGAGGACTGCCATAAATGTTTTGGATTTATTGAATACTGTTCTGGATGCTGTTGATACAGTAGTAAACCAAATAATGTTTTTGCTCATATGGAGTTTGTACTCTAAAGGGCTGCTCTACTTGCAGACCTCACTAAGTATTTGTTTTAAAATGTGTATCTGGAAGAGCTATTCCTTAAAATAACTGTACTTTTAGTTTCAACGAGCTTAATTTTGGTTGGCCAAAAATGAAAAATTTTTTTTAGAGAAAATGTGATAAATTAAGGCAATTTGACTTAGTAAGTACTCTTTGATTAATTTATTTTATTTAATGAGTTTAATTGTCAGAAAAGCAGGAAATTGTTAATTAGAAAATACATGAGAACCAGGAAAATTTATTATCACTTTCATTTCAATGTGTCAAAATTTCCTGTACTTTTCTTCTCATGAGCTACTTTCAGATTTTGGTTCAGTTTTCCAAAGTCTTCCATGATGTCCTGCTTTCTTAGTGACCATATACAAAGTAAGAAGAATCAGACAACAAAGGGATGAATATATATGATACCTCTTTTTATGACAATTTCACATTGTTCTCCTCTTTTCTCTCTTCTCTTCTTCGTTTCTGCTTGTCAATAGAAATTTGCCTCACAGTTTTGTTTGTTACTTGATTTGGAAGTATGTCCACTGGTAAATTTACGTTCAAGATGCTCATTATACACATAGCACATTCTCATGAATCCCAGTGGCTTTGTATTTGATTATAGAGAAAGGCTCTTTTGGGGTTGAGTGGGATTTCTTTCCCTGTCAAATATCTCTACTTCTTGCAGTCTTACTGATTTCAGCTAGCAGAAAAGTACTGAATCTTTCAAACTAATAATATTTTTCAGATGCTCATTCTGTATTTAAGTTTTATTGCCTTAGAAGTTGTGTATGTTTTTTTTTATGTCAATCTGTATATTCTGTGTTGCTAAAAAGAAAAATGAGTGTTACCTGAATGTTGAGAATTGGCAGAAATGTTATGATTTTATTTTTGACTTCTAAAAGTAGTTTCGAGGTCTGTAAAAGCCACATAAATACCTGTCTGGCTATTTATATGCTTATTTTCATAAATAATATGTTCTTATAATTTTCAGAAATTCTTATCAGGAGATAAAAAATTCTTATTTCTATAGCATTTTACTTCAACATTGACCCAGTGGCTTATGGCCATCATATTTCCTACAAGCTTAGCCCAGGAATTCATTTTAATAAAGAATCTATTTAACTTTCAGGAAAAAAATAAATGTGCAAATCATCCCCCAAAAGCCTGCTGACCACAGTCTGAAAATATGAAGTGTTCTTTGGAGGGTTTTGGGTGTGGATTGAGAGACACATTTTCGTAATATTCAGGGTGTCATCATCAAGTAATGTTTACAAACCCCAACACTCTGGGGATGTGTGCAGGCCTTAGCAAGCAGATGTTAGCAGTCAAGGAAGAAATTATGACTGTGGCCTGAAAATATTCCCTCTTGCCTATCAGTTACATACAAAATTGTCAAGATCTCTTCTTACTGATGTGGGTAACATGCCTGATTATAGGACAGTTTATCCAAAAACATCTGAAAATTAAAGAAAGAAGTTCTCTGTAAGTGGTCACCTAAGAACCTTTTGGTATTTTTAATGAGTGAGTTTTTAAAATTAAAACAAAATGGAAAACAAAAAGCCTAACTGTGGGCATTCTAACAACACTATTTAAAATGATTATCTTAAACTTGGTTTCACATAATGTTAAAAAAAAAAAAATCCAGACTCTCCATCCTACCTCTCTGCTTCTTTGAATACACCAGTGTTTCTCTTGAAAACATTAAATGTATCACATAGCAACTCCAAAACATGTAAACTTCAAATTCTTAGAACTTACAAATCTTTTTAGTAGAAAGAGATTAAATGAGGTGAGTGTGTTGCCTTGATGTATTGATTTTCACAGAGCAAGTCTTCACTCTCTGGATAAAGTATGAGGATTTCTGAAGCAAATTGAGACAGTTTTTTCAGAAGGATTAGTTAGAGCTGCTGGATGAATTTTAAGTGGCAAACAAAGTTTTAAAAATAGCTTTAGTGATATTGCTTGTGAGCAGTCTTAACAGAAGGCCAAAATTAATAAAAATAAGTGAAAACCATGGACACTTTTATTTCTGAAAGAATTCTGTTGTGAAGAGTAATTTTGATTGAACCTTAATTTATTTTCCTGGGCCCTTATTTATGTATGAGAAGATCCCATGTGTAGCATAATTTAGTGATAGTTCTGAGGTTTTGAATTAGGATCATTCTATGCTAAAAAATCACTACTGATGGCCAGACACAGTGGCTCACACCTGTAATCCCAGCACTTTGAGAGGCCAAGGCAGGAGGATCACCTGAGGTTAGGAGTTCAAGACCAGCCTGGCTAACATGGTGAAACCCCATCTCTACAAAAAATACAAAAATTAGCAGGGCATGGTGGTGCACATCTATAATTCCAGCTATTTGGGAGGATGAGGCACAAGAATCGTTTGAACTCAGGAGTCAGAGGTTGCAGTGAGCCAAGATTGCACCACTGCATTCCAGCCTGAGCAAATGAGCAAGACCCCATTAAAAAATATTCATTATTACTTTTAGTAGTAAGGTTTGTATTGATGGAGCAATTATTTAGCATGAGAATGATTATGGGCTCTTGTTTTATTTCATTTTGTTTTTTTTTCTTCCTAACTAAAAAGAAATTGTGAATCTTTAGCAACTGAAGCAGAAAAGGAAGTTTGAGAAGAGATAAATAAAATTCAAATTAGTCAGATATACCATTGGAACAGGACAGAAAACCCAGAAATTACCTGATTACATATGGAAATTAATATTTTATAGTATCTAGTATATAAGATAAATGATGAAAGTGGCTTTTCAAATTAAATGGAAAAAAGAACAAAATTTTGTTAGATTACTGACTAACCAAAACTAAAAGGAGATTGGGCTCATTCTTCACTTCCTACCTAAGGATAAGTTCCAAATAAATTAGCAATCTAAATGTAAAACAATGAATTCCTACAAATCTCAGAAGACTTGGATGAATCCTTTAGTAACTTTTTATAATGATAAGTTAAAAACACATAAGAAATTATTGGTAAATTTAACTGCATTAAAAATTTTTGCCTAAAAATACCACTGGTAAAGTAGGAAAACAAATGCAAATTGTAAGAATTCTATTTGCAACTCCTATCAGACTAAGGTTGAATACCCCTGACATATAATAATACTTAAGTTTCAAAGGAGAAAAATGCCAACTGCTTGATTGAAAGTGAGTAAAATATATGAGCAGACCCTTCACAGATAAAGAAATAAAAATAACCCCTAAACATATTAAGGATGGTCAACTTTGTTTATGGTAAGAGAAATACAAATAAAAATACACAGATGTATCATTTTTCACATAAGGAATTGAGCAATCAGTCAAAAGTTTGACAAAATATTCCATTGATGGCTATAGGAAAAAAGACACTCTCATACATTGCTGGGGGAATGCAAAATGGCACACACCTTATTGATAAAAGTTTAATAATGACTAGAAAAATTATATTTTTTCTATTCTTTGATCCATCATTCTTACTTCTAGGGAAATATTCCAAAGCTATACTGCAAAAATATGAAATGAAGTGTGGACAAGGATATATATTAAAGGAGAGTTTATAAGAGCAAAAGCCCAGAAGCAATCTAAACATCCAGTCAGTAGGGTACTAGCTGAATAAACTGTTAAACATTTACACAATAGAGTCATTTGCCGATGTAAAAAAGAATGAGAAATATCTCTATATGCTGCCATAGAGCACTTTCCAGAATGTTTAAGTTAAGAGAGCAAGGTGCAGACAAAATGCATAAAGTTCTACCCATCTTAGTCCGTTAGGGCTGCTGTAACAAAAGTACCATAAATTGAGTGGTTTGTAAACAAGAGAAAGTGTATTTGCCACAGTTCTGGAGGCTGATAAGTTCAAAGTCAAGGTGCCAGCAGATTTGGTGTCTGGTGAGCATCTGTTGGATAGCATTTTCTCTCTGTGTTCACACATGGTAGAAGAGGCAAACAAGCTACCTCGGGTCTGTTTTAGAAGGGCATTAATCCGAATCCTGAGAGTGGAGCTTTTGTGACCTAATCACCTCCCAAAGGCTCTACCTCTTAATACCATCACATTGGAGCTTAGGTTACAACCTAAGAATTTAGGAGAGGATACAAACATTCACACCATGCTTCTACCTTTTGTATTAGAAAAGAGGTACAAATATGTATCTTTTCTTATGATTTCAAAAAAAGCAATTTAAGGATAAACCGAAAACTAATGAATATGCTTACTGTTATGAAACGAAAAACTAGGGGAGCTAGATGTTTTTGAATATAGAGTCTCATGGTAATATGATGTAGTGTAATGTGTTAAGCTTTGAATTTGAAATTACATAAGTATTTTATGAAATTAAAGAAAAAGAACAGTTTTTATAAATAAAAAACAAATAGAAATAGACTGAATTTTATGTCAAGTTGGTGAGATAACTATACAGGTAAGCAATATTTCAAGTGACTTTAAAATACGGCCTTTCATTCTCAATGGGATATAACTAAGAACAAAAGGAATTCATCTCATAGTCCTATTGCTGACATTAACACTAGTGTGTCATTTTGAATGATAACATTGGTATACATGATAAAGTGAATAAGCAAAAAAGTCAGTGCCACTCAGCACAGGTGAAAAAAAATATGAATAGAAAATAAACATTTTAAGTCTAAACCTTATAATGTCCAATTTGAATCTGAATTATCACTGTGAACTGATTTTTTTCCCTAAGAATACACATTTCCTATTTCCTTGCCATGTACACTTTAAAGTTCTAAAAAGAGTGACAATTCAGTGGCAGTGAATCCCTTGTACTCATATTGTGCTCTTTTCTACTCAAAGAAATCAGAGCTTTTTAGAAAAATGGCTAATTCTAAGTCTAGGCCTGGAAATATATTCTCAGTTTTGGTTCATGTGACAGAAGACAGGAAAGCTAGTAAAGGCGACAGGGTTGTTGTGCCAGTGCCAAAAGCATGTTGGGTGCAATTTGAAGCGTTTCCACTGGCCACTGTTGGGACAATTTGAACATAATAAATATAATGACTAAAATTTCTTAAATATTTTTAAATTCTGTAAGTTTTTAATTATATAAGCAAAATGAAACAGCCATTGAAGGTTGCTAGGATACCAACTAATTCTGAAAATATCAAAATAGAAGGTTTAAACATTCAGCCTGGCTCTCCTATACATACACACTGTATTTCAATATAACTAAATAGCTGATATGGAAAAATTTTTTTTAGAAGAATTCCAACCAACAAATGCAGAAGAAATAATAAAATTAGACAATCATCATTTTGTAACTCCTAATGAAATAATGGATTAAGGTATTAATTATTCAGGGTTCTTAAAAGCATTAGGTAAAAGATTGATGGGAAATTAAATAAAGGATGAATCAGGATGACACTGGAATCAACTGATCAGTCTTAACATTATTGTAAGTGGGATAATCAGACATTCTGCCCCTTCTGATGTAATATCATAGTAAGTATACAGTACAGCCTTTAAAATTGAATGTGCATTTTATTAAATCACTAGATCTAATTACCAGTTTACATAAAATAGAGGGGATATGGGAACATTTTAAATGACTCCATAAGGACATAATCAGATAGAATCCTACAGAATGTGGAGAAATCCTACAGGACCAACAGCTCCCTCCACCCCACACCCACTTTTGTTTAAACAAATAAATGACATTGCTAAAGTAAATTTAAATGAGTCCAGGCCTAAAGAATCTTGAAGCAGACAAAGCCAGTTAGGCCTCATAAGTAAGCTTAAACTGGCTTGATTTCAAAGATAAGCAAGATGTAACTTGGGTTATTTCTTGTAAATATCTGTATTAAAGAAAAATGAAAATTAAGGCTAATCAACCAGAAGCCACATACTAACTTATAATTAGGGGCTTTCTAGTAGGACAAAGCAAATAAGGCAGCTGTGTAACTGTAACCAATCATAAGTCTTCTTTGCTTTATTTCTGTGTTCACCCTATAAAAGCCTTTTTCTGTGTCTTCTCTTGGGAGACTCCAAAGCACTTACAGTTTGAAGCTGCCTCATTTATGAATTATTGTTTGTTCAAACATACACTTTAAAATTATTTCGTGCTTAAGTTCACCTTTTAACAGCATGGGCAAAGTAAAATAAAGGAAGGGGAAAGTATTATAGATAAGATTCTAGGAGATATATGGGTGAAATGCAATGTGTGGTCCTTGTTTAGATGCTGATGAAAATAAATCCATAAAAGACATATTTGAAACAATAAAAGAAAAATGAACATAGACTGAACGTTAAATCATTTCAAGGAATTATTGTTCTTTTTGTTGAGCATAACACTAGTATTGTGATTATGTTTTGAAAAAATAAGTTCTTAATAGAAATACACCTATCCTGTTGGGAAAAATAGGATGGTGCCTGGGATTTGCTTTAAGTACTTGGAAAAAACTTGTAGTTACCGAGCATGGATCAAACAAAATGGCAGAGCGTTGTTAACTGTTGAAGCTGGGTGATAGGTAAATGAAGATTTCTGATATAATTTATATTTATCTAATATTTATATGAACATTTATAGTTATACATAATCTGTAGATTAATAGATTTACTAATTAAGATGTGTTGGCAACATACTTGAGAAAGGAGTGAAGTGGGGGTAGAATGCACTTTAACTGAAGAAAATAAACATCCACTGAACCAAAAAAAAAAAAAAAAGAATCAGATTTTACTTTCTTCTAAGTAAAGCTTTATGGATTCAAATTAGTTTACCTTTGGCACAACTTAATTTAAGCCTAAAACACTTACAAGTGTAAAGGTTTCTTTGATATTATGACTCCCACTGGATTCTGTTTTGATGTGTAAAAAGCAATGGATCTGAATGAATGCAAAAAAGGCAGATTGAAGTGTCCATTAAGCATACTATTTATAAGTAAAGAATTCATGGTTAGAAAAAATGTTTTACCTTTCAGGTACTTGCAGGGGAAAAAAAATATGTGTGAATGTAAGTTATTACATTTTGGAAGGAGTTGATGGAATTCAAAACATTTCAGAACCCAAATTTGTGCAGAGCACACATACATTCCTTTGGGATCCACAATAACTGGATTTCAAAAGTGAAGTGACCCTGGTAAGCAAGGATAAGCAAACCCGAAAATGTGATCATATGCCAGTTGATGCCCAAACTCTGATATCAACTTCATTCTAATCCCAAGATGGATAGTGGAGTTTTCAGCAATGAGAGCTCACCTGTCCATGACTTATTCCTGCTTGAGGACACAGTTATCTGTGCCTTGCCTACCTTCACAGTGGGCAGGCGCTACTGGCTGACCACCCAGAAGCCCCAGCTGCTTGGTGGGTTGGCAGCAGGACTGAGGCCATGGCTACCTTCCAGCAGAACTCTTGGGAGCCTGCCCCTCCTTTGCCCTGGCTTGTGATAGGAAGTACACATCAGGATCTTAAAAGCCAGGCAGGGCTGCTGCATGAGCAATGGTCTCTTTCCAATACCTGTTGGTTTATGTCCACCTGTTAATGAGTGGGATAAATAAATTGGCTTTGGCCTGGCTGCCTGCCTGATAGTTTAAGTTACCTGAATGCAAAAAGCTTTATTTTTATCATAAAATAGGAGTAGGGGCAAGGTTTGAGAAAAAGTATAGTTGGGTGTAAATAAGTACACCAAACCCACATACATAGTTAATAGATCAGGGTAGATCCCAGGCAGCCAGGCAGAAACACATTTAGAAGTGAACATGTTTCTGGACCCCGAAGTCTTATCTTCACAACCCCTGTTTCTGTGATTGTGGCCTTCCTTTCTTTTTGCTATGCTTGGAAGGCTTTCCCACTTGTGCTTTGCCCTATGTTTTCCTCTGCCTACAGGGGGAAATTCAGTTAATACAAATGAATTTGATGGGGAAAAATGGTTTTATGCCTGAAAATGGAAAAGAAATGTAAATGTATGGGAAGCAAGCTTATAGAAAAACTACTTTATTCCTGCTGAGATGCATGTCGGAAAATGTGATGACCAGTATTCTTCCAGGAAGAATTTCCAAGCCAATTTTTAAAACGTCAGCAGTGGATAAGATGGTTGATTTCTGGTCAATAATTCCAGAAGTTATTCCCAAAGATTTCATGGATAACCTGAAAATTATCTTTAAAAATAATGTTAGTGCCACATTGGCACAACAGGAATCTTGCTGACTACCCTAAATTTGCTCTTGAGGGAGCAGATACTGTAATTGCCACAACCTTGGGGTAGCTAAGGAGGCCTCTGGTCTCTTGAAATTCAATATGGTAGCCTTATTTTAAAGGTTACCTTGCGTTACTTCAATCGGAAAGTTTAGCAAGGTTGGTCTTAGACACATTGGTAATTAACACGTAATTCAGGAATTGTTTAGAAGGACTTTAGTTCATCACTGCTTCTTCCTGCTCATTCCTAATGGCAAAATCCCATTCTTTAAACTTCGTTCTATTGGCTTACAACTTTAATCTTTATCAAAATTCAAATAATCGCTGAAAGACAATACTTAAAGCTGTAATCGAGCATGTATACTGGTATTTCTCAAACAGAAGTCTGCAGACCTATGTGAATTCTCATGTGTATTCTTTATATAACTTTGTATTTTTATCCCTGCTATCACATGATACTCTTATTAGTTATAAAGTCAGAACCCTTTTTGATTGGTAATTGGCAATTAAGGCATCCATTTTAGTGGAAGTGAGAATTTTTTATTTTAAAGAAGTCTCTGGCGTTTTTCAGGTTTCGAAACACAGAGCTGCACGCCAGCATTAATGGATGGTTTTATGGGAGCGGGGGGCGGGCAGTTATAGGTTGTTAGGAAAAAAATTAAGGTCCCAGTGAGGAAAACAACGTTGTAGGAATAATGAGGACAGCGAAGACAAACATTCCTCCTTTAGTGCGACTCATGGGATGGCTTTTTGAGGTAGACCTAGGTTCTCTGACTGCTGCAGTAAACCGACAACAAATGGAAAATTGAACTAGAGCGAAATGAGAAATAAGTAGGGGACCAAGGGTGAGACTGAAGCTAGGAGTGGAGCTGTCATTGATGGGCTGGAAGCAGATCCCTGGCCTTGTGTTTCCTTTATAAAATCATCCATGCTGTCTCCCTTTCAGCAAGCTGTCTTGGGACTTGTGCATGGACAGCTGAATAGAATACGGAGCCAAGAAAATGGAAAAGCTAAATCACGTGAGGTCGTGTCAGTTGTTCAAGATCACACAAGAAGGTACAGTAAAAGCAAAGTCAACAAGCCACAGAGCTGTCCTGGCTTCCTGCTCGCAGTTCTGGCCTTGGATAATTCATGTCCCGGGTTCCGCTCTGGCATGCACTCCGTGACCTGGTATTGTCTAATCAGTCCTGAAAGGAGAGATGTCACACTTTTAAGTGATGTTTCTGTTCCTTCCCCCATTTGCTTCCTTGAGGATTTAGATTGTTGCTATTTTTATTTCATTTTTCCTTTCCTTTTAAGAATGGAAGTGTTGTATAAATAACTTTTATCTTCAGCTTTTAAATGAAATTATAATTGAACCTGGATATGGCAAGACTCTTGCTTTTTCCTCCCTTCTAATATGGGGAAGGATGACCTTCAGGAAAGACCTATAGCCCCAGAGGTTCTCACTTCTGTCTACAGTGGTTCTTAACTTCTGCACCATCAACCCCTTTGCCCATCAAGGGAGTCTAAGGGCCTTTTTTCACAAGAATATTTTTAAAAGATTAAAATAAAGCAGGCCAGGAGCAGTGGCTCAGGCCAGTAATCCTAGCATTTTGGGAGGCAGAGGAGCATGGATTGCTTGAGCTCAGGAGTTTAAGAACAGCCTGAGGAACATGGTGAAACCCTGTCTCTATAAAAGATACAAAAAGAAAGAAAGAAAAATCAGCCAGGCATGGTTGCTTATACCTCTAATCCCAGCTACTTGTGGGGCTGAGGCAGGAGGATCGCTTGAGCCCAGGAGGCAGAAGTTGCAGTCAGCCAAGATTATGCCACTGCACGACCTTGTCTTAAATAAATATAAAATAAAACACATAGAATGACAGAATCAGAAAGGAAACTATTACATTGAAATACAGTTTTCAAAACATCAAAGCACCACATTTTTTACATAGTGATATATATCTATATCTATATCTATCTATATATATATATATCTCCTTTATTAATACTTGAATAATAAGGTACAGTGGAAAGTTTAAAAACTATGATAATTTCAAAATAGTGATGAGAGCAAATGATATTTGAAGATATCTGCAACTATTGCAATGTGATATAAAAATATCTGTGATTTCTATTCCCGATGAATCACAGTAACAGTCGCTGTGGTTTGTCACTTACATTCGTAATGGAAGGAGATAGCAATTTCATGTGAGGTTAGGGAAAATAAAAAGATTTCATTTTAAAATCCAAATTCAGACTCTCTGAATTCTATCCAAGGACCCCAGGTTGAGAACCCCTGGCTCAGAAGACTTGATGCAATTCAGACCTGATAAACTTTCTTGTTGCTTACTCATGAGGACAGATTTTTGCATGGAAGATTCAAGTGAACTTTGGAATCCTTTCCCTCAAATTTTCCCCCAAATTTTAATTTTTCATATGTGAAGGTACAATGAAGCAACCTTTGATAGCATGCCAGGAAACTGGCAAGATTGATTCCAGCCATAATCTTATTTCCCTTTATTTTCTTGATGTGTTAAACATCAGAGAGGCTGGAATTGGTACTGCCTTGGCCAAAGTAACTGAGTGGCCTCTGTCTTGGGGCCTTGATTCTCTGCTTCCTCTGGCAACTCTGTAAGCGAGGGAGTGTATATAGCACGCCATTCCCACATGTTTATATGTTTTTCCTTCAAAGGATTTCTTAAAACAGATGTTGCCTTTCTCGGAGAGAAGCCTTTGGATGCAGTTTGTTCACAGAGAGCAGATCATGCTGTTTCTGACTTGGGTTTGGGGAAACAAAATCCAGTTCTTCTGATGTTGGCTTTTCCATTGGAATTCTTGGCCATAGTGTACATAGATATAAGCGCGTTCCCACCTAAATCTATATTCAGTCTTCTCAAAAATCTATTTTGGGTAATATATACTTTACATGTCTATTCTAATTATTTTTATTAATCTAAACATTGTTTCATGTATGTACTTGTGATTTATAAAGAAAGTTCTTTTATTAGTTACACAGTGTTCTGCCTGCCACTGTGAGTCAGGGGCAAAGGGGAAAAACTGAAGAAATAAGGCAAATGAATTCGTGAATTTTATGACCACGCAGAGTTTTTCTAGGAAATTAAGGAATTTCAAACATTTAAGAAATGCAATGATTGCTGTAATTATATATCAAAAATATCAAAAATAAGCTACTTTGCCCAAATACATACCTTGCATATAACTTGGATGTTGTTATTGTTTAGTTAAAAGTATGGGTACATTTCTTTTAATCTTGACTCTAAGCCAGTGTGCTTCATCATAGATAGGGGTTTTGTTTAAGGTGATATGTATTACTACAGCTTTCATTTGGTATCTTTGGGCCATGACCTGCATGCTGTTTACGTTCAGAGACTGTATGTCACCTGTTGCCCTGTGTGCCCTTAGCCACCTCAGAAAGACTTGCCAGGGGTGTGCTGGTACATGTTTAACAACTGGCTCTCCAGGGGCAATAAAGACCAAATTTGTAGAATTTGCCAATTTTTGTGGTGTAAATCCTTCCACCGTAGATAATTTCAAGCTACCAAAATGACTTCACTGAACATAGAGCGGGGAAAAGATGAGTGCGAGTGGCACTTGCAAGCCAGGGTAAGCCACTTCCAGCACCTCCCTACTGGACCCACTGTTCGCTACGGCAGGGAGTTGTAATAGTCTATATCTGGGATTTGGTTTATTTTGCTTTTGTTTTTGTAATTTTTTATTTACACTCAATCCATACTGCAGTATCAGAAACAGAAAGAGAATCAGAGGAAAACTTCCAGGTAAAAACTCTCTCTGATAATACTCTTGTCCTTGAGGCTGATTTCTGGGACTGTGATTTTGATAACAGCTTCGTATGGCCTATTTTCATCAGATTTATGTTCTGTTTTAATATTGCTCGTTATTAGTGATGACATCTACTAAATGACTTCAGAAACAAAAGTGACAACTGGTAAAGATGCAAGTTTTACTCCTATATCAATCTAAGTCTCACATCAGCTTTTTGTAGGCCACACATACTCTAGTTAGGTAGGGAAATCATATTTTTTTCTGATAAAGCAGAGTCCATGGCTTTTTAAAAGTATTTATGAATGCATTATCTAGAATGAGATGCTCTTCAAGCAGAAAAATTGCATCTTTGAAATATTTTTAGCATTCTAGAATCCTATGAGTTGAAGTCAAAATGCATTATGTCTACACAACTCTTCCAATCTACCAATCTATCCAAAGGGAACTGGCATTGATATAACATGGGCCTACATTGGTTTTTAATGTGTACCACGTTTTTTCTGAAATGTTTGTAAACTCTCTATTCTGGAATCATAGAAAGGATGCTAACCAATGGCTTCTGGAATTCAGCTTTTTTAACCTAAGTGTTCCTAATAGTAAACTGGAGATATATGTGTGTGTGTATATATATATGTGTATATATATATATATATTCACGCATTGCATAACAACATTTTGTTCAATGAGAGACCTCATGTATGAGAGTTGTCCCTTAAGACTATTATAATGGAGCTGAAAAATTCTTATTGCCTAGTGATGCTGTAGCCGTCATAATGTTGTAGTGAAAAACATTACTCGTGATTGTGGTAATGCTGATGCAAGCAAGTCTACTGTGCTACCAATCATACAAAAGTAGAAGAAAGGGGCTAGACACAGTGACTTACAACTGTAATCCCAGCATTTTGGGAGTCCAAGGTGGACAGATCACTTGCAGTCAGAAGTTCGAGACCAACCTGGACAACATGGCAAAACCCTGTCTCTACTAAAAATACAAAAATTAGCTGGGCATGGTGGCGCACACCTGTAGTCCCAGCTGCTCAGGAGGCTGAGGCAGGAGAATCGCTTGAACCTGGGAGGCAGGGGTTGCAGTGAGCCGAGACGGCACCACTGCACTCCAGCTTGGGTGACAGAGAGATTTTTGTCTCAAAATTAAAAAAAGTATAGTACATGTAATTATGTACAGTACATAATAATTGATAATTATAATAAATATGTTACTGGTTTATAGATTTACAATGCTATTCTATACTTTTTATTGTTATTGTAAAGTGTACCCCTTTTAGTTTTATATTTTTAAATATGTAACTCTGTATTTTAAGTTAACTGTAAAACAGCCTCAGACAGCCTGAGTTGTCATAGAGGATGATAGTTCTGGCCAAGCACAGTGGCTCACACCTGTAATCCAGCACTTTGGCAGGCCAAGGCAGGTGGATCACCTGAGGTCAGGAGTTCGAGATCAGCCTGGCCAACATGGTGAAACCCTGCTTCTACTAAAAATACAAAAAAAATTAGCTGGGTGTGGTGGCATGCACCTGTAGTTCCAGCTCCTCAGGAGGCTGAGGCAGGAGAATCACTTGAACCCGGGAGGTGGAGCTTGCAGTGAGTCAAGATCGCGCCATTGCACACTTGAGCCTGGGCAACAAGAGCAAAACTGTCTCAAAAAAAAAAAAAAAGATGACAGTTCCATGCATGTTATTGCCCCTGAAGACCTTCCAGTGAGACAAAATGTGGAGGTGGAAGATAGTGATTTTGATAATCCTGATCCTGTGTAGGCCTAGATTAATGTGTGTATTTGTGTCTTAGTTTTTAATATAAAAGTTTTAAAAAGTAAACATGAAAGCTTTTTTAAATAGAAAAAGCTTGTAGAGACCAGACATGGTGGCTCACACCTATAATCTCAACAGTTGGGGAGGCCAAGGCAGGAAGATCACCTGAGGCCAGAAGTTTATGACCAGCCTGGGCAACACAACAAGACTCCATCCCTATAAAAAAATCTAAAACTTAGCTGGGCATAGTGGTGCACACCTCTAGTCCCTGCTACTCGGGGGCTGAGGAGGGAGGATCATTGACCCCAGGAGTCTGAGATTACAGTGAGCTATGATCGTGCCACCAGACACTCCAGTCTGGACAATGAAGTGAGACCCTGTCTCTAAAAAAAATTTTAAATAAAAAATTAAAAGGAGGGAAAAGCATATATAATAAGGATATAAACAAAGAAAATATTTTTATACAGCCATAAAATGTGTTTGTGTTTTCAGCTAAAGGTTCTCACAAAAGACTCAAAAAGTTAAAACACATCTAAAAAGTTTACAAAGTAAAAAAGTTACAGTAAGCTAAGATTAATTTATTATTAAAAAGAGAAAAACATTTTTAATAAATTTACTGTAACCTAAGTGTACAGTACTCATAAAGTCTACAGTAATGTATAGTAATGTCCTAGGTCTTCACGTTTACGCACCACTCACTCACTCACTTACCCATAGCAAAGTCCAGTTTTGCAAGCTCCATTCATGATAGGTGCCTCATATAGTTATAACATGTTGTAGGTTTTATACCACATTTTTACTGTACCTTTTCTATGTTTAGGATGTTAGATATACAAATTATGTTACAATTGCCTATAGCATTCAGCACAGTAATGTGCTTTGCAAGTTGGTAGTCTAGGAGCAGTAGGTTATACCAGGTGTCCCCAAACTACGGCCTGCGGGCCGCATGCGGCCCCCTGAGGCCATTTATCCGGCCCCCTGCCGCACTTCAGGAAGGGGCACCTCTCTCATTGGTGGTCAGTGAGAGGAGCACAGTATGTGGCGGCCCTCCAACGGTCTGAGGGACAGTGAACTGGCCCCCTGTGTAAAAAGTTTGGGGATGCCTGGGCTATACCATGTAACCTAGGTGTGTAGTAAGATATACAATCCAGGTTTATGTAAGTACATGCTATGATGTTTGCACTAAGACAAAATTGCCTGACAATGCAATTCTCAGGACGTATGGTCATGATTAAATGATGCATAGACTATATTATATATATTTAAATTGCATAAAAATCTCAGCTTTCTCTTTGAACATGAATAGCTTTTACTGCATTTGCTTTGTTCTTCTGTTTTGTGCATGCACTTGTGTGCTCAATTCCTCAGAATATATCCCAATTTTTAAAGACCATATGACTGTGTATATATGTGTATCACACACACACGTACACACACACACATATATTTATGCAAAGACATACATTTATATACGTGCACAGTTGGCTCTCTGTGTTTGTGGTTTTGTATCCAATGATTCAACTAATTGCAGATTAAAAATATAGTCCATAGTAGGCTGAATCTCAGAATGCAGAACCCTTAGATATGGAGGGCTGAGAGACTTGAGCATCTGCAATTTTGGTTTCTGAGTGGGATCCTGGGACCAATCCTCTGTGGATAGCAAGAGATGACTATAGACGGGTGGGTAGATGGATTACAGAGTTTCTGAAGATGCTTTTCTCAAAATTTTATTTTTTGTTTGATAATTTTATATCTAAACATTTTTGGTGTGAAAAGTAGTCCCTCTCTATATGTTTCATTTTCTTATTCTTTTTGGTTTGTTTCTTTATGTAAATCAGGAGAAATATTTTAACTCATAAAGTTATTTTAAAAAAGTGATATAAAAGGCTGTTATTAGAAACTACTATGGGGACAAAATTTTTATTCTAAATAAGATTATAGAATAGCCAGAACATTCTTTTCATCTCTATCTAATAACTCCATCATTCCACCATAGTTACCTGGTAACTTTTTAAGAATCCAGGAGTGAGGTTCTAGGGCCAAGGGAAAAACTCCCCCTTTACACTCTGTAGGTAAACCAGCTGACTAAAGGTAGATTGATAGGAGAAAAAGGCATGTAAATATATTAATGTGCTCAGGGAGAACTGCAAAGTGGTTATCTCAATCCCTCACTGGGGTACAGAGGCTAACATATCATCCTGAGGTTACAGAAATAACACGAACTCAGAGCATGGCCAAAAGCACATTATCACATTATAGTGACAAGACAGGTTATAGGAGAGAGAGAGGAGAGGAGGCCTGGCTAGTAAAGGTGGTCTCGTGATGAGGGGTCTCCAGAAAGTTGATGAAAAATGTGTATGATGAAAAACCTTTACATGGATTTAATCTTTTTTGCGCCAAAGTAAACTCATGCTAACTTTTTATAACATGTCTGACTGAACAGGCTCTAGTTTGAGGCACTAAGAAGAATTAAGAATCGGTTTGAAAGGAGCCCTTTTTAGAGCAGCATGAATTCTGCTAAAATTGAAGAAAAAACAATGAATTCATGATGACGTTTTGATGGAAGAATGGTGAAATCACTTATTCTGTATAAAGTTTATAGAGATAATGCCCCTAAGAAATCAACAGTTTACAAATGGATAACTCATTTTTAAAGAGGACAAAACATCAGTTTGCAAGGAAAACATTAATCTTGTTTGTGTCCTAAGTGATGAAAATCAATATTGTTTGTGCCCTAAGTTTGTGTTTTATTAACAACACAAACAGCCAACATCACAGACATCTCAAGTGATTCTACTTACACAATTCTGACTTAAAAATTAAATTGAAGCAAGCTTTCATCTTAATGGGTGCCAAAAACCATTACACCCAGATTAGCTGCAGACAAGAGCAGAGATTTTAGTGGAGGCTCGTTTTGTCACCCAGGCTGGAGTGCAGTAGTGTGATCTTGGCTCATTGCACCCTCTGCCTGTGGGGTTCAAGTGATTCTCCTTCCTCAGCCACCTGAGTAGCTGAGACTACAGGGGTGCATCACCATACCTGGCTAATTTCTGTGATTTTAGTAGAGACGGGGTTTCACAATGTTGGCCAGGCTGGTCTCAAGCTCCTGACCTCAAGTGATCCACCCATGTCAGCCTCCCAAAGTGCTGCGATTACAGAGATGAGTCACCACACCGGCCTTCAGTGGAAATCTTAAGCAAGTGGGATCAAGAGCCTGAAGCATTTCTTTGAAGAATTGTAACAGGAGATGGAAATCGCTTCACCGGGACCATCTAGAAGACAAAGCACAAGCAAAGCAGTGACTACTCAAGTGAAAGTGGCCCAGTCAGAGCACAGCTGGACTGGCCAAGGGCAAAAGTCATGGCAATGGTCTTTTGGGATGCTCAAGGCAGTTTGTCTGTTGACTTTCTGTGCGGGGGCACAAGTAACAATAACATCAGCTTATTATGAGAGGGTTTGAGAAAATAAGCCAAAGCATTAGCAGAAAAATGCCTAGGAAAGCTTCACCAAAGAGTCCTTCTCCACGATGATGCTCCTGTTTATTCCTCTTCATCAAACAAGGGCATTTTTGTCAGTTTTGATTGGAAATTTTTAGGCATCCACTTTGAAGTGCCAGTTTGGCCACTTCTGAGATCATTTGTTTTATCTTTAAAAAATCTGCAAAGGGTGTCTATTTTTCTTCAGTTAATAACATAGAAAGGACTCCATTGACACAGTTAGATTTCCAGGACCTTCAGTTCTTTAGGAAAAGACTAAATGGCTGTTGTCAGTGCTTGCAGGTGTCTTAACCTAGATGCAGCTTATGTTGAGTAAGAAAGTTTACACTTTTCATTTTTATCTTTTAAGTTCATATTTCCAAGAACTTTTTGAAGTCTCTTCATATGCAGATGAAACCTCAAGAGCAGCAGCCTTTAGAGAGACTAGACGGTAAATGTTTTTTTCAGACCTTTAAAGGTGTCAAACTCTCAGTTAATCTTTCCTAGATCTGGACAAAGGAGGCCCTCAGAGATAGCCTGGCTGCATCAGTACAGATTTCTACAGCTACAAATCGACCCCTCTGCTCTCCTTCCACACCCCTGCAAAAGACAGCTTTGTAGGGCTACTCCTGTTTGCAGGTGCTCTGAACAGTCATCTCAAAATATGTAAAGAAGTATATTTTGGGGTGAAATATTTGTATTTCCTTCAAGGTCTTGGGCACTGCCCTCTGTCTTGTGGCCCTATCACTAGCCACAGGGATCTAAAACTAATTGAACTGTTGAAGAACCTACACTTTTAGACATAAGGTCCAGATTTGGTGTAGTTAACTCTTAACATTATCTCTAATAAGAGACGAAGGGAAAACATAGCCTTGAGCATCCCCTGCCCCTGGTATCCTTTGGCTTAACTAGAATACAGCGTTCACTTCTGAGTGTGAAGGCATCAAGGTAATACTAACAAATTAGAGGAACGTTTAAGGGAAGGCAAAAGAGACTCTGAAATAGGAAGCATGTCAGATGAGGAATGTTTCAATAAACAAACAAGATGGTCTAGCCTGGAGAAGCAAAGACTAGAGATATGATAGACATATTCAAATATTAGAGCAGCTGTCATGCTTTATAGAGGCATATGTAAAGTTTTGCTTTCTGATTTCAGACATCGATGCTATGAACAATGGATGTATATAATTTTAGTAAGACTAGTGAAGAGTATTCTAGCAATTACAACTCTATATCCAAGAAAGAGCTGCCTTGTGAGGGATGAACATGATTTCTGATCCCTCTGAAGGAAAAATTTTATGTTCACCTATTGGGATACTATCAAAGAGATAGAAGAGATGACAGGGCAAGATTCCTCTCAAATACAAATGTCTATAATTCTCTCTATCCATTATTGCCATAAAGCTATGGGCATTTGGCTTTAAATATAGGTTTTCTTCCCAATAACTCAAGGGACGCAATGATACCATTACACTCTGCTCTACCCTGGGATATACAGCTGGATATCCCTTTTCTCAGTCAGCCACAGCCCATATTATATATGGCTTCTCTCCACAATGGCATCAAAGCTTATTTATCTTCCCTCAACCCTGTTTTTAAAATTAGAACATCTGGTCTTTGGTTTTGCATTACATTCATTGGAGAAGGCCATTCTGTTTTACTAAAAAGTTGAGCAGCCTGGATATGGGTTCACGTTTAGTAAAACTTGTCCCCTTTTGTACTTCCATCTATAAGGTTCTTTCCCATGACCACTTGTTGGAAGCCTGGTGGTCAGTTACAAACACTCGTTTTTCCCTGCATCATGCTGTTAAATTCTCCACCCCAGCTCTCACTTCGGTGGTGCAGCTGGAAGGATATAGGTCTCTGAGAGATCTATCTTCTAGTGGATAGACAGAAGTGGGGTAAGCTAAATATGAGCTTCTTCCTAAAATATGTTACTGGAAGAGAACAAAATGCCATAGTAGAACATCTGTTTTTAAATTTTATGCCAATTCGTCTAGACCAACAATGCTAAATCTAGTAGTACTGCTTACCTCAAAACACCAGTATTCCAATGTGACCAATCTCATGCATATATTCACTGTGAACAGAATATAACAACTACGTCTTTTCTTTCTGATCCTTGGACTGCTTTTAATCTACAAGGAAACCTCTGATCTTAGAGTTCAGGTGGTGGCCTAGAGCCACACACACACACACACACACACACACACACACACACACACACACAAATACTTCTGACAATTCAGTAACAGCATGCCTTATTTTGGTGATTGTTGTAAAATCTGAGATACCAGCTTTTTATATTGATAATTGTGAAATAACTTTTCTGGTCTTTTCCTTCTTAAACATTCTTCTCTCTTAAACATGCTACACAAAATACCAGTTACAGATAAACAACAAAAAAGAGGAAAGTCTTACTATATTTTCAGTGCTGTCATCATGAAAATATAATGAAATGTGTTGTATTTCTGATGGAGGAATCAAAGCCACATATCGGTACATGTAGTTCAAATGATTCCACTAAAGGGGAATGCTAGTTTGTCACCTCTTTCTCTTCCTCCACCAAAAAAGCATTGAGTAAAAGGCATTTTTACATCTTGCAGCTGATGAAAGAAGGAAAGTTGGCATGTTCCAGGCAATTAATTTCTAATGGCAGGTGGAAGTTTAGATAAAAGACCCAAATAACTTCTTCCTTCAATCTGAAAATATTTCTACAGAAATATTTATAATTCATAAGGCATGAGCCAGAGAGGAGATAATAACCTTGAAATATAGGAGTATAAATATGTATCATCAATGTAATAGTTCCCTAAAAGAGGAAAATAATTTGTAAAACTCTTGGGGAAATCAGCAGAGTGAGCTGCAAAGGAGGCTTGAGTTCTAATCCTGACCCTAGTGCTGCCTCACTCTGTGATATGGAACAGGGCACTGAACCCCACCGACTCTATTTCTTCACCTGTAAAACAGACATTCTAAATGTCACAGCATAGAATTATTGAAAAGGTTTAATAAATTAACATTTGTAAAGTGGTTGGCTTAATATTTAGACTCCCTACCTTCAGCAAACAGAAATAGGTCTTTGATAAAAATAAAAAACGTTGGAATTTAATATATTATTTTTAAACTTTTATATGATTGAATGTATCTTTTTAAAGATACATGTGTTTGTGGTACAAAATGAATGTAATATTGAATGGTGTTTTGTGTGTAAATATTTACAGTTATATATATATGACTCTATTATAGACACACATAATTTTCATTAATAAATAGAAAAATAGTACCACTCAATGACTACTGAAGGACTACCCATGAATGCCTTTTAATTTTCCCTAATGATCACATCACACATTTGATGAGTTTGGACTGTGAAGTGTAAAATTTTATACCATGATGTCTTCAGCCCCACTGGAAACACAGAAAGCTCTCACCCTGCCTCATGTGGTAGACAGCCTTTTCCGGCAGCTCACCCAAAAAGGAGGCCATTGGCACTTCCGCAGGGCAACAATTAGGACACTTCACTTTGCCAGTGGGGATCACTGCTGGGTGAGCTTTGATTTTAAGTAATGGTAAACTAGGCCATATACTCTAAAAAGCTGTAACTAGCTAGAAATAGCTTTGTGGAAAACGCGTTGGAATCAAACAGTTGGTTTAGGAGCCCTGAGGTCTTACTAGTCACTCAATCTTAAGGATACTGCTTAATTTATCTGAATATCTGAACTTCCATTCCCTATTGTGGTGGTTAGTTTTATTTATCAGCTTGACTGGGTTAAAAGATACCCAGAGAGTTGGTAAAGCATTATTTCTGAGTGTATCTGTGAGGGTGTTTCTGGAAGAGATTGGCATTTGAGTCAGTGGATTGAGTTAGAAAGACCTGCCCTCACCGAATGTGGATAAGTACTATTCAATTGGTTGAGGGCGCAGATGAAACAAAAAAAGCAGAGAAAAGGTGAATTCTCTTTCTTCTGGAAGTGGAATTTTTATTTTCTCTCACCCTTGGACATCAGTCCAGGTTCTCTGACCTTTGGACTCTGGGACTTGCAACACCAGTTCACCTGGGTTCTCAGGCCTTTAGCTCCAGACAAAGAGTTATAACATCAGTTACCCTGGCTCTTAGGTCTTCAGTCTTAGACAGAGCTCTGCTACTGGCTCTTCTGGTTCTCCAGTGTGCAGATGGCCTATCATGGGACTTCTCAGTCTTCGTAATTCCGTGAGCCAATTTCTGTAATAAATCCCTTCTAGTCTGTCTATCATCTATCTATCTATCTATCTATCTATCTATCTATCTATCTATCTATCTATCTTTATCTGTCTGTCTGTCTGTCTGTCTGTCTATCATCTCCTATTGGTTCTGTTTCTCTGGAGAACATTGACTAATATACCAATCTATCAATAAATGCCAGACTACTTGCCAAAAACAAAAATAATGCTTCATCTTGTAACACTTCTCTCTTTGCTGTTTTTACTAAAACTCAACAGATCTTCTTTAAATATATTGAGCTCTTTTCCACCTCAGGAAATTTGCAAAGCTTTGCCATCAATCCAGGAAGGCTCTTCCCCTCTCATCCATGGGTTTCATGAGTAGTTCCTTATCTCTTGTAACAATTTAACCATTACCTTTTGAGAGGGGAGCTTCCTAACCTCCCCTATTATTTTCTGTCTTATAACACTTGTCACGGTTTATAATAGTTTCCTTTGGCTTAAGTGTAATTTGCCTATCTGTCTTACTGAAACCTGTGTTCATTGAGGGGCGCGAGCTGTCTTTGCTCATCACCATATTCTGAGTGTTTAGACAGTGCCTGTCTAGTTTTAATAGAAAGTGTTGAATGGATAAATTGGCATTCACAGGGTTGTTGTAGAGCTTAAATAAGATTATTTATGACATATTCTAAGTTCTTGACAAAAAAAAAATCATTTTAAGAATTATTTTTAAGGGGAGAATTGGTAGAAGGTACATCTAGCTCAATATGCCAAAATAGCTATATTTGGGTTGCAAAAGTAAAGTACAGGAGGTCCACCACCTGCATAGAGCCAAGGTTATTCCTGACTCACCAATGGGCCAACTGACAGAGAAAAATCCCCTCAAACAGACAAGGTGTTGCCCATTTGAAGATATTTCCAGATGTAGAAGCACCAGCAGCCCATTCGAAGCTTTCATTTCCTGAAGGACAGCCAGGACGAGGGGATAAAATGAGCATGTACTCAAGGGCAACATTTTCTTCACCCAATTCTGGGGGTGGCAAAGTCATAATTACAAATCTTGCTATTCATCCTTTACGGGTTTGAGATCGCTGGGCTGTTCCTCCCATTTTTTATTAGCACGAAAAAAAGCTGTTTGAATGGAGCTAGTCTATATTTTAAATTCGAACTATCGTAATTTAACACCCATTGGAAAAATGTAGTTAAGCAATTAAGGGATATTTCTACTGTATTTTTCCAGTTGATGACTCAAATCCAGGTCTCTTTAAATAAATCCAAGCAGACTATGAGAGGAAGGAAGGTTCTACAGATGCCTTCTTAAAATCGGAAAAATTCCAATAAAAACCAATGATCTAACTGCAAACTGCTGCCAATTCTGTGTCACTGAGTCATCTTCCATTGGGAAGTGTTTGGATTTCATTAAGCTTTTAAGAACCACGGGCTGATTTATTATTTTCATTTTTATTTTCTTAGTGGGTTGTCATGAAACTTCACTTCATTTATATGAAGAATAAAGCACTAAATAAGCTATAATTTCCTGGATGAGTACAGTAATGATGATAATAATAATTACTGAAGGCTCTCATATGTATTTATATCAACTGAACATCAAGATGGTACCAAAATTATCCTGCAGAATATTTAATCCCTTTCTTCCTACTTCAGCTTCTGATGTCTGCTCTCATTCTGATTTCTTGCAGCTTTTTTTCCCTGCTGTACTCAATCCACATCCAACATCTAGGCTCAGCCACCCTTCTAACACTGTTCAACCCATTACTTTCTTTTCTATTTTCTGGGTGGGATTTTTCTGATCACCTTCTTATTGTGCAATTTGTAAGGATACCATTATAAAAATCACAAGTAAATTCTGAGAGATTAAATAAAAATACATAGAGAAAATAAAGTTACTTATTTCAGGATGATGATCAAAATGGGAAGTTTTAAGTATTACTTGAGTTTTTATATGTTTTCTCTAATTAGGAGAGTTATTTTCTCCCAAATGTCTTCAACTAATCTGTGCTACTGGTTCTCTAAATGGCCATGTGCCAATATCAGCACATACCTACTTTCTCAGTAATAAAAGTTTCTAACTTAAATTTTTACTCAGTCTTGAGAAAGTCCTCTGTAAAGTCCCTTTACCCAGTAAATAAAGATCTCCAAGGGAAGCTGGCTGTGCCACATAACCTAAACAGCCTAATTAACTACAACCTCATGTCTTAGGAGCTGAAAAACACATTATGTTTTGTTGTTTTGGTTTTTGGTGTGTAACAGTATTACACATTCTAGAAAGATTACGGCAGAGAATATGGAATGCATAAATGTATGGGGCTTTCAATCCTTCCTCAGCGAGGGCAACATGATTCAGGTGAATGTCTAAGCTACTATTTTCCAAATGTTTTTAAAAGCATGACTCAAAGTAAGATATACATTTAATGTAGACCCCGACACACCCAGACACACACATCATGGCTGAAATGAAGGTTTTGTGAAATAATACCCTCACTGGACATGAAATGTGAGTGTGCTTTTTGTATTCAAGATAAAACAAGGGGTCGGGGTGGCTGAAACAGCAGGAGGGAAAGTGGTAGGCGGCGAAGTTAGAGGCATGAAGGAGCCCGGGTCACGGAGGATCTTGCAGGCCGTCGTAAGGTTTTTAGCTACTATTCCAGGTGTGGAATGGGCAGCTTCTGAAGGGTTTTTAGCTGAAGAGTCATACCGTATGACTTGGTTTCAACAGGATCATCCTGGCTGCTGTGTCAGGAGAAAACTGTAGGGGACTATGTAGTATGGAAGCCAGCAGACCAGTTAGGAGGCTACTGTAATGAATAACACAGGTGAGAAATGACAGTGGTGGAGCCAGGACAATAGTGGTGAAAGAGATATTTTTTTTTAAGTCAGTTTCCTGTTATATTGAGAAAGTAGAAATACTCTGAGAGATTGGATGTGTGATAGAAGAGAGGCAGAGAAGTTAAGGATGGCTCCCAGGGTTGACCTGAGCCACTTGAAAGATGGGATACTATTTACTAAGACTAGGAAGATAAAGAAGAGGCATATTTAGGAAAGAAAAAGGGTTTAAGTTTGAGCTGCCTATCGGTATCCAAGTAAAGATGTCTGGCTGGAGGTCAGAAATACTAGTCTCAGATTCATGAGAGAGGACCTGGCTGGTGTATACATTTGGGAGTTGTCAAAATATGTCAAAATTTAAAGAATCAGGACTAGAAATTTCCAATCACCAAAGGAGTCACCATTCATTAAAAGTTCTGTCTCAGTTCTGAGTTCTCCTGAAAACAGTCCTAAGACAAGCTGTTGAATGACTTTAATTTAACTGGGATGAAAGGAGTCACCATTCATTAAAAGTTCTGTCTCAGTTCTGAGTTCTCCTGAAAACAGTCCTAAGACAAGCTGTTGAATGACTTTAATTTAACTGGGTGGTGGGAAGCAGAGGTGAAGAAGAGCAGAAGTGAAACAAGGAAAGGAAGCAAACTAATAAAAGGAATATGGAGGCACTGATAAACTGGTAACTACTTAGAGAAACTGGAGTTCAGTTCTACCGGGGGCCCTCTGGGGAACTGTGTAGACCACCCTGGAGAACTGTCCTGCTAAGAGATAAGAATTTTCAGTATTTATCCACCAATGCCTAACTTCACCAGTACACAGATGCTCCTGAGGGTCTTAAGTGCCTGATACTTCGAGGCTCCAAAGGATCTGGAGAAGTCCTTAGACAGAGAAGCAGAGAAGTGGACTGGGCACATGGGGCAGAGTATCCAAGGATCTGGCTCAGAATCTGAAGACTGAACCTTGTTCTGTTTGGAGATTCAGAACAGGAGGAGAATTCATCGAAGGAGACTAAGAAGGAGAGGCGGTTGCGGTGGGAAGAACAGCAGAAGAGTGCGGTGGATGAAGAAAAGTAATTTCAGAAGGGAATGGCAGTGAGACCGCATTATTAGCTTTTGCATCAGAGAATTTGAGAACTGTGTCATTGAGTGGGCCAGGATGAAGGCCCAACGGAAGTGGGTTGAAGAGGAAAAAAGTTGCAATGGCTGGTGTGTACAACTTATTGGAGCTCGGTTGCTGTAAAGAGGAGTGGAGAATAGGGAAGGAAGCTGGAGGGGTTGAAGGACGTTCTAGTGAAATTCATACTAGGGTAGAAAGAAACATTGAGGTCAGATTGATGTGTTCAAGACTTCTGGCATAATTTCAAGGGCATGTACCCATTGGCTTGGCTGTGCCATAGTAAATCTGCCTTGAGAGTCTATGGCTAAAGGCTTGGCATGCGTCTCACTAATCACCCTCCCTTCCTCTTAACCTGGACCTTCCCTCCCTAAAATCTAGATAATAAATAGGATCAAAATCACATTTAATACTGTTATTAAAAATTTCATTTTCCAAAAAAAATGACATTTGGTCAGGTGTGGTAGCTCATGCCCTTAATACCAGCACTTTGGAAGGCTGAGGCAGGCAGTTTACTTGAGGGCAAGAATTCATGACCAGCTTGGCCAACATGGTGAAACCCTGTCTCTACTAAAAATACAAAATTAGCTGGGCATGGTGGTGCATTCCTGTAAGTCCAGCTACATGGGAGACTGAGGCAGTAGAATCGATTGAACCTGGGAGGTGGATGTTACAGTGAACCAAGATTGTGCCACTGCTCTCCAGCCTGGGTGACAGAGCAAGACTCCCTCTAAGTAAGTAAGTAAATAAATAAATAAATAAATAAAGCCATTTTAACATGTAGTTACTCAAGAGTCTGAATAACAATGGTTGTGCTTATAAATTGAATTAGCAACTATTTTTCAGGATATAGTAAAATAACATAAGGCCTTTCATATGGACTTTAAAAGTAAAACCACTGTGGGATGTGCACGTGTTTATGTGTGTGTGAAATGACAATTCCAAATACAATAAATAAATCCCAAATAAATAAATCCATTTTTATTTCCTCCATGTTTTTTTGTTTTTGGTTTTTGGTTTTTGCTGCTATTTAAAATCTCTATTAATCGGCTTTACCAAGTAACCATCTCTGATCACTCTGAAGTGGCTTACAATTTGACATATCAGAAAGAAACTGCTCACAAACCCTTGATGATAAGATATATTGACAGTGTGGGTACTTACCTTGTAGGAAAAATGGAAAGTAGTGATACTGCAGTCTAGAAGATTGTAAGAAAAATTGTTATGAGCTTGTGGAAAACATAAAAGAAGAGTTACTCAAAAGAGAAGCAAAACTAAGCTCTTCATTCAAAACCTACATTTCATGTAGTTTTCCTTTAAAATGGCAAATTCTCTTTTATACTGTTTTTGAATGAGGAAATTTTCTAATGAAACTTAGAAGTACCTGAGTTTTTATGAGAGACAATGGTTATGTCCTACTTTCAAATGCCACTCATAAAGATTTTCATATATGTGTAGAGATAATGTTCAATACCAAGCATATGTCTAACATGGATCTAATAAGATGATTCAAATTCATCTTGCAACATAAAGGGTTATAAAAGATGAGTTAATTCACTCTTCAGTTTGAAATCTAATGGAACTAGTTAAGTGGGAAAGATATAACACCAAAATTGAAGCTGTGGTTATACCACAAATGAATACCTCCCAGTATAATGGTTACATTAAAAATTAAACATTGGCCAGCATCCACGTTAGATGTTAATATTGGGGTGGATGCGTGTGTGTGTGTGTGTGTGTGTGCACATGTGCATGCGAAAGTGTCTGTGTAAAAAGCTACTTAAAATGGTATATAATAAGTAATAGGTGGGGTGTTAATACAGAGTGTCAACTTGATTGGATTGAGGGATACAAAGTATTGATCCTGGGTGTGTCTGTGAGGGTGTTGCCGAAAGAGATTAACATCTGAGTCAGTGGGCTGGGGAAGGCAGATCCACAGTCTAATTGGCTGCCAGCAAATAGAAAGCAGGCAGAAAAATGTGAAAAGGAGACACGGGCCTGGCCTCCCGGCCTACATCTTTCTCCTGTCCTGGATGCTTCCTGCCCTCAAACATCAGACTCCAAGTTCTTCAGTTTGGGAACTTGGATTGGCTCTCCTTGCTCCTCAGCTTGCAGACAGCCTATTGTGGGACCTTGTGATCATGTAAGTTAATACTTAATAAACTCCCCTTTATATATGTATAGGATATATCCTATATATATATATACACACATAGCCTATATATATATATATATATGTATATACACACACACACCCTATATATACCCAATATAGGATATATATACAGGTATATATATATATATACACCCACACACACACCTATATATATACCCTATATAGTATGTACATGTGTGTGTATATATATCCTATATGGTGTGTGTATATATATATATACACATATATATATATCCTATATAGTATGTGTGTGTGTGTGTGTGTGTATATATATATATATATGTATCCTATATAGTGTGTGTGTGTGTGTGTTGTGTGTGTGTGTATCCTATATAGGACAGAATATATAGGATATATATATATGTATATATATAGGACAGAATATATAGGATATATATATATATTCTGAATATATATACATATATATATATATATATAGAGAGAGAGAGAGAGAGAGAGAGGATATATATACACACACACACACCATATAGGATATATATATATATTATATCCCTCTAAGAGAACCCTGTCTCTCTAAGAGAGGTTAGTTCTGTCCCTCTAAGAGAACCCTGGCTAATACAATAGGCAAGTTCAGAAAGTAAATCACTACAAAGTTATACAAAATGGTGTATTAATTTAAAATCCAATTCTATTTTCTACTTTCCCTTAAAATATGTAGGGAGTGCTAAAGGTAACTTTTCCCTTTGCAAGGAATAAACAGTCTCCTATTAAAAGTCTGTGTTTCCCATCTTGTCTAGCTGTGGCTGGCCCGAAGACCAAGCAAGTAATCTACTCACATGAGGACAGCAAGCACACGTGCACATGCAGACGCTGTACACGTGGTGGGGAGAGGTAGAGCTTTTTGACTCTACCCATTTCCAGGAAGCAATTACTACTCCGCTCCAGGTGATGTTTTTTTCCAAGAAAGAGGATATAAGACATTTTCCAATTTTTAAAGAGAAGTACCTCTCCTCCCTCTGAATTTGGGTTATCATGTAAAATGCCTTAGACTTAAATTTTTGGCTCATTTTTAAAGACATTTTTTCAGTCCAAAGAAACCATATGTAGAGCAGATTTCACCCACAGGCAGCCACTTTGCAAGCTCTGCTCTTTGCAGACAATACAAAGACAACGGCATAAGCTTTGAGCCAGATTTTACATTCCTTATGAACTGCCATAGAGTTTTAGTAAAGAAATTTTTTTTTTTTTGTCAGCAGGGTTAGGAGAAAGGAATTTGAGGTTAATTAAATATTATACATGCAAAGGCCTGGGGAGAAACATAGGGGAATCTTCTAGAGTGCTGAAAAGTTCTAGATCTTGATGATCTGCACCATGACATAAGTGCATCTATACATGAAAAGTCTTTGAGCTGCAGACTTAAGATTTATGTACTTCACGCACTTAACTGTATGTCACATGCTCAAAATATATGCACATATATAAAGATATATATTCGAGGAACATATATATTCATATGCATTAGGAGATATCTATCTATCTATCTATCTATAGATAGATAGATTCAAATATGTATCTATATTTGAACAAACTACCAACTTTACAACTTTAACCGAGTGGCAGTTTCAGTGTAGGAATAGGTAAGACAACGACTTTCTCTTTGGGTGCACAGCTGAGTCAAAGCTAATCTAAACAACACCTGTGTTATATTCGGTGGAAATAACAGGTGAAAAGTAGTGCTATCTAGTTGTCTCTAGTATATTCCCAGGCCATTCACTGCTAGTCTATTCCTCCTTCAGTCAAAGTGGAGGTTCACTTACGACAAGCTTCATTAACTTGTGCTCGTGAGTCACAATGGACTACAGTATAACTGAGTGAAAGGTACTCTTAGGAGACATTCCTTGAATGCAGGTAAAGAAGTTATCTGACCCTCACACATGTCTGCAAGAACTGGAGAAGAGGAGCAGATTTGACAGGGCAGGAGGGGTGAGTGGGGTGAGATTTCTAAGCCTGAGTATCCTTGTGAAGCACACTGCTGTGGATGCTGCAGCCTCATCTGGGTAAGGATCCCCTCTAGTACATCAAGGAACTTCTTCGTCATCCTCTTTCAGAGTGGAGGTGGGGTACGGAGTGGATGGGCACTGCGATCCTGTGCCTGTCTGCTGTAGCCACAAGCAGTTGGAAAGTCTTCTCTAGCTGCAAGCAGTTGGAAATCAACCCTAGCACATTCTCAAGTAGCTGGGGTCTATAGTTGCAACTTGAATTCAGCCAACATTCGTGAGACTGTAGGGCATACAAAATGAGTGAGCTGTATCTTTGCTGCATTCATTTTCTAGGGCTGCCATAAGAAACTACCACAAACTGGGTAGCTTACAACAACAGAAATGTATTGTGAAACAGTTCTGGGGACCAGAAGTCCATAATCAAGGTGTTGGTATGGCCGTGCTGTCTCTGAAGGCACAACTGTTCCAGACCTCTCTCCTAGCTTCTGGTGGTCTCTTGGCTTGTGGCAGTATAACCCCAAACTTTATGCAGCATTCTCCCTGTGTGCATGCACATGTTCAAATTCCCCTCCTTTATTTTTTAAGGACACCACTCATATTAGATTTAGGACCCACCCTATTCCAGTATGACCTCATCTTTTATTTATTTATTTATTTATTTATTTTTTGAGACTGAGTCTTGCTCTGTTGCCAGGCTGGAGTGCAGTGGTGCGATCTTGGCTCACTGCAACCTCAGCCTCCTGGGTTCAAGCAATTCTCCTGTCTCAGCCTCCAGAGTAGCTGCAACTATAGGTGCATGCCACTACACTCGGCTAATTTTTTGTATTTTTAGTAGAGATGGGGTTTCACCATGTTAGCCAGGCAGGTCTCGATCTCCTGACCTCGTGATCTCCTGACCTCGTGATCGACCCTCCTCGGCCTTCCTAAAGTGCTGGGATTACAGGCATCAGCAATTGTGCCCGGCCATAGTATGACCTCATCTTAACTCACCAATCATATCTGCAATGACCCTATTTCCACTTTTTTTTTTTTTCTGAGATGGAGTCTGACTCTGTTCCCCAGGCTGGAGTGTAGTGGTGTGATCTCAGCTCATTGCAACCTCCCCTTTTCTGAGTAGCTAGGATTACAGGTGCATGCCATCACATCTGGCTTTGTTTGTTTGTTTGTTTGTTTTTGTATTTTGAGTAGAGATGGGTTTTTGCCATGTTGGCTAGGCTGGCCTTGAACTCCTGACCTCAAGTGATCCACCCGCCTCAGCCTCTCAAAGTGCTCTGAGATTACAGGCATGAGCCACCACATCCAGTCTGCAATGACCCTATTTTCCAAATAAGGTCATACTCTGAGGTACTAGAGGTTAGGACTTCAACATGCATTTTGGAGGAATATAATTCACCCATAACATTTGTGCTCCAAGAGTTCATAATCCAGTTAGAGAGAGAGGCATATATGTCACTAGAGTATGTTAAAAATTACTAGTTATTTTGATTAATTCATACTAAAATTTCCTTTTCATAGCATAGATTTTTCCGATGTTACATACCTGGTAGCTGCTAGTTTTACTTTTTGTCAGTGTGGTAATAAATAAATATGGTTGGTAGACACTTCAGTATTGCGCTAATATTTCGACCATGACAAAAAGTTGAATAACAATACTATTATGAAGGGATCTTGTATCCTTTATTTATAAGACAAAAAAATCAAAAAGCTTAATAATGGATTTCATTCAAGTAAAAAAGAGGGAAATAAAAGTGATATTGATGAAAATGTTGCATTTCAATTTATCACAACAAAGAGGGCAAAGCATGCAAACACTTTCCTTCAGCTGTGTCTATATGACATGGCAGAGTGGGACTTTGATGATTGTCTAGTTAATCTCATCAGCTTAGACATCCATTTGGATAACTCAAGCAGCAGGCAAACGGGACAGATGTTTAAAAGAATTATCCAGACCATTGATTAAAGTATGGGTTTCAGGCTGGGCATGGTGGCTCACACCTGTTATCCCAGCACTTCGGGAAGGCTGAGGCAGGCGGATCACTAGGTCAGGAGATCAAGACAATCCTGGCTAACATGGTGAAGCCTTGTCTCTACTAAAAATACAAAAAATTAGCGAAGCATATTGGTACACACCAGTAATCCCAGCTACTTGGGAGGCTGAGGCAAGAGAATTGCTTGAATCCAGGAGGCGGAGGTTGCAGTGGGCTGAGATTGTACCACTGCACTCCAGCCTGGGTGACAGAGCGAGGCTCTGTCTCAAAAAAAAAAAGGATGGTTTTCAAAGAAGTGGAAATTAGAGAGGTAAGTGAAGATGGTTTTGAGACTTTTCTTCTAACTTTTTCAGTTTAATGATTATCATAAAAATATAAACATCAAGAAAAGATTTTTAATACAGTTGAACATGCAAAATAGAAAATTCCAGGAAGAATTTTCTGCAGTGGAGGATTCGTATCATAGGGACATTGAAGGCAGATGCAAACCCTACATATGCCACTGTGAACATTAGGCATATTTCTCAACTTGCTTTTATTATGGATAGCTTCCTGCTAAGATGGAATTCAAATAATGCATTATTCAAGCATCACTGCTTTATATTCTACAGAAAAAGCCTATTTGTTGCAAACTTTCTTGCAATTTGTGCTCAAATAGTAGTGTCATTAAAAATAGCTGTTGAACTGGCCATTAGAAAATTGCAAATCAAAACCACAATGAGATATCAACTCATGCCAGTTACAATAGTGATCATTAAAAAGTCAGGAAACAACAGATGCTGGAGAGGATGTGGAGAAATAGGAATGCTTTTACCAACAAGTGGGAGAGTAAATTAGTTTAACCATTGTGGAACACAGTGTGGTGATTCCTCGGATCTAGAACCAGAAATACATTTAATCCAGCAATCTCATTACTGGCTATATGCCTAAAGGATTATAAATCATTCTACTATAAAGATACATTCACACATGTGTTTATTGCAGCACTTTGTTATTGTAAAGACTTAGAACCAACCCAACTGCCCATCAATGATAGACTGGGGAAAAAAAAATGGCACATATACACCATGGAATACTATGCATCCATAAAAAAGGATGAGTTCATGTCCTTTGCAGGGACATAGATGAAGCTGAAAACCATCATTCTCAGCAAAGTAACACTGGAACAGAAAACCAAGCACTGCATGTTCTCACTCAGAAGTGGGAGTTGAACAATGAGAACACATGGACACAGGAAGGGGTACATCACACACTGGGGCTTGCCAGTGTGTGGAGGGTGGGGGGCACAGGAGGGATTGCATTAGGAGAAATACCTGATAGAGATGACAGGTTGATGGGTGCAACAAACCACCATGGCACCTATGTAACCTGCATGTTCTGCACATGTATCTCAGAACTTAATTAAAGTATAATAATAATAATCAAAATGGCTGTTGAGAGGAATGCAATCTCAGATATTTCATCCTAAACATAAATACCAAAGTTGTTTTTCAAACCCTTTCTTTGTTCATATTGTTATTTTCTCTTACCTGTGCTATTTCAAAACAAATACCCATTTGATGATGACAGTCCCTTGCTGAAAACGCTTCAGTGGCTCTCCATGTCTCTGAACATCAAGCACAAAGTGTACAAGCAGAAAAATGATCTACAAGATCCTTCAGGATCTGACCCCAGTTCACTTGTCTGTCAAGGGATGGTTATTTTTTGTTGTTTTGTTTTTCAGTTCCTCAAATATTCAAAGCTTTCTTTTACCTCTGAGCATTTGTTTCTACTGTTCCTTCTGCTTCTGTATTTCTTCATCTTGGTCCAATTAGCCCTTACTCACATCCTTCCAGTTTCAGTCTAGATTTCACTTTTTCCAGAAACCACTACTGACCCCGCCAAGTCCATGTTATGCCTGCTTTCTTCTTGGCATCTGGCACTTCCTTATTTTGCAGCTGTTACCACATTGCCATAACTGCCTGTTTACTTGTGTGTATTCTTCCAAATACTCTAATTTTTCCTGAGGGCAGGCAGTGACTCTTTTTCCATATGGTATTCTCAATGCCTGCTGGACAATGTTGGTACTGGACAGTATTTTCAACAAATGAACAAATGAAGGAGAGAAAAAAATGAATTCTCACTGATATTTCTGTAAGACAAGCAACTGCTAATATTGATATTAAACATTTTAAATAATATTTTTCAAAAACAAGTATAACTCATCTATGGAAATGGCTACCTTTGGAGGTACTGATGAGGAAAAGGCACAAGGGAATTTTCAAGGGAGCAGAAAATTGTCCCTATCTTACTCAGGGTGTTGGTTTCATGGGCATGCGCAGATGTAAAAATTCAATGAGTTGTGGACCTATAATTTGTGCCCTTTGTTGCATAAGTTAACACAAAATAAATTAAAAAAGAAAAAATACATGTAACTACTCTTATCTCACTCTAATACCAAAGATACATTTTACTATTTGTCAGCTCAAAGAAATATGAGATCTGATTTTAAAAGTAACCTTGTAGTTCTGTTTAAGATTGGTACAATTTAATAAGATTATCCAAAACCTCCAAGCACAGAAAGAGTGGGTCCATGCAGGGGCTTTCTTCTACCTTTATACCCCAGAGAAATTCCAAACCAGATAAGGGGCTTGGGTTGATCTTGCCTGAGCATCTTGTATGAATCAGTTCCCTTTCAGGCCCTCCAATAATGAGAAATTCCCTGTATCCTGTTTTTAATTCCATAAGCTCCAAGGAAACTGCATTTCTAAAGCTAGCCTGAAATGAGTTTTAACATGAACCCTGTTGATCATTAGTCACCCCAAACTGAACCCACTTTCAATAGTGACCAAAAAATTCTTCTGACCAATGATGGAATTCCCCCATTCTCAGACTGACTTCTTCAAGGAGACTTCCAGTGAACTAAGCAGAATTCTTGTGCAATGAAGCCACCATTTCAGCATATTAGCATTTAAAATTGCTTCAAGAAGTTATTTTATATTTCAGAAGAAATGGAGTTAACTTCCCTCTTATGAAATGAATTTCATGTGTATACTTGCTTATAGAATTCTCTAGTTATCTTTTTTATAGTTACTTTTACTCCTCATACAACTGTTAAAATATTTTGAAGATATACTGTTTATTCATTCTGGTACTGTATTTAGGATTACTTGTAATATTTCTAAATTAATTTTATTCTAACCTGTTTTCCCTGTCAAATCTGTCTTTTATTTGAAGTACTTCAGCCTTATATTTCCTAAAATCCTGTCTCTGAAGCCATGTGGAGGGAAAATAGGCTGTTGAAATTGACTACAAATTGTCTTTTCATGTTGGTCTACGTGATCATTCTGGCTTTCTTGCATACTGCAGTTATTCAGTGTGAAATAATGGTCACAATCAATTACAAACTTGTGGTTGTTTTTGACTGGGGAATATTTATTATTGTTATTAGATGATGCATAAGCTTTTGCTTCAGTATTTATGGAGGCAGGATATGCTTCTCTTAGAAGATTTTACCTTTTAAAGGGCACATAAAATTTTAGACTTGCTTCTCAGCTTCATAAATACACATATGGATGCATAGAGTTAACACATATCATCCATCTTGACTTCCTTTTGGCTCGAGCAACCATGGAACTAAATCCCATATAACCTATATAAGCCTGTATGTTTAAATCAACTTTAATGAGTAGAGGGGAGTTCGACTGCTTGATAATTTATAACAAGAGAAACTCGTAACTTGCATTTAACAGTATATTCGACAAAGTTATGTACCCTCAGATAAAAGAGATGCAGATTTCGTAGCTCTATATATGTTAAATATAATGAATGTTTTTCAAAGGTTTCTCAAGTCTAATTTGAAGCCATGCTAATGAAGATCCTTTTTGTTATTTTTAGTCAACATATAACAATTGTACGTATTTATGGGGTACAGAATGATATTTCCATACATGTATAGAACGTGTAATGACCAAATCAGGGTAATTAGCACATCCATCACCTCAAACTTTTATCATTTCTTTGTGGTGGGAACATCCAAAATAGTTTCTTCTAGCAATTTGGAAATATACAATAAGTTAATGTTAACTACAGTCATCCTACAGTGCTTTACAACACTATAACTTTTCCTCTTATCTAGTTGTAATTTTGTATTTGTTAACCAGCTTCTCCCTGTTCATTCTCCCAATCTCTGTCTTCCTCATCCTTCCAATCTCTAGTGACTGCTTTCTACTCCCTACTTCTTTGAGCTCACACTTTTTAGAGTCACCGGTGGTGGTGGGCCTCAGAAGAGCTGATCCTCGGGCCTTTGGGGTGGTGCATGAAGGCTTTGCTGCTGGATGGGGGGAGGTTGCTGGCGGTGATGTTAGGTCCCAAGCAGGCCAATCCTTGGGCCTTTAAATAGGGGCACATGGTAGCTCTACCACTGAAGTTGGTGGATTAGCCATCATCAGTGAGTCTCGGGTGGGCTGGTCCTCAGGACCCTTGGTGGTGGCCATGCAGTGGCTCTGCTGCTGGAGTAGGTGGGGAGGCTGCTAAAGTGCGCCTCAGGAGAGCCAGCCCTCAGGCCCCCAGGGTGTGTGGTGATATGAAGGTGTGCTGTGGTTCTGCTGCTGGAGTGGGCAGGGTTGCAGGCAGTAGCAGGTCCCTGGCTGTCAGCTCTCAGGCTCTGAGGAGCAGGCACCTTTGCTTCCTTTATATTAGAGGTAGACTTCCCATTTTGCTGGACCACCTGTTCCTGCAGTGCTGTGCACTGTGTGGGCTCAGATGTTAGGTTCGCAGCTGCATCACTGGGTCCAACTGGAGTCATGGCCCTGCAGCCTTGTGTGTGGGTGAGATGGGATGATATTGGGGACATGCAGGGGTTACTGGGCCCCTGGACAGGAAGCATTCTGTCCGTGGCTTTGTCCCCAAAATGGTACTGTTCTGCAGCAGCCTGGGTCCCAGGGACTAAGGAGGGACCCAGTAGCCTCTCTGGAGCAATGTAGTTGCACAGACCCCCGGCAGCTCCTACACAGGACTCAACACTGGGACTGCAGGCATTTGTGGTGGGAATGCTGCCTGCAGGGCATCTCCTGTTGACCTTTCCTTCTCAAGGAGGCGGCCCTCTGGGCCCTGAGCTGATCCTGGCCAGCTGCGTTTCTTTCCTCTTTGTGCTGCCATCCCGGGTTCTGCACTTTAGAGGGTCTTTGTAACGTTTTTGCTGAACTTCACGGCTCTCCCTTGGACATTTTATTGGACATGTGATTGTCTACTTGCTATTTTGGTCCTTCTTTGTGGAGGAGGCAAATGCTGGGAAGCTACAGCAAGCCATCTTGATGACCAAGATTCTTCTAATGTTTGAAAACCAAGACATGTCAGAATAATGAAAGGTATCTATTTTTATAAACAGATGATATACATACACACACACGAGACAGGGTCAGAATTAGACAATGTATGTGTGTAAAAAATTACTCCAGGCCAGGTGTACTGGCTGATACCTATAGTCCAGAACTTTGGAAGGCCAAGGTGGGAGGATTGCCTGAGCTCAGGAGGTTGAGACTGCAGTGAGCCATATTCACACCCCTGCACTCCAGTCTGGGAGACTGAACAAGACCCTGTGGGAAAAAAAAAGTTACTCCAAAACTTAATGACTTACAACAATAACAATATTTATGTTGTCCATCAGTCTGCAATTTGGGCAGAGCTTAGCAGAGAAAGGAAATATAAGGATGCTTGTGAAAACACTTGAAAATGCCATATTTGTATAAAGTACTATAATTATATGGCACTTTTGTGATAGTAATGATTTTTCCCATTTTCTATCACCGTCTGCTCTCCTCCATTCAAGCATAGAGCCCAGTTCTGTGTTTATAATGCCAGAGGAAGAGCGTTATGAGACCGGGCGGGAAACAGAGATGGGGGTTAGTCACTAGATTGTTTGTTCACCTGCGTGAATCCTTTAAAGGGCTCATGCCAGATGCCTGGGATGCAAACATCATTGACGGAGAGATTTCTTCTGAGGAAAAACATCAACATTAAGAGAAATTCTGTATTTCACTAGGTATTTCAACAGAGTAGGTTTAATTTTGGAAATTGGCTCTCTAGGTGTTGGAGGGCTAAAAGAGCAAAAGTAGGCTTTGAGGGAATAATCTGGAGAAGATAGCAGAAAGTTTCCAACTGGACGGCTCATGGGGAGGGACAGCAATAGAGAGAAAGCCAAGCTTAGCAGACTCTAGAAGCTCCAGCTTCTAAGACCTTGCTGATAAAACAGGTCGCAGTAATGAAGCCAGCTAAAACCCACCAAAACCAAAATAACCACGAGAGTGACCACTGGTCATCCTCACTGCTACACTCCTACCAGCGCCATGACAGTTTACAGCTGCCATGGCAACATCAGGAAGTTACCCTATTTGTTCTAAAAAGGGGAGGTCTGAATAATCCACCCCTTATGTAGCACATCATCCAGAAATAACCATAAAAATGGGCAACCAGCAGCCTTCAGGGCTGCTCTGTCTATGGAGTAGCCATTCTTTATTCCTTTACTTTCCCGATAAACTTGCTTTCACTTTAGTTACGGACTTGCCCTGAATTCTTTCCTGTGCAAGATCAAAAAACCCTCCATTGGGGTCCGATTCAGGACACCTTTCCTGTAACACTGAGACTGCTGGAAAATACTGAGGCAGATGTCTGAAGCCACTGCTGCTGGTGGAACAAATTGCCAGTCCTGGGCAATACTGACAGGACTGGCAGTAATCAGGAAGGAAGCCACTTTTCCCTTTCTTCTGCAATTGATCTTTCTCTGTTGCATCCAGTAGCAGAATTAGCAGTAAGTTAACCAGAAAAGGAGTCTGAGAAATACAGTTTCCAGAATCCCGGTCCCAGAATCGCAGAGCACAGCACAGAAAGGGTGGATTTGGAGCTGAAGGGTAATACGTAGATAACCAGCATGTTCTTGTACTGGAAAAAAACGGTGGCTGGGCAAGATGGCTCACGCCTGTAATCCCAGAACTTGGGGAGGCCGAGGTGGGGGGATCACAAGGTCAGGAGTTTCCGGAGACCAGCCTGGCCAATATGATGAAACCCCATCTCTACTAAAAACACAAAAATTAGCTGGGTGTGGTGGCGCACGCCAGTAGTCCCAGCTACTCTGGAGACTGAGGAAGAAGAATCACTTGAACCTGGGAGGCAGAGGTTTCAGTGAGCCCACATTGTGCCACTGTACTCCAGCCTGGGTGACAGAACTAGACTCTGTCTCCAAAAAAAAGAAGAAGAAAAAGGTACTACTGGATTTAGGATAGAAGAAATTGGGAGTTCCTAGGCAACAATCTTGCATGTTCTTCACATGAACCCCCAAACCTAAAATGCAATAAAAAAAAAAAAATTAAAAAATAATTAAAAAAAAAAGAAATTGGAAGTTAGTTAATAAGACAGCTGAAGTTTGGTTGGTCCTGTGACCTTGTTTCCTAGGCAAGGCTTAGGAACGAAAGAAAAGAGTGCAAACAGGAAGAAGAAACTTTGCAGATACATTTGTAAATGATTGTTCAAGAATGGAGTATACTCCTTCCTGTGTCTTGGACCTCAGTTACCCTAGCCCCTGTCAATTTAGACACACCTCCAGAAAGAAGGACGTTGTCTCAAATGGACCAAGAGTAAATTTTAGTTCCCAAAGTGAGGGCTTAAAATAGAAACTAATCTGTAAGGGGCATGGTGGCTCATGCCTATAATCCCAGCACTTTGGGAAGCCAAGGAAGGAGGATCACTTGAGACCAGGAGTTTGCAACTGCTCTGGCTGACATAACAAGACCCTATGCCTACAAAAATAAGAATTAAAAAATTGGCTTGGCATGGCAGCATGGACCTGCAGTCCTAGCGACACAGGAGGCCGGGAGAGGAGGATCTTTTAAACCCAGGAGTTTGAGGCTGCAGTGAGCTGTGATCATGCCACTGTGCTCTAGCCTGGGTGACAGAGCAAGACTCTCTCTCTAAAAAAGGGGGAAAAAATAGAAGAAAGAAATCAACTTGAGCCTTAAAAAAAAATGAAGGAAATTAAATTTCAGGTATGTCTGAATTTGTGGACTGAAAGTTATGCCCTTTGAAGTATATTTTTTGATTGTATAAAAAACCTCCAGACACAGGGAAATTTCAGGAGGATAATACCAAATTCTTGCAATTATTATTTCTAGAGTCTAAGATTATGAGTGATTCTTTTTTTCTTTATACCTCTCATTATTTTCCTAATTATTTACATGTACCACTTTTACAATAAAAATTATTTTCAAGAGCCTGTTAATGTAAATGTGACACTGTGATTTATTATTATATCATGTCTTAAAAACATATCTGAATTGGCCTATTAAAGGCCTAAATTTCTCTTTTTAATTCTCTTATTTTTAAAAGAAGATTAGAAACCAGCAAGTCCTGTGAATTTCATTCCTCACTGTGTTTTCCTAAGCCTCATGTACCTTCCGATTAAAAAGAAGGGTGTAGTCTTCATTCTGAATTTCATTTTGACAAAAAAAAATTAGTTTCAATCATTTTTCTCTGTAAATGCTTATAAACTCTTTCCTCTGCCCCTTAGCACCAGAGTCTGGCTCTATTATAGCAGTCCACAACTGATCTTGAAAATCTGGCAGAAATGGTATGCTGGAAGCATTGGAGAATATGTTTTAAATGTTCAGACAAAGTTCTGTTTTAGTCAGTAAAACAGGGGCCATTGGACAAGGTCTGGGAGATAAAGATGGTTAGAGGAAAGAAACAGGAAAAGAAAAGGAAGAGAAAAAACTGAAATCATTTAACTTTGCAAGAGGCTTGATTTCCAGGACAAAGAAGGACTTGGGAATTTAAAATTTGCACCTCCCTTTAGGCATTATGTGTTGAAATCCATTGTAAATACCATGTTATTTGTCCAAGAGATTTCCATAGATAGCAAGATGCCTGGAATTCCAGAAGGAAGAAGTTACATGTAAAGAAGCATTCTACTGGCATCTGTATACAGGCCAACACCTGAAAGAATAGAAGAAAATCAAAACACAGATGAAAACGAATCAGTACAAACATTCCAACAGTCATCAGTATTGCCCACTCCAAAAGATACTCCTTATGTTGCACTGCGTGTCCCACACTCTGATGTTTAGGATTGGCCATAACTTGATCCATGAAATGTGAAAGGAACTGGTCTGCATCTTTTCTGGCTTTCAGGAAGAAGATCATGATCCAATGTACAACTGCCAGGTCTCTCTTCTTGATCCAGGCTTGGCATCAGCCTGGATTCTTCGAGCATGATGAACAAAACAGCCCTGCTGAACCTTGATTGACACGTAGCGGGAGCAAAAAGTCATCTTTGTGGTTTAAGTCACCAAGACTTTGGGGTTGTTTGTTATTGCAGCGTAACCAAGTCCACCCAATTGTTACAGAAAAAGGGTCCTGATCCAGACCCCGAGAGAGGGTTCTTGAATCTCACACAAGAAAGAATTCAGGACAAGTCTGTAGAGTAAAGTGAAAGGAAGTTTATTAAGAAAGTGGAAGAATAAAAGAATAACCCCTGAGGGCTGCTGGTTGACCATTTTTATGGTTATTTCTTGGTGACACGCTAAACAGGGGGTGGATTATCCACGCCTCCCCTTTTTAGATGATATAGAGTAACTTCCTGATGTTGCCATGGCATCCGTAAACTGTCATGGCACCGGGGGCGGGGGGGAGTATAGCAGTGAGGACAACCAAAAGCCACTCTCCTTGCCATCTTGGCTTTGGTGGGTTTTGGTGGCCAGCTTCTTTACTGCAACCTGTGTTACCAGCAAGGTCTTTATGACCTGTATCTTACGCTGACCTCCTGTCTTATTTGCGGTTTACAGTGCCTTCACTGTCTGGGAATGCAGCCCAGTAGGTTTCACCCTTATTTCATCCAGTGCCTATTCAAGATGGTGGTGGTCTGGTTCACATGCCTCTGATACAATGTCACCTACCATATCCATCCCCACCAAAGCACTTTAAAGAACCTATATATATGCAAGTGTTCTCCACTGAGTGACAAAGAATGAATGCACATGATCATTTCAGTGATTTAGGGCAGGGATTTAGACATTTTGATAACTTTCTCCATTAAAAATGTGTAACATTTTGTTTTGCTCCCTTTTGGTGGCGACATGCTGTGCTATGCTTTTCTGAGAAATAACTTTTTAATTTTATGTTCTTATTTCCCCTACCTCTCAGTTATTTCTTAAAATCCTTTTGCTGAATGCTTAATGTTCATTCCCATGAATATTACTGATAAATTTCTCTTTTTAACTATCACCCTTCAAAATTTAAGTGTCTGTGTCTATGTAATCTAAGCGGTTTTTTCATTTTTATGTTTAGATACTTTATCTGGTGACCACACAGTAAGTAGAAGACTCTACTCTTCTTTTCTTTAATAAGTTCCACAAGGAGCAGAACTAGTAACTGTTTGAAAAATCAGCCATTGTAGAGCTGTGAAAAGAAAGCTCTCTAAGGATAGGACTATTGTGGCTACGAATTAATGAAAAAATATTTCACTATTTTCTTTAAGTCGATCTTTCCTCACGATCTTGTAAAGCATTCTTCCAGGTTGATAATAATAGGGTTTTTTTTTTTTTTTTTTTTTCAAATTTGATATTCAGGTGCTTCCATCAGTAGGATGAATTTCAGAATTATTTTTACTGGGTGTGGATCTTTTTGAGAGAACTGGCAAACCAGGCAACTTTGAAGCTGCTGTTTTTCATTAGCTGGGAGCCTAACCTGACCCCTCCAACCTGACTGGATTTGACCTAAGTGAACACAGTCTGTCTCCGGGACATGGATAAGACTGGAGGGAAAAGATACTCTGCATGTCCCCAGCTGAGAAAAGGGGAAGGAGGGAAAGATAAGAACTGTGGTTTCAAGTATCCTTAATGGGAATTCTCCACAGTCATTTTTTATCAGGGCTGGGAGCTGTCAGAGCTTTGACTATGCCTCTTCTTCTCTGGGAATCCCTTTGTTTGTCCACTGGTGTTTGAACTTTGGCCAGGCCATTTTTTTGTATTGTCCAGGTAACTGGGTCTGCCTTGAGACAGCTCCCCGGCAGTGACTCATGGTCTGTAAAGGATACGCCCCTGTCTGATGTTTCGTTTTCCTCCTATGCTCATGTCCTGAAAGGCAAGGGTGATTTTTCTCTTTTCTGTTTTCCTGGCTGTTGTCTTGCTGGCTTGGAAAGTCTAAAATGCCTTCAAGCCATGGCACCAGGCATTTTCATCGGTATTTTTATTAGTTTGTTTTTTTCTTTTTTGGTTATGCATACTGAATGTAAATCAACATGTTAAAAAGAAAGAGAAAGAGATCAGAAAAGGGATGACGTTTGTTAGTGGTTTCTGATTTTATGAGTCTGACGGACGTGTCACATTGAGCCTCAGAATGATTTTAATTAGCTGCATGAAATGCCTTGTCAGTGTGGCACATGAAAGACGTACCTTGCAGCCGGGAAGGAGAGACGCTGAAGAGAGGGGAGAGGCAGCTACAAACACAAACCACGCTGCTCGTTTTTGCCTGCGTCTCCACGCTGCTAACAAAAGGCAATTCACCGAGGCACGCTTTCTGATTCTTGGTTTGGAAAAGCTGGAGAGAATATCAATGAAGCCCCATCCAATTTTTGCCTGTTAATAATTCGGTTCCTGAAAGAAATATGAAAAACAGAACGGGTTTTTTGGTCAATCAGAAAGGACTCTTTAGGAATTTAGAATCCTGTGCAAGTGGCCTTGTCTTCGCAGGGCCTTGGCCAACTCCCGGCCGGTGTCCCCTTTACAGTAACGAAGCGTGGCAGGTTGTGCAATCATTCTGAACAGCGCAGGGCTCAGAAGAAGCCCTGGATGATCGTGGTGTGCACAGAGTCTTACGGTCTATACAGGGGCCAAGAGCTGAGTCCATCTTCAGCCCCTCCACTTCTTCAGTGACATAGTGATCCTCTCTGTTGGGGGACAGAGGTGGAAACATGCTGAAGCTAAAGAAGCTAAATGAATGCTGAGTGTTATCAGGAAAGCTACTGAACACATAGCAGAGAAGTGTGCTTACTCGTGTTCCAAACCAGGAGGCCCCTCACTAGGCGTGTTTGGTGCCATTCTGGGTGCCACACCTGAGGATGGAATCAGAGCTGGGCGAGAATTCTTTCAGGTGGGTGTCATGTAGGCCACAGATCAGTCTATTAATTACAGTTGTAACCACCCAACTTCTCATGTTCCAGTCCCCAGTTGTCCACTGAACACAGAGTCTCCTCACGACTGCCTCTCCAAGGAGTCTACCAAGAAAGCACCCAGCATCGCTGGGTTGGTCCCAAGGTAGCCGGTCTTCAGGATGCTAGAGAGTTCTTCACCATGGAAGAACTGTGGCCTCCACCCACTCCTGTCTCTCCCCTTGTCACTTGAGCCTCCGGGGAACAGTGCCCACAGCATCTCGTAAGTCCTGCCTGTGTTTCTGACTTCCACTCTGCCCTACATTTACAGAGTATTTCATTAAAGTGGTGCATCAGCTTTTGGTCCACAATATCCTAATTGCCAAGGTGCCAACTCTGTGTAAGTTACCATAAAGAGACCAGCTGCTGTGCCCTCCTCTTCACCCTCGACTTCTCCTCTCCTCTTAGACTATGCCTTCAAACAAACTCCTCCATCCTTCAAATACAAATGAACCTGGCCCAGGCACATCAGTGATCCCAGAAGGGCCACACGAAGCCACAATGAAGCCTTACCTTGGCAAGCTCAAATGTCCCATGACTCAACCAAATCCTCACCATATCTTTAGGAAGCATGACCAAGGAAAATCCACTTTAGGAACGGAGTCAGAGGTGGCAGTACTTTTTAGGTAGTCAAAAAGGCAGACAGAGAAGCTCAAAGGTAGACAGAACCTTTCAGTTGTCTGTTGAATCCAGTCCAGTGTGGTCTCTGCTGAACCACACGCCCCTAAGTATGAGCAAGACACATTCCACACACACACAAAAAATAAATAATCAAGCATGAAGAACATCTACTACATGCATAGGACCAAGAGTAGGACATTTTCTTGTTTCATAAGAGCTCATGGAGGTCCAGAGGGAAGCGTAATTTAATAATTCAAAGGAAATACAATTTTTGCTGCTCCTTCTTCTTCCAGACATCTGATAAGCAACAACTCATTTTTATGTTCAGCTATGTGAGACCAAAGGAACTTCTCATGGTTGCCATGGGATACCTTCTAAATATGTGGTCTGATGTGATCTCCCCAAATTGTTATGCAGTGAAAATATCATAGTTTCTAAGTATATAGAATTTTTTCAATTACATAGCTAGATAAATGTGATATTTCCCCTTTGGATTGTATTATATTGGGCTTGGCTATGTTTCAGTAAATTTCAGTAATAGAGTTAAAGACTTTCTAGCTTCAGGGCCTCAATAACTGAGAGACCAGTTAATTTCAGGTTGATGATTTGAATGGTACCAACTTACTTTTTTTTTTTTTTTTTTTTTTTTTTTTAGCTGAAGAAATTTGTTTTGCAACAGAAAACGTTAAGAAATTTTCCCTACCTGGAAGATACTCATACATACCAGATGTGCTCATCATACTTTGTATAGCCCTGGACTATCGAACTTTTGCACAGTGACTATTTGTTCAGTTGTCCTTCTCTACTGAACTCAGGCTCCTGGAGGGCATGGAGTGTGTTGTTTGTGTCTATACTCCTAATGCCTAACACAGCGACTGAAACATTAGAAGTAGTCCATAAATGGTGGTCAATGAATCAAAATGTAGGACTAGTGCAGGCCTACATAAATTAATAGTCCTTTGACAAAGAGGCCTTGGAAGAAAGATACTGTTGAGGAATCAAATTTTTTCTGAATTTAAGACTTTGTCCCACCCACAATTTTTTGCTCTAGGGAGAGAATAACAAGATTTAACTGGAAATACATTTCCCCACAAATAGAAACCCAGAAAATAGAGTTATGATTTAGAGCAGTGAGGCAATATCCTAATAACCTACTGAAGCAGTTGGCTATCCTGTCACTGTGAAGGTAATAATATTTGCAGCTGAGAAGGGATCCCACATCACATTATGTTGATCTGTATATCCATCACTGCCCAAGCTTTCCTCTGCCACCTGCCTGCATGATACAGTGTCATTCCAGCGAGAGTGACTATTGTGACATTGCTAATATGAGGGAAAAATTAATTTTTTAAACAAGGCATTATGCAATGCCTATGAAAAATTGTACATAGATACTTAAAAAAAAAAAAAAATGGCCAGGTGTGATGACTCACACCTTTAATCCCAGCACTTTGGGAGGCCGAGGCGGGTGGATGACCTGAGGTTAGGAGTTCGAGACCAGCCTGGCCAACATGGTGAAACCCCTTCTCTACTAAAAATACAGCAAATTAGCCAGGCATAGTGGCAGTCCCAGCTGCTCAGGAGGCTGAGGCAGGAGTATTGCTTGAAGCCAGGAGGCGGAGGTTACAGTGAGCTGATATGGCACCACTGCACTCCAGCCTGGGCAACAAGAGTGAAACTTTATCTCAAAAAAAAAAAAAAAAAAAAATAGTGATTTCTCATTTCTCTTTTATATGCTGGGATGTTTCCTTCAAGCCCTCCTTCATCTTGAACATAAATCCCTCTTTTTTACCTTCCTTTCCATCCTCAAATACGCTTCCCTGTCTGAAGGGAAGCACAATTCTCCAGAGCCTATTGGTTTGCAGCAGCTGCAATTAAGAAAAGCCTGTGTGGAGTTCAAGAGTGTGTGTGTGTGTGTGTGTGTATGTGTGTTTCAAAAGGAGAGAGAAGGGAAGTTGTAATGGCCAGGTAGGAAACTCATACCTATTCTCCAGCTCTATCTGAATCTGCTTTGGTACTAGCTGGGCCTTGTCTTCAGGGCTGCAGTTATCATGACTTCATAGGTTTTTGTAAATTCAGCTCCCAAAAGATGTTGCCTCCTCGTTGCTTGCCTGTGATTATGGCCTACAGCCGTAACCATGATTTCCAGCTGACTTGACAGCAGTTCAACCTGATTGCAGGCAAAAGGACTGCGCATGATGTAGGTAGGGAACTCGTCATGGGCGTTCTACAATCACACAGCCCTGGGGCCAATCTGGGCTATAGCTCTGTGAGTCTAAACAAATTGCTTACTCCCTGAGCCCTTTAGTATATGTCTGTAATATTGGAATAAAGATATAGACTTCATTGATATGGTCATGGAATTAAGTAAGCTGAGCTATATAAAGGGTGTGGGAAAGAGCAGGCTCAGTAAACAGTACAAATTCATTCCACTTTTGATTAACTTCTTCTCTCTCCCAGTAGTAACAGAGGCTGCAAGATACAGAGGAAAAATGGAAAACACATCTTTGTTAGTATGCCCTGTTCACTCTTTCTGTCCCACTTTTTTAATATTCTCTTGCTGTGAGAGGGCTGAAGGTCTCAGGATGAATGAAGGAAAATGCAGATGAAAACAAGTTCTTAAGCAAAAACTTTTAAGAGTCACGATATCTGGCCTAGAAACTTACCTTGAACTCACATTTAAAAAATCATAAATGGCCTTTGTGTATTCTTTTTTGTTTGTTTTTTTGAGACTGAGTCTCGCTCTGCACCCACGCTAGAGTGCAGTAGCATGATCTGATCTCAGCTCACTGCAACCTCCACCTCCCAGGTTCAAGAGATTCTCCTGCCTCAGCCTCCCAAGTACTTGGGACTAGAAGTGCCTGCCACCACGCCCAGCTAATTTTTGCGTTTTTAGTAGAGATGGGGTTTTACCATATTGGCCAGGCTGGTCTCAAACTCCTGACCTCGTGAACCACCTGCCTCGGCCTTCCAAAGTGCTGGGATTATAAGTGTGAGCTATTCTACCCGGCCAGCCTTTGCATATTCTTATCACTTATATTTGACTGATATCCAAACAAACTTCCTAGATAAAAGTTCTAAGTTCAAACTTTGGAAATGTGTTCCTGTGGCCACTTAGACTCAAAAAGAGGTTGAGGGAGGGGGAAGGAAGGAAAGTACCCTGGATCCAAAAGTTCAGGGTAGTTTTACAACACTTTGACAACACGTACTTGCCCTGATCACAGCATTTGCTTTCTTTTACCAGCAATTTCTTTAAGTTCCTGACATTGCACGTAGAGTGGCAGGATTTATGGAGCAGTTTAGATGTGATCTGATACTTTACCTAAAAACAACTCTAGGAGTTGTTTTAAGACAACAGGAGACACACAAGTGAAGTGAATAGACATGCCCTTTAATGAGCATATATTCAAAATCATGTTGTGATGGGGTGATATATTAGGACCTTCATTTTAGCATTACTTAAGTGGGTAAAATGTGCAGAGGAAATTTATTTGGCCACAGAGTCAATCTGTCATATACATTTGCTAGATCCAGCTGTATTTCCTAAATGCTGAGCATATTGTTCTGGCTGTTGATATTCTTGGGCGTCTAGCACTGCTGTGCATTCCCAAGCACCAAAGAGCATGAAATGCAGCAGTAGCTTTGCCTAAAAGGCCTGTAAAGCCATGACTAGTTTATTCTCTCAAAGATCCAAGGTACTTGTTAAAGCGCAGGATCTGTTGCAACTGATGTGGCTCTGAGTTACACGTGTCGCAGCACATTCTTAGGGAGACAGAGTTCCTTTGACTATCAGCCTCCATATTTGTCAAAACTACTGTAGGCCAAAGGTTAGCAGCAGCACAAAACCAAGTCTACAGAGCTAAAGTCAGCACTAGGTCCGTGAGTCCAATGCCTGCTACAGCTTACTCTCTCCACTGCTTGATCTGAGTAGGAATTTACAGTCTACACTGGGTGTGCAAAAACAGAGCGGAAACCTGGATGATTCTTTTACTTTAGAAGGGAGATGCCCAACCCTTTTTGGAACAAATAATGTGGTGGAATGTTTGAAAACATTTGTTTTCATTTATTATATTTTTTAAATTAAAAAAAAGAAAGAAAGTTTAGGTAGCTCAGTTTAAGATATCCAAAATCTCGTAGACACAGAAACATTAAAAAGTAAGTCCAAGATCAAATGGCACAGGGATGTAGTGGAGGGACATTAACCCAGGTTGAGAAAGGAGGGTGGCAATGGTGGCACCACAGGGCTGCTACGGGTTTCCCTGGGACTGCAGATAACTCTGCAACTTGTTTAACTAGACATGAAGCATCCAGCTAGCCTCATTACACACCTTCACTTTGAGTCGCTGTGGCACGGGAGGATTGGCACACAGGTTTTCTAGAAGACATGAGGCCTGAATCAAGGTTTAGAATGCAAACTAAATAAATGAGGAGGTGTCATTCTTATAAAAGGTTAGAATCCATCCTTCACTGAGGCCAAATACCTCTGATGTCTCTGCTTTATGTGTGTTGAGCACAGTAAGTATCAAAGTATCTGATATTTCAAAATGCACTGTGGCCTACCTCTGACTCTGACCTAAAGAAGGAAAGAAATAATTTATAAGCATGGCAGATCAAGGAAAAAGAGAATTTGTCCTAGCAAAAGTCTTTAAAAGGTGATCCTTTTGGATACAGAATTTTCACTTAAAGAACTTTAAGTGACTAGTTAAGTGTTTAGTTACAGGTATATCCACCACTGTTTTGTTTTGTTCTTGAAAGAAAGGAAAAACAGGAAGCTATCTAAATATTGGTCCAACAGTAACACATTGTATGATACCATCCTATAATGGAATAATTTACAGTCCTTAAAAAGTGATTTTATGGAATAATATAGAAAGATATAACGACATTATTCAGTTAAAAAAAAGCAAATTGAGTGTCATGCTATGAAAGACACTATAAAGAGGAAAAAAAGACAAAGTATTTGAAAATCATATATTGGATGAAGAACAATATAAAAAAAAAAACTCATAAGACTCAATAAGAAACTAAAACCCAATTTTAAAATGAGCAAAAGATCTGAACAGATACATCACAAAAAGTATATTGATGAAAAATAAACATAAAAAGAGGCTTAACATCATTTGTCACTAGTGAAATGCAAATAAATACAACAGTATGTTGCCAGTACACATGTATTAGAATAGCTGAAATCCAAAGAACTGATAGTACAAATTGCTGGCAAGGAAGCTAACAACAAGAATTTTCATTCAATACTGGTGGGAATGCAAAACGATATAGCTACCTTAGGAGACAGCTTAGCAGTTTTTTACAAAGCAAAACATAGTCCAACAATTAGACCTTTAGTTATTTACCCAACTGATCTGAAAATATATGTGCATGCACATGAAAAGATCACATGCAAATATTTGTAGCAGCTTTATTTATAATTGCCTGGAAGAAATTAATATGCTTTTTAAGAGGTGAATGGATCAGTATGCTGTGATACATATATATATAATGAAACAATATTTAGCAATAAAAAGGAATGAGCTATCAAGCCATGCAAATATATAGAAAAATCTTAAATGCATATTTCAAACTGAAATAAGCCAGTCTGAAAAGTTTGCATACTATATGATCCAATTTTTATGACATTCTCAAAAAAAAAAAAAAAAAAAAACTACATAGACATCAAACAGATCCATAGTTGCCAGGGGTTTGGAAGAGAGATGGTCAAACAGGTGGAGCATGGAAAGTTATTTTTTTCGGTGGTGAAACTCTTCTATATGATATTGCAATGGTAGATACTTAACACTGTGTTTGTCAGCATCTATAGAATTTTACAGCACAAAGAGTAAAACTTAAAGCACGTGAATTTTCAAAAGCCATTTAGGAGACCAGGGGATCCCAGGATGGAATGCAGATTAGTTATCTAAGGAATTTCCATTAGATATGTATAAAATGACCTCAATGAAGACAGTGGGGGTAAACATGCCAAACTAAACAACTTTTTGGAATGAGTGGAAACTAAAACTGTACATAAGCACTGTACTCTAGTTGGTAAAATTATTCCCCTAAGAGTAGAAGTTAACAATTCTGAAACCACCATAAGTGCATATTAGAATTGAACAATTAAGTAAATAAATGACAGATGGTGGAAACTAGGCTTCTCACTATTGGAGTAGGAGTTTACAGAGAAGCAAAAAAATAAGTCATAATGCTTCATGTAGTACTGGATTAGAGTTGGAGATATCAGCAAGAATTTATATTTAATATAGATGCAAATGGATATGTAGGAAGAAATAATGAAAGACATGATTGCATATATCAGTTAGTGTACACATACATGTTTTCTTGCCCTGTTAGCTGAGAGAGCCTCAAAGCAACAAATTCAAGTACGAATGAGCCCACTCAGTGCCCAGATCTTGGTTTCTAATACCATTCTCCAATAAAAGAAGCTGGAGCTCTTTGGAGAAATAGCTGATTTCAGGTCAGGCAGGGATAGTATAAGACTGAAGAATCTTGTAAGTGCCAGAAAGCAGAAATTGCTCAAGAAAACCCACAAAAATGGGACATGTCAAAGGGATATAGCAGCCAACTGAAGAGCTCCCAATGGACAAACCTGGAACAATTGGAGCAAAAAGATAAATAACAGTGTTGGATTATAACCCATAATATTGAATAAATATCTGTAAGTTCATATTATTACAAATAAGTGATTATATCCCCCTTAAGGAATAGAATTTACCTTCCTATTCTTTAATAGTGGGCTCCATGCAGTGACTTCCTTCCAAAAAGCACAGCTTGAAAAAGGGACAGAAAAAGAGTAACTTCATTGTGAGGAGAACTGACAAGCTACCTCAGCCAGATGATCAAGGTTGATACTGACACTGATGTCATGCTGATAGTATGTATCCTTGATATGTTGGGATGATAATGGCACTTCTGGGTTTCTCATCCCCAAAATTCATAACCCCAGCTAATTAAGAAAAAAACGAACAAATCCCAAATGAGGGCATTCTACAAAACAACCAACCATTATTATTCAAAATCGTCAAAGTGATCAAGAACAAGGAAGTCTGAAAAATTGTTATAATCTAACCAACCTAAAGACACACAATAATTAAATGTAATGCATATCCTGGATGAGATTCTGGAACAGAAAAGAAATATAGGGTAAAAAGTAAAGAAATATGAATAAAGCGTTGACATCAGTTAGCAATAATGTATACTAATTATAACAATGTGGTCTATATGGGAACTCTCTGCAATATCTTTACAACTTAAAAAAATTAAGCTTTAAATATAAATCTGAAGCTAATATCAAATAGAAAGTTAATGAAGCAAAGAGCATATTTATAATTTTTCTGAATTTGAAGGTGATAGATGGATAGATAGATACACACTCATGTGGCCACCCAGAAAAAAGAAAAAAGCTATATCAAAATATTAACAATGGCTATTGGTGGTGGGGCAATTAGAAAGTATTATTTTCTTATTTTGTTCATCTGTATGTATGATTTTATAATATAAAAAGAAAAATAAATTGTGAGCTTTTATTTGGACCAGAATAATTCCCTGATTTAAGTACAAAAAGAAGAATCATTGCTAGTGTTTAAAATTTCTAAAAATATTTAACAGAGTATGGAATAATTCTGTTGGGGAAAAATATAAAAATTACTTTTTAATTTAAAACTCTTTAGTGCCTAAGGGTAAATGTAAAGAAGAATCATTATTTCTTTTTTTCTTTTTTTTTTTTTTTTTTGAGACGGAGTTTCGCTCTTGTTACCCAGGCTGGAGTGCAATGGCGTGATCTAGGCTCACCGCAACCTCCGCCTCCTGGGTTCAGGCAATTCTCCTGCCTCAGCCTCCTGAGTAGCTGGGATTACAGGAACGCCCCACCATGCCCAGCTAATTTTTTCTATTTTTAGTAGAGACGGGGTTTCACCATGTTGACCAGGATGGTCTCGATCTCTCGACCTCGTGATCCACCTGCCTCGGCCTCCCAAAGTGCTGGGATTACAGGCTTGAGCCACCGCGCCCGGCTCCAAGAATCGTTATTTCTTAAACTAAGAGTTTGACAAAACATAGTCAAGGAAGAGTCTCAAATAAACCTTCCAGAGGAATTCCAATTCCCCCTTTTAACTCATTCACTTTCCTGATTCTAATTTCTTCCATAATTTAAAATGTTTAAAATCTCTAGAGAGGCTGGTCTGAGGCTCCAAGGAGGTGCTGTCAGATGTCTCTTGAATTCAGTCCTAAGCACACCTCCTAGAGCAGCCCCTTGCCTTGTAGATTAGAAGATCATGGTTGTGTACAACATCAGAGTGTTGGTGATGTCATTAACACCTTCTCCAGTGAGAAGCAATTAGCTATTTTCAACAAAAATCTATTCTGCAATTCCCATGATGACTTTGCTTATTCTTTTCAAAATTATTCAGTCACTCTGTGCTTGAATTTATTTGAGATAGGCCGTATATATATATATATATATATATATATATATATATATATATATGTATGTGTGTATGTGCGTGTATATATATATTATATATATATTTTATATATATTATATATTTTTTTAAACAGTTAAACATGTACTGTTTTATTTCAGTGAATGGAAAATTTTGTTTTAATTTTTATTTTGGGTTCTGGAGTGTATGAACAGGTTTGTTATATAGATAAATTGCATGTCTTGGGGGTTTGGTATATAGATAATTTCATCACCCAGGTAGTAAGCATAGTACCTGATAGGTAGTTTTTGGATCGTCTCCCTCTTCCCACCCTCCACCCTCAAATAAGTCCTGGCCTCTGTAGTTCCCTTCTTTGTGTCCATGTGTACTCAGTGTTTAGCTCCCACTTACAAATGAGAACATGCAGTATTTGGTTTTCTGTTTCTGCATTAGTTTGCTCACAATTATGGCCTCCAGCTGCATCCACGTTGCTGCAAAGGATGTGATCCTGTTCTTTTTTTATGGCTGTGTAGTATTCCGTGGGGTATATGTATTAGGTTGGTGCAAAAGTAAATGCAGTTTTTGCTTTGCTGTCAAATGGCAAAATCATAATTACTTTTGCACCAACATTTATCACATTTTCGTTATCCAGTCTATTGTTGATGGGCATTTAGGTTGATTCCATGACTTTGCCATTGTGAAAAGTGCTGTGATGAATATATGCATGTACGTGTCTTTATGGTATAATAATTTCTATTCCTTTGGGTATATATCCAATAATAGTATTGATGGGTCAAATAATACTTCTGTTATTAGTTCTTTGAGAAATCCCTACAGTGCTTTGCACAATAGCTGAACTAATTTACATTCTCACCAGCAGTGTATAAGCATTCCCTCTTCTCTGCAACCTTACCAGCATCTTTTATTTTTTGACTTTTTAATCATAGCTATTTTGACTGGTATGAAATGGTATCTCATTGTGGTTTTGATTTGCATTTCTCTAATCATCAGTGATATTGAGGCATTTTTTTCATATGCTTTTTGTCCACATGTATGTCTTCTTATGAAAAGTGTTTGTTCATATCCTTTGCCCACTTTTTAATGGGGTTGTTTGTTTTTTGCTTGTTAATTTGTTTAAGTTCCTTATAGATGCTGGATATTAGACCTTTGTCAGATGCAGTTTGTAAATATTTTCTCCCATTCTGTACATTGTCCGTTTACTCTGTTGATAGTTTCTTTTGCTGTGTAAGAGCTCTTAAATTACATCCAATTCATCAATTTTTGTTTTTGTTGCAATTGCTTTTGGTGTCTTTGTCGTGAAATTTTTGTCAGGGCCTATGTCCTGAATGGTATTTCTTAGGTTATCTTCCAGGGTTTTTATAGTTTTAGGTTTTATATTTAAGTCTTTAATTCACTTTGAATTGATTATTGTATATGGTGCAAGGAAGGGATCCAGCTTCTATCTTCTGCATATGACTCTCCAGTTATCACAGCACCATGTATTGAATAGGCTGTCCTTTCCTCATTGCTTGTTTTTGTCAACTTTGTCACAGTTGGTTGAAACACCTTCAATCAGTTGGTTGAAAGTGTGTGACTTTATTTCTGGGCTTTCTATTCTATTTCATTGGTCTATGTGTCTATTTTTCCACCAGTACTATACTGTCTTGATTACTGTAGCTCTGTAGCATAAAGTTGGGTAACTCGATGCCTCCAGCTTCATTCTTTTTGCTTAGAATTGCCTTGGCTATTCAAGCTCTTTTTTGTTTCTCTATATGAATTTTAAAATAGTTTTTTTTCTGATTCTGTGAAGAATGTCACTGATAGTTTGATAGGAAAAGCATTGAATCTGTAAATTGCTTTGGGCAGAATGGCCATTTTAACATTATTGATTTTTCCTATCCATGAACATGGAGTGTTTTTCAATTTGTTTGTGTCATTTCTGATTTCTTGGAAGAGTGTTTTATAATTCTCACTGTAGAGATTTTTCACTTCCCTGCTTAGCTGTATTCCTAAGTATGTTATTCTTTTTGTGACTATTGTGAATGGTATAGCATTCTTGATTTGGCTCTCAGCTTGGATGTTGTTTGTGTATAGAAATGCTTCTGATTTTTATACATTGATTTTGTATCCTGAAATTTTGTTGAAGTTGTTTATCAGATCTAGGAGCTTTTGGGCAATGACTATGAAGTTTTCCAGGTATAGAATCATATCATATGCAAACAGAGATAGTTTGCCTTTCTCTCTTCTTGTTTGGATGTGTTTTATTTCTTTCTCTTGCCTGATTGCTCTGGCTGGAACTTAAAGTACTATGTTGAATATGAGTGGTGAGAGTGAGCATCCTTGTCTTGTTCTGGTTCTCAAGGAGAATGTTTCTAGCATTTGCCCATTCAGTATTACGTTGCCTGTGGGTTCGTCATAAATAGCTCTTATTATTTTCAAATCAGATGCCTTCAATGCCTAGTTTGTTCAGGGTTTTTAACCTGAAGAGATGTTAAATTTTGTTGAGAGCCTTTTCTGAATCATAGTTATGATCATGTGGTTTTTGTTTTTAGTTCTGTTTATGTGGTGAATCACATGTATTGATTTGCATATGTCAAACCAACCTTGCATCTCAGGGATAAAGCCTGCTTGATCATGGTGGGTTAGCTTTTTGAAGTACTGCTGAATACAATTTGTTAGTATTTTATTAAGAACTTTTGCATCTATGTTCATCAAGGATATTGGCATAAAGGTTTTTGTCGCTGTTTTCTCTGCCAGGTTTGGGTATCATGATGATGCTGGCCTCATAGCTGGAGAGGAGTCTCTCCTCTTCAATTTTTTGAAACAGTTTTAGTAGGAATGGTACCAACTCTTCTTTATGTATCTGGTAGAATTCAGCTGTTAATCCCTCTGGTCCTGGGCTTTTTCTGGTTGGTAAGATTTTGATTATTGATTCAGCTTCAGAACTTGTTATTGATCTGTTTCAATGGTGATGCAATTTCTTCCTTGTTTAGTCTTGTGAGGTTGTATGATTCCAGGAATTTCTCAATTTCTTTTAGGTTTTTTAGATTGTGTGTGTGCACAGAGGTGTTTGTAGTAGTCTCTGAGGTTTTTTCATACTCCTGTGGGGTTGGTGGGAAAGTGCTCTTTGTCTTTCTAATTGTGTTTATTTGTATCATCTCCCTTTATTTTATTAGTCTGGCTAGTGGTCTATCAATCCTATTTATTCTTTCGAAAAACCAATTTTTGGATTTCTTTTTTTTTTAATTGCATTTTAGGTTTGGGGGTACATGTGAAGGACATGGAAGATTGTTGCATAGGTACACACGTGGCAGTGTGGTTTGCTGCCTTCCTTCCCCTCACCTGTATCTGTCATTTCTCCCCATGCTATCTCCTCCTACTTCCCCACCTCCCTGTCCCTCCCCCATTTCCCCCCAACGGACCCCAGTGTGTAGTGCTCCCTCCCTGTGTCCATGGATTTCTTGATCTTTTACTTTTTTTTTTTTTTTTTTTTTTTTTTGGTGTGTGTCCCAGTTTCCTTCATTTCAGCTGTGATTTTTGTTATTTCTCATCTTCTGCTAGTTTTGGGATTGTTTTGCTCTTGTTTCTCCAGTTCTGTGGGTGATGTTACATTGTTAATTTGAGATCTTTCTAACTTTTCTATGTGGGTGTTTAGCACTATAAATTTCCCTTTTAACACTGCTTTAGCTGTGTCCCTCTGTGTACCCTCTGGTATGTTTTATCTTTGTTCTCATTAGTTTCAAAGAATTTCTTGATTTCTGCCTTAATTTCATTGTTTACCCAAATGTCATTCAGGAGCAGGTTGTTTAATTTCCATGTAATTGGATGGTTTTGAGTTATTTTCTTAGTATTGATTTCTACTTTTATTGTGCTATGGTCCGAGAGTGTGTGTGATATGATTTCGGTTTTTCTGAATTTGCTAATTGTTTTATGGCTGATTGTGTGGTCAATTTTAGAGTATGTGATATGCACAGAAGAGAATTTATATTCTTTTGTTTTTGAGTGGAGAGTTCTGTAGATACCTGTTAGGCCCATTTGGTCAAATATAGAGTTCAGGTCCCAAATATTGTTGTTAGGTTTTTGCTTCAGTTATCTGTCCAAGACTATAGTCTTCTTCCACTATTATCATGTGGTGGTCTAAGTCTTTTTGCAGATCTCTAAGAACTTATTTTATTAATCTGGATGCTCCTGTGTTGGATGCACATATATTTAAGATAGTTAGATCTTGTTGAATTGAACCCTTATCATTATGTAATGTCCTTCTTTGTTTTGTTTTATTGTTGTTGGTTTAAAGTCTGTTTTGTCTGAAATTAGAATAGCAATTCTTACTTTTTCTGTTTTTCATTTGCTTGGTAGATTTTTCTCCATCCCTTTACTTTGAGCCTCTGAGTGTCATTGCATGTGAGATGGGTCTCTTGTAGACAGCATACAGTTAAGTCTTTTTTCTTTATCCAACTTGCCACTCTGTGCCTTTTAATTGGGGCATTTAACCCATTTACATTCCAGGTTAATATTGATATGTGCAGGTTTAGTCCTGTTATTCTGTTGTTAGCTGGTTATTATGCAGACTTGACAATGTGGTTGCTTTATAGCATCAATGGTCTATGTATTTCAGTGTGTTTTTGTGGTGGCTAGTAACAGTCTTTTCTTTCCATATTTAGCACTCATTTAAGGACCTATTGTTAGACAGTTCTGGTAGTAACAAATTCCCTTAGCATATGTTTTTCTGGAAAGGACCTTATTTCTTCTTCTTCTTTTTTTTTTTTTTTTTTTTTTTTTTTTTTTTTTTTTGAGATGGAGTTTTTTGCTCTTGTTACCCAGGCTGGAGTGCAATGGTGCGATCTCGGCTCACCACAACCTCCGCCTCCTGGGTTCAGGCAATTCTCCTGCCTCAGCCTCCTGAGTAGCTGGGATTACAGGCATGCGCCACCATGTCCAGCTAATTTTTTGTATTTTTAGTAGAGACGGGGTTTCACCATGTTGACCAGGATGGTCTCGATCTCTTGACCTCATAATCTACCTGCCTCGGCCTCCCAAAGTGCTGGCATTACAGGCTTGAGCCACCACGCCTGGCATCTTCTTCACTTATGAAGATTAGTTTGGCTAAAATGAAATTCTTGGTGAAAATTTATTTTTTTTTTAAGAATGCCAAAAATAGGCCCCCAGTCTTTTCTGGCTTGTAGGGTTTCTGCTGAAAGGTCTGCTGTTAGCCTAATGGGGTTCCCTTTTAGGTGACCTGCCCCTTTCTAGGTGCCTTTAACATTTATTTCTTTCATTTTGACCATGGATAATCTGATACATATGTGTCTTGAGAATTGTCATCTTGGATATCTCACAAGAGTTATCTGCATTTCCTGGACTTGAATGTTGGCTTCTCTAGCAAGATTGGGTAAATTTTGTGAATGATATCTTCAAATATGTTTTCCAACTTGCTTCCATGTAAAAGGGGGCAGGGAAGGATTTGCAAAAAGATGACTAAAAATTGGATCCTGGTTAATATTTGGTGATGTTGGATAGAATGTTTATTCTCCTTTCTTCATGTTTCCATGTGGAAGAATTTCAGCTAGAATAACACTCCTGGTCATTCTCCCCACTCATTTCACCTTCCACAGAGAGTTAAATAATGAGTTGAAGAGCAGAAATTGAGCATGCTTGGCTTTGGCCATTCTATTTTCTCCTTAGTAGGAGTCTATCTGCATGACCCTTTGGTCTGATTGTCTTTTGTTAGGCAGTTAAAAGGAAATCCTTAATACCTCTTTCTTCAGTTAATTTTATCAGTAATAAAGGTGACCATGTAAACTGTGCCTGTCTCCTGAGTCTATCATCGAAGAGGAAGAAGTGTGTTATTATTTCATAAGTGATCTAATATTAGACTTTGGACATGGTGAGATAGAAGAGATGAGGGGGAAAGATAAGCACACAGATACAAAGCTTGGAGGAATGTTGAGTATGTCAAATAGACAGGAATTAAGTATGAATGAAGAGAGAAGTAGAAGATGAAGTAAAAAGAAAGATTGGAGACTGTATTAGTCACAGTTCACCAGAGAAACAGAACCAATAGGATAAATAGAGAGATATAGCAAAAGAGATTTATTAGAAGGGATTGTCTCAAGCTGTTATGAAAGCTGAAAACTCCCACTATCTGCTGTCTACAGCTAAAGGCCCAGGAAAGCTAAAGGCTAAAGGCCCAGTCCAGGAAAGGACTGATGCTTGCAGTCCAAAGACAAAAGCCTGAGAGCCAGGAAAGCCAAGTGTGTAAGTCTCAGTTTAAATCCAAAGGCCCAAGAACCAGAAGCATTAATTTCTAAAGGCAGGAGGAAATGGATGTCTCAGCTCAAGCAGAAGGAGCAAATTTGCTCTTTCATTTATTTTTACCTTTTTGTTCTATTTGGGCCCTCAGTGGGTTGGTTGATGCCTGCCTATGCTGATGACAGCAATCATCTTTATACTGTCTACTGAATCAAATGCTAATTTCTTCCAGCAGCACCCTCAGATGCACCCAGAAATATTTTACCAGCTATCTGGGTATACCTTAACCCAGTCAAGCTGACACGTAAAATTAACTATCACAACGGCTATTCCTGAAAGATCCAGAAAGTCAGGCTAATACTTTAGAATTCATTCACAGCCAATAGAGAAGTTCTGGAGTCCTGTAATTGTAGTGTATCTAATATTGGACTAACACTCCCAAAGAAAACAATGATAAAGTCTAACCAAATATTAAAAACAATTGTTTGAAGATACTAGAAAGTAGTCAAAAGTTGGCCGAAATGGAGATGATCTGATCCTTAAAAAAAAAAAAAAAAAAAAAAAAAAGGACCTATGAGGAGTGAGATCCACCCTTGGCTTTCCTACTGGGGCAGTCCTTAGCCCCAAGACAGCATCATCAATGGAGTGAGGGCACTTCATGAAGTGGGCCTTATTCCTCTTGTTCTTTCTGAATTAGAAGCAAAACCACACCCTTATTATAGAAGTCAGAACATAGTTGGGACTGATATAGTAGCTGTAAATTGAGGGGAAAAGAAATCTCAGGGAAAAAACGGTCATAGAAAGGGAACTCCAAAATCTGCATGTAAACTTCACTTAATCTTTGGCTGACTGCCTGAACTATGCATGTGAGAGGTGAGACTCCAGGAAACTTAGCAAGAAGCAAAAACAAACAAACAAACCAACAAACAAAAAACCTCTTAAAATGCTGAAGATCTAAGAAATATTTTAGCAGCTACCCAATACAGGAGAGACAGAATTTGAGGTTAAAGAAGCTTGGTAAAAATTTTAAACTTTCAATAAAAACCAGAAGAGCCACATCTTAGGAGTGAAAACTATGTTCCAGGGCTAAGAAATTCAGCCTAGGGCAAACCAACATTGGTTCAAGATAATATACCATTAATTTTACTCCTGACTGGAACAAAACTCAACTCCTTTGCAGAGAAAGATGACAGAATTCATATTCTCTACAATGTTTCAACCACAATGTTCAGTATATAACTGAAAATTACTAAGCATGTAAGTCAACAAGAAAGTATTATCTAGAGTCAAAGTAAAATTAGTCAAAATAAGCAGACTCACAGCTGATGAAGTCATTGAAATTAACTGAAAAAGACGTGAACATGTTAGACATATGCTAAGGGAACTACATGAAAAAATAATATAGTGGGTAAAAAGATGGAAATTTCAGGAGACGTATAAAAACCATGGAAAGGACTGAGCAGAAATCCTAGAACTAAAAAAAATACAATATCAAAATTTAAAATTCATCATACAATTAACAGTAGAGTGGACATGACAAAAGAGATCACTGAACTTGCAGAAGGTCAATACAATCACTTATTCTGAAGCAAAAAATGAAAAATATTGCAAAATAACAAAGCTTCAGTGATTCATGGGACAGTATCACGTGGTATAAAACCATGTATTTGGTGTACAAGAAAGAAAAGAGAAGAAGGATAGAACAAATGTTTGAAGAAATGTGGGACAATATTTTTTCCAAATTTGATCACAAACAGCTAACCATAGATCCAAGATGATCAGTGAACTACAGCAAGATATGCTTCTAAGCACAACAAAGTTAAAGAAAAAAATTTTCAAAGAAGTTAGAGAAAGGAAAAGAGACATATTATTTACAAGGGAACGAAGGCAAGAAAATCAACTGACTTTTCATCAGAAAATTATGGAAGACAGAAGACAAGAAAAAGTTACCTTGAAAGCCTATTATCAATAAAATAAGGGTTGCAATAAACACATTTTCATGAACAAAAACCAGGACAATTTTTCACGAGCAAACCAACACAACAAGAGGTGCTAAAGAAAGATACTAAGATTGAAGAAATGAATAATACTAGGTTGAAATTTGGATCTACAGAAAGCTATAAGGAGCTGAAAATATTTAAAATATGGGTAAATATAAAGGACTATTTTTTTTCTTAAATTTGTCAAAAGTCAATTAAATGTTTTAAAAAATAACAATATATTTTGAGGTTTACAATAGTTTTGGAAGTATGGCAATAATATTAGTTTGGTGCAAAACTAATTGCTGTTTTCATCATTAAATACCACGTAAAACTAAGGAAGAGAGTATAAGTAAGCTAAAGGTCAATGGAGAATCTTGGAAAATTTTTGAACAAAGAACTGAGCAGCCAAGTGACATAATTTAATCTGTTTCTCTAGAAGAGTCATACAGTAGCATGACACAGAACAGATGAGAAGGAGCAGCATATTGGATGTATTGAGAGATCCCATAAATCTTGGAAACTGATTGGAAGTGGTACAGGGAAAGTAACAGTGATGTTAGACAGCACTTCCATTTTAGGGGTGTTGTGTGATAAAGTTGATATTATCGTTAAAGAAACAGGCAACTGTGTAGACAGAACTAACATGGGAAGAAAATGGTGAGTTTACTTATAGTTTTGCCAAGTCTGAAGTATAGATGAGATCATCTAGGTGGAGATGGATGGCAAGCAATTCAAAGTACGGGTCTCTGCTATGCAAATTGCAGTGCCTGTCCTCAAAAACTTATGATTTTTATGTGACTTGTTTTCTCCACTTGCTGCATGATTTATTGGAAAAAATTTTAATATATTCAAACTGTTAGCAAGAAAAATATATGTAAACTATAAAAGAGTAGGAGATTTGTAAAATAGTTTGTCAAAAAGTCTTTTGGTCCTGTCTCCCATCTCCGAGCAAAGATCTATGGCCAAAAGCCAGCAGCCTCTGAGCTTCAGGCCAGACAACAGTGCATCTGCTTTGTTCTGCAGACTGGCAGGCTGCTTTCTGACTATTCTTTAGTTGCTGCCTAGTTGCTGCCCAGTTGCTGCCCATATTATCACTTACCCTCCCTTCTCTATGTTCCTAGATTTTTTTGATGCTCTGAATCCACCACTATGTACCTAGAAAAATGATAAGACTAGTAGGAAGAACCAAGAGGCCAACCTTTCCAATTTACCCATCCCTCTCTCCCTTTCTCCCTCCCCTGGCAGTTATCCAATGGAGAGACCACTGATGCATTAAGCTGTGACAGATACCCCTGGAGGGATTTCCCTTATGCCTACCTCATACTTAAGTTTTCATTTATTAACCCTTCTTCTAACTGTCCCGAAATCAGTCCTACTATAAATTGAATTGTGAAGTAGATAAAGGTATTTTTTTGTTCTTTCTCATGCCCCGTTCTTTAACACTTTCCCACATTTGGGGACCAATTACCAAAGGTCACCGGTGTCCTCCCACTGCCCACTGTCCTACTCTGGTGCCCTCCAGTTACTTCACTCTCCTTCTTTTTCCCTCTTCGTATGTCCCCTCACTTCTGAAAACCTCAAGTTCCTTACTATTTCCAACATCCGTGAGAAGTTAAAAGAAAAATAGTTTAATTTGAACTAATTTAAATAGTAGTGTAATTATTGGAATGTACTCTGCTTCACAAAACATTGTTTAACGTTCCAGGATGAGGTCTAAATATAAGACAATGAGATCATAGTATTCTTATTTTACATATGGAAAAACTATCCAGACAAGTCTACTTACCTTCATCATTTCCTTGTATCCCTGCCTTCCTCTCTTGGGTGAAACATTTTATTGATAAGCATGTGTAGGTCCACATTTTCTCCATCTGCTTCACGTGTTTATGCTGTTTTAACATCTTGCCTGGTTTACTCCCTCTTTTTCCCTATTTAGAGCTATTTTCATTTTATGACCTCTAACAGGAAATAAATAAAGCATCTCAAAAGGATCTTAACTTTGTCCCTCTTCTGGTCCAGTGTAAAATTTAAATCTGGCCAGAGGCAGTGGCTTACACCTGTAATCTCAGTAGTTTGGGAGGCCGAGGTGGGCAGATCATGAGGTCAGGAGTTTGAGACCAGCCTGAACAACATAGTGAAACTTCATCTCTACTAAAAATACAAAAATTAGCAAGGCATGGTGGCATGCAGCATGCATCCCGGTTACTCAGGAGGCTGAGGCAGGAGAATTGCTTTAACCCAGGAGGTGAAGGTTGTAGTGAGCTGATATCGTGCCACTGCACTCCGGCCTGGGCGACAGTGAGATTCTGTCTCAAAAAAAAAAAAAAAAAAAAAAAAAAAAAGATTTAAATTTATATAATTATGTAAGAGTTAAGCAAAAGTTAAGAGAAGAGTAAGTTCAAGTCATTTCCTTGCCCCAAAAGTGACTCTTCATTACGTAGATTGTTTCCCACCGTTTCTTTGCCTCTCTTCCATTCTGCAAAGTCCATCTCCATCCTCACTTGCTGCTCCTCTTTCTGATCTTTCATAGAGCTTCTTGTCAGTATCACACACTTTATAGTCTACATTCAAGCACTCTCAACTTGCTCCACATGTGTAAATACTGCTTCTCCACCGAGACCATGAGTTTTCAGAGGTGAGAACCTTATCCTATAAATCTTAACCCATCTTGTAGTTCAAGGCTTAGAGTAAAAACGGAGTGGCTTGAGGGATTAAACTCTTTAACAATAAGACCCTATGGAGAGTATTCAGTGCTCCTGGAATAGCATAGAGGCTTGTCTCCTGGCTTGCAATTTTCCAAATAGTTTTCCAAAATGAAAATCCCAAAACACACATTAAGTACAAAGCAGGACAGAATCAAACAGCAATACGTTGTCAGTGAAGGAATTCCCATATTCTTTTACTTGGCTGATGTTTTCTGAGCACTTCCTGGGTGTAATTACATAGTACTAGGAAGAAAAGTTTGTAGAAGACAGTTCCTGGGCTCTAAGAATGCAAATTAAACACTAAAAAAATAAAATCAAGAAATGACTAAATTCAGGTGTTTTCAGGGATGAAGAAAATAATAAATAATAGAAAGAGGGGGCTATGAAGGATTTACTCATTTTATCTTAATCATTATGATCATCAGTTCATATTTCATTTGGTAACTAAAAGATGCAAAATCATAGAGTTTATCACAATGAGTTGCACAATAGAACATAAAAAACACATGCTTTTATGTGTTTAAACTTTTAAAAGCTAGAATTTAAATTATTATAAACTGAATAGCTGAATGGCACTGATAAATAAGAAAATAGAGTGCCTATTCATAGTATCATTGAAATACTGGCATGACACATTGAAAGGAAAGTAATTGTGTACAGTCAAGACAATTTTCATGACTGAAAGACACATTAAATTATTTTTGAGTTAATTTATTTTATATGTTTCTCTGAAACAGAGTCATAACAGGCCAATGGAAACAAAATAAAACAGAGAGTGTTATTCTGCTTTTTTGGGGGGGGAGGGGAATAAGCTCAGATATGAACACACTGATGAAAGATGTCTGGCCTTTGCTGCTGCTGAGAATCAACACGAATGTGTTGATGGATTCCACAGTTCCAACCATGGGATGCAATCAGGTGAAAAGTGGGTGACAGCTAGCACAAAATTCCAGGTGGAGAACAAAATACTAGTAATACTAATTACTGACGATCCCATTAACTCCAGTATGCTCATTTAATACAACCTTGGGGAGAAGAGTAAAACCTGAAATTCACTGAGTTTCCAAGTGTATAAGAACGTACACAACTCTGTGCTGTTCCCTCCACCTGGAATGGTCTTCCTCTACGCAGTTCGTGAACTCATCCATTCACTTCGATCAAGTCTCCTCTCAAATGTTGCCTCTTCAGAGAGGAAGTCCTAGACCACCCTCTCTACAATTTCAGCACCCTGTTCTTATCACTCCTGACTCCTCACTGTGCTTCTAGTCAGAATAATCTGGGTTACGGTGCCATAATAGCCAAACCTCAAATCTCGGTGGCTTAAAAAACAGTTTATCACTATGAAAAATCTACCGAAAGTTGGGCAACTCTCCCAGGCAGTCCTCCTTCATAGATCCTCATCAGTAGAAACCAACACACTTGCCACAGCAGGTGAAAGTGAGGTGGACAATCAAGGTCAGGAAGTAAAGATTTTGACCCAAAAATGACACAGATCAGTTCTACTTACATTTCAATGGTCAAAGCCATACTAAACTACAAGTGCGCAGGGAAGTATTATCCTGCTATGTGTCCAAGTAGATATATGAATGTCTGGCACTTCATCCTGTATTTTTCTTCATGACATTTTTCGTCTAACACATTTAATATATTTTATTTATTATTCTTTGACCCTCCTTACTAGAATGTAAGCACTGTGAGGACAGGCAACTTATCTATTTGTTTGCTGCTCTACACTCAGCTCTTTGGAGATTCTCAATTAGTATTTATTGAATGAACAAATAAGAACACAGAGAATAATATGTTTTACACAGGGGATTACCAGTGCAAATGCCTAAAGGACCTAGCTGTTAATATAGCAAGGGAAGCAAGCAAGGTTTCTGTCTTCTGCCTTGATGAATAGGATAACTAGATCTGAATATATACATATATATATTTCTATTGTACTTTAGGGTCTGGGGTACATGTGCAGAACATGCAGGATTATTGCATAGGTACATACATGGCAATGTGGTTTGCTGCCTCCATCCCCACCTATATCTGGTATTTCTCCCCATGTTATCCCTTTCCAACTCCCTACCCCACTCTGTCCCTCCCCTAGTCCCCCACAACAGACCCCAGTGTGTGATGCTCCCCTCCCTGTGTCCATGTGTTCTCATTGTTCAACACCTGCCTATGGTGAGAACATGCAGTGTTTGATTTTCTGTTCATGTGTCCATTTGCTGAGAATGATGGTTTCCAGGTTCATCCATGTCCCTACAAGGGACACGAACTCATCATTTCTTATGGCTGCATAGTATTCCATGACATATTTGTGCCACGTTTCCTTGTCCAGTCTATCCTCGATGGGCATTTGGGTTGCTTCCAGGTCTTTGCTATTGTAAACAGTGCCGCAATGAACCTACATGAAAATGTGTCTTTATAATAGAATGATTTATAATCCTTTGGATATACACCCAGTAAGGGATTGCTGGGTCAAATGGAATTTCTATTTCTAGGTCCTTAAGGAATGGCCACACTGTCTTCCACAATGGTTGAAGTAATTTACACTCCCACCAACATTGTAAAAGCGTTTCTATTTCTTCACATCCTCTCCAGCATCTGTTGTCTCCTGATTTTTTAATCATTGCCATTCTAACTGGCATGAGATGGCATCTCAATGTGGTTTTAATTTGCATTTCACTAATGACCTGTGATGAGCATTTTTTCATATGTTTGTTGGCTTCATATATGTCTTCTTTTGAAAACTGTCTGTTCATATCCTTTGCCCACTTTTTAATGGGTTCGTTTGTTTTTGCTTGTAAATCTGTTTTTCTCTTTAGGTGCTGGATATTAGCCCTTGTCAGGTGGGTAGATTGCAAAAAATGTTTTCCATTCTCTTGGTTACTGATTCACTCTAATAATTGTTTCTTTTGCTGTGCAGAAGCTCTGGAGTTTAATTAGATCCCATTTGTCTATTTTGGCTTTTGTTGCCAATGCTTTTGGTGTTTTAGTCATGAAGTCCTTGCCTATTCCTATGTCCTGAATGGTTTTGCCTAGGTTTTCTTCTAAGGTTTTTATGATGTTAGGTCTTATGTTTAAGTCTTTAATCCATCTGGAGTTAATTTTAGTGTAAGGTGTCAGGAAGGGGTCCAGTTTTTGCTTTCTTCACATGGCTAGCCGGTTTTCCCAACACCACTTATTAAACAGGAAATCCTTTCCCCATTGCTTGTTTTTGTCATCTTTGTTAAAGATCAGATGGTTATAGACGTGTGGCATTGCCTCCGAGGCCTCTGTCCGGTTCCATTGGTCTATATGTTTGTTTTTGTATCGGTACCATGCTGTTTTGATTACTGTAGACTTGTAATATAGTTTGAAGTCAGGTAGCATGATGCCTCCACCTTTGTTTTTTGTTTTTGTTTTTGTGTTTGTTTGTTTTGCTTAGAATTGGCTTGGCTATGCAGGCTTTCTCGTTCCATATGAAGTTTAAGGTGGGTTTTTCCAGTTCTGTGAAGAGGGTCATAGGTAGCTTGATGGGGATAGTGTTGAATCTATAAATTACTTTGGGCAGTATGGCCATTTTCACAATATTGATTCTTCCTAACCATGAGCATGGAATGTTTTTCAATCTGTTTGTGTCCTCTCTTATTTCCTTAAGCAGTGGTTTATAGTTCTCCTTGAAGAGGTCCTTTACATCCTTTGTTAGTTGTATTCCTAGGTATTTTATTCTCTTTGTGGTAATTGTAAATGGCAGTTTGTTCTTGATTTGATTGTCTTTAAGTCTATTATTGGTGTATAGGAATGCTTGTGATTTCCGCACCTTGATTTTATATCCTGAGACTTTGCTGAAGTTGCTTATCAGTTTCAGGAGATTTGGGGATGAGACAATGGGGTCTTTTAAATATATAATCATGTCATCTGCAAATAAAGACAATTTGACTTCCTCCTTTCCTAATTGAATACGCTTTATTTCTTTTTCTTGCCTGATTGCTCTGGCTAGAACTTCCAATACTATATTGAATAGGAGTGGTGAGAGAGGGCATTCTTGTCTAAAGCCAGATTTCAAAGGGAATGCTTCCAGTTTTTGCCCATTCAGTATGATATTGGCTGTGAGTTTGTTGTAAATAGCTTTTATTATTTTGAAATACATTCCGTCCATACTTAGTTTACTGAGAGTTTTTAGTATAAAGGGCTGTTGAATTTTGTTGAAAGCCTTCTCTACATCTATTGAGATAATCATGTGGTTTTTGTCTTTGGTTCTGTTTATGTGGTGGATTATGTTTATAGACTTGCATATGCCTTGCATCCCCGGGATGAAGCCTACATGCTGGGTAAGCTTTCTGATGTGCTGTTGCAATCAGTTTGCCAGATTTTTGCATCTATGTTCATCATGAATATTGGCCTGAAGTTTTCTTTTCTTGTTGAGTCTCTGCTGGGTTTTGCTATCAGGATGATGTTGGTCTCATAAAATGATTTGGGAAGGATTCCCTCTTTTTGTATTGTTTGGAATAGTTTCAGAAGGAGTGGTTCCAGCTCCTCATTGTATGTCTGGTAGAATTCGGGTGTGAAGCCATCTGGACCTGGGCTTTTTTTGGTTGGTGGGCTATTAGCTGCTGCCTCAACTTCAGCCCTTGTTATTAGGCTATTCAGGGTTTTGTCTTCCTGGTTTAGGCTTGGAAGGGTGCAAGTGTCCAGGAATTTATCAGTTTCTTCCAGGTTTACTGGTTTATTTGCATAGTGTTGTTTTTAGTAATCTCTGATGGTGGTTCGTATTTTTGTGGAATCTGTAGTGATATCCCCTTTATCGTTTTTTATTGCATCTGTTTGATTCTTCTCCCTCTTCTTTTTTGTTAATCTGGCTAGTCGTCTGTCTATGTTGTTGATATTTTCAAAAAAACAGCTCCTGGATTCAATTTTTTGAAGGGTTTTTCTCTGTCTCCTTCAGTTCTGCTCTGAGCTTCGGTATTTCTTGTCTTCTGCTAGCTTTTGCGGGTTTTTTTTTTTTTTTTTTCAATCTTGCTCCTCTAGCTCTTTCAACTTTGATGATAGGGTGTCAATTTTAGATCTTTCCTTGCTTCTCATGTGGGCAATTATTGCTATAAATTTTCCTCTAGACACTGCTTTAAATGTATCCCAGAAATTCTGGTACATTGTGTCTTTGTTCTCGTTGGTTTCAAAGAACATCTTTATTTCTGCCTTCATTTCATTGTTTATGCGGTCAACATTGAAGAGCCAGTTGTTCAGTTTCCATGAAGTTGTGAGGTTCTGAGTGAGTTTCTTAATCCTGAGTTCTAATTTAATTGCCCTGTGGTCTGAGAGACTGTTTGTTATGATTTCCATTCTTTCGCATTTGCTGAGGAGTGATTTACTTCCAATTATGTAGTCAATTTTAGAGTAAGTGTGATGTGGTGCTGAGAAGAATGTATATTCTGTGGATTTGGGGTAGAGAGTTCTGTATATGTCTTTTAGGTTTGCTTGGTCCAGATCTGAGTTCAAGTCCTGGAAATCCTTGTTAATTTTCTGTCTCATTGAGCTGTCTAATATTGACAATGGAGTGTTAAAGTCTCCCACTATTATTGTGTGGGAGTCTAAATCTCTTTGCAGGTCATTAAGAACTTGCTTTATGAACCTGGGTTCTCCTGTATTGTGTACGTATATATTTAGGATTGTTAGCTCTTCTTGTTGTATTGATCCTATTACCATTATGTAATGCCCTTCTTTGTCTCTTGATCTTTGTTGGTTTAAAGTCTATTTTATCAGAGACTAGGATTGCAACTCCTGCTATTTTATTGCTCTCCATTTGCTCAATAAATCTTTCTCCATCTCTTTATTTTGAACCTACGTGTATCCTCGCACATGAGATGGGTTTCCTGGATATAGCATACTGATGGGTTTAGACTTTTTATCCAATTTACCAGTCTGTGTCTTTTGATTGGGGCATTTAGCCCATTCACACTTAAGGTTAATATGGTTATGTGTGAATTTGATCCTGCCATTTTGTTGCTAGCTGGTTGTTTTGCTGATTAGTTGACGCAGTTTCTTCATTGTGTCAATGCTCATTACCATTTGGTACATTTTTGGAGTGGCTGGTACTGGTTGTTCTTTTCTATGTTTAGTGCTTCTTTCAGGAGCTCTTATAAGGCAGGCCTGGTGGTGATGAAATCTCTGAGCAATGGCTTGTTCATAAAGGATTTTATTTCTCCTTCGCTTATGAAGCTTAGTTTGGCTGAATATGAAATTCTAGGTTGAAAGTTCTTTAAGGTGTTGAATATTGGCCCCTACTCTCTTCTGGCTTGTAGGATTTCTGCTGAGAGATCCGTTGTGAGTCTGATGGGCTTCCCTTTGTGGGTAACCCGACCTTTCTTTCTGGCTGCGCTTAACATTTTTTCCTTTATTTCAACCCTGGTGAATCTGATGATTATGTGCCTTGGGGTTGCTCTTCTTGAGGGATATCTTTGTAGTGTTCTCTGTGTTTCCTGTACTTGAATTTTGGCCTGCCTTGGTAGGTGGGAGAAGTACTCCTGGATATTCTGAAGAATGTTTTCCAACTTGAATTCATTCTCTCCGCCACATTCAGGTACACCTATCAAATGTAGATTAGGTCTTTTCACATAGTCCCATATTTCTTGGAGACTTTGTTCATTTCTTTTCACTCTTTTTTCTCTATTCTTGCCTTCTCGTTTTATTTCATTGAGTTGATCTTCAATCTCTAATCTTCTTTCTTCTGTTTGGTCGATTCAGCTATTGAAATTTGTGTATGCTTTGCAAAGTTCTCATGTTGTGTTTTTCAGCTCCATCAATTCATTTACATTCTTCTCTAAGCTGTTTATTCTCACTAGCATTTTGTCAAACCTTTTTTCAAGGCTCTTAATTTCTTTGCATTGGGTTAGAACATGTTGTTTTAGCTCAGAGAAATTTGTTATTACCCACTGTCTGTAGCCTGTTTCTGTCAATTCATCAGACTCATTCTCCATCCTGCCTTGTTCCCTTGCTGGTGAGGAGTTGTGATCCCTTGGAGGAGGAAAGGCATTCTGGTTTGGGGTGTTTTCATCCTTTTTGCATTGGTTTCTTCCCATCTTTGTGAATTTATCTACCTGTGGTCTTTGTAGTTGGTAACTTTCAGATGGGGTCTTTGAGTGGACATCCTTTTTTTTGATGATGAAGTTATTTCTTTTTGTTTTTAGTTTTCCTTATAACACTCAGGCCCCTCTACTGTAGGACTTCTGGAGGTCTGCTCCAGATCCTGCTTGCCTGGGGGTCACCTGCAGCAGCTGCAGAACAGTAAGGATTGCTGCCAGTTTCTTCTTCTGTTATCTTTGTCCCAGAAGGATACCCAGCAGATGTCAGCCTGAGCTCTCCTTTATGAGGTGTCTCTTTGGATATACAGGGGTTGGGGAGTTGCTTAAGGAGACAGTCTGTCCCTTATAGAAGCTTAAGTGCTGAGCTGTGAGCTCCATTTTTCCATTCAGAGCTACTGGGCAGGTGCATTTAAGTCTGCTACAGTGGAACTCATAACCACCTTTTTTTCCCCAGGTATTCTGTCATGGGAAGGTGGGTCTTTATTTATAAGTTCCTGACATGCTGCTGCCTTTTTTCAGAAATGCTCTGCCCAGTGAGGAGGTAGCCTAGTCACAGTCTGCCAGCAGAGGCATTGCTGAGCTGCTGTGGGCTCTGCCCAGCTGCTGTGTGAACTTCCTTGCAGTTTTGTTTATAGGGTTATACTTAGAACTGCCTTGATAATGGTGGTCTGCCTCAGCAATGGTGGACTGTCTCTGTAATGGCAGCCTGCCTCAGTAATGGCAGACTGCCTCAGTAATGGTGGACTGCCTTGGTAGTGGTGGACTGCTTTGGTAATTGTGGACAACCTTCCCCCCATAGAGCTGGACCATCTCAAGTCCAGCTGTGCTTGCTGTGAAACTCAATCCAGAGTGTTTCAGATTGCTGGTCTTTGTGGGGGTGGGACCTGCCAAGCCAGATCACTTGGCTCCCTGTTTCAGCCTCAATTTTTTTCAGTTGAATGGGTAACTCTTGTCATCCAGGCATTCCAGGTGGCAGTTGAAATAGCTGCCCAGAAGTGTGTGAGTTTTCGTGCAGAGACCCACTGCGCTGACTGAAACAGCCGTACTGAAGACTCATGGCACTTTCCACCGGGGAATCTCCTGATCTGTGGGCAGTAAAAACTCATTTGGAAATGCAGTGATCACTCACTCTCTGTGTTCTCACTGGGAACTGCATTCCAGAGTTGTTCCTATTCTTTGATTGGGTCAGTTTTTTGTTGTTGTTGTTGTTGTTTTGTTTTGTTTTTTAGAAGAGTTTCACTCTTGGTGCCAGGCTGGAGTGCAATGGTGGGTCTTGGCTTACTGCAACCTCTGCCTCCCACATTCAAGCAATTCTCATGCCTCAGCCTCAGGAGTAGCTGGGATTATAGGTTTATGCCACTGCGTCCAGCTAATTTTTGTATTTTTAGTAAAGACGAGGTTTCACCATGTTGGCCAGGCTGATCTCAAACTCCTGACCTCAGGTGATCCACCCGCCTTGACCTTCCAAAGTGCTGGGATTGGAGGTGTGAGCCACTATGTCCAGCCCACTAGATATGCTTTTTTTATGAGAAGTTAAAGATCCTCATTTTTAAATGAAAGTTCTGATTTTTTCTTGTGGTTCAAAAGTTGTCAAAACCTACCTATGCAGGTCATACCCAGCAAACATGAATGCTAGTCTCTGCCTTAGGCTGTAGGAGGAAAGACTGAAAGAGTGAGTTTTGAGATTTACAAAAGTTCAGTTAAGTGGAGAGAAAATGAGAAAAGCGAGGAAAAGTAGAATCTCCACATTCATCTCTCTGTCCCCTAAACTCTAATTTGGAGGGATCCCTCCTCTACCTCTTTGCCTCGAACCCCTACTCCTCTTTACCTAGGAATTTAGAAAACTGTCTCTTTATATTTCCAGAACTAGTTTCATTTATTTATTTTTGAATTCTTTGAAAAGGAGTCAACCTTGCCTTCACTGATGTTATTGTGTATCTTACATAACAATATTTAAATAAATGAGAAACCATGGGGAAAGATCTTCAAGGTTAAAATATTTAGAATAAAGAATCACTGTGATTAAAATGGTACTGGCAGTATAAAAGATCTAATATCTATTTCTTGTAACAGATGAGGTCCAAACAAGGGAACTCTTCTCTGTAACCAATAATTTGACCTGATTACATAATATCTTTTTCTCTTTGCCCTAAAGCTGAACTTCGTATATAGAGAGGCTGCCAAACACATTTTCACTGTAAAGAAATGTTGTTTTCCAATGTATCACCCAAGGGGTTTTATTTCAGATGAAAATGTTCAAAAATTAAATTTCCGTAATTCTTTGGACCCAGCTTGGGGTGGTTTAGCAAGCAGGCTTTATACCACTTTTTATCTCTAGAGGGAATTATCACTGGGCAAGCTCAGTCAAACTTTAAGTGTAATTGTTCATTTCAGTGGCCCCATGCCCATACCTGGGAGTTTTCCAGCTGTGGAATCAATGAAAAATGCCTCAGGAAGGGACATAGTACTGGATTCCAGGCAACCTGATTTTCCAAGGAAGCACTTGGATTAAAATCAGCCTGCCCCTCCTCTCTTGCAGAGAATTCTATCACCATGCTCCACACTCTCAGACAGCCCTGCATGTGTAGTGCTGTCATTTCAGTTCTCTGTTGTGATGTCCTTCACATGGTGGTTTTAATTCTAAGACAACAAGAGAAATAAGAAATACCCAGCAACCTTTTGCCAGCCCAGGCAATCCTCCAGTGAAAATTCTCACAGCGAATAGATTTCTGGTGGACACAGACATGCTTATAATTGACCTTCTCACTAGACCCTATACATCTCTGGAGATCATGAATGTCAGGATTGTCTTGAAATAGATAAGGCTTCTAGTCCATGGTTTATAAAACAAAATTACCAAGACTGAAATTGGAAATCTTGTTTTTACAGAGGCAAATGAAAATATGAAGATCTCTGGAGATAGTTCACAAGCAAGAGAAAATTACTTTCATGGAATTCTAGAAATAATTTATTTTAGAAATTCCAATATTGAATTGATTCCGAAAATAATTATATCATTATCTCTCCAAAAGAGTTATCTTTAAAGTAGTCACTTATTTGACAAAAAAAAAAATCAATTCAGTCAATATGGCATTTTAAGATTATGCCTTGAAATTTCCTTTTGCACACACACACAGATAGCCTAGCAAACAGAAATGGAAGCAAGCCAGCTATTGGCTGGCTAACTGACTTGCCAACATTCCTTAAACTGGTTCTAGATTAAAAGGTCCTAGATGACCATTTGAAAGCAGGTACTAAACTCCTGAACAGGAAGAGGATGGTGGGAGAGGGATAAGAAGAGAAAGAACTTTTAATATGAGAGAAGTTTGCAAACCGAAGTGCTCATATATAGAAAGAAATAAAATGCTGACAAAGAGAGCCCAAAAAATCAACTATTAGGAGATTAATTCAATTCAGGTAAAATTAAAATAGTGGAGAAATGATTAAAAGATCTGAAAATGCCTATGCTTCGACTCTTCTGAGTGATAAATTATGAGAAAAAATAAAAAATAAGAAATAATGAAACAAAACAGGCAGAAATAAATAATAGGTAGATGAGAAAAGAGCCAACTAGAAATCTTTAAAATGAAAAACGTAGTTAAGATTTAAAAGAGTTGGGCTGGGTGCAGTGGCTCACACCTGTAATCTCAGCACTTTGGGAGGATGAGGCGGGCAGATCATGAGGTCAAGAAGTCAAGACCATCCTGGCCAACATGATGAAACCCTGTCTCTACTAAAAATACAAAAATTAACTAAGTGTGGTGGCGCATGCCTGTAGTCCCAGCTACTCGGGAGGCTAAGGCAGGAGAATCACTTAAACCCAGGAGGCAGAGGTTGCAGTGAGCCAAGATCATGCCACTGCACTCCAGCCTGGTGACAGAATGAGTCTCCATCTCAAAAAAAAAAAAAAAAAAAATGCTAATAGATGGGCAAATAGGTCTATACACAGGTAACAACTTTGTGAATTTGAACGTTGTCTTGAAGAATTCACCAGGAATAAAGCATGAAGGAACAAGCAGATTAAAATTATAAAAGAGAAGTTAAAGACCCAGAGATTCAACATGACTAATCTCAAATTTATTGAAACCTGACAGACAAAAAGTAAATATTAATATGATTCAGTTTATAGTATTCTAAAATGACTGAAGACAAATCAGTGGCTGCCTGATAGGGTGGAAGAAGGAATGGCAGGAAAGAAGAATTACAAAACAGCAGGGAGCAAATTTTGGGAGTGATGAATAAGTTCATTTTCCTGATTGTGGTGATGGTTTCATAGATTCACAGATACAAATATCAAAACTTAGCCAATTGTACACCTTAAACGTGTGTAGTTTATTGTGTATCATTTCTGCCTAAACAAAGCCATTTTGATAAGTGTTTTTTTCTAAAACAAGGAAAAGAGAATCAAGAAATACTAAAGGAAATTAAGAATACCTAAAGATGATTATCTGAGAAGACAAATTAACTAAACAAACTTCTGGCAAGATCAATCAATAAAAACCAAAGGAAAAACAAATAAAGATTCAAAATTTTAAAAATTACAATTTTATGCCAACAACATGGAAACTTAGATGAATCAATTTCCAGAAAAGTCTAAACCATCAAATTGAGTAAAGAGGAAGTAGAAAATAAGAATAAAGAAGCAACCACTTGAGTCTGGGTGCAGTTGCTCACACCTGTAATCCCAGCACTTCAGAACACCTAGGTGGAAGGATCACCTAAGGTCAGGAGTCTGAGATAAGCGAGGCCAATATGGTGAAATCCCATCTCTACTAAAAATACAAAAATTAGCTGGGTGTGGTGGTTCACACATGTAATCCCAGCACTTCGGGAGGCAGAGGTGGGTGGATCACCTGAGGCCGAGATTTCGAGACCACCCTGGCCAATATGGCAAAACCCCATCTCTACTGAAAATACAAAAATTAACTGGGTGTGGTGGCTCATACCTGTAATCCCTATTACTCAGAAGTCTGAGGCAGGAGAATTACTTGAACCTGGGAGGCGGAGGCTGGAGTTTGCTAAGATCACACCATGTCACTCCAACCTGGGCAACAAAGCCACATTCAGTCTCAAAATAGAAAAGAAGGAGCTATTTGCCTGTTTGCTATGGGTTGAATGGTGTTCCTCCAGAAAGATATATTGAACTATCCCCAGTAACCTCAGAATGTAACCTCATTTGGAAATGAAGTCTTTTAGAGGTAATCAGGTTGCTAATGTGGGCCCTAATTATATGACTGGCGTCTTTATAAAAAGGGAAAACACAGAGGGCAGACACACACGGAGCAAAGACCTTATGAAGACACACAGGGAGAAGACAGCCATGCAGCTGGAGTGATGCACTACAGGCCAAGGAGCCTGAAGGATGCTGGCAGATGCAGAAGCTAGAAGAGCAAGGCAGGATTCTCTCTTAGAGACTTCAGAGAGCACATGGACCTGCCCACCTCTTGATTTCATACTTGCTCTAGAACTGTAAGATAAGAACTGTGTGTTGCGTTGAGCTGCCTAATTTGTGGTGCTTTGTCACAGCAGCCCTAGGAAACTAATACTCTGTTGAACAAAAATCAGAACAGTAGCCCAAATTCTTTCCTTCATCCATATCAAATGAAACAAGGCCCCGGTTGTTTTGGAGGCAAGTTTTACAAGACCTTTAATAAACAGATAATTCCTTTGAGAAACTACCCAACTCATTTTGTCTTTAATAACTTTTACGTAAAAACTGACCATAAACAGCACACGCACACAAAATCTATAGAACAATCTCACATATAAGCATAGATTTTTAAGTTGGCTGGGCACGGGGGCTCATGCCTGTAATCCCAGCACTTTGGGAGGCTCAGGCGGGCAGATCACTTGAGGTCAGGTGCTCAAGATCAACCTGGTCAACATGGAGAAAGCCAGTCTCTACTAACAACACAAAAATTAGCCAGGCATGGCGGCACATGCCTATAATCCCTGTTACTTGGGAGGCTGAGCAGGAGAATCACTTAAACCAAAGAGGTAGAGGTTGTAGTGAGTCAAGATCGTGTCACTGCACTCCAGCCTGGGTGACAGAGCAAGACTCCATCTCTAAAGAAACAACAAAAAATGAAGATATAAAAATATCTAATTATCATGCTAATTATCATGCAAAATAAATTCATCGGTATATTTTAAAATATCATTATAACAAAGGGAAGTTTATTCCAGAAATGAAAAAAAAAATAGCTTAATATCTGAAACTCTAGATATGTATCAACTACAGTAACAGATTAAAGGAAAGGAAAGACATTTTTTGATGATATCAATTGGAGGAGAAAATCATTTGGTAACATTAAGTACTTGTTTGTAATTTTAAAAAAATGCTCAGCAAACAAAGAACCAAGAAAAATTTTCTTTACTTATGAAATGGAGTTATCTAAAAATTCTAGCTCACCTATATAAAGGTGAAACTTCAGGGGCCTTTTACAAAACTCAGAAATGAAACAAAAATAATGCCTGCTCTCACCTCTACCAATAAACATGGTCTCAGACAAAACGATACAAGGCACATGTTGCACTTCCTTGTTGAGAAGTGCAACTTTTTCTCATCCCACCCTCTATACCTCAAACCACAGTAATCAGCTCTGCATTTTCTTTTTTTTTTGTATGTGTTTTTTATTTTTTATTTTTATTTTTATTTTTTTTTTATTGCATTTTAGGTTTTGGGGTACATGTGATGAACATGCAAGATTGTTGCATAGGTACACACTTGGCAGTGTGGTTTGCTGCCTTCCGTCCCCTCACCTGTATCTGTCATTTCTCCCCATACTATCTCTTCCCACCTCCCCACCCCCCCGCCCCTCCCCCATTTCACCCCAACGGACCCCAGTGTGTAGTGCTCCCCTCCCTGTGTCCATGTGTTCTCATTGTTCAACACCCACCTATGAGTGAGAATATACGGTGTTTGATTTTCTGCTCTTGTGTCAGTTTGCTGAGAATGATGGTTTCCAGGTTCATCCATGTCCCTACAAAGGACGTGAACTCATCGTTTTTGATGGCTGCGTAATATTCCATGGTGTATATGTACCACATTTTCCCTATCCAGTCTATCATCGTTGGGCATTTGGGTTGGTTCCAGGTCTTTGCTATTGTAAACAGTGCTGCAATGAACATTCGTGTGCATGTGTCCTTGTAGTAGAATGATTTATAATCCTTTGGATATATACCCAGTAATGGGATTGCTGGGTCAAATGGGATTTCTATTTTTAGGTCCTTGAGGAATCGCCACACTGTCTTCCACAATGGTTGAATTAATTTACATTCCCACCAACCATGTAAAAGTGCATTTTCTTATAACACTTAACAATGTTTAACATGCCATATAATTTGCTTATTAGGTTAATTGTAAAATTGTCTTAAATTCTCTCACTAGAATATAAGTTCCTCCAGGATAGGGATCTTCGTTTTGATTATTGCTGCATCCTAAGTACCTACAACAATGCTCAGTAAGTGTCTGTTGTTGAAGGAGTTGTCTATTTATACAAAAGGAGCTATGATTTAGCAATTAAAACAAATGAACTAGAGATGATAGACAGACGTCAAGCTTAAAGAAAATAACATGTTGTGTATAAAAAACTGCATGTGAAATAGTGTTCCTGGTACAATACCTTTTGTATAAAATTCAAAAGCACATAAAACAAAACTTAATTGTTGTTTATAGGTACAAAAAACCATATGTGTGGTAAAAATGTAAAGATACAAAGGAAGGATATTCAATGTCAGGGGAGAATTGTCTCTAAGGAGGAAGAGAGAGGAATGGAATCAGTAAGGGTGATGAAGGGGCTTCAACTGTATCTGCCATCTTTTATTTTAATTTTCATTTATTTTTACTTTTATATGTTTCTTATTTCAATAACTTTTAGGACAAAGGTGGTTTTTGGTTACATGGATGAATTGTAAAGTGGTGAAGTCTGAGATTTCAGTGAACCCGTTAACCCCAGTAGTATACACTGTACCCAATATGTAGTTTTCAAATCCCTCATTCACCTCTCATTCTTCCCCTTCTGAGTCTCCAATGTCCATTATCCCATGCTGTATGTCTTTGCATACCCATAGCTTAGCTCCCACTTATCAGTGAGAAAATACGGTTTTTGGTTTTCTGTTCGTGGGTTACTTCCCTTAGAATAATGGCCTCCAGCTCTATCCAAGTTGATGCAAATGACATTATTTCCTTCTTATTTATGGCTGAGTAGTATTCCATGGTGTGTGTGTGTACCCTCTTCCTTGTGTTTCTCCACCATACCCTCTTTACTTCAAATGTCTCCTTAAGCCACCTGATTAAATTCTTTGGTTCCCTGGGCCCTTTCAAACAGGACCTCCCATTCCAAGTCAATATCAAGTCCCTTTTGTATTCCATCTTCTGAACCCAGTATTCTGCTCAATTTGTATATATATTTGTGTATATACATGTATACATACACTCACATGCACATAAAATTATACATGTAATATATGTATAATTACATGTAAAAACATACATATATAACAACATATATGTTGTTTTGTTTTATGTGATTTTGTCATATATATTATACATAATTGTTTTATGTCCTTTTTGTTACATATACATACACATATACATATACTAAGTTTTGTTTTATTTGCTTTTGAGTTTTATACAAAAGGCATTGTACCAGGAGCACTATTTCACATGCAGTTTTTTATGTGCAACATTATATTTTCTTCATCCATTCATGGTTGACAGTACTTAGGTTTTGGTTGGTTCTGTATCTTTGCAATTGTAAATTGTGCTGTGATAAACATATGTGTGCAGGTGTCTTTTTGATATAATGACTTCTTTTCCTTTGGGTAGGTGCCCAGTAGTGGATTTGCTGGATCCAATGGTAGATCTACTTTTAGTTCTTTAAGAAATCTCCACACTGTGCCATATTTTATTTTTAAAAGGATAATCTGGTTTCTGGTTACTTTGATGTTCATTATATTATTCTTGGAACTTTACTCAGTGTTTAAAATACTTCATGTTCTGTTATTAAAAAAGAACATCTCAGAAATTCTACTTTTAAGCAAGATATATCCTACAATCTTAATAATTTTTTGATCTCTCACATCACCATCAAAGTCTTTAAAATAAAAATTATTTAAGAAATTTATACATATAATTGAACATACCCAGCTTCTTTTAGTAAATACTCAAATCTTTATAACATTTGTCAGGATAACATTTCATTAAATGTTTAGTTTTGTTCTTTATGACAGAGTGATTTTAATTTTGTCTCCATGAAAATTTTATTTCTGGGTCAATGTGTCTTATTAACTGGGAGAAATTCATCTCTATTAAACCTTTTCTTCAAAACAAAAAGACTTAAGTGACTCCTTAGGAGGTCTGTTCTTTTTCTTTTTTCTTTTTTTTTTCCAGAATATCAGTTTTTCTTCTTTCTTTAAATCTGGTCAGCCTGAGAACAAAATCAATTGTTAACTATTTACACAGAACTTAGAATGTATGTTTAGTCCTTTGCTGATGAATAGAACTGCAAAAAAAAACTATGACTCTGTGTTTCTCATGACATTTTCTTTCCGTCCCTTGTTGATTTAGTGAACAATCTTTGAGGTCTAACCTGCTAGCAGTGTAAAATTTCTGTTCTACCAGCTGAAAGGTAGAGTGTTTGCGTTATTCCTTCTCAAGACTTCCACATCATGTCTCCACGATGCATAGTATCCAGTAGAGCTAAATACATAAAGAAAAGAAGGAAGAAGGGAAGGAACAAAGGAAGGAGGAAGGAAGGAAGGAAGGAAGGAAGGAAGGAGGGAGGGAGGGACGGAGGGAGGGAGGGAGGGAGAGGAGGGAGGGGGGAAGGAAAGAGAGAAGAAAGGAAGGAAGGGAAAGGAGGGGGAGGGAAGAAGGGAGGAAAGAAGACACGAAAGAAGGGAGGGAAAAGAGGATGGGAAAGGAAAGGGAAGGGAAAGAAATAATGAGAGAGCTGAAATTATCCCTGATTTTAACCTCTGGCCTTTCCTCTCATCAGTATCCAGACTGTGAACTGTCATTGGTATCAGCCAGTTTTCCGAAATCAGTTCTTTGTAGCTCCCTTCTTTGGCCTCAAGATTTGCCAACCTCAAATTTCTTTCTCTGGTGCTGGCTTCTCTTTTCCACTCAGGAAATGATCATCTCAGGTACTCATGGAATCCTGCCAGATTCCTCTGCTTTGTCCGTACCTTTTTCCTGCTTCTTTCTTCCTTAGCAAAAGGTCTTAGCCAAGACCGTCATCACAGGCTGCATTGATCTCCACATCATTTCCTCCATTTGCTTTTCGTTGCTCATGAGGCAGAGTCTTCTGTAGTGATACCCTCTTACTGTGTTTCTCCACCATATCCTCTCTAGTTCAAATGTCTCCTTAAGACATCTGGTTAAATTCTTTGGTTCCCTGGGCGCTTTAAGAACAGGACCTCCCGTCCCGCGTCAACATCGAGTCCCTTTTGTATTCCAACTTCTGAACCCAGTATTCTGCTCAGCCCTCACTGCTCTCTCAGATCATACACTCAATGGAGCAGGACTTCTCGTGTGAGGTCCGCAAATGGATCGGGACATTATCTGAGTCTTCCTTCTGATAGAAGTCAGTTTTCTGTTACAAAGTCAAAGCATAAAGTTTGGAAATCTTGCATTGGTATTTACAGATTTTAAATACATATATAAGTAGGAAACATGAAAATATGCGTTGTTACCAAAGACACTAATTGTAACCCAAAATGATGTTCACAAATATCTGATGCCTCATATACTTATAATCCAAAAAGGTAATAAGGAAGAATTAAACAGCACAGAAGCATGAGGCAAAGGAGACTATCTCTGCATATCAGCCTTATGACGCGAGTCTGATTCCCATTGTTTCTTCTTAAATTCTCCTTTAGGCACTCTGTGCTATGTGAAACACTCCATTGGAACAGTCATGCTAGCTGGCCAAGGCGGTGGGTGAGAAATGCCAGCTGCATGCCTCATGTGATCTCTCTGCTGTATTATATGGTAAGTTACTTGGAAAGAGCAAGCATTCCGTTATGCCAACAAGGGAATAAAGCTGACCTGTCCTGAGTGACTTCAGTGCAGGCTCCATTTGACAATTCATGGAGATGATGTAACCAAAAGCAGCTCATTAATCTCATCCTAAGTCTTAAATTCCAAGTCACAGTAGATTAGATTTAAATGAGTTTCCACTGAACAAAGCTAGATAATAACTTTTTATGGTGTATAGAACATTTTATTACTTCAGAATTTGTTGCATTGAGCTAACAGAAAACTGACTTTCTAAAAATATAATTACATGAGCTCTTGATTACGCTTACATGGACCGCAGCTGAGTTTCAAACAGTAAAAAGAATTTGAATCCCCTTTAATGCACAAGTACAGACTGCTGGTTAGGAAAGGTATTTGTATACAGTGCTGTATTTCAGTGGATTGAAAGTCCATCCCTTAAAACTTCAGACTAATCTAATAAAGTGCTATTAAGTAGAACTTTCTTCATTGATAGAAATGTTCTAATATTTGTGTTGTCTGATGAAGTAGCCACTAGACACGTGTAATTATCAACACTTAAAATGTAGCTCATGTGACTGTTATACTTTTATATCATTTAATATTAATTGAAGATAATTTTAATTTCAATAGCCACATCGGCTAGTGGCTACCATATTGGACAGATCAAAATAGGACCATATATTGCAATGCTAACTGAAATAAATGAGGTTTCAGTCATTGCTTCATTATTACTGTGTTTTGTTGTTGTTGTTGTTGTTGTCTTTGAGAGGGAGTCTCACTTTGTTGCCCATGGCTGTAGTGCAGTGGCGTGATCAGCTCACTGTAACCTCTGCCTCCCAGGTTCAAGCGATTCTCCTGCCTTAGCCTCCTAAATAGCTGGGACTACAGGTGCATGCCACCGTGCCTGGCTAATTTTTTATTTTTTTATTTTTAGTAGAGACAGGCTTTCACCATGTTAACCAGGATAGTCTCGATCTCCTTTGGTCTCCCAAAGTGCTGGGATTACAGGCGTGAGCCACTGCGCCCAGGTGTTTCATTATTAATAGCGGTAATATAGTAATATAACTGAGAATGTGAATATCACAATAGCATTTACAGACAATTTCACTATAACTATTGGCTTCTGAGCAACACTCTGAGGTCAATAGGATTAATATTATTATCATCTTCATTACACTTGAGGAAATGGATGCTCTAAAACATATTGGTGATTTCAATGACCTGTGACTCTCAAACTACTTGTTCTTTCTGTTACGAGAGAAACCTGTGAAAGAATGTTGTGACTTTCATACAGCTTACCAGTAGGCTGATCTGAAAGAGATGTTGATAAATTTGGGCAGGGAGAGAGAAGGAGAAAGAAGGAAGAGAGAGAATGTAAAACTATAAGCCAACACCGGACATTTTTGCAAATAAAAAAGCTAGGTCAACTTTTGCATAAGTATGTTCTAATGCTGTCAAAGCCAACTTCATGAATTTCCAATATGGGTGGGGCCCAACATAAGATCCACACATTATTGCTTCTATCCATGCTCTGCAAGCCATAGAGCTTTTCCTTTTTTTTTTTTTCTGTTTCTCCTCTCTCTCACTCTCTCTGCCTTCCATTGTCTCTACCCCTCCTTTTCTCTGTGTCATATGATCTCAAGTTGATCACTTTCCTATGTTAAAATGTTATATAATTCTTACATAACAATCTAATAAAGCATTGGTAACAGTGAGAGGTTTTTTTTTTCTTAGGAAAATGTGCTGAACTCCTAAGAAAAAGTTCATCTTCTTTAAAAAATTAGCATACTGAAATATATTAAATGGAATATGTATGGTGGATGATAGCTTAAAAAAAATGAGTTTCACATCCTGGTGTCTAGTCAGTTTGCAGACTAATGAATGAAGAACCTACTAGCCTGTTTTTTGTGATAAGCCTGTTTTTGTGATAAGTAGGCACTCTGCTGGAGTGATAGGACCATGTCACTGAGAAAGACCCCAGTACTGCTGAATAGCTTATATTTTATACATTTACATTGGAAAGGCAAACGTTTAAATTGGCCCATCTAAAACCTAAGCCTGTGGTTTCGTGGATTCTAGATAATTGAAAACAGAACTTCAGTGCACTAAATCCACCTCTTCCGGGCTCTTGGCCATAACACGCTCCAATTGGAAAACACTTGTTCTAAAAGAAGTCTCTTATTCAAAAGCAGGATAAAAAGAGAGAGAGGAAGAAAAATTGTCTTCAATATATTACAGCAAACATACTTGTCACTTGATAAAATACCATTTGCTCAGATTGCTCTTCTGTGAATAACATTACAACTATCCAAATAATAGTCAAGACTCCTAAACCACTCAGCCAGCTTTTGCAAATAGTAGAGGAAGAAAGTCACCTGATGACATAGAACTGGTGCTACTAAGTGCCAATCCCCGCGAGTGAACACGGGTTCATGAACTTAGGGAGCCTCGTTGAAGAAAGTTGCTTCTGCAGTCAAGCAATAACATCAGTGGATCACTTGAGATCAGGAGTTCAATACCAGCCTGGCCAACATGGTGAAACCCAGTCTCTACCAAAAATACAAAAATTAGCCAGGCATTGGTGGCAGGTGCCTGTAATCCAAGCTACTCAGGAGACTGAGGCAGGAGAATGGCTTAAACCCAGGAGGTGGAGGTTTCAGTGAGTTGAGATCATGCCATTGCACTCCAGCCTGGGTGACAAAGCAAGTCTTCATCTCAAAAAAAAAAAATAAAGAAAGAAAGAAAGAAAGAAACTACAAACGTAGGAGTGGAAAGGTGCAACACCTTCCTCACCCTTCATAAGGGTAATGGTCAATATCCTGTAACATAAAACAGGTTAACAAGAGAAAAGCGTAACAAATTTATTTAATCAAAAAGTTTTATGTAACATGGGAGCTCCAGGATAAAGATCTAAAGATACAGAGAAAACGATTCATTTTTACACTTAGGTTTGATGGACAGTCCTGTAGAAATGTGATTGGGCAAAGGATATGGCCTAACCCAGCAAGGGCTGTCTGTTCAGCTTCTTCTTGACCTCTCTGTGTAGCATTTCCTCCTCCTGGGTCTGAGGCAGGACCCTTCTGGATTGAGGGTCTGTAAGGAGGAAGGGAGAAGAAAGAGACTGACCTTGCTGGGCTTTGTGACTCACTTTGGGGAAGATTTCTAGTTTCTGTGATGTGCCTTGCGGGAAAGGAATTCTAGCTTCTATGACTCGCTTCAAGGAGAATTTGGCAAGAAACAGGAGGGTAGGAGAGGTACAGAAAGGCCTTGTGTCGAAAGCCTTTCCAATCTCCTTCAGTTCAATCTTCTTCAGTTCGGTATCCAACATGTCAAAGCACCATGCTTTGGGGTATATGTCCTGAGCTCCACGTAAGATATTTACAGTTTTGATTATAAATGCCAGCAAAACAAAACTTCATGAAATATGTAAACATTATGTGTGCTCTTTCAGAGATGGAGATAGAAATCAACTTAAAAACTGCCAGATATATTGTAATATAGAATTATTTCTCTTCTCTGTTATTTGTTTTAAAGAAATATATTTGCATGTTATTTATTTTATTGATTTTATTTCCATGAAAAACATGAAAACTTCAATATTTCAGTATTTTGCAGAGTTTGATTTGGGTATTTTTAATGGTGTGTATATGAGAGATAGAAAAAAAAATTAACACACTGCATTGGAATTCTTTTTATATCGTTCCCCAAACTCTTTTCCTCTCTCGCTCCTCAGGTGTAATTATAATGAAATGGGCATTCTTCATTTGACATTTTAATTTTTCAAACTAAATATATACATAGCCATAAAATAGATAGTAGTGTCGTGGTATTTTATGTTATTTTTTTAGAGATGAGATCTCTCTCTGTCACTCAGGCTGGAGCGCAGTGGTGCAATCATAGCTCATTGCACAGTTGAAAGCCTGGGCTCAAGGGATCCTCCTACCTCACTCACCTTCTCAAGTAGCTGGGACTAAAAGCTGGCAATGTTACACCAGGCTAATCATTTTTATGTTTTGTAGAGACGAGGTCTTGCTGTGTTGCCCAGTCTGGTCTTGAACTCATGGCTTCAAGTGATCCTGGCACCTAAGCCTCCCAAAGCTCAGATTACAGGTGTGAACCACTGGCTATGACACTGCATAGCCTATTGGGGTGTTTCAAACTTGACGTCATATGGTATTTATTCTTCTGCAACTTGCCTTTTTATTGCTCTGTTTTTATATTTGGGGAATTTATTCACCTTGATAATGTAACTCTAGTTCATTCCTTTTCATTGTTGGATAGTGTTTCATGGTATAACTGAGCCATAATTTCTTGAATCATTCTCTCCTTGATGGACATTCAGGCTACTTGGATTATTTTGTTGTTACCGCTAACAATGCCACAGTGAACATCCTTACATATATCCTTGCATACATTGAAAGGGTTTTTCTCTTAGTGCCTCAAATTGCTGGGTTTTAGGGTGTGTACATCTTTAGCTTTACCAGATATAGATACTGCCAAATGACATCCAAAGTGTTTATGTGGAATTCTTCATACTCGTTCCTTTACAGACTACTCAACACAGTGGTCATAGTGACCCTCTTATAACATGTCACATCATATCACCCTTTGCTTAAACCCTGAAATGCCTCCCCACCCTATTTCACTCAAAACAGCTACAAGGCTCTAGCTGACCTCACCCTAGCCCTGCACGTGCTACCTCTATGGCCGTCTCTCTTGCTGCTCCTCAAATATTACAACTATTCTCCCTGCTTAATGCCTTTGTTCCAGCTGTTTGCTCTGCCTCACATGCTATTCTCTCAGACCCCACTTGGCAAAATCTTTCACCTTCCTTGCGTCTCTGTTGAAATCTCACCTTAACAATGAACCTTGCCATGACTGCCCACCTCGCATGCTCAGTTGATGATTCCTTGCTTGAATTTCTTTCACAGTACCAATACCCTTATAAAGCATTACATAGTTTGTTAGATGTATTGCCTTATCAATTAGCAAATTAATTTGTTAAATTAATTTAATGCATTATATAGTTTGTTAGATCTATATAAACTACATTTATTTCATTGATAAACTACATAACTATGCTTTATATAGTTTGTTGTATTTATATAACACCCCCTCTAGACTGTCAGCTCCATGAGAGCAGAGATCTTTGTCTGATGTGTTCATCAGTGTATCCCAAATACCTGCAATGGAATCTGATGCGTGGTAAGCATTCAACCAATGTCTGAGAGAGGGGATTTGTATACATTTGTGATTTCGCATTATGCTTTGCAGGGTAATATCCAAAAGAACTTACGCTATTTTGATTGGTAGTACATGAGGACTGTGACTTGAAAAGAGACTAAATTTCAGCCCCTTATGAGTAGGACCCAGATCTGTGTTCACCACTCTGTTCTTTTTGCCAAAAACAGTGCCTGGCGCATAGCATATGTTCAATAAATGTCAAATGAATGAATAGATGGATGAATAAACAGAGATTTGCTGAGAAGGTTACCCCATAGTTTGGAAGTGAATTATATTGGAAGATGAGTTGGTTCAAAGGCTTGTGATTCAGGCATGCCCATCAGATAAGGCAAGTAGCTGTACTCCCTATTTCTAAGTTTACCTGCTGGGCCATACATTTTCCTATTCAAAATATTTTCCTCTTTATATTTTCTCTATAAAACCTTGTTGGGGAGTAAAAGGATGGAAATTTGCTCAGTTGAACATACCCTTCATACCTTGTAGAATTTTTCTCATATTTGCCTCACAATTAGAATCTCTCAGATGAGTCTGTTAAAAATACAGATTCGAGGACCTAATTCTTAAATCAGAAACTCTGGGAGAAAATTCTGAGAACAAACCCGAGAAACTATTATAGTCAGGTGAGTTAGGAAAACAGTGGGATCCACTGACAGAACAAAGAACAGCAGTGTGCCTGAAATGTCAACAGGAGGAAACAGTGCCTGTGATAAACCCTGTTTAAAAATAATGTCAGAATAGCTGTTAAACAGCAGAACCGCCTTCTGCATTTGAATTGGGTCTCGAGTCTTTCCTCTTGCCTACCTAACATGGTCATCAGGGTCTTAAGGAATTTGAGGGTGACTCACAACCTTGTGTTTATGAATTAGTCATTGAGAACACAACCAGAAGAAGGCAGGCCGTCCTCAGCTGTTCCAAAGATCCTGCTGGTTTCTAGCTCATGAGGTGAAGAAGCAGACAGTGGGAAGTAGGGTTCTGCACTACTCAGCAAAAGAGAAAATAAATATTGTGAAACACAAGAAGAAAGAAAAAAATTATTTTATTATTCCAGGATCATTTTGTCTTTCTCCCAGTGAGAAGTCTTCCATTATATGGGAGTCACTTGGTAAAGGTGATTCATCTGTTTAAGGTATTCTTCCAGATAGTGACATGTATATCTATAATAGATTTAAACTAGAGCTTTTAAAATGTAATGTTTATTCAAGAGGAAGGGGAATTTAACAAACTCTACAGTATGTTTCTATTCCATTGAAGTTACTGGTAAAGCTGGTTAGTGGATGTACTTTCTGTACTTCAGATTTCAAACATTTGTATTTCAACTCGTCGTGCCAGAGTATTTCCAATAGAAGACATTTAATTAAAACTTATGGTAAAGTACAAAAAGGGAATTTGGTGAGAAAGAGACCTATAATTTAATCAAATGAAAACTCTCTCCATTTTTAAATTTGGCATACTTTTTCAGACATTCACGTGTTTGGTTTCCCATTTTGGCAACCGAGTTGAATTTGGCTGCTGGGATGAGAGGGAAAGGGGTAGATCAGAGACCCTGTGGGATGTCACAAGTCTTTGCCAAAATCAGCACATATTTATTAAGGGGTGGGCATGAAGCTCCCCATCTGTTAGTTTTCTCAAAATGCTGACAAGAACATTCTGATTTCCAGCTTGAATGCTTTTTTAAAAAATTTCCTTTTCTCCATTTACTCTGACCAAAGGGCTGTGTTCGCGTTCAGAGACAAATGGAAAATGATGCTTGAATTTTCTAATTTGGCACCTTAAGTAACGGAAGCACCCAACACCTCACACTTATGGATGTTTTTGCCACCCAGTTCTACCTCCTTTTAGCATTATTCTTAGCCTTTTCTTGTTCCTCATCTCCCTGTTACGCAAGAAGCTCAGACTCTCCTACAAACAGACAGACACTCCTAAGGTCTCCAGCAAAGGAAGTGGAAAGGGGAGATCTTTAGAACTGTTGCCTGCTTCCTTTCACATGGAAAATGTACAACTTCACTTGCAGAAATTAAATATTTGGGTACCATAGGCCAGACCAGGGCATGATTTCATTTTGATTCATTTTAGGGCTGCATCAGTTAACTCCCTTTACGTTATCTCACTGGCTCTGCTCCTCTCCTCTCCCCATACCCATTTTCATCCTAGCAGCTTGCTGGTGCAAGCTCATTGCAGGTCTCAGGAAGTCTCCTCCAACCTCTCAGATAGTACCTGTGGAATCCTATAATTCTCCTTCATAGAGTTTTGCACAGTTACAATAGTTTAGTAAATTTTTGTAATTGCTTTTTAAATATCTGTGATAGAATTCTAAGATGGCTCCTAAGATTCTTATCCCGTGATATATAAGCACTGTATAATCAATTCCCTCCCTTTGACGTGTATGACCTTTAAATAGGATGAAATGTCACTCCTGTGATTATGCACTATTGTGTGGTAAAGATGAAGGGATTTTTCAGCTGTAATTAAGGCTCCCAATCAGTTTGCCTTGAGTTAAAACCAAAAGGATACGATCTTTGGTGGGCCTGACCTACTCAGGGAGCCTCTAAAGTGGGAGTCCAGATGTTCCCTGAAGTCAGAGACACTCTCCTGCTAACCTAAGAAGCAGGCTGGCATGAGTTTTATAGCTGTAAGGAGAATTTCTGCCAGCAAGCAAAGTCCCCCTCAGGGAAGTTCTCCAAACTCGCTAGTTTGGAGAACTCAGTGCCTTCAGTAAGATAGCACTCCTAGCCACTGCCTTTTCTCATCCTCCCCAGACCCTGGCCAGAGGACCCAGTTAGGCCACGCCCAGACTTCTGGTCTATAGAACCGTGAGATCATAAATGTGGATTGGTTTAAGCCACAAGATGGTGGTAATTTGAGACATAGCAATTGAAAACATAACCAATACTTCTCCTCTACATGAAGGTAGGGTCTATGTCTCTTATTCACCGTGTGCCCAGCGACTACCACATTATCTGATATTGAAAACTTTACTAAGTATTCACCAAAAGAAGGCCGATTGACCTTAATCAGTGGGCCGTTTCAATAGATTAGGAGTCAGCAAGTTACATCACATTTTCAAGAAAAATTTCATGAGAATAAAATCATCACCTCACATGAATGAACCTGGCTATCACTTTCTAAGTCACTATCCTGCCCAAGGAAAGGGACCAGGTTCAAACAGAGATGAAGGGCCTTTCATAAATCTTCTTCAGATTTGTATCTGCTTTGGGGTAAGTCTGATGAATTTAAAATTTTTCTCCAAGACCTTCCTGAATTGACTGAACCTTTTGAAAAGTAACTTACCCTCCCACTACCACCCACCGTCACCCCTGGCAGGCTACCTGTCCTGCCACACTGGACTCTGCTGCCTGCCAGGGAAGGTCTGGACCATGGACACCGGCAAGTCATCCAAGCAAAGCCCAGTGAAGTTCCAGGATGGGCTCGTGATTCAATAAGAGGCAGTGTTTCTCCCTGAATCAGCCCCAGCGTGGCCACATCTAAAGGAGGCATGGCTGCAAGCTCAGCCGCTGCCTGGCTGCCTGTGGACACATGGATTCTGCCCTGTCTCAGATGAGTGGACACCATCTGCTGATTCACTTGCACCTGGGGTTCCGTGGGTGGACATCTGGAAAGGGCCTCTCTTGCTAGCTCTAAAATGATCTTTTAAAAATCATGTTCCATGTCTTCAAAGTGTCTGGACGTGGTGTGGAATGTGGTTTATTTTGTCCGCATTGCAGCAGGCTCTGTGTTGTAACTTGCTGAGATTTTAGGTCTGCCATCAGTCTGCAGACTGACACCAGCTTTTACTGAGTAGCAATGTAGAGGCCTTGGGAAAAACAGGAGAAATGAAATAGGAAGAACTATTGTGCCAGACGAAGCTCATACTCAGGTAATCTAAATGCACCTTTCTGGGAATACACAAGTCACTGTCTGAAGGGTTGATTCAAGATCAAAATAGGAATTAAAGTGGATGGTTTGAAATGAGATTTATTTCAGATAGATAAAATTTGTCTTCTGTGCTTAACAGTTTACAAAAAGTTTTATGTACAACATGTCCTCCATCTCACAACACACTGTGAGGTAAGGGAGAACATCTAATCTTAACCCTGTCTTCTGGAAGAGGGATGAGATAACTGCCAGCAGGCTATGGGAAGAGAACTAGGACCAGGTGTGGGTGTCAGCTCTGCCATTTGTTGGGAAAATTAACCTTTAGGAACTTCTAATTATTCACCTACAAAATCCAATCAACAATCCCTCCCCAGCAAGGTTATTGCTAGGATAATAAGAACGTGTGTATGCGGGCATCGAGGACTCTGACCTGTTGTAAAATGCCCAGTTAATTTTCTTGAATCTAAGGCCCAGAGATGTTTAGGAATTTGTTGAGGGGATTTAATCGAAAGACCTAAACCAGATCTTTGATTCTGTATTATTTTACCAGCCTCTAGAACTTTGGTCTATTCAAGACTTTTAAATGAATAAGGTCCACCCATGACAGTTATATGCCCCGTGGACTGAGGACCCTTTAACAAGCTTTTGGTTTTCTGTTTCTTTGTCACTGATGTCCCTCTCTCCAGTCCCTGTCCTACTTTAGCCAACCTTAAATCCCTCTTTTCCAGAAATCTCTTTCCAGATGTTGAGGATGTATCATTAAATGAAAGAAGCAGGTTCAAAAAGTACATTTAATAGAAATTATCCCATTCTTATTAAAGACAAATGAGGTAATGATATGCAGAAAAAAGATATGAGATCTATATGAACATATTAATAGTGACTGTGTTTGAATGAGGGATATTAGATGCAATTTTTATTACGATTTTTGCTTTTTTAGAGTTTCCAAGCTTTCTACAATAAATATACATTGTTTTAGTCATAGGGGGAAAAGTTCCTCACTCTCTTTAAATGTCTTTAAACTCGCCGTCGAACAAAGTCAGACCTTTTGTCTCCAGCTGGGTGTAAGTTACCAACTGCTATGTCCTTGACCTGTACATTCGCTGCACCCCCTTCAACCCATGCTCATAACACCCACTTCAGTCTTATTCTTCTACATTGATCCATAGGCTCTAAGAATCTAAAGCTTTCTAAACAGCTCAAGTCATGGAAACAGCTGTCAGCTCTTCCAGTGTAGTTGCCAAATCCTTCCCGGAGTTAAAGTAATAATTCGGATGCCCACCTCTAAATACAAGAAGTCTCAACATGCAAGGCATCCTTCCGAATTAAGCCCCTCAATATTTGCCCACTCTCTTTCACTAACGTCTACTTATTTTTTATGTATCATGGGTTTTTTCCCCTCCCGAATTACAAACTCCCTGAAGGAAGGAATTGATATGTCCATCTTCTATAAATCTCAAGAAGATCACGTGTTTCTTTCTGAGAATCTAACCTTGTTTATGAACTGTGTGGGTAAATTATGCCTTGGCAAATTAGCAGATTGAAAGTGTCGAACCTCCACACACCCAGACATGTAAATTTAGCCACTATTAGCTTTTAATACTTGTTTTAACTATTTTTTTTTCTCTTCAAAACTTGGGGTAGTGTTTCTCACTGAGGACTTCCTTAAGCCAAATTTAACATTTTATAGCTCCAACTGTTTTGGAAGTCAGACAGCCAGACAGCCAAATGCATTAGAAAAAAAGGCATTCCCAGATTTTCTTTTTCTGTGTCATGTTTATTCCCCTCAAAAGCGGTTGAAACATGTTTCTCTCCAAGATTTTAAAAGATCATCTATTCTGTGGATGGCAACTTCACACTCTGAAAGGCGTCTGCTATAAAAAGGGAAAAGGAGAGATGTAACATGAAACTGTCTGGTTAACCCAATATTTGTCACTTCAGCTGCTTCTGATGATGCTTTCACTGTGAAACGACACAAAAGGAAGAGTAAAGCAGTTGAGACATAGGGAAAAATAGCAACTGCTTTAAATGTCTACCAATTTTACAGAGTCAGCAATGGCCTCTAATTAGAGTTAGCACTGAGTCAGCTGGGCGTGGTGGCTCATGCCTGGAATCCCAGCATTTTGGGAGGCCGAGGTGGGTGGGTCACCTGAGGTCAGGAGTTCGAGACTAGCCTGGCCAACATGGTGAAACCCCGTGTCTACTAAAAATACAAAAATTAGCCGGGTGTGGTGGTACACGCCTGTAATCCCAGCTACTTGGGAGGCTGGGCCAGGAAAATTGCTTGAACCCAGGAGGTGGAAGTTTCAGTGAGCTGAGATCTCACTACTGCACCCCAGTCTGGGCAAGAAAGGGAGACTCCATCTCAAAAAAAAAAAAAAAAAAAATTAGAGTTAGCCCTGAGTCATGCTTCTTGAGAAACCCCAGAACAGAGCTCCTATCATAGAGAACCAGAGGGGAGTCTGTCCCCTGCGCTGAAGATGTTACCAAACCTTCTATCAGGGCCCCATGTGAGGTACAAGACTAGGTGAGAGGAGGGGGGTCTGCCTGAGACAAAGTGGGTAGGTAGTCACCTAGAAGACATGTTTTAAGGAAACAAAGACCCATTCATCTACAGATCTGTCTACCATGAGCCCATCAAGTCCAATTAGAGCCAAACCTTTGGATTACAAAATAATTAGCCCAAAAAGCCAAAAAGGCCAAAAGATAGTGGCCTTTTCAATTAGAGGCATGGAAACACACTATGACCTAATTGTCTTTTAAAATCTTAACACCAACCATTCATCAAGTGTATATCTTTGACTCAGTTACCCATCAAGACTTTGAGACAACACACAGAACAGGTCATCTTTGGTGAAAGTTAGAAGAGTAAAATGCTTGCTTGAGATGAAGATGTCAGGGTTGAAAGAAGGCATCAAACAAACAGGAAGTCTCATCAGTGGAGACAGCAAGAAAGCCTGGAAAAGATGGTGCCAAACTGGAAAATGTGGTGCTAAAGCTATGCAACAATCTTGCATGTCCTTCACATGTACCCCAAAACCTAAAATGCAATAAAATATATATATATATATATATGGTGCTAAAGAGGACAGGAATATATATATATGGTGCTAAAGAGAATACCAAAGACGAACCTTACTCGGCCATCAGTTTGCCTGCATCAGCACCGTAGAGAGGCTACTAAAGGGAACTATTACAGAAGGAAAATAGTCTGAAGAGACTATTAGAGAGGAAAGGAATTTGAGGAATTTGGAGGATTCTCACACTTCGGAAAAATTATCCTACTCTGGTCCTATTTAATCCATTGTGTGTGTGTGTGTGTGTGTGTGTGTGTGAGAGAGAGAGAGAGAGAGAGAGAGAGAGAGACAGAGAAAGAGAGACAATCAATTCTTAGAAGCAAACCCTCTCTTTTCTCACTATGAATTCCATGTTATCACCATTTTATACTGAGTTAAGAGGATCATCTGCCCACACATTTGTATTATTGCTATTCTTTTAAGTGTCTTAATTCTATAGTAAAATTTGCCATAAAACATTCACGGATGGATGGGCCTGGCTCTCTAGCCATAGGTCCGGCAGGACCTACTTACATTAAATGTACCATGATATTCTGGATGTTTTAGATGATATCAGAGAGTCAAGTCAAAAATCAGAAAGTGTTTTATTTCTATACAGAATCTTAATGACATCTTTTTAAAAAAAAAATGCAAGTACAGGAAGTGTGTTGGAAAAATATTTTGAAAATAGTAGATTTGAAAGCTCCATTTTGCTTACTTTACTCAAGTATCTGCCTTCTTAAGGCACTAAGATTTGCCATCATCAATTAGCTGTGCAAACCATGCTGACAAAATCTCTTAGAATAGTTTCTTTCACCACTACCTTTCTTCAGAGCCTCACGAAATGACTCATCTAAAGCAGACGGTCCTCTGGCTCAAAGGGAACAGCTAAGTGAGTGACTAATACTTTACACTTAGGAGTGAACAGGAAATTAGCTGCATGTTTACTATGAGGAGACACTGAAGAATTGTAAGGAAGTACCTTTAAATAATTGAGTCCCAAAAAATGTTGCCCCACGATTTGCCTAAATGCTGCTTTTAAGTTTGGAAGTGTCTCAGTTTCTAAGTGAGGGTTGGATGATGTTGCTGTAAGGCACACAGAATTCACTAATGAAAGTCATTTCCAATTCAGCGTTAAAAACATGGAAGTCCAAAGTTTCTGAATGAAAGAAATGAGGCCCCAATTACATTATGACATATTTTGCTTTTGTCTGTCTGGTGAGATACAGTATAATTAACAAGATTCTCTTTCAATTTACAGTTAAGCCAGACATCTAAAACCAAGCTGATGGTGAAACTGTTCAATTTGACACATATTACAAATTTTGTATGGATTTCATTGAAATTTTTTCAATGAATTTGTTTAAAGATTGCATGCTTGCAACAGGTTCTACAATTCACAGGACTAATAGTGTTCTAGCCTTTGTTGCCTGCTACAAAATTCCCATGATCAATACTGTCTCAACCACAGTATAGCTACCATTTATAACCAAAAAAAAAAAACCACTTTCTCGGTACAGTGTTTTCATAATTTCAAACCTGACCAGATGATATAGACAAGTTATTTGAAAAATAAAATATTACACAGTTCTTTTTATTGATTTTGGTAGGAAGATTGTTCTTCAACTTATCAATTTCTATTGTTGATTGTATTGTGTTAGCCTTTTCATCAAAGCACATTTCATTTTTCTCGTCTACCTGTTCAGCATTTCCTCATGAAACACTTCACTGCACAGGAATAATAACTGTTGTCTGTTGATTAATGTCAACAGCCAGCCCTTCATTATCTTACCTATTGGGGCAAGAGAAAATATGATTAAATTGAATCTGCCGTTTATCCCAAATTACGCTTTTACTGAGATTTTTAACATTCTTTGCCACCGAACCTGATGATGATATGTGAAAATGGATCTCTTTTTATCAACTCTCCCCTCTCCTTTTCCTTGCAGATTCACTGTAAAGAATTTTGTAGACTGTAGACAAATAGTGAAATGGCAGAAGTGTGTAATCTTTTAGATTAGACCAACAAACAATTACAGACATTATCATATTTGCTTTATCTCATAAGCATAAATCTATTCAATAACAACTGAAAGCTACTGTTGCTTTAGATGGATACTTAGGAGCTAAATTATTTGCTCTATTCACAAGAAGAATTGTCTCCAATATTCTCCTTAGTTTTGAATAGGAAAGTAGACCCTCGTGTCTCTGCAGATTATTTACACACAATTCACTGGGTCAAGAGTCAAGGGAGGCCCTGTCTGTCTATTTTTAATTTAGAATAAATGCACAACCAGTTTAGCAAAATGAAATTTGTCCTTTTAGTTGTCTATTTTCGGATTTTTCATATGCTGAATTAGTTAAGACTTCTATTTGTGCATTCACCTAATATGACAAGAGAAGGTTCTCAGCAAATTTTTGAGTAAATCATATCTTTAATATATTCTCCTTTCCTTCTTCCTTTTCTTCCCAAGGATCATTCTTATTCTCTTTTGCCTTTCCAAAATAGCAATCCATAAAGTCAACCTGCTATAAACTGAACATCGAATGTTCTTCAAAGTTGACCTTTTCTTCATCTCATTCTCCTAGAATTCTGTTAGCTAAGTAATGCAATCGGATACACTATTGTTTTCTAGGGCAACAATGGCTTAATAAATTATTTCTCATAGATTATGTATTTGTATTTCAACAGAAATTCTCATTACCTTAAACCCATATTTTCCACACTATATTTTTGAAGAAAAAGGACATCCTGAAGTATATTCTGGAGAGTTTCTCACACTTTGAAAAACTCGTAATGGAAATATGTCAGGGTTAGGAAAGTCTAACATAGTAGACAACAATACTTAAATACCGTTTTATTTTTACTTAATTAATGTGCCAAAGATCACTCAGTGAAAGGGGCACATCATATGATATAATTCCAGACAGTTCTATTTTCACTCTCATAGACTTTTCCTCCTTACCTCAACCTTTCATTTTCTCTTTGTATAGAGTCGATTCTACCATCTATTGCCTCTGAATCCTTTCTTAATTCAATTACATAAGTTTCCAAAAGAAAATAAAAACACTGAGAACTGAGCTCTCTCTGATTTTTGAGCAATGGGGAAGCAGAGAAAAACCAATTGTTCCAATTGGCTTAGAAGACACTGTAATTTCCACAAAAATTACTGTGGATTTCAACATAAGTCGTTGGACAAAAAGAAACAAAACAAGTAATTGAGGCAGGTTTTAAGAGAAGGGAGCATTTCAGGACTCCTAAAGGCTACTTTTTAAAGGCTCTCAATATCATAGTTCATGAGGGCAATCTGATCTACTAGCATTGGAAAGAAATGCTCATCCCAAAAGACTTAAATGATAATCAGACAAAGCTTCTGTGAATGTGTGAACGTGTGATGATGACATTTCTCAGCCGGCACATGGTCCATTTGCCAGAGATCTGAGATTTGCTGGCTCCATAGGGAGCTACTCTAATAAATCCCAACAGTCCAGGGAGATTTGGTCCAGTGTTCCCAGGTGGTTGTATTGCCAATTCCCTGAAAGGAAGCAGAAGGGTATTTAATTCTACAGCAGTGGCCCACATTCACCCACAAGTGATATTTTTGAAACCGATGTTAGAGATTAAACACAAAACAGAGAAATCCTCCATTGCACAGGAAATCACTGCCAATTTTAGTGCCTAGTCACAGAGAAACACATTTAAGGAGAGCTTTTCTAACATAGCGTTCTCTGACAGCATTTCTGCCATCGATGTAATACTCATGTCAGGTTATTTTTATATTAGACTTTAAAATCACATCTGGGAACTTAATCTCTAGGACTATGTAGCCCCCTTTCAGGCATGTAACTTTCCAAGTTTCAGCATTAAAAGGATATAGAAAACAATGCAAACAAAGGAAATTCTCTTGTTTTCACACTCCAAAAATGTTTGGCCCCCAATGTTTTCTGCTTACACAGTTGCTCCAAAGCACTATATGCATAAAGATGTAAGTGAAAACCTTTGAACGCTGGTGAAGAATTTGAGGAGATATATGCTATAGGCCAGGAAAACTCTCTTCCTCATTATCACGCCCCCGTGGATGAAAATGCTTCCAAAACTTCCTTGGGGACTGCGTGGGAATGTGATGAAACACCTGATAACTGCCCAGCACACCCCCACAGCGAGCCAGCCTGGTACATGGCTGCCTTCTGAGCTCTCTCTGTCCTTGGCACACTCAGCATCCTCAGAGGAGGAAAACCAGCTGCTTTTACACATGATAACAATCCCAAGGAAGCCCTGGCTCTAGAAGAGAAGGCTAGAGAGGAGTCAATGACGCCTTGCTAAGGACACCAAGATGTCCCAGATGGCTCCTTTTATTTAATGATAATGAAATCTGGTCTCTGCACAACTTCTTTTTTGCAGCCAAGTTATGCTATAAGCTGCCTTGGCACTGGCAATACAAAAAGATGTTGGAGGGAAACCCCTTGAATCTGATGTCTTTTCTCTTGGATTTTTCTCTAAGCAGTGACAGGTCACACCAATAGCTGCTGGTGTCAGCAGGAGACACTTCAGATTAATGCCTTAACAGAGGTAGCAAAACCTGACATAGAATTTGTCAGAAAATGTAAGAGGTACTGAAACAAATTATATATTATTCCAGAATCCTGTACTAGTCAGCCACAACAGAATAATAGAGTTTGGCCCTGAAGACAGCAGGAGTGAAAAATTAGGAAGAATTCCCCCACACACACACACAATTTTCTACCACCTGGTTAACATATAGCATAAAATGACATATTTTTCAGGGTAGAGATGCACACAAGACAAATTCAAAGGCAGAAATTGATGTGGTACTGAGTCTTCCTAGTATCATCTTAGGGTGCCTGACCCTCCATTCATCTGCCTTTCCTTTTTTTGGAAACTGGGGGAGGTGACAAGGGCAGGATGCACTCACACAGGACAGAAAAGAGCTGGTCAGGCTGTACGTAGACACTGGAGCATTTTAAAAGCCTCAGTGCTTTAGAGAAGACCTGAGTAGGCTGGCAGGGGTGGAAATACAGCAAAGGCTCGCAAATTGCCTGCCTGAAGGAATGAAACACAGATTGGTTCTGTTCTCTTTACCCCAGTAGTAAGTAAATCTGGTGAGAGAGAGGTAGAGGGAGGGACAGAGAGAGAGACAGAGAGAGAGAGAGAGAGAGAGAGAGAGGAGAGAGAGAGACTGCTGACTCTGAGAGAAAAAAAAGTGAGTTATTTGACACAAAAGGGAGGTTCTGTATCTAGGTTCCTTATCTGAATACAATCAGAATTTGATGACTTCAGGCTGTCCTCACTGGGATGGCACTTTACTTCCAAGTCATGGTCATTGTCACCAAAACGCAGAGCTCCCCCTACCCTGCCATTAGCCTTGAGCTGTCACCCATCTCCCTTCTCAGTTCTGACTATTCATCCTACCTGGAGCTTTGGAGTCCTGTTGCCTCCTTCACAGGGCCAGCTCTTTCTCCAGGTACGGATGTTCTGTTTTAATCAAGGCATTGGCTACGGTCTAGGAACCACCTCAACAACTGCCTGAGGCTAGAAGTTCCAGATCAGCCCAGGCGACAGAGCAAGACCCTAGAGCACACAGAGAGCATCTTCCAGAATAGCCAGCCCATATGCCTGGCTTTTCATACCCTTCTGGAAAAAAAGACTCCCTGATCCTCTCCACATCAGTCGTGGGACCTATCAAAGGAACTCGCCTCAACTCTTCTCTTTGGGTCCTTTTCCCCTTCTCCATCTCCTTTGGCAAGAGGTGCTTTCTCATTTCTGACATCTGGGGTTATAATTGTGCAGGCATGTAAACAGTTTTGGGAAAACTCTGCCTCAAGATCTCCAAATCCCTCTCTTTTAGTCTTTTCACTTTTAGACCTTTTAAGTTTGCATATCACAGCAAACCATGATGAGAAAATCAAATAGAAAGTTTCCCAAAGCAAAATGAAAGGAGTTATTAAAATAAGATAAATCCGGCTACATTTGACAGCAAAATTTGGCTTTAGAGACTCGGTTATCTCCACCTCACACTACCTATCAATGCTGACACTCAAATCCTAGCCTTAATTATTACATAAACATGGCTACACCTAAGCACCCTGGGTCAAAGTCTGTTCTGCCTGTTGAAAATGTGAATCAATTGGACAAACACTCCAAACTTTGTTGTAAGATTTCTATAAGGATTCAGGATTGATTAACAACTGCATTTTCAATTTTACTGTGAACCAGTATCTGAAAACAGTAAAACTTTTGTTTCTAGAAAATAGGCCCTTTTAAAAGTGCTGAATGTGTAAAGAGAGGTTTTGAAGACTCACCTCCCCAGGACTCACATCGTCTGAACAAGTAATCAGTTTTTGCAACTACCATTTGCTCAGTCATTGTTTCTGAGCTTGGTGACAAGGGAGGTACTACCAGATGAATGCAGCAGTATTCTATTACCCAATCTTTTGAGTTTATTAGTGTTGGTGATAAATTACTCAGAGTAGGAGTTGTCTAGCCTCACCTATCCGTTACTGAAATCACGGAATAGTGTGATAGGCTCCAACTCTAACTAGAGTTTCAATTTCTGCTACTACTGTGACACTTTCATCAAGTCACTTAAGAGATTTTTCCTATTTATCAATAAGATGCAGAAAAAAAATACTCCCCACTTTCTCACTCTATAGAAACAATGTGGAATTGATCATGCATATACTTATACAACTTCCTGAAATAATCTGTGCACAAACATGTTCCTTCGCCCTATGTGCATACCATCTGACATCATTAAAAATCTGACAGCCAATGTTAGACCCACACTTTACCAGTCATGTTGGCTTTTCAGTGCCCGCCATAGCCATTCTGTGTTGTTTGAGAGTTGCCTCATCTGACCACCCTCCTCTCTGTCAGTTGACATCAACTCTGGCCCCTCCTTCACTTGCTAAATTTTACCTCCTCCCCATTTTTCCCCCAACCAGTCAAATGAGCTTAATGAATTAATAATCACCTAAACTAGTGCTTCTCAAACTTTAGTGCTCAATGTAATGATAGAGAAATCTTGTTCAAGATGATTCCAGGGCCCCACCACCAGAGTTTCTGATTCAGTAGCTATGGGGCAGAACCTGAGAATTTGTGCTTCTAACAAGCTTCCAGGTGATGCTGATACGGTTGGTCATTCTGAGTAGAGCTGGCCCAAATATGAAATCTACTTATGAAATTACTAGGGAATGAGAGTGGAAGGTTGAGAGAAAATGAGGGAAGGGGAGATAACTATAAGTGGGTAGTAAATATTCAGAGCCAATGAAGGAATAGAAGAAAAAAGTGAATATGAAGAGTTCTATCATGGGGGATTCATGGTGTAGTGGATTAAACAGCTGATATTCTTCTGTGGTGTTCCCAGTATGATAAAATGAATGAACATACAGGTCTGACTATATAACTTGGGAACTCTATCGAAGTTCGGACTATTATTCTGTCTTTTTACTGGACGTCACTGACTCTAGAACATCCAATAATGTCATAATGAAATAATTTTTTCAGACACTAGCTGCTTAATAAAGAAGTGAACCAGCCAGGCACGGTGCCTCATGCCTATAATCTCACAGTTTGAGAAGCTGAGGCAGGAGGACTGCATGAGGCTAGGAGTTCAAGATTAGCCTAGGCAACAAAGCAAGGCCCTATCTCTACAAAAAATTTTAAAAAATAGCCAGGTGTGGTGGCAGGCACCTATAGTCCCAACTATTTGGGAGGCTAAGGCGGGAGTATCGCTTGAGCACAGGATTTCCAGGCTGCAGTGAGCTGTGATTGCACTACTGCACTCCAGCCTGGGTGACAGAGAGACACCTTGTCTCAAAAAAAAAAAAAAAAAAAAAAAGATTTAAAGAAAACTTCCAAAATATAGTAGTATCCTTGATCACAAACAGAAGTTTTAAGCAAAGACTTTAATCAACTATTATAACTATCTCTCATAAGGTAAAAGTGAACACTAAATAAATGTATGGAAAAATACATTTTTTAATTTTTTTCATACATTTATTTGTATGCATAAAAAAGAAACAAAAATTATAGAATTTGAAAACAATAATATCTGACATAATTCACTGGACAGGCTCAATAATATAATGGGGATGATTGAAGGAGTCAGTGGATTAGCAAGTAAGTCAACATAAATTATTCACTTCATCCAAATTATCCAAGGACAGAGAGAAAAAAGCATTATAAAATAAATACTGTCTCAGGAACCATTGGGGAAAATATCTAATGTTTGTGTCTCTAGAGTCATAATTAGAAAAGAGAAAAGTATTGGTGCAGAAAAATATTGTACAAACAATGACTAGAAACATCCCAAACATGGTGAAAGGCATATATTCACAGATTCAAGAAGCCCAGCAAATCCCAAACAAAATAAACTAATAGAAGACCACATTCAGACACATCAAATTAAGACTTTTGGAAATTAAAGATAAAGAAAAAAATGTGAAAGCTGCCAGAAAGGGAAAACATGACAAATTACATACGGAAAAAAACAAATAGAAAGATAGCTGATTTCTCATTAGACCCTTTAGAGGCCAGAGGAGAGTATAACAACATTTTTAAAGTGTCAGAAAAAAAAGATTGTCAATTCTGAAACTATCATTCAGGAATAAAGACAAAATAAAGGCCTCAGATGAAGGAAAACTAGATTTCATTATCAGCAGACGTGTTTTAGAAAATGCTAAAGGAAGCTTTTCATTCTGGAGAAAAGTGACAACAGAGGGAAACTTGAAACTTCACAAATGAAATAAAAACATCACAAATGGTAAATATCTTGAGAAATAGACGAATCTTCTGCTTTTAAGTGTTTAAACATGTATGATTATGGACAACAAAAATTATAACGTTATTTCACAGGGTTCTAAATGTATGTAAACATAAGATATATAAAAACTATAACATAAAGGAGGGAGATTAAAGGACTCAATATGCTTGCTTGCAAGGTTTCTACATTTTACTTGAAGTGGCAAAATATTAATTCTAAATAGACTTTGAAAAGTTAGGTCTGTATATTGGTAATTTACAATTCTTTAAGCAACCACTGAACCACTGAAAAGTAACACAAAGTGATGTAGTCAAAAGGCCAATTAATAAATTGGAATTGAGTACTAAAAAATATTCATGTAATCCAAAAGAGGTCAGGTAGGAGGGAACAGAAGAAAACAGAGAGGATAAGCAGAACACAAATAATATCAAGTATTGTATACTTGAAAAACTTCTAAGAGAGTATATTTTCAGTGTTCTTATCTAAAAAAATAAGTATGTGAGGTGATATGTATGTTAATTAACTTGATTTATTCATTCTAACATATATATATATATATATATATATATATACCTCAAAACATCATTTGTATACCATACATAAATACAATTTTTTGTCAATTAAAGAAATTATTTTTAAAATAATAAAGTTCATTTAGCTGGGTGTTTCTCAAAGTTTATTTAAAAATGTAAATAAATATTTTTTATGCAGGTATGGCAAAAAGTGAAATAAAATGAACGACTCAAGTTCAGAGGGGTCAGGTGAGTTTCCCAGTCTCACACAGAAGACTCCAATCTTCCCCAACTCAGTCTGATTCTCTTTCTGTTGCATTACGTGCTTAACAACTGTTCTTTAAAATATTTTGTACCATAGATATTATTTACGTCCTTAGTATTTTTATGTTTCCCAATTACAATGTGGGTAATTTGATGCTTTCATCATTAATAGAAATTAGATAAGAGGAAAAAAATCTGTAAATTTCTGAATTCAACTTTATAAAGTACATCAGAAATATTAAATATCTAGAATTATAGCATTTTGAAATTATGAAAAAATATAAATATTACAAAATCATTAATGGAATCCAGGTCCTTTACATTTTGTGGGCTGTAAATATTCAGAAAAATTTTAGATATTGATGTTCCTCAATGAGACACATGGACACCTGGGAGGGGAACAAAACACACTGGGGCCTGATGTGAGGGATTGGAGAGAGCATCAGGAAGAACAGCTAAGGGATGCTGGGCTTAATATCTAGGGATGGGTTGATCTGTGCAGCAAACCACCATGGCACACATTTACCTATGTAACAAACCAGCACATCCTGCACATGTACCCAGGAACTTAAATAAAAATTGATTAAAAAGAAGAATAAAAATAGATATAAAAAAATTGATGTTTCTAAAAGAAACAACAGATTCCTTTTAAAATGTACTTTTAGTATAACTACCTTTTCAAGCGGTTGAATTTTTTTTTTTTTTTTTTTTTTTTTTTTTAGACTGAGTCTCACTCTATCACCAGGCTACAATGGCAACCTCCAACTTCCTGGTTCAAGCAATTCTCATGCCTCAGCCTCCCACGATTAAAAAATTCTAAAAGTGGACGGCTCGGTGGTTCATGCCTATAATTCCAGCACTTTGGGAGGCCGAGGTGGGTGGATCACCTGAGGTCAGAAGTTGGAGACCAGCCTGACCAACATGGAGAAACCCCATCTCTACTAAAAATGCAAAATTACCTGGGCCTGGTGTTGCATGCCTGTAATCCCAGCTACTCGGGAGGCTGAGGCAGGAGAATCACTTGAACCTGGGAGGGGGAAGTTGTGGTGAGCCGAAATTACATCGTTGCACTCCAGCCTGGGCAACAAGAGTGAAACTTCATCTCAAAAAAAAAAAAAAAAAAAATTCTAAAAGTAAAGGAGTCAAGTGCTTAAGTAACATGACGATCATATCTAAAGTTTAAATAAATGTCGAGTCATCCCAACAGGAACAAATCATAAAGAAAATGTAAAGAATATATCAAATTGGGTAAAATGAATTCTATATTCATGATGTACTCACTGAAACATTGTTCGTGGGTTTTTTTGTTTTTGTTTTTTTTTTCTGATTCTTACTGAGTCTACATATTTCTTTTTAATTTTTCCTTTTTATGTTTCCCAAGTTTACAATTCACATAAAATACCCAGAAGCAGACAAAAAAAGTGAAACAAATATTTCACAGCTCTCTGGAGATTTGAATGGGTTTTTACAACAAAAGCTTGATTACTCAAAAGAGCACAGGAGTGCTTGAAACCTGACATCAGGAACAGAGAGCAGGCAGTTCTAAAGGTTCCGAGGGAGACTCAGAATCTTGCAGAGTTGATGCTGTGTCTCCTCAACCCTGGTACCCAGGCCAAGCACCAAGCCAGGAAGAGTCCAAACAGCTCTGGACATGGCTATGGTGGCCAAGCAAACCAAAAAAAATCACTTGGAAAAGATGTGCAAGGTTGTGGTTTCCTGATAAATTAAGATGACATAGGCAGTACCACAGGGTTTGCTTCATTACATTATTGTGAAATTTGGACTCAAATAGAATGAGGCAAACCCACAAGTTAAAGTGTTTTTAAAGTGGCTCAATAATCACTTTGAAAACAGAACACCCTTTCAGTCAGCATGACGGGAACTTTGATCAACAAATACCCATGAGCCACAACCCATCTTTTGTGAACCAGTAGTAAGTACCAAGGTGAGGGTGGGCTTGCAGCACACTGAATGCTCTTCTTTCATCATGAAAGCTGGTGGTTTTGTGTTATGTGATATGTTTTTCAGATATTCGGTAGGAAACTTGCACCCAGTGAAGGATTTATAAAGGTTATAAGAGATAACACAAAACTATTTTATCTCTTCTTAAAAAAAAATGAAAGATAGTAAAAATTTTTCTACTTCCCCATTTTGTTTCCTCATTAAGAATTAGCTGCCCCCCCCCAAAAAAAATAATAATTAGATGCCAAAAATATTATCCCCTACCTGGGCACAAGGTCAGTTGGAATACATTTTTCTTCTCATTTTTCATCTTCTGGATTCCTTGATGACCTGATTTTGTACAAATTTGTGCTGCAGAGATACGGGTTGATTGGCTACAAATCAGGGGTCTCTACAGAGTGGGAATGGGAAACAGAGAAAGAGGAAGAGGAGGGACACCACAAACCATCTTATCTTTTGAAAATGTGATAATGTGATTGGTGTATTCACAACATTGGCTCACCTTTCCTTATGCTGTCCATAAATTTTGTGCAGGTATAAGCTCATCCTACACGTGTCATTTGGGCCAGACCAAGGCTGCTCTCACGGAGAACCCAGACCACAGCTTGGGAACCATTCATCTACCACAGAGTCACATGACTTCAAATGACTCCTCTAGGGAGTACCTGCTGTGTTGGGGTATCAGCTCTTCCTCTGAATTCCCAATCCATTTCTTGAGAACTACTGTTTCTAATAAGGCACTGTTTCTAATACCTTTCCAATGATGATTTATTCATTCGTCTATACATTTAAAATATAGACTTGTTTTTAGCATCTACCATGTTGAAGATCCTCCTCTAACAGTAGGAATACGTCACTGAATAGAACAAACTTACTGATTTTATGGTGTTTCATTCCAAGGCGGAACTAGTCCTTCTTAGAATAGAACACCATATAAAGTTGTAACGTAGCAAGTGAAAGTGCTCTGGCCAAGGCTGAGACCACAGTCTGCCATGAGCTCTTTGCATTGTGAAGAATGAATATTTCTTAAGCACGTAACTGTGTGCCAGGCGTTGTGTAAAGTCCTAAAATATATTTTCTTCCTCATCAGATGGGACGTTGAGCAAGAGGCTTTCTGAAGTGTCTATTAAAACCCAGACTATTTGGTTGTCCACTTTAGCATGTAGCGGATTATCTGCACATTTTTGCCTAGAGATCACTTAATTTGTGGCATAGAAAAACTCTGTATTCAAGAGATCTCTTGAAATAACTTGGATTTGGTGGGGGATGAGGAGGGGTTTCTAATAAGACATGTAATGCAGTAGAAAGATCTAAGCCTAGGATCAAATCCCATTGTTTCCCACTAATCGGAGCTTCCTCAGTAAGTTGGGGTTAATTCATTTCTCCTAGTATTATTATAAGAATTACACTGATTTTATTTAACAAATTTTTATGAGGTGCCTGTGGTGTACTAGGCACTGACCTTGCTACTGTGGATATAATAATAATAAAAAGACATACAACAGTCACTGCTCCATAAGGTGATCTACCCTTGACCTTGCCCTTTTGTTTCCTCTGTCTTCCTTTTTTAAGAGGGGAAGAAGGCCATGTGGGAATCAGTGAAATCATTTGTGGGTAGTAGACAAGTACCAGCTTTGTGAGAAACCCTCTAGCCTTCTCCAGGTATACCCTGACAATCTCAGAACTGATCAGGTAAAGCCAGCTCTGAGATAGACCCTTCTGTGGCCTGTCTGGAGAGCAGAGCAGGAAGAGCAGAATCCAGGCAAACCTGTTATCTGGACTGGCGGGAACAGGAAGAAGCATTTCCAGATCCCAGCTGAACAACCAAACCATCACCTGTGTTCAAAGGGCTCCCTATTGAATGCATTTGAAAATGATTTGCAAACTTTAAACAATGTCTTTAGTTTAAAAGCACTAAATATTTAAAAAAAAAAAAAAATTCAGTAGATTCTCCTTTAGCACCTCCTCACCCTCACCATTCTTTTCTTTCTCAGCACAATGGCGTCACTGTTCTAAGCACTCAGTAGTATTCAATATCTTGCACACTTTTAAGAAAATCTTAAGACACAAGAAAAAAGTTTATTTGCAAGGTGAGTTAACCTTTGTTTTTAAAAAATGGGTTGGGTCATGTATAAACCTTACAAAAGATTAATGCATAACACACAAATATAGTTCAATTTCCTTTTTATGTGATTAGAGAAACTTATCTACAGAGTTGTCTATGACATCTACAAAGGAGGTGATGATAAGAATAATACAGTTCAGGCCGGGCGCGGTGGCTCAGCCTGTAATCCCAGCACTTTGGGAGGCCGAGGCGGGTGGATCACGAGGTCGAGAGATCGAGACCATCCTGGTAAACATAGTGAAACCCCGTCACTACTAAAAATACAAAAAAAAACTAGCTGGGCGTGGTGGCGCGTGCCTGTAATCCCAGCTACTTAGGAGGCTGAGGCAGGAGAATTGCCTGAGCCCAGGAGGCAGAGGTTGCGGTGAGCCGAGATCGCGCCATTGCACTCCAGCCTGGGTAACGAGAGCGAAACTCCGTCTCAAAAACGAAAAAAAAAAAAAAAAAAAAAAAAAAAAAAAGAATAATACAGTTCATGCTGTTCAATGATTCCTTAAATTAAAGAACACCGAATACATTAGTGTGATTTCTCCTTCGTCTTTCAAGTTCTGTATTTACCACTCCATGCCCTCCAGGTTAGCTGAGTTTAGAGCTCTGGAATAAGTTGAATTTGCTACAATTTTTTAATATGCCTAGCACAGGGGCCAAAGAAAAACTTCCCTTCCACTCTCTGAAGGTTCACTGAAAATCAGCTGACAATAGGCAGATTAGTAGGAAAAATGACATACCAATTGCTAGTATCCACGAGAGGGAATCACAGAGTGATTTCCTCATACCCCGTGGGGTAGAGATGTTGATATACCCTTTATCTTAAGGGAAAGGGAAATGGAGACATCTAGGTGACTTTATGGGGCAGAAAACAATTTTTAGGGGAATTAACTGAGTGTGAAGAACATACAATGGCCTGGGACAAAGTCTGTTGGGCCTGCACAGTGGACAATGGTTTGTGACAGAGTCTGTCCAGGAGTGTTGACAGATTTCAGTCTTCCTTCCTGCGATAGGAGATGAGTTAATGGAAACTCAGGGAAGAAACTAAGGTAATTGTTTTTTTGTTTTTTTGTTTTTTTTTCTTTGGTGGGTCCAGACCTTTGGCAGATAAGGAAACTTCAGAGAACGAATTTATCTTGTGCTTTTGGGGACAGGAAGGGAAGGAGATCAGGGAGATCTTGAGGCCTCCTCTGTTCAGCATGTAAAAGTGTCCTATTTAAGAGTATCACTTTCTGAGTCCAACACTAGAAACTTGAACATGTTAACAATTAAGTTAAAAGGGAGAGAGAGAGATGAACTGAGTGAAGTGCATTGTAACCCTTCCCGAGGTTAAGCTCGTGATAATCGGCTCTCAGGAGATTCTGTTCACCCTCCAAGTGTCAGGGAGACATCTTTACTGCTCTTCCTAAGAGAACTTAGAGATACTGTGGCAGGGCAGGAAACTAGAAGCAGATAGCAATGTGGACAATCTGACTTTGTTGGGAAATGACTAACCTGAATACAATGGAGTTCAACATCTGCAGATAGTTTCTAGTTGTTGGCTTTTATCGGTTTTTATATCCATGTGGAGTGGTGGGGCTGTGATTTAGAAATCTGATGGACTGTGAATTATATTTTTCACCTTTTAGTTTAAGGATTGAATATGACACCATTGGGTGGACGCACACATCAGTTGGATTTAACTTTTTTTTTTTTTAATGTGACTGAGAGAAAGTGTATCAGCTGTTATTTTGTATTTATTCAGGTTTCATAGTGCTGATTCAGGAACAAGTGTCTTTGTTTTATGTCAAATTCTGGGTCTTTTTCAGCAGAAATGAATCAAAGAGAATCGGAGAAATGTGAGTTTACTTTTTTAAAGGAAACAGTAGAGAATCTGGTGTCAGAGCTTTCAGTACAGAGTTTCATATTGATGAGAGCTGTAGCTGCTTCCTAGAATTCTCAGGGTTTAATTACAACCAGATTTGTTTTTATGGCATTCACATCCCATCCATTTGTCCAATGCTCATCCACTCTCCAACTTCTCCAACTCCATGAACATCATTTCTTTTTTCCAACGATAACCACACAGGAAAACAATAGGCTCAACTTAGAAACATCAAAACAGTCAAAGCAGTCTTTCCGAAAACAAGCCCCTACATCCCTCTGCTTTCCCTGAAAACTCCCTGAATGATGTTTTTCCTATGTTGAGCTCTTCAAGATCCATATTCTTAGACACTGAGCCAAAAATAATGGGCTTGCCTTTCCCTATGTGGGACCTTGCCCTATGACCTAAGCTGCCCACACAACCACTGAGCAATAATCCTGTTGGCCTCTTAAGAGGGAAATGATGAAAACAAGAAATCGTCCCTCCAACTTGAGGGTTTCTTTTTCCCTTAAGTCTTAAAGTTAATGAGAGCAGTAGGAATGCCTCATGGCTTTAGTATAAATATAAAAACTATTAATTGTAACAATAGAGAAGAATTCATAATTCATAATCATTTCCATCTTTCATGTCAACTATTTCAAGGTTTGGAAAAAAAATTGCATTGATTTTTTTCCCTGTAGACTAAATTATCCACAAGTATTATATATCACTAAATTAACAGTAGTCAGAATTGTATGTTCAGCATAAACACCAAAATATATAACTGTGAATATTTCTACAAATGCAGTGGTTAAAAAGGTAATTTTGTTCACATGAATCAATGAGTTTCAGAAGTAAAGGTGGCAATTCAAACAAACTCTACTAAAACCCTCCCCTTTGTGCCTCTTCAAGAATCAAGAATCAAGGCTATAATTCTTAATACCTGCATGTTCTTTGGGAAGTTACTTAACTTTCATTTCTTCAGTTTTCTCATCTGTGAAATGGAGCTACTGGTTTCTACTGCATAGAGGTATTATGAGAAGTACAAACATGAGAACAATGCCTGCCGTATGGCAGGAGTTCCATGCTAATTATCATGTTTATTTAAACGTCCTAATTCACATTGTAACTTCTGCGCCTAAAATGGAGATCCAGAAATGAAGAAATCTCTGAAACAATTTCTTAACTTCAGCACCATTGGCATTTTGGGCTGAATAACTTTTTGCTATGGGGGTGCTTTTGTGTGCATTGCAGATGTTTAGCAGCTTCTACTCAGCAGGTGCCAGGAGCATCTCCCCATTTCCGTCATGACAACCCTGTATGTCTTCAGACATAGCCAAATGTCCTCTGGGAGAATGAGGGAAGGGACAGAGGCAAAACTGCCCCTGACCAGGACTCTAGGATATTCAAAAATTTAAAACAGATTTGAAACAAATGTAAAACAAAAATGTCTAAAGCAGATTTGCTTGATCAATGGCATTGCCCAAACATTGCCTAGATTCAGCATCTATTTCTTTTTTTTTTAAAATAATAATTTCTGATAGGATAATTTAGTTACAACTTTGGGGGAAAAAGGTGAAATAAGAAAACAAAAAGGAAAGATGGGAGAGAGAAAGGAAGAAAAAACAGGAGGGAAGAAAGAAAAGGAGAAGGAAAAAGGAAGGAAGAAAAAAGAGAGAAAGACACTTCATTGTACAAGAAGAATTCTCTATCACTTAACTAGAGACCAGGTCCCCTCTTCCTGTAGGCTACAACAATTTCCAGGGGTTTTTTTTAGCTAATGCATAGTAACTGAAATCTAGACGCGTTCTCTACAATGCATTTGCCTTAAAAGATTAAGGAAAATTCCATTAGGTGGTTGGTGGCCTGTGTTTTGTTATGTAGGACATGTGGGCTAACTTAAAGATTAACCACTCCTTTTAGTGCTCACTTCTGAAATGGATTTTGTTGGAGGGAAAAAAACAAGAAAGATAAAAAAGAACTGGAAATGCCCATTCATTCTGTTCATGAAAATTGCTTTTAGTATTTATTTACCTCCAGGTCTTTGTTAGGACCTTCATTATTGTCTTGCTCATCTATTTTTATTCCTTTTGACAAAAACTCACATTTTCTTCTAATCACTATAATATAGTTTAAATCAACCTCCCTAGTGCTCAGGTTGGTGTCAATAAAGCTAACTTGGCAGTTTAGCTTTTGAAAATTGATGAAGAAGAACAGCTCAGATTTAATTCGAATCAGAAAATGTGACTCTGATCCCTAAAAATCCCCAATACATCCTTCAGGCAAATATAAATATATATCTTAAAATATATTAAATAGGCCCAAACTCAGTGCTACATTCAGAAAACATCAGCCTAACATCCCAGAGTAACTAGAAACAATGCAAATTTTTCTTTCATGTTTCTTAAAAATGCCAGGAGGGAAGTTATGTTCATAAAGCATATGAACAAAACAAATTGAGGGATTTGGTTGGATTATGGAATAATGAAATATGGAACTATTCTCAGAGTCAACTAGTTACATGAAAATTTTATCAGAAAGGAAGATAATTTTCATTGTCTTTCTAGTGAGTAGCTTGGCTATGTATGATTCTTCTAAGCTTTTATGACTGTTTGTATCAAGATGAAGTAAGAAAAGTTGGAAATCAATTCAGCTGCTTTCTTCCTTTTTTTTTTTTTATTTTTATTTTTTGAGAAAGGATCTCACTCTGTCACCCAGGCTGGAGTGTAGTGGCATGACCACGGTGGCATGATCGCAGGCTCAAGTGATCCTCCTGCTTCAGCCTCCTGAGTAGCTGGGACTACAGACATGCACCACTGTACCTGGCTAAGTTTTTGATTTTTTGTAGAGACAGGGCCTCTCTGTGTTGCCCCAGGCTGGTCCCCAACTCTTGAGTTCAAGAGATCCTCCCCACCTCGGCCTCTCAAGCCACTACTCTCATTCAATTCCATTCAATTCTTCCATTACATTCAATTCCTGTTCTTTGAAAGCATGAGGAAGATGCCAACATCTATTTAATACTGTATTTTTAATGGCTTTCAAAAATCACGTAAGTGGTTAAAAGTCCAGAGGGATGCCACATCAGTTTTCACAACCTATTAACACATTCTCCCATGTGTGCCTTGTGCTTTGAAAGATTTGTCTTAAAACACAATTAGTCGGCCGGGCGCGGTGGCTCAAGCCTGTAATCCCAGCACTTTGGGAGGCCGAGGCGGGTGGATCACGAGTTCGAGAGATCGAGACCATCCTGGTCAACATGGTGAAACCCCGTCTCTACTAAAAATACAAAAAATCAGCTGGGTATGGTGGCGTGTGCCTGTAATCCCAGCTACTCAGGAGGCTGAGGCAGGAGAATTGCTTGAACCCAGGAGGCGGAGGTTGTGGTGAGCCGAGATTGCACCATTGCACTCCAGCCTGGATAACAAGAGCGAAACCCCGTCTCAAAAAAAAAAAAAAAAAAAAAAAAAGCACAATTAGTCTTAAACACTACAGTCATTATAATAATGCCATTTTCTTTTTTTCAGAGATTTTGTTCCATGTGAAATACCCATGCCACTTTAAAAAAACAAACTATCCTGACATCTAATTACTTTGTGAATGGTTTTAACAGCAGTAACAGTGGAGATGGAAGAATTTTTGAAGCCAGGCTAGTCCCACGGCTTTCATGTAAGATGCCAAGGTTTTGGCATCCACAGATTGGCAAGGATATTGGATAACTTCTAAGATACTAGATAACTTCTAAGGTCTTTCTGAAATTGTGTGATTCTTTTCTCTAGGATCCTACTTCTGGAAAATAAGATCAATACCACTACTACTACTGATAATAAGACATAAAGATTTTTAATGAAAATAGGAGTATCTTCAAAAGATGGATGGACACTGAGTGCCACTGTATGACAACATTCTTGTATAATAAGATATAATAAGATCCTTTCCTTAGAAAATGGGGCAAATTCAGATGGAATGAGAGAAAGATTTCAAGGTTTCAGTGGAATATGCTTATATTGGGAACTGTATTAGTTAAAACTAGATTTGGTTGCATGTGACAGAAAACCCAACGTAGTCACTTACATGGGATTAAAACGTGCCTCATATGAAAGTCTAGAGATGGTACGTAGCTCTGGGTGTCAGGGATCAAGACTCCTTCTAACTGGGAACCCAGCTTCCCATTCCAAAGATTGCTTCATATTCAATATGGCTGCTGGGGCTCCAGGCATAGGGTCCACCTTCCAGCTAGAAGAACAAGGAACTCAAAAGGAGCATGTTCTCCCCTTTAAGGATGCTTTCATAAGTTGAATAGGATGTTTCATAGGCATTTCACTGGCCAGACTGGTTAGAACTTAGTAACTGGCCACGATCAGCTGGAAAGAAGGCTGGCAAATAGAATATTTAAGGCGGTTGTTGTAATCAGCTAAAAAATCATGAGTTACGTAATATAGAGAAAAGGAGACCAAGCACAGAGACTAGCAGTATCTGCATATCATTCTTCCAAGCAAATACATAGACATTTTTTTAAAAATCTTTACTCCAAGATTCACTTAGCTTTGGTAGAATGAAGAATCAACATCTACATACCTAGTCAATACAAAGGAGTTGGCATTCTTTTGACAAAAAGTTTGAGTCAAGCTGCATAGGTACAATCAGTAGACACACCTGCATTTTCAAACAACTAAAAATCTCAAACACCTGCTGATCACAGAAATGTGCAGAGAAAGGCACAGATTAACCTGATTAGTTAACCAAAATAGTTGGACCTCTGTTTTTGTAGATGCATAAATTATATTTTTTGAGAAATCAGATCTTTAACAACCAAGGTAATAAAATCTGAATTCTCCTTCCTAATAGAAAATTAAAACACGGATTTATCGGCCAGGTTCAGTGGCTCAAGCCTGAAATTACAGCACTTTGGGAGGCTGGGGTAGGCAGTTCATGGGGTCAGGAGATCAAGACCATCCTGGTCAACAAGGTGAAACCCTGTCTCTACCAAAATTACAAAAAATTAGCTGGGCATGGTGGTGCATGCCTGTAATTCCAGCTACTCGGGAGGCTGAGGCAGGAGAATCACTTGAACCAGGGAGTGGAAGGTTGCAGTGAGTCAAGATTGCGCCACTGCACTCCAGCCTGGTGACAGAGTAAGACTCCATCTCAAAATAATAATAATAATAATAATTATAATAATTATAATAATTATAATAGCATGGATTTATCTAGTGATAGTAATATCTCAACTATTCATAAAGAATGAGGTGATCCACAGGAAAATCCTAGAAATATGCATAGCACTAACCAAAAATAAGGCATTTTTATTGTTTGCAGTGATAATGTTAGAGCACTATGAAATATCCGGAACAGGTAAGCCCAAACAAACAGAAAGCAGATTAGAGGTTGCCAGGGACAGAGGGAAGAGGAGAATGGCCATGACTGGCTAATGGAGAGTGGATTTCCTTTGGGAGTGATGGGTATGTTTTGGAACTAGAAACAGGTGATCATTGTGCAGCAGCATGAATATATTGAATGCTTCCGAATTGTATACTTTAACATAGTTAATTCTGTGTTATGTGAATTTTATTACAATTAAAAAAAATGAGTTAGAGCAGCATGTACCTACCACACTCCAGAACAGGCGTCCCCAGACTTTTTACACAGGGGGCCAGTTCACTGTCCCTCAGACCGTTGGAGGGCCGCCACATACTGTGCTCCTCTCACTACCACCAATGAAAGAGGTGCCCCTTCCTGAAGTGTGGTGGGTGGGGAAGGGGGGTGCCGGATAAATGGCCTCAGGGGGCTGCATGCGACCCGCGGGCCGCAGTTTGCAGACGCCTGCTCTAGAATGACTGTTACATAAATTGTTTGACATAAACATACAAATGCAGAAAGATTTATACTAAAAGAGCCAACTATTCAACACTACCCATTCCCAAACATGTCAAATTGTCACGGTTTAACATAGTACCATCAGACTTAAAACGAGAGTGTTTCTAGATTGAGGAGTTTTCAAACATAAGAGTTCAAATATCTAGTTAGAATTAAATCAGTACAGTGTGACCCAGAAAAATCAGAAGGAGCTGACAAAACAGAACAATTAGTTTAAATATCAGGAGATGTTGCCTAATGGTGAAGTCAACTATATTCTGAAAAAAGCAGCCAAAGAAAGTTATCCAAATCTTATAATTTGGGTCATTAAAATGGATCTGAAAAAAAAAAGAAAAAGGATCTGGAAAATACTCTCTGTACACTAATTTTATACTGGCGCGGGCAGGATACAATGACAGAATGGGTGTTTTAGTTTCTGAGGCCAATTGCCAATGGTTCTGGCTTTCTTATGGCTTGTACATAAAACCTCAGATTCTTTCAGTAATTTCTACAAAAGAATTTATTTTGTGGAGAATTTGAAACACAGAAGATGAAAGACATTTCAGGGAAAAAAAAATATCACCTCAAATTAAATTCCTAAAACAAATCAAATTTATATCACTGTCACATATTTAATTCTGTGTTTTAACTCATTCCTCTGGTCATTTCAAATTAGAAGCCCAAATAATGATGTTATATAGGGTGAGTAATATTTCAGGTCACATAAATATGTGACATCACCAGCTCTCCCCAAGATAAACACATTGAAGGAAAATAATGTAAAAAGGAGGGAAGAATGAGCCCATATCCCCACCTCCCCCGAGTCCTCAGAAAACTTAGCGAAGAAGGTGGTTGCAAGAATGAGAAAAGTAATTCACATTGCTTCTTCATTCCTATTTCTTTGTTGCTTTTGAAGATAGTAATCAATCCGGAATAGTAAAGTCCTTCTAAGCTCTTCTCAGAGATTCCTGGTACCTGAGGTGGGCCGTGCATTCACACTGGAAAGCAAGGCTAGTGACAATATTATAACTGTGGTAGCTAACATTTATTGAGTACTTTCTGAGGCAGAAAGAGATTAATTATGTAACTTGCCCAAAGTTGTATATCTGGTAAGCTGTGATTCTGGGCTAAGCACTTAAACAGTTTGAACATCAACCACTTAGGCATTCTGTCTTCTGGAACATAATAAATATGAACACCTAGCCATATCTAGATGATCAGAGAAGGCTTCCTGGTCAAGGTGCAGCTCCCAATACAAATCTTGCAGGACAAAATTGCATCCAGTTCAATGGATGAAGAAGAGGTAGAAGTCAGGCCCAGAACAGGGAATAACATGAGCAAATGTTCCAACCTGTGAAACAGTATGGTATGTCCAGATAATCACAAGGCATTGTGTATTATTGGGCTTTGAGACAGAAAACAGGTAAGTTTGGGTTTATGGAGAAGAGTCAGATTGTAGATGACTTTTATGTTGTGCCATGAAGCTTGACATTTTATTTGAGAGACAAGAGGCTGCTGAAAGAGGAAATTTAAAGTTCTTCAGATAGATTCTTTTGATGATAGCATGGAGAATGTGAAGTTGGGGTAAGGCAAGATTGGAATTAAGACAGTCAGCTGGGGACTATTCCAATAGTTTAGGTGAGAAAAAGACCAGGATATAAATTATCGTGCTGAAAGGTGGGAACACACTAAAGGAGCATATGGGAGGTAAATCAATATGACACACTGAATATAAGAAATGAACAAATATAAAGAATAATTGTCAGGTTTCTCTGGTGGTGGCAACTTGGATAATATAGAAAAAGGAGCAGGTGGGGCTGAGATGAATTCCGTTTGGAGTATTATGAGTTTGAGGGGGTCTGTAAAACATCTAACTGGAGCTGTCTGGCAACCTCTGGGTCTGCAAATTTAAAATTCAAGGAAAAGTTTCGGACCAGAGCCATGGATTTGTGAGTCATCCATTCACTCACTGAACAAACATTCATAGGAAAAAAAAAAAAAAGCAGCTTGCTTCAAGAGCAAGGAGGACCTTATAAGTCCTATTAAGGAATTTCAGCCTTTCCTGTAGTTAGCAAGGAATGAATGATGAGATTAAGCAGCAGAGAAATAAGTTCAAACTCACATTTTCAAAAGATCACTCTGACAAATATATAGAGATAGTAGCTAGCCCAAGTAGGGAGAAGATAGGCCAGGGAAAGTGCATAGAACAACATGAGCAGCAACTCTAGGAGGGGAGCTTCAGATCATCAACATGGGCAAAGAGGAAAATTCACAGAGGAGACCAACCTGAAAAGATTGAGAGGTGGCAATATATCATGGACACCTAGGCAGCAGAGTATCAAGAAAGATAAAGTAGCCAACAAGTCAAGTAAATCAAAGTGAGAGGCACTGTAAGATAAACTGTGAGTTGTGTTCATCGTGCCAAATGATAAGGATTTCCCTGGTGAATTTTGCAAAGTTGCAATGAATGGAGGAGTGAATAGTGAATAAGAAAAATGGAAATTCAAACCACAATGAAATATTACCTCACACTTGTTAGAATGACTTTTATCAAAAAGAACTACAAGCGTTGATGAGGCTGTGGAAAGTCTTGGACACTGTTGGCAAAATATAAATTAGTTGCAGCCGTTTTGGAAACTAGTATATAGATTTGCTTCAAAATAAAAATAGATCCAGAAATCTATTGATTCAGTAATCATACTTCTGGGTGTACATCCAAAAGAATTGAAATTGGTATGTTGAAGGGATATCTTCACTCCCATGGCCATTGCAACACTATTCACAATAGTCAAGTTTTGGAATCAACCTCAATGTTCATCAGCTGATGAATGGGTAAAGAAAATATGCTGTATATACACAATAGCATACTATCCAACCTTGAAAAAAAAATCCTGTCATTTGTGACAACATGGATGAACCTGGGGTAGACTGTACTAAGTAAAACAAGTCAGGCACAGAAGGACAAATACTGCATGATCTCACTTATATGTGACATCTAAAAAAGTTGAACTCAGAAGTAGAGAGTAGAAGGGTGATTACGAGAGGCTGAGAATGGGAGGAGAAGGAGGGAATGGAGAGTTGTTAGTCAAACAATATAACGTTTCAGATTGATAGGAGGAATAATTTTGAGATCTATAGCACATAATAATGTATTGTATATTTCAAAATAACTAATAACTAAGTAAATTACAAATGCCTTACCACAAAAAAAACAGTGAGGTGATGAATATTTTAATTGCCTGATCTAATCATTTCACATTGCTTACGTATATCAAAACATCACATTGTGCCCCCATGTATATATATAATTGTGATTTTTTTAGTTAAAAGTAATATTAATTTTTAAGACCAGGCACAGTGGCTCATGCCTGTAATCCCAGCACTTTGGGAGGTCAAGGTGGGTGGATCACATGAGGTCAGGAGTTTGAGACCAGCTTCGCCAACATGGTAAAACGCCGTCTCTACTAAAAATACAAAAATTAGCTGGATGTGATCGCATACACCTGTAATCCCAGCTACTCAGGAGGCTGAGACATGGGAATTGCTTGAACCTAAGAGGCGGAGATTGTAGTGAGCTGAGTTCGCTCACTGAGTTGAGAACCTGTCTAAGAAAAAAAAAAAAAGGTAATATTAATTTTTTAAAGAAAGAGTACAAACTTCTATTACTACTCTTTAAAGAAGTATCATCTTAATAGAAAGAAGAGAGCCAAGGGATGTTTTTCTTAAGACAAAAAAGACGGGCATTTTTATAGACTGAGAAGGATGCATCATTTAAAAAAAAAAAAAAAAGCTAAAAATAAAGAAGACTGCTGATAAGGAAGCAGGACAAGGAGTTGGCCTTAAACGTATTGACTTCTTGCCTTACTGCAACATTTCAGACCTAAATTATACTATATCTTTCCAATATAAAAAAGGTTTGTATTTTTCGAGATTTCAGCTAAACGGGTTTGAGCTAAATGGGCTTAGCATGGAAATACCATATGCATATTTGAGCTAAACGGGCTTAGCATGGATACATCCATTTGGATCTATCACAGACTAATCCTTGGTTTGGACTCTGGATTCCAAGTCTTATTTGCACTTCTCTTCAGCATTTGTTGAATGTTTGTGGCCTGCTTCTGTTCAGGGGCATCCATGGGTCTGATGGATGGGTTGCTTTGCCTCCTTTCAGACTTTTCCCTGCTCAAAGTAACTGCAAATCCCAGATGCCTTCCGTGGTAGCCTGCTTCCCACAACTTGAAACGTTGTTTTACGTTAATGTTTGCCTAGGGTTACTAGTTTACAACAAATATGAAAACATACTAGTACTTGCTGGCAGTTTCATGGATGAATTTCTGAAAAGAAAATCTGACTGAGGGAGGACTCTCCTTCCACAGATGCAGCACCACAGCCTTCTTTCTGTGAAGACCCAGGATTGCTGAATGTGGGAGGACGGGGGGCTCTGTAGGTTTTGAATATCTGGCTGTGGTGATAGTGATGGAAGTGGAAATGCAAGTTCCCACATTTATTTTTATTAGTGAAATAGAAAGTCATTTTATTCATGAAGGAAAATAGAAAGTTCAGAAGCAGTACAAAATGTAAAAGAAAAGGAATGGAGGAAAGGAAAAAAGGTCTTTTAAAGAAGGGTCACTGCGGACTGTAAATCAAATTCTTAGTGACCTTAAAGAGGTGTGTATTCTACTAAAATTATTCTTATTTCCTTTTACTCACTTGACAATATTATTTTGATTGTTATGTTGATTTGAGAGCTGGCCACATGGGGCCTCATGATTATTTGGCCTTTACATGGTAAAATTAAAAGGGGTAAATTTGTCATTTTCTTCTTTTCTTAAAAAATAAATTATTTTACAGGTAGACAAGTTGCAAAGTTTCATACAGTTGCATGGCCACCATGGAAACTGGAAAAGTTAGAACACATAGACCAAGCCTGAGGGAATTTACTGAACTCTGGGGCTCCCTTCCAAGTAGAGTGATCAGCAATCCAAATTAAACTCACTAAGTTGTCCTGAAACACATGGGGTCAATGAGAGATAATGTTAATCTGGAACACAGCCACTGAATTGGCACTAAACCCCAAGCCAGTGAATGGAGAATAAGAAACAAGTTATGGCTCCAGGGGCCTGGCAAGAGTGAAGAAGGGAAAAGTCTACAGAAAAAGTAATTGTTCAGAGAAGACTTTATCTTAGTAGGTGCAGAAGAAGTGATGCAGGTAAATCCACCCAAATGGACAGGGCGGGCTTGCTGTTGATTATAGGAAAAGCCTGCTGTTCAGCCATTCTGCCTCTTTGTATAGATGAGGCTACTTACACAGCTTCAGACTCCGGATTGGGTTGCCCAGGAGGTGGGAACACGCAGGCACCAAAATGTGCTGCATCTCTCTCTGTCTCTCTGTATCCTCCTACCCACATGATGCCCACTGCCCTTTTTGCAGAACTGCATTCTTATTTGGCAATATCCCATGTGTTGGACCTTTGCCAATTGTCTCTTCTTTGCCTCATTTAAAGCATTCTCTGTTTATTCCACTGTATAGTCCCTCAAGGTCTTGCCAAAGGCTTGATTAGAAAGAAAATTTTAAAAAATAAACAAACAGAAAAGAAATGAGGCTAAAGGCTGATATCCCTGTGGGTTAATCCTCCTAGATAACACCAACATTTTAACAAATGCTTTTAGTGCTAAAGAGGAAACACGGGGGAAAGCTTTTAGGCATTGGCCAGGTGAATGGAATAGCTGTTTTTCAAAACATTTATTAAATGTATGTACTTCTCAAATGAAGCCATGCATATTGTTGCCTAATTTGTAGCTCTATTCCGTGCATCTTCCATCTCTCTCTCTCTCTATTTCTCTCTCTCCTTCTGTATCTCCCTTTCTTTCTGTCTTTCTCTCTGTGCCTCTGTATCTCTATTGCCCTGTCTCTCTCTTTTCAGTGAGATATACTTCTCCCCTGCCATACAAAAGTATTGAATTACTGTATATTCTTCAGTATTCCCATATAGATTTTATGATAACAATTCTCTGAAATGTGAGGATTTCCTTAATCCTGTTACAAGGCCAGATGTGTGTCAACTATTCCATGCATGCTTAAAAAGAGTAGGTATTCCCCCACTTGTTGGGGGAGTGCTTATGAAATCAAGGATACTAATTATGTTTTCAAACCTTCTATTTTTTTTGACTTTTTGATCTTTGCTATATAAGTTGTGGATGGAAGCATGGTAAAATCTCCCACCACAACAGACTTTAAAATTTATCCTTGTATTTCTATAAATTTTTGCTTTATATATCTTGAAGTTACATTATTCGGTGCATATAAGTTTATATGTGACACTTCTTTCATGTGATACAAAATACCTTATCATTATATGGTAACATTATTTATTGTTAGTAATATTATTTTGTCTGATAATTATATAGCTACACCAGCTACATATTTATAGTATTTGCCTAATATATTCATTACTTATTGATGCACAACAAATTGCCCTTAACAAGTAGTGGCTCAAAACAGTAATTCACATTTATTATCCTCTCAGATACTGTGAGAGGTAATTCTGGAGTCAGTAATTCTGGAGAGACTTAGCTGGGCAGTTCCGGCTTGGGGTTGGAGTTAAGGTGTTGACTGAGAATAATCATTTGAATGCCTGAGTAGAGCCAGAGCATCTGCTTTCAACATGACTCACTCACATGACTGGTAAGATGGTGCTAGTTGTTGGCAAGAGGTCTCAGTGGCCTCTTCATAGAATGCTTGAGTGTTCTCATGACATGGTGGTTAGAGTCCTTTAGGCAAGTGATCCAAAATAGAGGGTTAAGTGAAATTTTTTTTTTTTTTTTGGTGATATCACCTTATCAGTTCCACTACTTTTTGTTAGAATGATCAGACTCAAGGGGAGAGCAATTAGATGCTACTTATTTTTTTCTTTTTTTATTTAAGACATGGTCTTGCTCTGTTGCCCAAGCTGAAGCACAGTGCTATAATCCTAGCTCACTGCAGCCTCAATTTCCCAGTGTCAAATATTCCTCCCACCTCAGCCTCCTGAGTAGCTGCAACTACAGGCATGTGCCACAATATCTGGCTAAGTTTTGTATGTTTTGTAGAAAAGAGATTTCACCATGTTGCCCAGGTTAATCTTGAACTTCTGGGCTCAAGCGATCACCTGCCCTAACCTCCCAAAGTGCTGGGATTACAGTCCTGAGTCCCCGTGCCCAGGCCCTAGATGCTACCTTTTGAAAGGGAACGTGTCAATTAGTTTGCAGATGTATTTTACAACTACTATAATGGTCTTTTGGTATTCTTTTACTTTCTATCTTATTGCACTCTTATGTTTTGGGTACACCTCTTGTAAATGAATATTACTGAAATTTTATTCCAATTTAATAATATTTATCTTTTAACTAAAAATGTAGCCCTTTTATATTATTTGTTGGCTACTAACAAATTAGGATTCATTTTTTACACTTTTTTTCTTGTATATTTTATTTTATTCCTATTTCCTGAATCTCTTTTTCTCACTCTCTCCTTTCTTGTTACATTTTGAAATTGTTTTTCCCTACATTTAAAAATTTCCTCTTGGCCAGGCACAGTGGCTCATCCCTGTAACTCCAGCACTTTGGGAGGCAAAGGCAGGTGGATCACGAGGTCAGGAGATCAAGACCATCCTGGCCAACATGGTAAAACCCTGTCTCTACTAAAAATACAAAAATTAGCAGAGCTTAGTGGTGCTGCCTGTAATCCCAGCTATTTGGGAGGCTAAGGCAGGAGAATAGCTTGAACCAGGGAGCTGGAGGTTGCAGTGAGTCAAAATCACACCACTACACTCCAGCCTGGCAACAGAATGAGACTCCATCTCAAAAAAAAATGTCTTCTCTACTCATTTTGCAGTTATGTATTCTATTCATATTTTCTTGCTGGTTACTCTATAAAACTCAGCATGCATATTTAACTACAAATTCTAAAGTAAATCAATATCTTTGTTGTAAATTTGTGTTCATTAGAACTTTGTCTGTAGGACTTGGGTTTTAAGCAAACTTTTCCAGAGATTTGTATTTGCTTCTTCCTTAAAGCAGTACCAATTTAAGACCACTTCAAAGTTGGGGTTTGGGACCACGCATATAGTGTGAATTCAGCACATAAATCTATTTAGGAGGTGACTATTATGAGAAATTCTCAAAAGATACTTCCTGTTTTTATTAGTACAAGTTTCTATATTAATATATGTTTCTATATTTTGGTTTTTGCTCTTTTGGATTGTTGTTCTCTCTTGTTTTAGTTCAGCCTTTAACTAAAGGTGTTCTTTGGGGGTTGGTGGTCTTATGTAAGAAGAGAAAACTTTCCAATCTGACTTCTCCCTAGTGAGAACATTGGTCTTGGCTCCCTCTTTCCTTTCCAGAATTGCCCATTGAAACCTGCAGAGTACCAAGGATTGTCATTGCTTGTCTCTTTAGACTCATGGCTTCTTGCTTTTTTTAAAAAAAAAAAAATTGAAGACTTCTTTCTTTTCTTGTCAGCTTAGCCATGTGCTTAAAAGAGTTTTTAAAACTATGTTAACAAGGGAAGTTTCTAAATACTTTGAAAATAGAACTAACATTGAAGCCATACTAACAGAAGGGTGGTAGAAACTTGCAGCCTGAGTTTAACCAGGCTGATTGTTAGTTAAAACAAAAATATTGTCATTCTTTATAGGATTCAAATAAGACCCAGAGCCTAAGAACACAATATTTAAAATTCCAAGAATACAATTGAAAATTACATGGTCTATGAAAAAAAAAAATCTCAATTTACATGGGAAAAAGAGAGTCAACAGACATCAATTCTAAAATGACACAGATGTTGGAATTGTTTGAGAAAGACTTTAATCCGTTATTATAAAATGCTCCAACAAGTAAGGGCAATACACACACTCCTCTGGCTGGGAAGATCTGCTGGGTCCTGATCTCTCCCCACTGCAGTGGGCAACTGTGATGACTTTCAGTAGCTCAGCTTACAAAGCCCAGGAGAAGATTCCCTGTAAGACCATTTTCAATTCTAAAGTTCAATGAACCAAATCTTAAAGGCATGAGAGTAGAAGGAATCATGCTGTTCCTTTATGATATACAGCAGAAGCATTCCTGGAGAAGAAGGGAAAAAGACCTCTCCACCACCATTCAACTGTGTTATAATTACTGTATAAAAATGCCTATATACCTCAGAAGGAAAGAAGTTAAGATGAATTATAAACTCGAGTCTGTATCAGTTAGGATATTTTCTACTGAAATTAACAGAAGACTCCACTAGAAATGGCTAAAGAAATGGCAATTTGTTATTTCCTATAATAAGAAGGCAAAGGTGAATCAGCAACTAACTGAACTTGTCAAGAACCTGGGTGCTTCTTCCCTTCCTTGCTCTGCCATCCTCAACAGAGCAAGTCTCATTTTTGGCAAGCAGGCAAGTCTTATGTCGTTGCAAGATGACTCGGTAATCTCTTGTGCAAAAAAAAGATCACATCCAATGAAGAAGAGGAGCATTGCTTTCCATGTGGCCTTTCTGGGAAAGAAAAAAATGATCTTAAAGGAGAAGAAATTCCATGACTTCTACCGTTTGCAATAAAAATGAGAACTGAAATCCAACTAAGCCCCCCAGCTACCAACTAAATAGACGCTGTAACTCCTATCTTTTTAAAGTCCTGTCTTTGTAAAGGGTTTCAGTCAGGGTCCAGCAACAAACAGATGGAATACTCAAATTAGGATAATCTAAGAAGAGTTTCAAAGATACAGTTTCCCTTTATGGAACTGCATTTTAAAAGATATGAGCAGAGGCCAGGCATGATGGCTCACGTGTGTAATCCAAGTACTTTGGGAGGCTAAGGCAAGCAGATCACAAGGTCAAGAGATCAAGACCATCCTGGCCAACATGGTGAAACCCCGTCTCTACTAAAAATACAAAAATTAGCTTTGTGTGGTGGCACATGCCTCTAGTCCCAGCTACTCAGGAGGCTGAGGCAGAAGAACTGCTTGAACCCAGGAGGCAGAGATTGTAGTGAGCCAAGATCACACACTGCACTCCAGCCTGGCGACAGAGCAAGAATTTGTCTCAAAAAAGAAAAAAGATCCAAGCAGAGGGTTGGGAAAACACAGAATACAGTTCAAACTCCAGGGCTTCCACAATTTTCTCCATTCCCACCCACACTTGAAGAGAAGATAAAGGGAGGGAGGGAACATCACTAGAACTGGAAGGAGAGAGTCATAGAGCAGGAGTCAGCAAACTTTTTCTGTAAAGGGCAAGAGAGTAAATATTTCAGTCTTTGCAGGCTTCGTTTCCTTCTCAACTGCTCAGCTCTACCATGGTAACCCGAAAGCAACCATAGACAATATGTAAATATGTGAGTGTGGCTGTCTTCTCATCAAACTTTATTTACAGATATTATAATTTGAATTTTATATAATTTTTATTTAACATGAAATAAAATTTATTTTAAAAAAATTTTTTCAACCACTTAAAAATGTATGTAGCTGACAGGCCATGCAAAAAATGGTGGACTGAATTTGGCTCACGGGTCATGATTTATCCATCCCTCCTGTCAAGACGAGCTGTGAACGTCAGCCAAGGGAAGCAGCCACCTTTAGGGACACTGCAGGGGAGAAGTCACAGGAATAAATACACCGACCTCATTCTCTTCTCATTAAAAAAACCCAACCCGAAGCCTAAGAGTAAGTAAACCCAGGAATGTGGTCCACATAGGTTATCCTCCCAAGCAGAGAGCGGGTGGAGAAGGCTAGAGAGAGCATCTTGAGGGTTGAACAGGAGACACCTGGCACAGCGCTTTTCATGTTGCCAGTTTAGTCTCTGTTTTCTTTAGCAGCTCATAAACTCGTAGAAGAAAACAGAGCAAAAATGTGTTTGCTGTGCTTTATTCTTTGGGGGCAATAAGGCAGAGACAGGAATAAGACTGTGTCCTATCCTGAAACCAGACAGGTCAATTCCAAGGGACAAGATAGGATGACATCAGCTCTAATGAGAAGTGGAAAACAAGTCAAACCCTTGGCATCTTGAGCAAAATAAAAAGGAGAAACGGGCACTGGATGGGATCTGCCAGATGTTTCTGATGTTGAATAAGGTGGGGGGAAGCTACATGTGACTCCTGTGTAAAATCCTTTCTTGATAGCTCTTAATAACCCAGGTACCATCCACCTCTCCTTTGAAGCTCTACAGAATTTGAGGCCTATTTTGTAGCAGATTTTTGGCTATAATTTTGTTTAGTATATATCTTATTGTACTATACTTATTAGAGGTTTTTTGCTTGCAAGTGATAGAATACAATTCAAATTAGCTTAAGTCTTAAAATGGAAATTAAAGGAAGGATTCTGATTTATAATCTAAGGAAGAGTTGACTAGACCAGGTTTGGTGGGATCCATGCCTATAATCCTAGCACAGGCATCCCCAAACTACGGCCCGTGGGCCACATGTGGCCCCCTGAGGCCATTTATCCAGCCCCCCACCGCACTTCAGGAAGGAGCACCTCTTTCATTGGTGGTCAGTGAGAGGAGCACAGTATGTGGTAGCCCTCCAACGGTCTGAGGGACAGTGAACTGGCCCCCTGTGTAAAAAGTCTGGGGACGCCTGTTAGCACTTTGGGAAGCTGAGGCAGAAAGTTTCCTTGAGCCCAGGAGTTGGAGACCAACCTGGGCAAGAGAGTGAGGCATCATCTCTGGAAATAATATTTTTTTAAATATTCTGGTTGTAGTGGTACACACCTGTAGTCCTGGCTACTCAAGAGGCTGAGGTGGGAGGTTGAGCCAGTGAGATCAAGGCTGCAGTGAGCTAAGATTGCACCACTGCACTCCAGCCTGGGTGAACAGAACAAGACCCTGTCCCAAAAAAGAAAAGAAAAAAAAAAGTTGACTAATTAAGCCACTAGAATGGCAAGGGGTAGACAGCCCTCAAATTCCTGGAAACTGGGGATATGCACACTACCACTTTGTAATTCTTTCTCTTCGTTAACATAATTTTCTCAGTGCAGACCAGCTTTCTGTCCAGGGAATAAAACCTGGATCCCCATTTTACATCATATAGCCAAAATTCTCAAGGAAAGGAATCTGGTCTCATTTGGATCGAGTGATCATTCCTAGACCAATCAAACATGGTTGAGTGGTAGCTGGGAGCTTATTAAAATATTTCATCTCCTAATGTTACAAAAGAAGGAAAGAAAATGGGGTGACCTGTCTCATAGGCATCTGTTCCTCATATTTCTGCAGGTAAGAACTTGAGGGCAGGACTTTTCCTATTTTGTCTCCATAGGACCCAGCAGTGTCTTGCACGTGGCCCTCCATCAGTATTTTGGAACGACAAAATTACTTTTGCCAGTGACATTTCCCTTACATCAATGGAAACTTACATGCTCTGGAAAATACTTCAGAATTTTCATATTAGTTAAGATTATCTCATACCTCTTCTCCTATTTCTGAAACTTTTGAAATTTTATTAGTGCAGTTGGCTATAATCACTGAAGCACAATTTTTAAAATAGAGCAAATTCTGATACCAAAATCTGGATCAAACCAAGACACACAAGGAGAATAGCTACCATGTCGATTACCCTCCACTTTGAGTGTCCATGATTTAATTACCAGGTGGCTCCCAAGTGATAATTAAATCAGTTGGGTGGAGAAGTGCTAGACCAAATCCTTTCACTTAACATGACAAGTAGAAGTAAAACTAAGATAATACCCAAAAACCTCAACCAGATTTTAAGTCTGTTGATTGGATATATACCTATCCAAATCCTTTCAGTTAATATGACAAATAGAAGTAAGACTAAGGGTCAGGTGTCATGGCTCACTCCTATAATCCCAGCACTTCGGGCAGCTGAGGCGGGTGGCTCACCTGAGGTGAGGAGTTTGAGACCAGCCTGGCCAACATATAGTGAAACCCCATCTCTACTAAAAATACAAAAATTAGCTGGGCTACTGGTGCAAGCCTGTAGTTTCAGCTACTTGGGAAGCTGAATCAGGAGAATTACTTGGATACGGGAGTTGGAGACTGCAGTGAGCTGAGATCACACCACTGCACTCCAGCCTAGGCAACAAAGTGAAAAAAAAAAATGTAAAACTAAGGTCATACTCAAATACCTCAACCAGATTTCAAGTTCAAACATATTTTCTCTGTAAGCACCTTTATGTCTGCTTCAGTGAATTTTGTCTTATTGACCAGAATTCCTCTTTGGCCTCATCATGACCTTCAATGCCTCAATTCTGATTCTGTCTCTCACACATTGATTCCTTCTCACTTAAATCATCTTCTACCAAATGGAAGCCAGAGTCAGTTTTTTCAGTGGGGATATCTTACATTCAAGAATCCCTTATATCCCTCCATTTTCCATCCATAACAATTACCCCAATTCCAGTTCTACAATATTTTATGCCAAGTGTCCAAGCACTGTCAGAGAAAATTATAAAATTGTTATGTACAAATACATACCAAATAGTTTGAATATCTACTTTCATAAATTGTATTGCAGCTTGTTTTCTTTTCCTCTCCAAAATTTTTACCTACTCTGGTTTTAAATCTTACTCTCCTACCCCACCCCAACAAATACTCTGATTAAGTGGATTTTAGTCATCCAGAATTAACTTCCTCTTTTTTCAGTCTTAACTTTGAAACCGCACTTTCTCCAAGAATGATGTGCCTTTTAGTTTTACCAAAGACTACTGTTCCCTTTGTAAATCTATCCCATTCTCCTAATCCAAGACTTTGTGTCTTAGCTCAGGCTGCCATAAAAAATGCTATGGACTGGATGGCTTACACTACAGAAACTTATTGTCTCACAATTCTGGAATCTGGAAGTCCAAAATCTAGATAACCATAGCATTGGATTCCTCTGATGCTTCTCCCCTTGACCTCACATGGTCTTTACTCTGTGTCTCTGCACACTGCTGCTGTTTCTCTGTATATCCTAATCTCCTCTTCCTGGACACCAGTCAGATTGGATTAGGGCCCATACCCTATGTCTTCATTTTAACTTAATCACTTCTTCAAAGGCCTAATCTCCAAATATAGTCACAGCCTGAGGCTCTGGAGGTTGGGGCCTCAGCATATGAGAAAATGAAAAATTACTGCTAAAAACTGCCTTTCCTTCTGAAGGGATTAGTACCTATTAAAAAAAATAATAATAAGGACTTCTTCCAGGTCTTTGCTCTTTATTTAGGAGAAACTTTGAGCATATTGGTGGGTTTTGGATGTCAGCAAGTGGGCCAGAAACTGAGTTGTATTCACCTTCAACAAATATTAACTCAATGTCTATAATATGATTTTGGGAATTGAAAGGGGAAAGACCAAAATTGTTCTTCAATAATAGAGCAAAAAAGAATGAGGAGTTCTTGGACACAACTTGGAAGGGAAAGAATGAGGAAGATGAAACTGAGCCAACATAGGGTGGGAAAGTTCAGGATGCTGCCCAGGACATGAGTGCTGGTGATAGCATCCCTAGTAGTAGAAGGGCCAGAAGCTCTTCCTGAGCAGCAGCAGCTAATTTTAAGTTCCTTTCGTTCTTAAGATGTAAATGCTTCTGTATCTGCAAACTTTAGTTAAGACTATTACATGTGTGGTATCAGCATGTGTTTAAACCAAGGAAAAGTGCCAAAGTTCACGTCTGCACTGAGCCATTGTGGAGGGAATATAACCCCATCAGCATGATGGAAGGTTTTCTTACATAGCACACATGCAGCAGAAGCAGAATTCTGGAATCAGTGGTAAGTACAAAAGCATAAGACACCTACGAATTCACAAAAATTCTGAAGAAGGAATTGGGCATTTAAAAGTCTTATTAAAGGCCAGGTGCGGTGGCTCACATCTATAATCCCAGAACTTTGGAAGGCCAAGGTGGGCGGATCATGAGGTCAAGAGATCAAGACCATGCTGGCCAACATGGTGAAACCTCATCTCTACTAAAAATACAAAAGTTAACTGGGTGTGGTGGCATGCACCTGTGGTCCCAGCTACTCAGGAGGCAGAGGCAGGAGAATTGCTTGAACTTGGAAGGCAGAGGTTGCAGTGAGCCAAGATCATGCCACTGTACTCCAGCCTGGCAGCAAAGCAAGATTCCATCTAAAAAAAAAAAAAAAAAAAAAAAAAAAAAAAAAAAGCTTTATTAAAAAACATTTAAGTCATGCAAATAAATAAATAAATAAAAGGATAAATACAATACATTGCCAGGTACATACACCAATGAGCATAAGAAACACGCTATCAATATATTTGAAGCTCCCTTTGTTTCTCCAATATTGTTTCCCTCCCACTCCATTCTAGATATAACTCCCATCTTCAGTTTGATGTTTGTTACCCCAAAAGGCATTGGATGTCTTACAAATAGCAAAATGTTCAGTTCAATCTTGTCTATGTCTAAAGTAATTCTGCCATGAATTACGCATATGAATGCATAATTTGTGTATCCCCAACGCCAGGCAGCTACCTATATATAATATATGCAAATCAGATAATAAATACACATCAACACATTTACACACACACACACACACACCCCTTTATGTAACATATTTATACATAAAAACATTGTAGTTATAAATATAATATAGGTAAGTATCTTAAATATTTCAAGGTATTCAAGTCAGGTTTACACAATTCTATTTCACTTTAACAACTAAACACAAATCAATACATTTATAAAAACTGTCTTATTCAGACTTAAAAAATTTAAATATGTAATATACTCTGTGATTTCCCTGAAAGCCACTAACCCATTTTCTTCTCAGCACTAGGCACCCAATTACAACATTTAAAATTAAAAGTTCAAATTGCCATGGATTTTCTGCTCAGCTGCAATTAATTTTGAAACATGTTTAGAAGGACATGCTTTTCTCAAATCTCTCAGGTATCAACTAATTGTATAAGCATGATTATTCATTGTTTGAGGCAATCTAAGACATCATTTTTCTTTGTGAACATCAAATACTTTTATTAGCAGATATCACACTTAGAATATTGGGCTGAAGGACAGGAAACACATAAGATTCATATATTCTCAAGTTTGTCCAGTGTGTTTGGAGAAAAATGCTTAATTCTCGGCTGGGTGTGGTGACTCACACCTGTAATCCCAGCACTTTGGAAGACTAAGGCGAGTGGACCACACTGTCAGGAGTTCAAGACCAGCCTGGCCAAGATGGTGAAACCCCATCTCTACTAAAAATACAAAAATTAGCCGGTGTGGTGGTGGACTCCTGTAATCCCAGCTACTCAGGAGGCTGAGACAGGAGAATTGCCTGAACCCAGGAGGCAGAGACTGTGGTGAGCCGAGATCGCGCCATTGCACTCCAGCCTGGGTAACAAGAGCGAAACTCCATCTCAAAAAAACACACACACACACACACAAAACAAAACTTAATTCTCTTTCCTTTAAAAGATAATATCAGCAACCAATGAACTATATCTTTAAACACTGAAGCAGAAAATGAGCTGTGTCCTTATCTGAAGAACTTGTATTGTGTGATTGCTGATAAACACAGTGCTGTTTCTGGAGGTGATTTGCAAAGTCAGAGGCGTATGCATCTGTGAAGCATCACTGCATCCAAAAGAATCTGAAGAACCAAGCTCTAAAAGGAAGGGGAACTTCATCCTGGCTGTCTCTGCTGCAACATGGTGGAGAATGTACAGTCTTACAAACACCCCAGTTAGGGAACTGATGAACACTTGAGGGACTATGGAATGTTCAGTACTGCGCTGGGGATCCTAAGAACCACAGACATATTAAGCAGGCACGGCCTTTCCATAAGACACTCATAGGGCCATTGGAGGAAATGAGGCACCTATAAAAGAGGGAGCCATCTTTGAGGTTGGAATGGTAAGGCAAGGCTTAGGCTTCAGGGTCTGTTTTAGTCTGTTCCTGTTCTCAAGTATTTTTTTATAGTGGTAGGACCAGACTAAGATAGACCACAAACCCAAAGAGCATAAATCTGGCCTGACATGGTGGCTTATACCTGTAATCCCAACACTTTGGGAAACCAAGGTGGGAAGATCGCTTGAACCCAGGAGTTCAAGGTTGCAGTGAGCTGTGATTGTGCCACTGCACTCCAACCTGGGCAACAGAGCAAGACCCTGTCTATAAATGAATAAATAAATTAAATAACCAAACAGAAATTTAGCACCCACAGTTCTGAAGGCTGGGAAGTCTAAAATCAAGGCACTAGTAGATTTGGTGTCTGGTGAGGTCTTATTATCTGCTTCATAGTTGGGACCTTCTTGCTGTGTCCTCCCACGGCAGAAAGGGTGATCAGGTTCCACAGAGCTGCTTTGATCAGTGCACGTATCCCATTCTTGAGCTCATGACCTAATCACCTCCTAAAGGCTCCATCTCTTTAATACTGTTGCACTGGAAGTAAGGTTTCAACATATACATTTTGAGCCAATATTCAGACCGTTAACAGGTTTTCCAAAATATTAAGGGAGAAAATAGGACTCTAATGTAGGATTTCAGGGTGGATTACTTTTAGGTAGAGATAAGAATCACTATATACAAAAGCATGAAGTTTGTGTCAGGAGAGGATAAATAGATTTGCCTGGCTGGAATACAGGATTCTTGTAGGGCAGTAGAGAAAAATAGGTAGAATGGGAAAAGTATGTTGGAGCCAGAACAGGGGGCCTTCAGGGCCAAATTGAAAGTGAACAATGGGGAAACTTCCCTGGCCCCGTTTTTTGTTCTTTTTTTGATGAAGAGCGGAACATTATTTTTTTTTTTTTTTTTTTTTTGAGACAGAGTGTCGCTCTTGTTACCCAGGCTGGAGTGCAATGGCGCGATCTCGGCTCACCGCAACCTCCGCCTCCTGGGTTCAAGCAATTCTCCTGCCTCAGCCTCCTGAGTAGCTGGGACTACAGGCACGCACCACCATGCCCAGCTAATGTTTTGTATTTTTAGTAGAGACGGGGTTTCACCACGTTGACCAGGATGGTCTCGATCTCTCGACCTCGTGATCCACCCGCCTCGGCCTCCCAAAGTGCTGGGATTACAGGCTTGAGCCACCGCGCCCGGCCGGAACATTATTTTTAAAAAAATTAACGTGTTTTATACAGAAAAGTCATAGCAGAATGAAGATGTGTAAATCACATTTTTCAGGTTTCTTCCTTTTCTTATGTTTCCAATCCTGGATAATGGCATCACCTCCTTTGATATTTGAGACTCGAAACTAAATCATCTTCAGCTCCTCATTATAACTCCTACTCCACACCAAGTCCTCATAATCTAATTTACAGGTACTTTGCACAGTGTACAGCACCTGGCATAGAATCATCTCTTAATAAGTGCGTGTTGAATCAACACCTGAGTTGAACAATAGGTTATATTTCTGATCTCCTTTCCCTTCTTTCCTTCTCTCTACTGCTCACTCTGTTCTGGCCCTTCCATTTGGACTTTTATACTAGTTTCTTTTCTCTCTGAACCATCCTGCACATGGCAACCAGTGCAATTGTTCTCCATGATGTGCCAATCACATCACTACCTCATTAATAAAACCCAAAATACAAAAAGCCAATGGGTTCTTACAGGAAGAAAAATACATGTTCTGTAAGAGGACAAGTTTTTCTGAGATATGGCTCCAGCCCATCTTTCTCACCTCACTGCTTAATGTACTCCCCTGTCTGTTCTGTATTCAAACCAATTAGTGTCTTCCCTAATTACAATGAAAGTTTTGCTGTTGATTTTCATGAAAGTTAAGTAAGTTTAAACATATAAATTGCTTATATCCATCCATAGTGCATAGTAAGTTCTCAATAAGTATAAATGGTTGTTATTATTAAGTCTGAGTATTTTCCTGCCTGGTTTCCTATATACTCTCATCTCTGCCAACTATTTACCAACTTAACTCTTTCTGATAAAAGTCTACTTTCTTCTTAAGGCCCCATTCCAAAGCTGCCCTCAAAGGCTAAGAAAACTTTCCTAATTGCCTAGTCCAAATCTCTCTTTATTCCACCTACTCATAGCTGCACATATATATATATATATATATATATATATATATATATATATATATAAAATATATATCTCATGTAACACTGAAAGCAGTCTACTGAACAGTGGCAGGATAAATTTCACACACACACACACACACACACACACACACACACACACAATCTATGGAGCAAAGATAATGAAGTGTCTATATGAATCAGATGTAACTGGTTCAAACAGCCATAAAAACCATCCTTAGAACATGAGCTTATCCCTACAATGTTAGCAGAAAGGAGCAAGAGGAGAATTAGAAAAATAATACCAGAAATATTATTTTATAAGAAATAAAGCTGAAGTCATCTTAAGGGGAAGGAAAAGCTTTGCTCACTTGCAACTAACCTGCGTTATCCTCAGAAATAAACAAATACTCAACTGCGGTGAGGTTATGCATGCTCTTCTGTAATTCATTAGGAAATCAGATGAATCCTCATTTTCCACCACACTGATGCAAACACTGAACTGCCTTCCTCCCTCACCCCACCAGGAGATGTCAGCTCATCCACCAGCTCTTTGGAATTAGCAAAACTGAGGTAGAGCCAACTAGCTTTGGCCCCAAATCTGAAGTGTAGAGTTTTATAAACCAAAAGGATTTCTTCCTTGGTGGAAAATGGGGGGCCAAGGAGGAGAGAGAGGTGGAACACAGAACTACAAGATGAAGGATGGGAAGAGGGAAAGTCAGAAATCAGATGCATTCAGAACCCCTCAAGCTGCTTGGCCTTCTTCAAGTGTGGTACAAGGGACAAGTCAATCATATGAAATAAAAATTCTCAGCCCTGATCTGTGTTGCTCCACGGCATCTATTCAATCTTTAAGCAAAACAATTACACGAATCTTCCTTTAGTTCACTTTGTGTCTGGTCTGAGGAGGGACACAAGAAGTGAATGGTACCCAGTCTCTGACCAACATACAGAATACTTGCAAAGCTGGGTTAAGTAGCCCCATGATCTACTTTGTTGTGAATTTCAAAGTGAATTCATGTACTGCAGAGAAAGAATCACAAACAAGAAGTCTTCTGGGCTTCCTGCTCTGGGGAGCCTTCCCTGGCAGCAGTGTAGCAGTGGGAATAAAGGAGCTCTACAGCTGAAAAGTCTTTCTTTCCTTTTTTTTTTTTTTTTTTTTTTTTTTTTTTTTTTTTTTTTTTTTGAGACAGTCTTGTTCTGTTGCCTAGGCTGGAGTGCAGTGGCATGATCACAGCTCTCTGCAGCCTTGACCTCCCAAACCCAAGCCATCCTCCCACCTCAGCCTCCCTAGTTGTGAAGAACAGGTACGCACCACCGTGCCCAGATAGTTTGTTTTATATTTTTTTGTAGAGACAGGGCTTTGCCATATTACCCAGGCTGGTCTCGAACTCGTGGGAAATCTTATCTTTTCAATCTTTGATGTTCCACACACATGCATATCATGGGTCTCAGGACCTTCCCCAGTAAATGTTACTTTCATTGAACTGATTTTGAGGAGGTCCCTGGGATATAAAGAATAGTGTTGAGATGAGCTTGGTGGGGAGGGAGCTTGTTAAACACAGACCCTAGAGACATGTCCATATACTGTGAGATTATACCAAGTCAATATTATGAATCAGACCTTGCTTATAAAAGCACAGCTTTGGGCCTTGCAGTGTGGCTATTTCCGCTTTTCATTTCATCTTCTAACTCCAGAAGGAAAAGGAACTGTCTGTGTATGTGGGTTTCCTGCTAGATGTATTACAATACCACATTCCTTTGGAATTGCCTCACATTCTTGACATAGTGGGAAATGGGAAATTCACCTCGTGAAGTAGAAACTCACATCTCCTAAGACTATCATCAAGGAGCCCTAAATCCCCCTCGAATTCACTTCCAGAGTTTCCCCATGTAGTGGCCAAAGGCCTGCTTGACATGAAACCAGACACAGGAAGTTCTCTGAGGTCCTGCTTTTCTTTTCTGTCAGATTACAAATTCCTAGAAGACAGGATCCATGTTTCTGCCTAAGTCTGTGTGCTTAGTAAATGCTTGATCACTTAGTTGGTGCTGCTAAGATTTTCTCAGACATTTGTCAAGCAGATACAGCCTTTCATGTAGTCAGGTACTTGTTTATGTGATCTGACTTCAAAGGCCAGAAGTGGGAGAAAAAAACGATTGTTCAATAATTCTCAGTTGATGAGTGAGAAACTCCTCAGCCCCCTACTGTCCTCTCCACCCAGCTATAGGACTTAAAATGCAAATAAGAGTCACTCTTTTCTTATCTGTTAAATGTAAAATGTTTGCCCTGGAACGCTGAGACTTCTCTAAATCTCATAGAAAATAATTCTATTTGGCCGGGCACGGTGGCTCATGCCTTAATCCAAGCACTTTGGAGGCCAAGGCGGGCTGATCACCTGAGGTCAGGAGTTCAAGACCAGCCTGACCAACATGGTGAAACCCCATCTTAAAAATAAAGAAAGAAAGAAAAGAAAGAAAATAATTCTATTTGATTTGGATAATAAGCATTTATTGATCCCCTTCTATTTGCAAGGCATGTACACGGTTTTTAGGGTGAGAGGGCCACCTACAAATCTTGAGCTCATAGCCTAGAAAGCCTGAGGCTTGGTGGTGTGTCTCCCGACTCAGCTGCTTCCTGCCTGTGTGACTTTAGGCAAATTAGTGAACCTCCCTGAGCCTGTCTCCCTGACACGTAATATGAGAATAATAATTCCCACTCGCAGGACTGCTGTGAGGATTGATTAGATAACATCTGGACTTTACACAGACCTTTACCCATGGTCAGGACTTGATGACTGACACTATTAGTACCATTTTTATTGTTCTGGTATTTGCATTTGTTCTACTTACTGTAATGACTGTTGAAAAAGCTTTCCTGAGACATCAGCAGTGATTAACCCCCTTGGTAAAACTGCATTAGCAGAGTAGGTGTTCAGTCATCTCTCTGGGCTCTAAACACAAAAGACAGAAATTTTTGGCATTAGGGTGTAAAGTGGGGAGGAAGCACACCTCCCCAGTGCTGGTGAAGGGTCCAGGCCACTAGACATTAGGAAGGCTCTGGATGTTGGGATAAAGTGAACTCGCTCAGAAAGTACTAGAGGTCACTGAGGTGAGACCTGTCAATGCTGCCACTTCACTTAAGTCCACCAAGAATCATCCTCGAACAAGGATTGTCATTACAAGCACTTCTCCTACTCCTCTTCTGAGTTCTGGAGGTTTGGGAAGCAGCACAAATAGCTGTTTTGTGTCATTTCTGCCACTGCTCCCTTCCTTTTTCTTACTTACAGGGAATTTTGTAGGAGTGCAATTTGAGGTCAGAATACATAAGCATTTAAGACATTGCTTTGCTTCAAATCCTTGAACAAATATTAACTTATTCATCATCTCATTACCCCTGAGAGTTGGGAAAGCGGAGCCCAAATAGAAGTTAGAATGTTATAATCCCATCTATAAATTACAGAGCTTGTCATATTTACTAAATGAAGGCTTTAAGATTTTAGGAAGCTTTTCTAAATGTTATCTCTCCATCCCTATCATAGGATTTGCTCAAAACGCATTTTCAAAGAGAAAAAAATGCTAATGTCACACTGGCATGGTAACCCAACCATCTCATAGATCAAAGGAGAGAGGCAGAGAAAGAAAAGGAGGAGGAGGAGGAGGAGGAGGAGGAGGAGGAGGAGGAGGAGGAGGAGGGGGAGGAGGAAGAGAAGATGGAAAAGGAGGAAGGGAAAACCAAGAGGAGGAGAAGCCACTTCTTACTTTGGATTAATGTTAAACTCAATAGTTTACTACGTTTTAAGTGGAAAAATGTTAGTTGAAAAGGTATTTGTCAACCACAAATGTTTGAAAGGGAAGCATGACAAAGATTTTCACTGTTTATGTTCAAATGACAACATGTGCAGAAAGTTGTACAACTGAAAGTCCTTTCAAACAACAGCTACAAAAGAGATTAGTCAGTTAGGACAGGAATAGAATGTGGAAACTTGGAAGACTGGCTACTCCTTGTGTATGATTGCTGGGCTGAGTCTGTGCTGAGAAATTTCTGCAAAGGGTGTCCTTTGCAGGTATGAGACGGGGATGTCAAACTTTTGGGAGATCACTATGGGTCCCCAGCTTAGACATCTTCTGTGCCCCAAGATGGCACCCCTCATTCTCTTTCCATGGGACGCAAGGGCCTTGACATCCTTCCATCTTATAAGCTTTCTGTCATGATTTTTCCATCATCCTAGAGAGCCTTAATATGAGCCAGGTCTCCAGGTTCCCCCGCTTTCTTCTGTCCCATCTATACCCCTCACCCATCCTCAAACCTTTTTTCTTTCCAGGATTTAACTGAGAACTACAGAGAAACAGGTGGCGAATAACAAACGTAGGGAGTTATGTAGTTAACATACACTTTGACGTCACCTAGTCATTTTCCTGAGTCTACAGATAACTCTGTTATTACTAGCTATCATGTCCACGAGAAGCTTTTGTCCTCTTCTGGAAACCAAGAAAGCACCTGCCCTCACTCAGTCCTAAGGGGAGAATCTTTATGGGAGTAATAATAGAATGGATCATGAGAAATTCTGACGTCCTCAAGCATAAATTCAGATGACCCCATGGAGGATCATTTGTATATCAAGGGAAGTCCAGAGAAATGATCCACAATTCAGCATGTCCCTTTGGCCAGTAGAGAGGCCACCTTAGTCTGGAAATAATGATGATGATAATATTAAAGAAACCTAACTAAACAAGTCCTTTTCTCTCTCCCATGTAATGTTTTATATCTGACCTCATAGAGGACCAGCCTTACTGTTCTGTACTCTCTCTCCTGCTGGGTAGGTAAACAGAAATTGAGGAACTAGTGCCTGGTGGTTCACAAGGATGGTGCTTTTCAAAGTCCTTTGGACGGACAGGGAACCAGTTTCCCCACCACCGTTTCTGACTAGCACTTCCCCACCTTCCCTGAGCAGATGATGCACTGAACCCTGGTGACGTTTCCAGCATTCAGGAAATTGTTCCCAGGCCATCAAAGAATAGGGAGATGCAGCTGGAACACTACATCCCAAGAAGACAGCCCTCTGAGAGTGACCATATGGTCCTTCCCCAGTATCCTAACTGTCCCCTTTCACTCTTACCACATCTTCTTTGCCTTTAGAGCTCTACCTCATTTAGTATTTCTGATTCTATTCCCCTTCCCCTGGGTGCCCCGTTGCTGGTTTTTTTCCTGTACAAAATTCGGGAGGCTCAGACTGAAAGCTAGTAGCTTTTATCTCTGCTCAGTCATAGAGAAGAATGGGATCCAAACTCAGAAGAATGGGGCCGGGCATGGTGGCTCATGCCTGTGATCTGGGAACTTTGGGAGGCAGTGACAGGCAGATCACCTGACGTCAGGAGTTCAAGACCAGTCTGGTCAACATGGTGAAATTCCATCTATTCACAGGACTTTGACCCTGTTTGGGGGAAATGATCATCTTGCCTTATATTATGCTGAGTCTGAATTGAAGCCCTCCATGACTTAGTGTCTCCAATAAGGCTCCTTGCATTCGTGAAAAATGAATGTGCAAGCACAAACCATATCTCTGTAATCCAAAGTTTTCTCACTTGACACTAGTTACTTTTTGCTAGCCACAATTTTAAGAACAGGAACAAGCATGCATTATCTTGCTTCAGCCTCATAAAAACTCCACAAAGAAGGTATCGCTGTTTCTTGAGAAGGACATTGAACCTGGAGAGGTTATGTCGCTTGCTGGGTCACACAGCTTTCTCAGGGAGGATCTAATTAGAAGCCAGATACATCTGATTGTGTTGTCTCTGATATGTTCCGTGGTGCCATTACCAACAGCATGGCACAAGGCCACCACTTTCCCTGTCACACCTGAGATGGGCGTTACAAGTTGATTATGACACTTCTCTATGGAGCTAGTCTGTGTTAACCTACAGAATCCTCGTCAACAGCCCCTGTGGGTTGATCAGAGTCATTACATTGGGTTGTTATGCAGTTTGTAATCTCTGTCTCAGGCCATTCCTTCACCAGATCACTTCACCATCATCACTACCTCTTATCTCTTAATGAAGACACATCGCCCAGGATGAGCATCACATATATCTAAGAGTGGCTCTCCTGGTCAAAAATCTATCATGATAGCTAAGAGGAGCATATATCTGTGTCTTAGAAAAAGCCTTAGCTACCTCCTCCAAGGTTTGGCAATAGGAGGTTTGTACTAAAGATAAAGGAATGAAACTTACAGAGGCTCAACTGTCTTTGGCCACTGTTAGCTACACACACACACACACGCACACACACACACTCCATTGCTCCTGCTTCTGCTCATACCTTGCACATGACATTCAGAGGGCTAGCAAATCACATCACTCTGACTAAAACCCATTCCATGATCAGCCTCTTACTACACTTTAAGAGACCTCAGTGAGGGCAGTAAATGTCAAGCCTATTAGTTTTCATTGCAGAAAGAATGACTGAGGCCCAGACAGGCAGGGGAGTTCCATATCACCACTCTCAGTTACTGACAGAGACCACAGCAAAATGTAAGGCTCCCACCGTGGGGCCTTCTTCTTAAGTAAAATGCACCACTTTGGACAGTCAAAAGAAGCAATTTAACTTCTACTTTTTTCAAAAAACGTGAAAACTCAGCACTCCCATCATGGATGCAGGGAACCATGTAAAAACTTTGTCCCCTTCTGAACTGAAAGACAGCACAGTCAAACTAATGCCCAATGTCCAAGATTTTGCTCCTTGATATTTAAAGTTCATGGATCATTCTAGCAAAATTGATGCCATATAGTTCTGATTTGTATATTTTAAAATTTTATCACTGTGTTGCTTGCTCAACAATTACTTGATACTCAAGTTTCTTTTCTGTTTGTTTTTCTTAAATAAGTATATGAAGCCTTTCCGCCTTAAAAATAGGAAGGCAAATGAGGCCAGGACTAAGTGTCCTTGGACACCAAATACTGGAATGGCCTCACAAATAGATGGCAAATAGGGTTTCAGTATGGCCAATTGGCTATTTCCACTTGTGTTCCAGCTGTCATGCCACACCACCTCACCTCTGCCCATCCGCCCCCAGATCTTCAGTGGTGGTGAGCGGGAAGAGGGCTGATCTCATGTGTCTACCAGAGATGTTACTCATAAACGCCCTCATAATTCCCAGATGCTCTCATACTCTATGGTATAATACACTATGTCTCTTTTGAGCCAACACCCTAATTCTGCAAATGATACTCACTGGTGCCTTGAGCAGGAGGCAAAGGGGCCCCACAAAATTCTCTCATAAGACCAAGACATTATTAAGTCCATGAGGAGCAAACCTGCCTTCCAACCAACCACTCAAACCATCTCACGCTCAGTGGAGTCTGATAAATCATCTTGAGGAACTCAGGTAGAAGACGCTTCCCTTGTTAAAACATAAAGCACAGACACCAAAAAACCTTCAAAACTCTTGTTAATATGATGTGGATCAAGATCTACAGCAGATGAATAAGAAATGGCCTAGGGCTGGCAAATTCTTTCTAAACCTGGGATTCTTTTCCGTTCTGAGGCAGACAGAGTTGCTCTGGAACAGAGTTTGACCCACTGAAAAATAACAGTTTTATTATGCCTTCCTATACATCTAGACTAGCAAATGGAACAGTTCTTTAAAAAAAAAAAAAAAAAAAAAAAAAAAAAAAGTCATTGTATTTATCCCTTGAGAAATATTTATCTACATTGTGGGGTTTTTGGAACAAAGAGAACGATTTCCTTTCTCTATAAAGTTTGGCGTCATTATTATTTTGAAAGATAACCATGCTCACTCGTTGCCAAATGACTGCTGAGTTATGCTCTCTCTATATTTTTAAAAGAATATGCTTTTGAAAAGAAGGTGGCTGGGGCTGGGGGATGGGGAGGGGAATCCATGCCCTGTCACCCACTCCCTTCCTGGCTGTGAGAAACTTGTGGGCCTGGGAGCTTACAGTTTGTTTTCTGTAACTCCATCTGGTTTGAAACCGAAAAGGGGATATTTGTGGAGAACAGACCACAGTGTGAGAGGGAGAAGGGCTGAGGGGGTAGAGGTATAAAAATCAGATAGCTCAGCGCTTGGCTCAAAGGAGCTGAAGGAGAGAGGATTCCACTCCGTGTATGTTTTCTCTTTCACGTCTCACTTTGTTCTCTGCCATCAGGAAATACAGTAGACATTTGTCACCAGCAGCTCTTTGGAGCCTTCAATGTTCCTTCCTCCCAGGATTTGAAAGGGGACTTCAGACACGTAGGAGTCAGATTTTGCAAACCAGCAGAATTTCTGTGCAGTGTTTATCAGACAAGCGAGAGGCTGTGAAGGCAGACTTTGGGAAATGGTTTAAACAGTTCATAAATCAGATGTAATTGAAAAGGAGAGTATCTCCTTTCTGAGAGCCATGTAAACCTTTATTTTATGATCTCTTTACTGGGGCAGAATTGTAATGTGTACAAGGGCCAGGGGCCTAATGAAGTCAGATTGCCTCCAGTCACTCAAGGTAATTTGTTTTTTTCTGACCAAATCATGAAACAGAACTGCATTCTGCTCCCTGTTACATTTATGTAATAGCGTCTCTTTTGATATTGTCAACTGTGTTGTGCCAGGCTGCATAGCATTACTGATAACAAAATTCTTTGGAAAAATCTTTTTTTTTTTTTCTTTTTTTCCACAAACCAAATAACAGCAGCTGAAATCAGTTGGTGGTGTTGGCTGGCCAGGAGTAAAAAGTGCTTTTCATATAAAATTTCTAAGAAGCCCTAGAAACATGATGCAAAGCATTTTTACCCCTTTTTACTTTTAAACTGGTAGAATTTATGGGATTTTCGAAAACTGTATTTGTTTTACTGATAAAAATGCAGTTTCATATGAAGACCAGAAGACCCTAAAGGGTCTTTCCTAAGATTTTCATTTGAATTTAGTATATTAACAGTATAAGAGGCAGGTTTGGAGACTGATAGTGTTCTTAACTTCAGGGAGAATCAAAGATACCAGGACCTCAGAAGAATGGAGTCTCAAGACATCAGGCAAATACCGAAGAGATCAGAGCCAAGTTCTAAAGGGCAGCCATTTCCCAAATGTCAACCAAGAGCAAAGCCAAGAGAATTATTATTTCCTGGCTGCACAATCACAGGAAAAGCCTGATCAAAGCTGGAGTGCAAGTTAAAAAGTGTAAGGTACTCAAGCGCTAGGGTCTGTGTCCAAGCCCAATCAATGGATCATTAGTTGTTTTTAACTTCCACATTTCTTTTGCAACAGCACCTCTTCCTTAAGTAGCAATCTTATCAGACTGCCACCTTTGTGTCCCATTGTCCAAGGACAATAAAGACTCTGCACTGTCTGCCATTACCTAAGAAAGACTGGAATTGACACGAACATCACAGTTGCATACGCAGTAGGAGTTATTGGATCATGGAGACACACATTCTGGTGTATGCCAGATTGGCACATGACATAATCTGGGTTCTTTATAGACCCAGTTGTTCTGGGTTGGTCTAAATTATCAAGAGAAGAGACTTCATCTTTAGTTTTATCTTGTGCCAACCACCAGAACCCTTGCTTCTGAGCAGGAAGCAGCTAAGGAACAGGCTCTTTCTCTGAATGACTTTCAATGTAGTTCTCTCAAACTTTACTCCTCCAGAAGGCCACCCTCCTCCTGCCTATGGCTACTTCAGAATCAACTGGGCAGAATCATCTATTCACATTCTATTTCCAGCCAAATTCAGTATCTCAAAGGCTTGTTCTGTGATTTGTTTGGACCTTGGGGGCTCCGACTGAAAATGCTAAAATGCCACACTGACACTTCAGACTTACAGCTAGCTGGGCTCCAAGTAAGATTTATCTCCGACTGGAGGGGTTTCTCCTATTAAAAATCAAACAGTGGGCCGGGTGCGGTGGCTCACGCCTGTAATCCCAGCACCTTGGGAGGCCGAGGCGGGTGGATCACGAGGTCAAGAGATCGAGACCAACCTGGTCAACGTGGTGAAACCCCGTCTCTACTAAAAATACAAAAAATTAGCTGGGTATGGTGGCGCATGCCTGTAATCCCAGCTACTCGGGAGGCTGAGGCAGGAGAATTGCCTGAACCCAGGAGGCGGAGGTTGCGGTGAGCCGAGATCACGCCATTGCACTCCAGCCTGGGTAACAAGAGTGAAACTCCGTCTCAAAAAAAAAAAAAAAAAAAAAATCAAACAGTGTATGGTGTCTTCACCTGTTAGGTAATATTCTATGCCCTAATGGGAAGAATGGGGGCAGCAGACCAGTGAGTGCAGGAAGGAGAACCAAAGCTGTGTCCATGCCCTTGAGAAAAGACAAATTGGACCAGACAAGTTCAGTGGAAACTTTCCAACGAATCCATCAACTTCAGCTTGTCTAAGCAAAGTCATAGCTAGAAGAGTACTGAAATAGGAGAACCACGTAAAGGGGTTCAGGGGTGATTCCTCTGAAATTGCAGCTGGAAGCGTTTTGTAATGGTTCCTGTACTGCACCCTAGAGGCTGTCACTTTTTCTTCTAATCACCATTAGCAGATGCCACAGGATTCATGTTTCTGAAAGTTTTCAGGCCCCTCATATGGAAGACCAAAGAAGCCATTAATGTTTAAGGCTACATTTTATTCCATCCACAAATTTGGTAGAAGAGGAAATGTTTACAATTCTGCCATCCCATGAATAGGAGTTTTCCATCAGGTATACACCTGTGTTAGCAAGGTATGAATACTTGTCCACTAAAAAGGCTGTTTGGTACTGCTGATACACATCCCAATGCAATGCTGGGCTCAAAAAGTTCTTCGGTGATTGCTTTTGACAACACTGAGTGGCTAAAGGTCTTCTTTCACTTCTTCTCCCACCGCAAATCCTGAAGGCAAGGTCTCTGGAATTTGAGGCTGTGCGCTTACATGCCTCCAAGGCACCTAGCTCCAACAAAGCAAAATGGAGAGTCTGCACTGCTCATTAGTTGACCCAACACTCAGCCCACATTGGAGGGGAAGTGGGATGGGCTAAGGACATCTTCTTCCTGCTCAGGACACATTATGGTCAAGGATGAAAGGAAAGAGATGCTGGGAACAAGTCTGCATTGAAGATGTATTTCTGTTGCCTTGCTACCAACCCTGGTTATAAATGATGGAATTAATATGGGTCTGTAATAGCTACTTTCCCATTTAGCTCTTGTATGTACATACATAAAATTAAAAATAATAGAATACTTCCATTACTAACATGTGGTGACAAGCATTCTTCATTTACCTTTTTTATTCCAAAAACAGGATTTAACATTTTAAAACCCAAGATCTGTTTGGTAAATTAGATAATAGGTAAACTACAGCCAGTAAGATAAATAATTGTTGTGAAAATAAAACTGTTAGCGTTATAAATAATGCTTCTTATATGGATGCTAAACAGTCAATCAGAAAACACCATGGTTGTTGGTTTAAAATCAGCTTCTTTGTCTGGGCACGGTGGCTCACATCTGTAATCCCAGCACTTTGGGAGGCCAAGGTGGGTGGATCACCTGAGGTCAGGAGTTCAAGACCAGCCTGACCAACATGGTAAAAACCTGTCTCTACTAACAATACAAAATTAGCTATGTGTGATGGTGCATGCCTCTTATCCCAGCTACTCAGGAGGCTGAGGGAGGAGAATTGCTTGAACCTAGGAGACAGAGATTGCAGTGAACTGAGATCATGCCATTGCACTACAGCCTGGCAACAAGAGTGATACTCTGTCTCAAAAAAATTTAAAAATACAATAGCAAAGACTTGGAACCAACCAAATGCCATCAATAATAGACTGGATAAAGAAAATGTGGCACATATACACCATGGAATACTATGCAGCCTTAAAAAAGAATGAGTTCATGTCCTTTGAAGGGATATGGATGAAGCCGGAAGCCATCATTCTCAGCAAACTAACACAGGAACAGAAAACCAAACACTGCATATTCTCACTCATAAGTGGGAGTTGAACAAAGAGAACACATGGACACAGGGAGGGCAACATCACACCTTGGGGCCTGTCGAGGGGTGAGAGGCAAATGGAGGGAGAGCATTAGGACAAATACCTAATGTATGCAGGGCTTAAAACCTAGATGATGGGTTGATAGGTACACCATGGCACATGTACACCTATGTAACAAACCTGCACATTCTGCAAATGTATCCTAGAACTTAAAGTAAAATAAAATTGTTTGAAAATAACAAATAAAAAAATAAATATAACAATAATAGAATCAGCTTTTTTAAATCCATAATATTTGGATAATTTTTTTTTTGCCTGAAACTTTCTTAGTTAATAATAATTCAGTCTCTACCATGCTTTAAAAGGGAACCCATAACAAACTCTCTTAGAGTCTTCCTTATGCCTTACATGGCATAGTGAGTCAGTGTGTGTTTTTTTGTTTTTTTTTTTTTCTTCCATGGGCTTTAGAGAAGAGGCTAAGGGAAACTGACTGTAACTTCTCACAGCAGCGTCTTTAACCTTCTGCTAAATCCTGGACTGCCAGCTGGCAAGGCCAAGTACTCTTTAGTCCTGCAAAGAATCATGTATGTGTCACTGGAGGTAGACATAAGTTCTTCTGTTTTAACCTGAATCATCTGCAGGAACAAACAGCAAAGTGCATCACCCCTGTTAAAGCAGCTGGCAGTATGAGCCACAAGGTAAAAATTATGAAGAAGAAGTGTCCCTCTTTGTCCCGTCCCCAAGAACATAGTGTCCAATGCTGTGTACTGACACAGTAAAGTTGGTTAAAATAATTTCTCAATAAATTGAGTGTAAATATTTTACAAGCTAGGCCCAGCCCACTGTGGAGGGGAAAAAAGAAGAAACAAAACAAAAACAAAACAAAAAAGAACACCCGCACCTGCTCCCTAGCGTTTTTCTCACAGATACTCTACTACCAAAGGAATGCAACTTACATTTCAAAAATAGAATGCTTCTTTCTTCCCTGCCTCCTCTCTGCCAACTCCCAAGGAGATAATTTTTTTTTTTTTTTTTTTTTTTTTTTTTTTTTTTTTTTTTTGAGACGGAGTTTCGCTCTTGTTACCCAGGCTGGAGTGCAATGGCGCTATCTCGGCTCATCGCAACCTCCGCCTCCTGGGTTCAGGCAATTCTCCTGCCTCAGCCTCCCGAGTAGCTGGGATTACAGGCTTGAGCCACCGCGCCCGGCCCAAGGAGATAATTTTTAAATGGCCAGGCCACAGTGGTTCACACCTGTAATCCCAGCACTTTAGGAGGCTGAAACAGCCTCTTCTTCACCACCAAAACTTCTTCACCACCTCCACTTCTGTACCCTTTCAGGTCAAAACACCCCCAACCCAGCTCTGGATTTAGATATGTTCTTTCTGTATAGCAGCTCATGTTCCAAACCAGGGATTCATAGATTTGATTCATTTGATTACAATCTTCACTATTTCTACCCATAATACTGCTACTGTTATTTCCTAATATCTTAATATCACTACCATAATTAAAATTTTAATATGTTTTTTCATAACTAAAAGGTCACCATACAAGTAAACTGAATTTTTAAAATGTCATTAAAACTTAACCAGATACGATTACCTGCTAAAAGCTCTGAGCCTAAGCCCTGTTTTTGTTTTTGTTAAAAGGGAAGTTAGTTTGTGCTAGAAAGTCTTTAAAGATGCACTCACACCAAACTGAGACTTCTCTTAATCTGTTCAGAAAGACTGAAAGAGAAGGCAAAAGGAAGTCTCTCATCTTATGTGATTCCATTTTATCTAACTACACATTGGTTTTATTTAACCCCACTCAAGATCATCTTGGATTTAGAATCATCTTGTGAGTCCTAGACTATGGGAAGCAAGAGACGGCAGTGTTGCTCAAAATGTGGGGTTTGGACAGTCTGCAAGAGGTAACCTAGCACCAGATTGACATGCAAATTCCCTGGCCTCTGAGACTTCTGAGACAGGTCTTAGGAAATCTGTATTTTTAACACATTTCTCAGGCGTTACTTATACACACAAATATTTGAAAATCATTAGTCTAGATTTGTCATTTTCAAACATTTATTAGCCAAGGGATCCTTTCTTACAATAAAATCTTGCACAGAAACTAAGATAAAAAGCAGATGAGAATAGAGAACTCTACAGGAGAATCGCTTGAACCTGGGAGGGAGGCTGCAGTGAGCCAAGATCGTGCCACTGCACTCCAGCCTGGCAACAGAGCGAGACTCCATCTGAAAAAAAAAAAAAAAAAAAAAAAAAAAAATAGGAGTCCTGTAGTTGAATCAGGAAGGTGGGGCAGAGGGCAGAGTTGTGACTTCACCTTCTCATGTCCCATGGTGGCATACAGACATTTTACGTGGTAAAATAAAATAGTTAATTAATATACTGGAAAATGGTCAGCCTCATAATGATCAAATGCAAACAAAATAAGGACAAGTTTTTTTTTTTTTACTCATAAACTAGCAAAGATACTTTGAATGATAGTGTAGATGAGGACCAACTAGAATGTTACAACTAATATTCTTATACTCTGAAAAGCAAATGAGTACCACCTTTCTGGATGTACTTTAAGATTTTTTTCCTTTAATGCAATACTCTACTCTCTATGAATTTGTTATGCAGAAACGGTCTGAAATTCAGGCAGGTTTATGCACAGTTCTGGAACTAGATAGTGGTGACAGTTGCATAACATTGTGAATGTACTTAATACCACAAATTTGTGCAGTTTCAAATGGTTCCAATGGTAAATTTTATGTTGTGTATTTTACCACAGTATACAAAAAGGATTATGCAAAAATATGCATTTCATTATTATTTATGATAAGAATTTAAAACTGCTGAATACCCAACATTAGTCATTGCTGCATTATGGTGTTTTTGGAAAACTCTTGTGATATTCACTTACTTAGGTGAAAAAAAAAAACAGGATGTGAAACTATACACACAATATTACTTCAGCCATTTCTTAAAAAATAGAATAATGTAGATAGAAATGTGTCCAAATATTACCTATAATGGAGTCAAGAAGACGAGTAGAATTATTAACACCTTTACCTTTCTCTTATGCTTTGAAAAGCTTTCCAAAATTTGCTAAAATTAGCACTTTCTAAAAACATTATGGGTTTTTTTGTGTGACATTAAATTTTAGCTTATTAGTTGTCATTAGTGTTAGTGTATTTTATGTGTGGCCCACGACGATCCTTCTTCCAATGTAGCCCAGGAAAGCCTAAAGATTGGACAACCCTGCTCTACTACCTCTTAAAAAAATAGAAAAGAAAAAAAAAGGAAAGGGAAAAAGTATATTAGTTTCCTATTGCTGCTTTATTTTTTTTCTGTAAGTTATTGGGGTACAGGTGGCATTTGGTTACATAAGTTCTTTAGTGGTAATTTGTGAGGTCCTGGTGCACCAATCACCTGAGCAGTATGTATTGAACCACATGTCTTTTATCCCTTGTCCCCCTCTCACTCTTCCCAGCCAGTTCCCAAAATCCATCAAATCATTCTTATGCCTTTGTTTTCTCGTAGCTTAGCTCTACATATCAGTGAGAACTTAGTGTTTGGTTTTCCATTCCTGAATTACTTTGCTTAGAACAATAGTCTCCAATTTCACCCAGGTCATTGCAAATACTGTTAATCCATTCCTTGTTATGGCTGCATAGTATTCCATCATGTAGATAGATAGATTGATAGATAGATCATAGTTTCTTTCTTCACTTGTTGACTGATGGGCATCTGGGTTAGTTCCACAATTTTGCAATTGTGAATTGTGCTGCTATAAACATGCGTGTGCAAGTATCTTTTCGAATAATGACTTTTTTTCCTCTGGATAAATACCCAATAGTGGGATTGCTGGATCAAATGTAGTTCTACTTTTAGTTCTTTAAGGAATCTCCACACCGTTTTCCGTCGCAGCTGTACTAGTTTGCTTTCCCAGCAGCAGTGGAGAAATATTCCCTGATTGCCGCATCCACACCAACATCTACTGTTTTTTGATTTTTTGATTATGGCCATTCTTGCAGGAGTAAAGTGATATCACGCTGTGGGTTTGATTTGCATTTCCCTGATCATGAGTGATGTTGAGCATCTTTTCATGTTTTTTGGCCATTTGCATATCTTCTTTTGAGAATTATCTATTCATGTTCTTAGCCCACTTTTTGATGAGATTGTTCTTATTGCTGCTTAACATATTTCCACAAAATTAGTGCCTTAAAACAACATACATTTATTATATACAGTCCTAGAGGTCAGAATTCCAAAATCCAAATATAAGGCTGCATTTCTTCTTTTTGGAGACTCCACGGGAGAACATATTTCTTTACCTTGTTAAGTTTACAAAGTGCTGCTCATATTCCTTAAGCTGTGGCCCCGTCCTCCAACTTCAAAACAGCAGTGTGACATCTTTTCTCCTCTGTGACCTCTGCCTCTGTTCTTTCATCTTCTCCCTATCTTCTGACCCCCCTGCCTGTTCTTATGTGAATCCTATGATTACATTAGTCCACCTGACAATGCAAGATAATCTCCACATCCCAAGACCGTTAGTTTAATCGCATCTACAAAATCCCTTTTATTGTGGAAGGTAACATATTCACAGGTTCCAGGCATTAGGACATGAACATCCTTGGGGCCATTTATTCATTCTGCTACAAGAAGAAAGAAATAAAGAAAAAGCCAAAAAAGAAGAAGAAGAAGAAAAAGAAGAAGAAGAGGAGGAGGAGGAAGAAGAAGAAGAAGAGGAAGAAGAAGAAAGAAGAAGAAGAAGAAGAAGAAGAAGAAGAAGAAGAAGAAGAAGAAGAAGAAGAAGAAGAAGAAGAAGAAGAAAGAAGAGGAAGAAGAAGAAAAGAAGAAGAAGAAGAAGAAGAAGAAGAAGAAGAAGAAGAAGAAGAAGAAGAAGAAGAAGAAAGAGGAAGAAGAAGAAGGAGGAGGAGGAGGAAGAAGAAGAAGAAGAAGAAGAAGAAGAAGAAGAAGAAGAAGAAGAAAGAAGAAGAAGAGGAAGAAAAAGGAAGAAGAAGAAGGAGGAGGAGGAGAAAAGAAAGGTGGGGAAGGGGAAAGGGTGTGAAAGAAGGGAGGGAAGCAGAAAGGCAGAGAGGCAGGAAGGCAGGAAGGGAGGGAAGGGAGGAAAGAAGGAAGGAAAGGAAGGAAGGAAAAAAGTCTCTCTGCTCAAGTTTTTATTCATATGCAATTATTGAATTCACATCTCAATGGGAAGAATAACAAAAAGTTGAAGCTCTTTAATCTCCTATGCTCTTTAAGTATAAAATTTCAGCTAACAAGGAGTGCATGATGAAAGCCATCTAAACTAGAAATGTAGGGAGGGGTAGCTCCAACAGTGTCAAATACACACTGAACATTCTATTGTATTCAGATCAGTCTGGGGAATCATTTTTAAATCCTTCAGGTTTTAAACATTTTGAATCTTTCTTGGATATGTATTTTTAAACGTCTTTCCTCTACCATTTTTCTGTGTCAAAGTCTATGAAAATAACCACTAAGATAAAGAATCATCAAAACTCACTAGCTTATGTTTTCATGTGTTTTATGTATAAAGATGTGTTTTAAGTTCTACATAAAGCACATTAAGGTATGCCCAGAAAATAAAATCATGTCCCCTACCTTTTATTGAGAAACAATGATGGTTAGGTTAAAGCCAATTTTTTTTGCTCCTCACAAGGTCTGAAATACAGATTTTGATTTCCTTTGTCTGAGTAGAATGCATAACCTTTCTAAATTTGTTTTTATTTTCCTACATATTATTTGCCTTGATACTGATGTATGTGGTATATTTGTAGAGATAAATCTTTCTTCTTTCTTTTCTGAATTCATTCAAAGCTTTGATTTATGAGAAGAATCAATATTGTGTAGAATGCTGATGCCTTCATAAAAATTTTTAGCATTGAATTTCAAAAAGCACACACAATAGTTGCATAATTCTTATTCCCATTCATGTGTCATCTTTGGAGTCCATAGTTAATAATAATAACACTAAAACAATGAATTTCGATTGAGTAGGTACCTGTACATGAGTGAATTCATTGATTCAATAAATATTTACTACTACCTCAAATAGTAAACATCCTGGCGAGAGAGACAGGCACAGCTCCAGTGCTGGAGCTGGCTCAAATTGGGTCTCATTGGCCCCCAAGAGCCAATTCTGTGCATCTCTTCTCAGTTTTACTTCATTAACATCAAGTTAGTACATTGAAATCTGCCATGGTAAGAGTATTTACACCATGGAAATGGGCAAACGCTACAAATTTGGGCTTTTTGTTAAACATTTACCAGCACACCACTGCAATATGTAAATGTGGCTAACAATGTGAAGCATTAAGAAACATGAGAGATAGAATAAAAGACCAAGCTTTTACATGATTAAAAAAAAGAATAAAAGAAAAGAAACATGAGAGATAATAAGAGTACCAAGAAGGGGTGCTGAACATAGTTAGAAGGGATCAATGAAACCTTTCCTTTTAGGGCTAACTTCAAATGTCACCTCCTCTGAGAGGCCTTTCAATAGAACCGTCCTGAAAAAAACCCTGCTCCTAGGCATGTTGTCACACTACACTGTGCATTTATTTCAGAAAATCTGCAACAGTTGGTGATTATCTTACTTATTTTTACTTGTTTATCTGTCTCCCTTACTGAGATGTAAACTCTTTAATAGCATGGTTCTTATCTGCCTTGTCTCCCTGGCTATTAAAAGGCACTCAAGGTATTATTTCAAAATCAGTTGTAGAGTTAGTAGTAGGGCCTCCAAGGATAAGCAGGATTTGACTAGGCAAAGAATTAAAGGTAAAACATCCTGAGCAGAGGTGACAGAAATACTAAAAGTACAGTGGCCAGAGAAAGATAGTGTGTGCATAAAACTTAAAGTCCAAATTGAAGAGTGGGCCTCTAAATTGGATTATGTGAGCCATAGGGACTCATAAAGGCCATGGTTTAAACTCCTATTTAACAAAAGATGAGCAGGAGCATGGCTAACTCCAAATCGGCACAAATGTGGTTTTAAGTCAGGAAAAAAGAAAACTAACAAAACATCTCTCTCGTATCTGATTGATAAGTTGAAGTTCTTTTTCCTCAGTAAAAGGGATCTATTCCTACAAAGGATTGCTGAATCTCCCCAAATCAGAGTATTCAAATTGTGAAGAATTTGGTAGCATTTAAATTGAAACAAATAAATAAGGAAAAGGGGATATGTTGGTTTCCACCATGTACATTATTAAAGGCCTTCTGCAGATAATTGTGGTCTCTTGGCCATACTGCATGTATTAGATCGTCTGAGAAATGTGTCAAAGGGGTTTTCTGTTCAATGAGGAAGCAGGGGATTCAGTACCTAAGGAAATAAACTAATTTGGCTACAGGTATTGAGTCTGCATAAAGCATTGAGCCAGTGACTCTCCACTTCTCCAACATGCTCACTATCTATTAAACGAGGTGATAGGATCTCCAATGGGATGAAGAAGGGATCAAATGATGGAATGACTAATTCTGCTGGGTGAAATTCAGCAAGGTTTCAGGGGAAGGTAATGTTTGGGTTGGCCTCAGGAGATGAGTGGAACTTGAGCAGACAAAGTCTCAGTGTAGGGGGCTCTTCAACAGGAAGAACATGCTGATCCAAACCACAGAGGCCTGAAGTCAGGGTGTAGATTATTTAAAGGCTCATGGAACTGCCACACGTAGAGCAACTTACACAACTCTGAACAGAACAACTGCCAAAGAGCTTTTGCAAAACAACCTTCTAATTTTACTTTGGTTTTCATAATGGTGAAGTGATTCATTAGTTCCTATTCCACAGTGCAATTTCAAAACGATAAAACACCAAGAGTCCTTTCTTAATTATGAAAGTTCAAAAAGAGGAACTTAAACCAAATCTACTGTTTCCACTAAGCAAATATGTGGCCACAAGAGGTACCTAACCAGCTGCATACAAATCCTATTAAGTCTTGTTCATATAAGCTTAAGTGTAAGATAATATTTTTGCTTTGTATACACAGTGGAGCCTCATAAGCATACCATAACTGACTATACAGGGTTAGAGAGACCCAAGTCAAATTATGCCACAGCCACGGCATAATCAACAATATTCATTAAAAGCACAATTCAGGCCAGGCTCACACCTGTAATCCCAGCACTTTGGGAAACCAAGGTGGGAGGATCACCTGAGGCCAGGAATTCAAGACCAGCCTAGCCAACATGGTGACACCCCGTCTCTACTGAAAATACAAAAATTAATGGGGCAGATGGTACTGGGAGGCTGAGGCACAGGAATTGCTTGAACCCAGGAGGCAGAGGTTGCAGGGAACCAAGATCGCGCCCTTGCACTCTAGCCTGGGTGTCAGAGTGAGGCTTTGTGTCAGTTAAGTAAGTAAGTAAATAAATAAATAAATAAATAAAAGCACAATTCAGGTAAAACTCACATGAAGACAACTTAAAATGTAAAAACAACTGATTTCCAAAATAAATATACAAAGGCAATTGTTTTACACCTATTTCATCATTGGTTTCACTTAAATAGTGAGTTTTAAAATGACAATTTATCAAAAGCTATTTTTATCAGAAATATATTTTGTGTGTAAAGAAAAGCACCCCAAGGGCTGCTTGGTGGCCAGGAACAGAGACTGATTCTGGCTGGCTTACGTTGAAACAGAAATTCTTGTATGAATATTACCAGAGAAAGATAGTGTGTGCATAAAATACAAAGTCCAAATTAAGAAGTGGCCTGTAGACCACTAAATAAAAGATGAAGCTGGAAATAGAGCTCAAAAAAACCTGTGCCTTCCCAACCCAGAAAAAGAAGCAACTCTTGGAATCCAGATAGAACGGATGAAAATGCCTCTTTGATCATTTTTCTGATCTTTTTCACTCAGCTCAAGCCTCAAATTCTCAGGATAAAGGGACTGATCTGGAACACTCATCCAGAGAAAATCACACACCTTAAATTACAGTCCATGGAAGCTACACAGGTTCATGGAGAATGGTTTCCTCAAAGGAAATTGGTGCTTTTATCAAGGAGGGTAGAATGGCTGGGCACAGTGGCTCATGCCAGTAATCTCAGCACTTTGGGAGGCCAAAGTGGGAGAATCCCTTGAGACCAGGAATTCTAGACCAGCCTGAGCAACATAACAAGACCCTGTCTCTAGAAAAAATAAAAACAACAAAAAATAGTGGAATGTTATAACACACACCCATAACACACTCGGGAGGCTGAGACAAAAGGATCACTTGAGCCCTGAGCAACAGAGCAAGACCCTGTCTCAAAAAAAAAAAAAAAAAAAAAAAAAACAGGATAAGAAAACAGAATGAATACCGAGTCACCAAAAGATGAGGAATAGCCATTAAAAACCCTGACGCGGGGGTGCGCTGCCTGTGATTAGTCCTGACTCACTATACCAGCGTGTTACACTTGAGAGTTTTGTCTTTCTCCTTATCCAGTCTTTCCTGACCCTTTTGTTCTTAAAAGGTCAGTAGCAACTTCTAGAATCTGTCTGCTGCGGGAATTTTAAAATCCATACCTGTTGGTTAGTTGCTGATTCCATGTGATACATTTTACATACTCTGCAATTTACTTATCCCTCCATACATAGTAATATGAGTGTTAATCTGCCCACAAAATTGAATAAATAAAACAGAAATTTATTCTCAGTGGAATATTTCTACATTAAGGCTATAGTCACATGCTAGTGAGATAATTTAAATGTGTCCACAGAATACGGATTTTTAAAGTAAGTTTTTTAAAGCTTAAAAAGAAAAAGGCTAATGAAAAAAAGATTTTAGGTCTTTTGTGCCAAACGTTTTATTAAGCAGATATTTTTGTATAAGTTTTGTATAAGTTACTTAATTACACAGTTGAGCACTGTGTAAACATATCTCAACTCTCTATATAAACCTATGTAGCTGTTAAATAAAAAACCTAGAGTGCATACAATATGTTGCATGAAAATAAATGAGTCCTGTCAACATGTCCAACTAAGCTAAAGTAGAATGACTTCAGCTACAAATATCTAGAAATGCTGAATAAAATAGGATATAAAATTCTTTTTTGAATACTCAGTTAAGCTCATGAGAAATAACGAAGAATTCCAAGAATACAGAAATGATAAGGTGCCAGAAAGGCAGAGAGTGTCCCAATGGATGCAGCAGCGGCCCTGGGATAGGAGGTGCCGAGGGGCCCAGATGATCCTGGGAAATAGGCCCTAGCATCTACACGACGACCAGATACAAGGGTGGGCCATGCAAAGAGGACAGTGGCGGCTGAGACCTCTGCATCAAGCTGGAGTCCTACAGGGCTGCCACCTCAGTATAAAGGAACTGGACAAAGCCCACTAACCCATCAGGGAAACGGCAATGAGGTCTGCCTCAGCCCTAAGAGCAGGGTGGGAAAGGAAAGTTTCCCATGAGAAAATGAAGCCCCAAGCCCATGCCTATCCTAGGCTTGGAGGCTGAATTTGCACTTTCCTTGTGATATGGGATTTCCCTAGTTTGAGACTGACATTGAAGTTGCTCCTGGGCTGGTTGCCCAGGGCTCCTTTAAGAAGCAAATGCAAAATATCTCTAGAAGGATATTCCACTGCGAATGCCACGGGAATTACCAGAGAAGAAAAAAAATTGCTGAAAATCAGGTTATAGTTTTTTTAAAATTATATAATATATGTGATAAAGATCCAACGTGAGTGAGAATCCAAAGGTCCCTCAGAAAAGTTCCATAGAAAGGCAAATGTCATTTCCAAATTATTTTATTTACTTTATTTTTATTATATTTTTAGAGACGGGGTCTCACCCTGTCACCCAGGCTGGAGGTATAGTGATGGGACCATAGTCCACTGCAGCCTTGACCTCCTGAGCCCAAGGGATCGTCTCGCCTCAGCTCCTGAGTAGCTGAGAGTACAGGTATCTATCACTATGTCCAGGTTCAAATAATTGTATATTATCTGGAAGATAGTATAAAAGAAATGTTAAAATGCCTTAAGACATTAACAAGTAATAAAATTCATGATGAAAGAATAAGACACTATGACGAAAGAACACACACCATTTTTAAAAGAACCAAATGAAAATCTGCAAATAAAAGACAAAATCTGAAAAATGAATGGATTGATTAAATGACTGACTGGACTCTGATGAAGAGAAAATTAGCTAACTGGAAGAAACCTAGCACATTGCTTGTATCATGGAGAGACTTTTTTTTAATGTAAAAAACATAAAAGATGGAAGGTAAACAAGATGAAAGATGGTGTGCATAGGAGCCAAGAGAAAACTTTCCTTTAGAAGTTTTGCTGAAAGTCGCAAACTGACCCAGGAACAGAAAACCAAATACCTCATATTCTCGCTTATGGGAGGGTGTTGAACAATGAGAACACATGAACACAGGAAGGGGAGCATCACACACTGGGGTCTGTTGGGGGAGCTAAGTGAGGGATAGTGGGGCATGGAGAGGTTCAGGAGGGATAAAATGGGGAGAAATGTCAGATATAAGTGACAGGGGAATGGACGCAGTAAACCATCTTGCCATGTATGTATCTATGCAACAATCCTGTGTGATCTGCACATGTATCCCAGAATCTAAAGTATAATAAAAGAGAACCCATTTTTTTTAAAAAAGAAATTTTGCTGAAAAGTCAATTTTAAAAAAGCAGATTATTTATTTATTTAATTTGTCTGTTAGACAAATTCTAAAAGAGCTGTAACACTGCCAAAAGGTAGGTTAATAGGAGAACAGTATACAAATGTATTAGCATGCACAGGAGACTTACAGAGATCTGAAAAGCAAAATGCTTAATGCCTTTATACCATCTGGAGGTTACAGAAATAATAGAGGCTCAGAGAATGGCCCAAAACAGGTTTTGCTGGTAAATCAGGTTATGATGGCAAGACCAGGTTATGGGAGAAATAGAGAGGAAGTCTGGCTAGTAAAGGTGATCTTGTTACGAGGTGAAACCTCACAGGTGGCAGCCCTCAGAGAGAATAGGTGGTATTTCTTTTAGACCCTTAAAGGTGTCATACTTCGGGTAATCTTCCTAAATTGGACAAGGGAGAGCCTCAGAGAAGGCCTGGCTTTGTCAATGCGGATTTTCTCTTCAGAAGCAAATCTCCCTACAAAAGACAGCTTTTCAGCTATTCTTACAGTTCCAGCCCTTCCACACAGTCATCTTGAAATATATAAAAGAAGTGCATTTGGAGGTGAAATATTTTCGTTTCCTTCAAGTGAAAGGTCCAAGGTACATCTATGTAATAGGATTCCTAGAAATGTTTATAGAGAAAATAAAGAAAATTCAAAGAGGTGATGTCTGGAATTGACACAAATCCTCACACTGAAGAGGGTGTGCAAAGAGGTCAGAAAGGGAAAATTAGAAATAAATCTGCACTTAAATGCATCAAAGAAAAACTACGTAGCATCAAAAAGAGAACATCTTAAGATCAGTGGAAAATAAAAAAAGACATATTTTCTAAAATGGAATAATTGGACTTATAGCAGACTTCTGAAAAGCAACAAAAGAGGCCAGAAGAAAAGGAAATCATGTCTTCAAGTGCTGAGAGAAAATAATTTCAACCTAGAATACTTTATCAAGCTAAGCTGTCATTCAGGAATGAAAGCCAAATAAAAATAAATGTTCAAATCAATAAAGAATAAGAAATACCAAACACAGCCCCTCCTAGGATAAAAGGAAATTAAATTGAAGAAAGGATAGCAGCAAAATGACTATTAAACAAAAAAGTCGGTAAATACGTTTAGGCATCATGGGGTGTGCTATAGTCCCAGCTACTCTGGAAGCTGAGGCAGAAGGTTTGCTTTAGCCCAGAAGTTCAAGGTTGTAGTGAGCTATAATGGAGCCACTGCATCCGGAACTGAACTCCAGCCTGGGCAACTGAGCATGACCCCATTAAAAAAAAAAATGTGTCAATAAAAATAAACATTGAATGTAAAAAAATATATAATGTTACATTGGAAGAGTTTAAAAATAAGGTAGAGCTGAAATGTAAGTGTGAAAACTATGATTTCTTACAGTCTAAATATAGTAAGGTCTCTTGCTTGTTCAGAAGAATTCACTTTACACTGTAAGTGTGTGTGTCAAAAATCTACAGGTAATTGCTAAAATAATAGAATACAAAACAATGTAAAACTTCTAAATCAGTATTTAAAAACAGAATAATTTGATCAATTCAAAGAAAGAAATGAAAATAAAAACACAAGCTATATATATATATATATATATATATATGTTATTGGGGAACAGGTGGTGTTTGGTTACATGAGTAAGTTCGTTAGTGGTGATTTGTGAGATTTTGGTGCACCCATCACCTGAGCAGTATACACTGCACCCAATTTGTAATATTTTATACCTCACCGCCTTTCCACTCTTATACCCCAGAGTCCCCAAAGTTTAGTGTGTTATTCTTAAGCCTTTGTATCCTCATAGCTTAGTTCCCACTTATGAGTGAGAACATACGATGTTTGGTTTTTCATTCCTGAGTTACTTCACTTAGAATCATAGTCTCCAATCTCATCCAGATTGCTGCAAATGTTATTAATTCATTCCTTTTTATGGCTGAGTAGTATTCCATTGCATACATACATATACCACAGTTTCTTTCTCTGCTCATTGATTGATGGGCATTTGTGTTGGTTCCACATTTTTGCAATTGTGAATTGTGCTGCTATAAACATGCATTGGAAGTATCTTTTTCATATAATGACTTCTTTTCCTCTGGATTAATACCTGGATCAAATGGTAGTTCTACTTTTGGTTTTTTAAGGAGTCTCCAAACTGTTTCCATAGTGGTTGTACTAGTTTACATTCCCACTAGTGGTGTAGAAGTGTACCCTGTTCACTGCATCCATGCCAACATTTACTATTTTTGATTTTTTGATTATGGCCATTCTAGCAAAGGTAAGGTGATATTGCATTGCGGTTTTGATTTACATTTCCCTGATCATCGGATATGTTTGTTGGCCATTTATATATCTTCTTTTGAGAATCATCTATTCATGTCCTTAGCCTACTCTTTGATGGGATTGTTTGTTTTTTCTTGTTGATTTGTTTGAGTTCATCATAGATTCTGGATATTAGTCCTTTGTCAGATGTATAGATTGTGAAGATTTTCTCCCACTCTGTGGGTTGTCTGTTTACTCTGCTGACAGTTCTTTTTGCATGCATAACTCTTTAGTTTAAATTAAGTCTAGGAATTTATCTTTGAAAAATATAAGATAGATTTTTAAATCAAATATTTAATATAGTCTAGGTATTGTTGAGAATTATACCCATATATTTGTATAATTTCTTTTTCAGAAAAAAATGAAGAGATCATAAAATAAATTATGTACATAATCATAAAAAATAATACAACTAACAGAAGACAGATCCTAATAGAAGACAGATCCTCTCCAATTAGATTAAAAATAAACAGACAAAATAATAATCCAGGTGAATGCTTCTTACAGGAGACCCACCTAGAATACAATGACACTGAAAGGCAGAAAAAAAATTTAAAAATATGTATAGATGGTCCTTGACTTACAATGGTTCAACTTAACGATTGTTTGACTTGACTCTAGCATGAAAGCAATACACATTCATTAGGCACTGCATTTAGGAGAAACTGTACTTCAAGTACTCATGTTACCACTTTGTTTTTCACTTTCAGTACAGTATTCAATAAATTACATGAGATATTCACACTTTACTATAAAATAGGCTTTGCATTAGATAATTTTGCTAAACTGTAGATTAATGTAAGTGTTCTGAACATGTTTAAGGTAGGCTAGGCTAAGCAATTATGTTCATTAGGTTAGGTATATTGAATACATTTTTGACATGATGTTTTCCATTTATGATGGGTTTATCATAATGTAACCCCGTTATAAGTCAGGGAGCATCTGAATACCAGGCAAATTATAAACAAGTAAAAGTTGGTATATTGATATACATAGTAGAAAAAACAGACTTCAAGTATTTTGAGGAATAATAAAAGCTATTACCTAAAATTAAAAAGAAAATTCTCCAGGAAAAAGGCATAGTCCTATGCATGTTTTTTTCCACAACATTACAGCTCTAAAACATAGAAAACAAGAATTAAAATACAAAAAGAAATTGATAATACACACCCACAGTGGAATATTTTAATGTTTCTTTCTCAGAAATGGATATATCAAAGAGATAAAAAATTAGTAGGTATGTAGATATTTTGAACCATGCAATCAATATGATGAAGCTAATGAAAATATATGGAACTTTATCTCAACAATTTGATTATAAATGTGTTAATTTTCAACCACAAATAAAAGTGTAAAGATTACATAGAAGGCAAATCTCAGGAAATATCAGAGAACTGATAACACATGGACTGTATTCTCTGACCACTATCAACCCAAAAGAGAGACCAAAAGATTCCAGACATCTGGAAAATTTTTAACTTCCCAAATAATTCATGAGTCAAAGAAAAATTCTAATGGAAAATTAAATTTTAAAGAAATGGTCAACAATAAACATTAAAGCTTTAGTTGTATCTGAAATACATTTTTTAAGAAAGAGGGAAAGGTCTGAAACAAATATCATAAAACATAGTTTTTAAAGCTGATGCTATATATGAAAATGATAATTATATCATTTTCTGTATACTTGAAATCGTTTATAATTACTTTAACAATGAAGCTACTTATTCTCCTTTATATAAATGTTATTTGTATCTCAATCATTGGAGGAAGGGTAAAGATTTGTTTTTGTATTTGTTTTCCATATGGGATGGACAGGAATTCAGACAAAATGCTTCTCTCAGTGAACACAAGACTTCATCCAATATGGGGCAACTGATTTTCCCTAATCTCCATGTCCAATTGTACTAGAGGCTAAAGGTCAGATGCTCCCAGCCTGGCCTCTAGGGTCACCTTCAGGTCTGTCAAAAATACCTCCTGCTGGTGACCAGAAAGGCTGCAAAGCAGGTCATTTGAAAAAAAGAACATATTGTAAAGATCACCCACGTGGAAAATCAACCCTGGGAGCAAGCCTCATGGTTGATCCCACTTAAAATGTTTTATGACATACTTCTGATTAAAAAAAAAAAACAAAAATTGCCTATGAGTTGGCGTTTTAGTAAATATCTTCCCTTTCTGAAATGTGTCTTTAAAATAGCCATCCTAAGCAAAACTGAGAACTCCCTACCCTCTATGACTCAAGTCTTAGGCAATCCTCGGATTATCATTCCCAGTTCTCCCAATTAAGTCCAGGGTGATTCCTGCTATCAGAATTTTATATCATTATTGTCAAACTTGAGTAATGTATGCCCTCTTTTTGGAGGAAAAATATTCTCCTGAGCCCCTAATGTTGACAAATTACTTTCATTAGAATGTTACTTAAATATATATACACATGTAAAACTAGATATAAACTCATTATGCTAAACAACTATAATACCAAAACAAATTTACAAATTAGAAACAAACCTACCAAACCAATACACTTCAAATTAACAAGATTAATTTAATGTGACAATTAGTATTGTTTTGCTAAAATTGTATTGCAGTTAGAAACTATTGGCTTTCTGTTAGGTTTAGCCAATGGTAAGCTCTTACAGACGTATTGGAGAGTTTGGGAAAGGAAAAAGTTGGGATATTTCGTCCCTCCCTTTTCTGGTTCTGGTCTAGCAAAGAAGCTCCTCCCTCCCTGATCCCACCGTGCTCTTGAAGGCAGCTTCTGACATGGTTACTGACTGCATCCAGAAGCCCTGGTTTCCTGCTCTGCTAGTACTGTCTTCTCCCCAGATCCCTCCTGGTACTGATCTGCGGCTGCCACTAACCTCTGTGTTGCCCCTGTATTCTCTGTTTGGTTACTTCCTCTCTTACAATATCATTGTGATATGGTTTGTATTTGTGTTCCTGCCCAAATTTCATGTTGAATTATAATCCCCAGTGTTGGAGGACGTACCTGGTGGGAGGTGATTGGATCATGGGGGGTGGGTGAGATTTTCCCCTTGCTGTTCCCATGATAGTGAGTGACTTCTCATGAGTGATAGTTGTTTAAAGGTGTGCTGCATCTCTCCTTGCTCTCTCTTCCTCCAGCTCCAGGCAGGTAGGATGTGCAAGCTTCCCCTTTGCCTTCTACCATGGTTGTAAGCTTCCTGAAGCCTGCCAGTCATGCTATGTGTACAGCTTGTAGAACCATGAGCCAATAAAACGTCTGTTCCTTACAAATTAACCAGTCACAAGTAGTTCTTTGCAGCAATGCAAGAACAGACTAATATACATTGTTTTTTTACTAGTTTCCCACACTAAATTCCCTTTATTAAACCGCTATTCTCATGTTCTCTTTTCCTGACTGACCCCGGGATACACAGGTTATAGGTAAGAGTAGAAAGAGCTGGAAAATAATCAGATTTCTTCCTTCATCCATGTGTATTTATGCCAATTGTTGTACTTTTAACTTCCCTCTTTTTTACACTTCAAAGTACCAAGAATAAACCAAAAAGAGGAATCCCCCCCCCAAAAAAAAAGTATACTATTGTTTTATGTAGAAACCATTTTTGTTCCCTAAATTTCCTGTGGCATCCTAAGTCATCAGAAGGGATTCAACAGGAAGGCATCCGTACCGCAAAGTGGAAGCACACCCAAACAGTGGATGAGTTCTGCCTGCAGATTCCAATTTGAGAAGAATGACTAAGCAACCTTAGCTTCATCATCCCCGAAGCAACTAATAACTTAAAAGAGAAATCCAGATACTCATTTTCCCTGAAAAAAATGATGAATGAATTGAGGTAACCAATTCTTTTTCTTTCTTCATAGAGCTCTTTTAGCATTACATGATTTTTCAACATTTTTCTTTACTGAGTTGCACCACCAGATAGACAAGGAAGAAGTTAATGTCCACACTTCAATATGAAAAAGAGAAGGAGGGATTTTAAATCAGGAAGTATGTCTTTAAGGGAACAGCATGAGACCAAATAATTTCTGATAGAATGACCAATATTTCTTCTATCAAATGCCAAGTTTCTTACTTTCTTGAAAATCGCTTTTATGTTATGTAGGTGCCAGCTCCCACTTTTGTAGTTCTCAAGGGGATGAATATTTAATGGGTTGGGAAAAGTATGGTTCCTCCTAAGAGTCAGACAAGAAAAGAGCCATCATTTTTAATGTTTATTACAGAAATTAACTGATGGCAAGGCATTCCTTGCAGGTCTTCAAACCAGCAAGACATGGGAGGTTAAGTTGATGCCAGGATCCACTCCAGACAATTAAAGCAGAATCTCTGATAGGAATCTCTGGGAGTGGATCTCAGTCATTAGCATTTTTAAATTTTTTCCCACATTATTCTAATGAAGCCACTAGTCTCAGCCAAGATTAAAAATTAGCTTGGATACTCTTTTTCTTGGATTAAGGTTTTTTCCTCCTAAGAGTTTGTCCATTTCTCCCCCTCATTCTTTATTATTTTGAATGACATTGACAAAAGTGATACTAGAGCTATAATCAACTTGAGATTTTGTTTTACCTGCCACTTGATAAAAGTAACAGTGAAGGAAAAACATGAGTCCTTTTAGGGGTAGGGGGTGATGATTAGAGCGATTTCTGCCAGAATCCTCAGAAGCTGAACTGTGTGACTTTTGCTTCAAAAGTGTCTATTAAGGGACCATGTATCAAATCCACTGTCCATTAGTCATTCATTTTGTGTTGTCCTTTTTCTCAATATCTTCAGGCTGGCAGCACATGATATCAGACACAACCTGTCAATCTTGTCACATTAGAAATGTCCCAGTTCACATCTCCAGAGCCCACATGGCTCTTACAGGGTTGAAATCTTACCACCCACTATAGCAACAGCACATTGTATATACATATCCCCCAAGACAAACACCTCACAAAGAATAAATGATGGCATAGCCTAGGGATCCCCTAAACATGCTTGATAGCACACCTGATAGAAGTTTAAATAAGAGTTTAACATTTTCCCAATGATCCAATGGATCATCTTGCACCTCCCCTCAAGTGCTCACACCTCACTCCAGAGACCACTGATCCAGTCTACTGGATAATGCTGCCTGACAAACAATTATTACTTTTGTGATTTGAGTTGTCCCTGAATATAAATATTATAGTAGAAATTGTGAATGAGAGTTGTTCAACAATCCACACAAGGTAAATAGCAAATTCTTAATCATCACCCATGAGTTACTTGATGAAAAATTCGAATGGAATTTTGTGTTAGTACCAAATGTTTCCTGTTACCATCGGGGGGTTAGGCCTCTGGGACTTCCCAGGCTCCAGTCTGATCCTCTGAACAATTTTGCTCAAATCACTTTTTGAACTGTTTGTAGCTATTTTCATCATTGTTTCAGTGGTCACTCTAAACCAAAAAACAACCTCTAAGCTTTTGTGCTCAACTGTTACTTTCTTCAAAAGAAAGCACTAGGAAAATTCTGGCCATAATTTCAAAGCAGATTTTCTCTCTACAATAAATAGGTGTAAAATATAAAATGTTCTCAATGAGGCAGCCTTTATAAAAAAAAAAATGCAGTACAGCAAGGGCTTTGGCAAGTGGATTGATTCTGAAAAAATAAAAAGAGGCACAGGAAAATTTCATCAAGGTCACTGAAAGGGGGGAAATAAGCTGAAATGAGCAAATGCAGAGATTTGAGTCATGACAATTAAAGATCACAGAGTTTGATTCTGGTTTTGCAGTAGAGGAAACTGATCTGCCCAAGGTCATGCTCTAGTTTAACGGTAGAGCCAGGAAAACATCTGCAGACTCCTAGCTCACTGTTCCTTCTTTTGGTCTACAATATAATTACTTCCTTAATTACTTATCTTCCATTCTCTTTTCTATCAGTCTATAAGAAATCTAAGACATTTCTTTGGTTGCCTTGTAAATCATCCTTACTTCACAAAGACCCTTGCCTCCCCCTTGGGTATTTCTTTTTCCTGTAGTCTTCCCAAAGGAGAAGGCTCTGTATTCTCAACTGCAGGGTTCCTGTCAGCCTCCTTGGAGAGTCCTTTCATCACTGCAGTGTGTGGGCTGCCTGTCACTAAAAATAAGATTTCATTTATTTGTTTTGTACAAGGAAAATCAGTTATGATACAGTTCTCACTGTGGAGATGTTCTCAGACAATATTTTAACTGACTCCAAAGTTCTATTTTAAAAGCATCATAACCACAGAAGCACAGAATTCTGGAGATTAAGAAGTCAGCAGAGTTCATCCGATGTGGCTCCTTACCATTTGGGAGTCATAAAACCCTTTGAAAATATGATGACAGGTATAAAAACTCTCCCCAAAAAATTTGCGTACAAAGATACATATGAAGACATACCTGCAAAATTCATACAAAAGTCTGCATGCAATGTTGTTCACTGGCCAGGAGGCTTAGCCCCTGGATCCCTGGGTTAAATACCCCTTTGTTGACTAAGAAGGAAACTAAGCCCCTATGGGCAAAATTAATTTGCTGACCACAGAGCTGGTTAGTGGAAGAAATAGCACGAGAACGCAGGTCTCTTCTTCCCAGTCCAGAGATACACTATAGCATGACAAGAGTGACCATGTGGTTTATCATCTAAACCAGGACACTTTAGAAAGTAAAAAAGTGGCTGGGTGTGGTGGCTCATGCCTGTAATCCCAGCACTTTGGGAGGCCAAAGTGAATGAATCACGAGGTCAAGAGATCGAGACCATCCTGGCCAACATGGTGAAACCCCATCTCTACTAAAAATACAAAAATTAGCTGGGCGTGGTGGCACATGCCTGTAGTACCAGCTATTCGGGAGGTTGAGGCAAGAGAATCGCTTGAACCCGGGTGGCGGAGATTACAGAGAGCCGAAATTACACCACTGCACTCCGGTCTGGCAATAGAGTGAAACTCTGTCAAAAAAGAAAAAAAAAAAGCAAGTAAGTAAGTAAAAAGGTGGTCTACTGGGGCTACTGATGATTAAGACAACAGCTGTAAACTGAACCCTTTGGGGCAAATCAGGACATATGGTCACTTTACTGACACCAAAAACAGATAACCTCTTAGGCCTGACACTTCTTTGTGCCAGAAAGCCAAAACCTCCTGAGGAAAAAAAAAAAATGTAAACTTGCAATACAACCTCTGAATCTTTATTCTACAGTGCTTTAAAAAGACCAAGCTTCTATCCTCTTGTCTGAGTTCTCATTAAATGCATATCACACATCTCATGAATATAACATACAAAGAAGATTATTATAACACTTTATAGCAATAGGATTTAAGTTTCCTTGAGACCTCCCAAGGGGCATCTCAATCACATTTAGGTTTTATCAGCAACACGGTAGTGAACATCAGAACGTTCTCTTTGCTGCTGTTGGTAAAGTCAGTTTCACTCCAGAGGTTTGACCATTTCAGTCTGACTATGCAAAGAAAAGATAAGAAAAATTGATTCCATTGTAAAGAATCTCCCTAAAGGTCTAAATAATTCATATCAGTCTCAACCTTCAGACATTATCTTGAGCAGTAAGCATATTCCAAAAGGCTCCAAACTTCCAGCACTTTCCGTCATCAAAACCACACGCATGCCCTTCACTCATTGGCTGGCCTTTCCTCTAAAGGGTCAAGCGACTGTGTCCACGCATCATGTTCTTAGAATGTTAATATCAAGACTTTAAAAGAGAGTCTGTTTCTCAGCTTAGTGATACTTTATCCTAGCAAAAACTCCAGGTCTGAATTCTATTACTATGGTCTACGTCGGGGCCCCAGATCAGCCACTTTCATGGCTATGTGTTAAAATTATACAGAGAACTTTCAAAAAAAAAAAAATTGCTCATGCTTGGGTTCCACTCCTAGAGATTCTGATTCATTGGTTACAGGTTGGGCCTGAGCACAATCATTTTTTCCAAATTTTCCCATGTGATTCTAAATTGCAGCCGGAGTTGAGAACTACTGCCTTAAAGAAAAACCAATGGGCATTCCATAGGTAGTATCTACTGGCTTTTTCCTTTTCCCTTAAAGCTAGGGCAATGCACTGGGACATGATCTGGCATGTACTGGAGATGAGCCGGTGGGAGGAGGAAGAGGTCTTACAGAGCTAACGTGCAGTCCTAATAGGCCAGTAGTCTAGTAAATAGACACAGCTGTACACAAACATCCTGCATCAACCCAAGTGGGTCTTGGGCATTAACAGCAAAGATCCTCAGAAGAAATCTCCTTGGCATTCAGGTACAAGAAATATCACATTCCTTTATTTTCTAATTCAATATGTAATTGGCTCACCCCACACCTGCCAATTGGGGGAGAATCTAACTACAATCATTTTTCCATACAACTCTTCTCTACTTTTGCCTGTACTCCCTCAACCACATCTATACATTATGAGCCTCAAGGATTATGTCGCTCAAGAAAACAGAACAAGGGCCCCTTTTCCTCTTGCCCACTCCCATGTAATCGCTGTCATCTTGATGCTTATTCATAATGCCACTGGTGTGTGTTTCTTCCCTGTTGTTCAAGCCCTGTAGAGTAGTAGCTTGCTCTTTGCCACTGCCCTTCTAATATCTCCTGGATCACTATGGAGTTGCTATTCTCCCTACTGAGGAGAATTTGCACTGTAAATTCTGGGGTACTTCCTTAGAAAATGGTTCAGTTTCCTGAGATAATAGCAAAATCTCTTTCTCAGCTTTCTATTTCCAACAATAAGTACTTCCCCAAAAGGCGGCACCTCCCCTCCGCTTCTTCCCACAATCACCATGAACTCTGGAATGATTCCGCTTGACTCCTTTTATGGACCTTCTTGAACTATTTAAGTTACTCTGTATTGGGAGTTGATGCCACTATGAATAATCCTTCTGAAGAAAGAATGTGTCAATAGAAAGGCAATGACAACATAGAAAACTCAGGTACTAAGAAGCAAACTTAGCAATGTGTGTCCAGCTAAGTTGGACATAAAAAGATATATATGAAGACATATGTACAAAGCTCATACAAAAATCTGCATGCAATATTGTTCATTGGCCAGGAGGCCAGTGCACCCAAAAAAAACAGAAATGCAGAATCAGGGCACTGAAATATGCTTTCCCCTAGAAAGGTATACTCAGCTGAGAGGCAAGAGTATTTCATAAGGTCTCCCCATGGTCTGGATGAAATCGTACTCCAGATAGTTTAATTACCAAGGAACCTTAGGCATACTCACCTGGCTTCCCAGGTATCTTGATATGAAGAAAGTAATGGTGGTGGTGGAAACCAGAGACTGAGATGCAAATACTCTGGTCTCTTGGAATGCATCCTGTCCAGTAAGTTAATAAACCAGTAGTCTGTTTTTCTACTAGTTGCATGCAAATTTAATCGTGCAAATCTCTCTGCAAGTCTGATCTTTTTTACGTATCCTCATATTTTATTTTTGTGTTTGCAAGAATTAGGCTAAACCTTGTGAGGACTTTTCATAGCCAACCATTTGGCCTTCATTCCCCTGGAAGTGCCTCCTCCACTCCTCAGTGTCTGCATGGCTATTGCTAATGGTATCACCTTAAGCTTTGTCCACTCCTTAGAATTTGTAAGCCGATGAACGGGACCCCTAACATGGCAACAGCAGCAACCTGGAAATGGAGAGTGCAAAAAATGACAAATCTGCTTTTTACAGCAGAGGTACTCAGATGCTGGACCCTACAGTGTACCATAGCCATGGGGATCCTGGACACTTTGCACTGCAACCCTAAGAAGTCTCAATATGCTGCACGTGTCCTCTAGGGCCTGGCAATAGCAGACACTCCACATTGTTGTATCTTGTGCATGTTCTTTCCCTAAACGGGCATCCCAGTATCTCAGGTTTAAAAACAGCCCACCAATGTCAGTGTGCTACAACAATACCAATAAATAAATAGACCTAAATAAAATATTCACAGATGGTGCCCCAGGCCTCAACCTTTTGCATTATGTAGACTGGGGCCTGAGCTTATACTTTTACTGGCAAAGGAAATTTGCTTGCAACACAATGTTTGACCCATTGAACAAGGAATCCCCAGGCAGAAACTAAAATGCTATAATCCAGTATTAGAGAACTGCTTAAGCCATGCAGGTCTGTGGTCCTGAGGTTTAGCCCAGCTCTATGACTGGCTGACCCATTGTTCCCTACTCTGTCTGTCTCTTGATCTTTGACTTCATTTATACGAGTAATGTAATCTTTCTAACTCTAATCACTTAGGGCAAAACATTGACTTTGGCCATCAATGTTTTTTACCGAGCAAAGTTTAAAACTACAACATTTTCATTTCTGTATCTAAAGATTAAGGTAGACTTATTCTCTGCTATTGTGCTACTTTTTTTTTAAGAGATAAGGTCTTGCTCTGTCATCCACACTGGAGTGCAGTGGCATAGTCATAGCTCACGGTAATCTAGAACTCCTGGGCTCAAGGGATGCTTCTACCTTGGCTTCCCAAAGTGCTGGGGTTATAGGCATGAGCCACCACACCTGGTCAGAACTTCTTTTAAAAAACTAATTACTATGCACAAGCCCCTTGCTATACATACATGTAATCTCATTTAGTTCTTTTGATATAGTATCTCATACTCTCATAAATCCTATGAGGACTCATTACTTCAATTTACAGATGAAGAAATGGAGCATCTAGGACATATGGGTACTGGGACAGTCCATGAAAAAGCAGGTGTCCATAGCTCCAAGCACATGCTCTGCTCCTTTGTGTGATGGCAAAAAAAAATATAATTTTGTAGTCAAGATTCCCAAAGGGAACCAAAAAAGCTACATTCGCTTCACCTATTATAGTCCTTGAAGACAGAAACAAATAAATTATCACCTCATTTCCAACGAAGAATCACAGAGTGTGTCTCTAGATATGTTGGTCTGATGCTGACTGATTTATGCTGTGTGGGATTGGACAGAACAGGGCACAAGCAAAAGGTACCACGATTCTGGGGAAGTGGTGAGTAGAGAAAGAAAGGGCACATCGCAAGACAGCTGATGTGGAATATTCTGAAAAGTGTCTTTCAGTTTCCTGTGAACTTGTCTCATTTTTTTCAGTAAGTATTCTTCCCTAAACTGTACTGTCTAAATGTCACAGGTAGAATTTATTCACCCATGAGGGCATGCCTTCTAATAAAAGTTTGGAGATGTGTTAGTTATTATCTAGGGATGAGGGAAAAAATCACCCCAAAATGGAGGGTAAATTAGTTCAACCATTGCAGAAGACAGTGTGATTCCTCAAGGATTTAGAACTAGAAATACCACTTGACCCAGTAATCCCATTACTCAGTATATACCCAAAGGATTATAAATCATTCTATTATAAAGACACATGCACATATATTTATTGCAGCACTGTTCAAAATAACAAAGACTTGGAAGCAACCTAAATGCCCATCAATGATAGACTGGATAAAGAAAATGTGGTACATATGCATGATGGAATACTATGCAGCCATAAAAAGGGATGAGTTCATGTCCTTTGCAGGGACATGGATGAAACTGGAAGCCATCATTCTCAGCAAACTAACACAAGAACAGAAAACCAAACACTGCATGTTCTCACTCATAAGTGGGAGTTGAACAAAGAGAACACATGGACACAGGGAGGGAAACACACACACTGGGGCCTGTCAAGGGGTGGAAGCTAGGGGAAGGATAGCATTAGGAGAAATACCTAATGTAGATGACTGAGTGATGGATGCAGCCAACAACCATGGCACACATATACCTATGTAATAAAGCTGCCTGTTCTGCATATGTACCCCATAACTTAAGTACAATAAAAATAAATAGCACCCCAAAAATGAAATGTCTTAAAATAACATTTATTATCTCATGGTTTCTATAGACCAGGAATCCAGACATGGCTTAGCTGGGTTCCCTGCTTTAGGATCCAACAGGTTATAATCAAGATGTCAACCAGGGTCACAGTCAACTCAAGGCTCAACAGACAGGAAAGAACTCGCCTCCAAACTCACTCACATGGCTATTACCAGGACAGAGTTCCTCACCAGCTGTTGGACTCAGGGTCTCTGCTCCTTGCTGGCTGTTGACTGGAAGCTACCTCAGTTCCTTGCTACGTGGGGCTCTCTGTAGGACAGCACACAGCCTGGTAGCTTGCTTCAGCGGAGCAAGCAAACAGAGAGGAACAGAGAAGGTGAGAGCAAGACAGAAGTCACGGAAGATTTTGCAACCTGTGATGGCTGATTTTGTGTGTTACCTTACTTAGCCACAGGGGGCCCAGATATTTGGTTAAGCATTATGCTGGGTGTCTTGGTGAGGATGAGATGAACACTTAAATTGGTAGGCTGAGTAGAACAGATTGCCCTCCTTAACATGGGTGGACCTCATCCAATCATTTGAAAGCCTGAATAGAAGAAAAGGACCCACCCTCACTCAACCAAGGAGGACCTCCTCCTGCCTGACTGCCTTCCACCTGGGAGATCAGCTATTTCCTTCCTTTGGTCTCACACTGAAACACTGGCTCTTTCTGGGTCTTGAGCCTGCCAGCTACACCATCAGCTTCTGGGTCTCCAGCTTGTAGACTCCAGCTGCAGATCCTGGGGATCTTGAGACGTGCCAGCCTCTATGATTGCATGCTGTAGATTGCATGTTCTGTTTCCTCTGGAAGACTCTGACTACTACATAACCTAACCTCGGAGGGGGCAGCCCATCACTTTTGCCATAGTCGTTTGCTAGAAGTGAGTCACTTGGTCTAGTCCACACTCAAGGAGAGAGGAAGATGGCACAGGGTGTGGGGAACCAGGAGGAGTAAGGTAGCATGTTAGAAACGCGCCTACTGCAGCGTGTCGCCTGCCAAGTTGGAATGAAAAATGGATATAATGAGAGGTATGTGGAGGCGGCAGCAGGAGAGGAAACAGAGGAGGAGTTTGTATGTGGCCTTGGAAGTTACCCAGGGAGGTCACCTTTTAGTGCTTTCTCTTTGACTAGTTAGGAATTTACAACCCAAACCTAGGGTTTCATAGTGAAACAAAAGCATGAATGACAATCAACATCCCGATCTGGCACATAGCAGAATTTGGCAAATCTCAAAGCTGGTGGAGATCCAGGCCCAGCAGAAAAAAGCGTAGATTTGGACTCAGAGGGCCTAGATCAGAGCTCCACAGAGCTACGCAATGAACTTGGTCAAGCTGTACGAGGACTCTGAGTTGAGGCTCTGTCTTCCCATCTGTGAAATAAGATTAACGGCACCTTCTTCATAGAAATGCTGGGAACATTAAACCGAATTCTCATTTCCTTAAAAGTGTTGCTAGTTCATCAGGAAATGACTGGACAGAAAAGGATTACAGTACCCATTAAATGTAAGAAATTCTGAGTTGAAAGGTTAATGAATCTCCTTCTTACATCATCTGGGGGTCATTAAGAGGTAACTGAGTATTCCGGACCTGCAAAAGAAAGGCAGATGAGGCAGTGTTAACCAAACAGATTTGACTACAACATCTTTTTAAAGAGCATTTTACGTGACTTGTGTTAAATAATGAATTAGATAACACAGGTATAAATGCCTGGCCATGGAGCCAGGCAGATCACCCACATGTAGGCAGTGTATGTTGACTTTGAATCAGATGATAACACAGCAGTCATGGCAATAAGCCACACTGAGATGGCCAGGACTGAAATTACTACAGATGTCCTAGCATTTGGGCAATAGAATAAATCAATCTCCTACTACTAGATCTGCCTATCCTGTGGATAAGTATTGGGCTCATTATGTTGGGCTTACTAGGTAGTGTTTTGCTAGATTCTCTCTCTCTCTCTCTCTCTCTCTCTCTCTCTCTCTATCTATCTATCTATATATATATATATAGATAGATAGAGAGAGAGAGATAAATAGAGGTATATATATACATATATATGTGTATATATCTCTATGTATATATATACACACACACACATGCACACACACACACACACACACACACATATATGTGTGTGTTTTCAATGACTGCATGGAGCTTTATTTTTTTTTTATTTTTCTGAGACAGAGTCTAGCTCTGTCATCTAGGCTGGAGTGGAATGGGGCAATCACAGCTCACTGCAGCCTTGAACTCCTGGGCTCACACAATCCTCCCTCTTTAGCCCTCGAGTAGCTGGGACTACAGGCACACTCCACTACACCCAGCTATTTTTTTTTTTTAATTTTTGTGGAGACAGGATCTCTCTAGGTTTCCCAGGCTGGTCTCAAACTCCTGGAATCAAGCAATCTTCCTGCCTCATCCTCCCAGAGTGTTGTGATTATAGGTGTGAGCCGTTGCACCCAGCCCTGATGGAGTATCTTTTGAGACCATCAGGCAAGACCATACTCACGTAGAAAGGGAAGAGGTTTACTCCTAAAAAGAGGCTAGTCCCAATGTCACTCTCATCTGAGAAGGGGGTGGGAAAATGGCACTCTGAAAGCAGGCCTTAGCCAGACAGGACAGAATTCCTTGCCTTTCTTTCTGTCTCCCTCTGAATTTCAAGTTGGCTCAGTTGCTTTGGGAGCAAAGCTCAAAGATGGCTTTGGACACGTGAACCCAGCCCTGAAGAAGGCAAGAAGGCATCCAGCAGGATAGCTCAAGCTGAAGACTAACACGTCTTACTTACTTTACAAAGTATGTTTCCCATTGTATGTTCCTCTTTTACTTGATGTTCCTGTTAAAAATTGAGCCTTCTGTGAGAGCCTTTAAAAATGCTCCAGCTGAGCTCGAGGGAACTAAGGTCATGCTGGACTGGCATGCTAGGAGAGGCCTGTCACATGAGGCCAGCATGATCACGTCTGGTGTGACTCTCGGAGTGAACCTCTCACTTCACCTCCCTGGCCCCTTCCCAGGGACTTGCCCTGATTCACTGAGGTGAGTCCCAGAAGCCGTGTCTTCACTTGATGACATGAGTCAGGGCTACTTTCTTCAGGGCTGAACGCCTAAATGAAGCTGGGCTCATCATATTGTCTCTCCTGGAAATGTAGAGATTTGTGTTAAGAGGATCGGCCCCTGCAGGTCCTGGAGCTGAGGCACAGAGGATCCTAAAGGGAAAGTCCAGAGATTCCCACAATTTAGGTCTGTGGAGCTTCTGAATTACCTTGCTGAATTTTGGTTTTTAAACTCAGAACTTCTCAATAAATTTTTCTTTTTACTTAAACTGGACAAAGTCTATTTCTTCCCTTTTAATCAAAGGAATTAATACATGGCAGCAGCAGTTAACTTTTTTTTTTCTTTAAGAAATCTCCAAAGGCAAGGTAAGTAGTGGAATATAGGAATAGTAGGCTTGAAGCTCTACCATTCAGCGGTAACTCTGGAGATCCTAAGTAAAACAGAGGTACAGTTATCAAACAGTCAGGGTAGATCCCACAGGTCAAAATCTGGGGAGAGTTAGCCTCAGGGAAGCAGAGCCATGATGGACCAGCAGCTGAGCACCAAGGAGAAAGAAAACACAAAGCGTTAAACAGGAGGCCCAGTGGATGGTCAAAATGCGGGGAGCAGATACGAGCAGAGTTTAGCTAAGGAGCTAAAGTTCAGAGGAATGACCTCAGGTTTAGACAAACTGAAACTCAGGGCAGGGACACAAGTCCAGGGTGACAAAACAATACCCAGTGGGATCGTAGGTCAAAGCAGAAACCCAGTGACCAGAACTGGAGCACGAGGTCAGAGCAGGGCAGCTCATCGGTGTGTGACCACGCTGCTGGAATCCTTAGTTTCCCGACAAAGGAAGGTCTGGTCCCAGAGTCTGGAGCAGGGCTGAGGCTTCAGGCAGGGGTCAAGAACGACGTGGCAGGGGTGTGGGGACAGGGAGTCAGTGCTCACACTGAGATCTCACAGCCTTCTTCTCCACCACTGTGGAGTCACATAGCCCTGGGGCTTCTGCTCATGCCCTGAGCTGCCAAGCAGAAGGGGCTGCAGGACAGGACGAGGTAAGTCGGGGAAAGGAAGCCACGGTCGTCAGCCTGGAGTCCTCGTCCTGCTTGGAGCCGTGCATGGGGGTGGAGGAGCGGGAGAGCTGCTTTTGTTTGTTTATTTCCTCATAGCAACTCACAAACTTAGCCAAATAAAGATAAAAATGAAGTGTATGAAAACTTTCCTAACTTCCTGACTCAGAATTGTTACCATGTAGATCAGATAGATGTAGGCGGACATAGGCAGAATTGTAGGTTCCACCTAACAGTCCTCAAACACTGCTGCCCCTGTGCCTCTCCACCCAGAAAGAGCTCGCAAAGGCCACCAGGATGTGCTTGCCAGATTGCTCAGTATTTTCTAAAATAATCAAAATGGAAAGCCAAAATTCACCTTCCCCATGTCTCCTAACTTCAGAGGAGCCAAGCAACCTGGAGAAGCTTCGTCAAAATTGATGAGAGATAGATTGATGGATTAGTCATCCCACTCCCATCCTCTCTTTAGTGCCCTCCCTTGCCTTACTCCTCATTTACTCCTGTGACAGGTCCTGACGGGGCCTCCCAGGACTGAAGACATGGCTACAGTTCCCATGGGGTGCAGGTGATACCAGCAGGCTGAGACCAAGGTTCAGCACGGAGGGCATGCATGAGCTGGCGATTGTGCATCATCTGAAGAAATTGGTTTATCTAGCAGTTGGCAGAGGTTATTCTTAAGGAATATTTCCAAGGGCACCCAGGATTAGGTTTATCAACATGTTCATGCCTAGATTTTAGCTGTGCTTGAAGAAACTGTTTGAGGGGAAGGGAGAGGGAGTGGAGGCAATTGTAGAATAGAGAAGATCATGTCAGACCATGTCATGGAGGTAGTATAAGGCTCAAAAGAATTTGTCACCAAACTCCACAAAGAAATAAAAACTCCTTTCTTCCTTTTGTAATCTAACTTTATTGAGTGTGGACTGCATGAACTCATTTGTTTTCAATTTAATCTCTATGTAGTTAGAGGGGTAAGTTGCCAGAATAAGCAGAAAAGAAAATTTCTAAAAATGCTGTAAATGAAGTCTCCCCATCCTCCAGCCCTGGCCCCTGTGCATTTGGGGACAGAGCCACCAAACTGTTGGAACTTAACATCTTCAAAGCTCTTGGGAGGATGTGGCTTAAACCCTGGGTTTTCTCGTGACAACCCTTAGAAGAGTGGTCGGCACATAAACGCTGCATAAGCATTTGCTATTGGTAGTAACATCTGTATTCACATTGTACCTTTCATGTAGAATTCCCTATCCCTAATCCAGCCAACTTCTACCTTCCCTGATGCCATGGCCTTCAGCACTATCCAGGGTTTAGGGCCTACAGAATTTAACTCTGAATGCTTTGATTAAAATCATTATTTCCACAGATGAGAAAGTTAAAAAGGACTCCCCACTTTACGTAGCTCTTGGAGAGGGAATTTGAAGATTCAGCTACTCTCAATTATTAATACTGAAAAACAGAAAAATGTGCAGGCAGTCCTCACTGCCATTCCCCTCTTAAATACCATCCATCTGCTGCCTGGACAGTGCTGACAAACCCCTATATTTCACTTTTCACTTCATTGATTCGCTCATTCAACAGTTTCCCGCTTATTCGTCCATCTCAATGTCAACTTGCCAACATTTTGCCTTACCAATTCAGGAACACCGGTGGGTGGAAAAAGAAGGTAAGTGCTGGTGACTTCATAGCAGGAAGTGAAAAAATGATTCATTCCTTACTATTCTTCTGCTTTCAATGACATCTGCAGGAATACCATGTAGCAAAAGCTGAGGCACACTGCATGCAGTCAAAAACACATTTTTGTACTTTTTTGATTCACGGACCCATAGGATTCTACTAGATGGACCCTCTCCCATTTAGGATTGTCTGTTCTCAATATCATGGACTAAATACAAACAACTGTGAAAGGCAGCTATTCACAATGACGCAGTCACAAAGCTAAGCACAAAGGTATTCTGCAATGTTTTTTGAGCTTGAACTATCCAACTTGATTCATTCTCTACAAGTCCAGTTTTCCCTAGCCTGCAAACATAAATAAGGAAGGTCATTTTCCTATTATTTACAACAACTTCAAGACTCCATTTATCAAATTAGCTGGGCCACAGTCCCCTTCCCCAGGAATCCTCAGAGGTGGTGGTATTTCATGTGCTTTCCTGAGTCAGTTAATCTCTGCTGCCACAGGTTCAGGCCATCAATCTTCACTTTGTCCACTGGCCACTTAGGCCAACTGCCAGCTGCCATTTATTCTTCTAGAACTGCTGATCTGCCTCTGGTGAATGCTGCTATTTCCATGCCACTGTTGGTTGAGGAGGGAAGGGAAGGGTGGAAGATACTCCCTCCTTGTTCCTCGCTTGCCTGGTATATAAGAGATATTTCCTTGACACAGCGAAACCAGGCTGTAACTTTTGACAAGGCTTCATTTAAGGTCCTGAGATAACAGGAGAGAAGAGTAACCTTGCAGCCCCAAATGTGGCTCATGCACCAGCAGCCTCAGCATCACCTGGGAATTGGAAAGCAATTCAAAATCTCAGGTCCCATCCCAGTCTTCCTAAACAGTCTGCATTTTAACAAAACATTCGGGGAATGTTTATGCATGCTAAAGTTCAAGAAACATGGATTTCAACACAGAGGAACTTTCACCTGCATGCCACACACCCACCGTTGGCCTCTCCACGTTCACTGTCCACCCTTTGCCACCTTTATTCTCTGCTCAGGATGTTGACCTCTCGTGGCTGCATCAATCAGGGCTTTCTTTTCCTCTGGCTTCAGAGGATGGGGGGAGAATGGAGTTAGGTTGGCCTCAGGCTGGCTGCAACCCACTCCATCGTGAACTGCCTTGAGGAAGCCCAACCCACTTCCTTGGTCTTAGACCTGCTATGGAGGGTCGCATTTCCTTATCCAGAAATTGCTTCCTTTCCCATATGATTAGTGGTGTGAATGTCCACCCTTCTCAACTATTTTCATGGCTTCCCCCAGACCCAATGGAACAATAACATTAAAACAGGCCAGGCAGGTGGCTCACGCCTGTAATCCCAGCACTTTGGGAGACTGAGGTAGGTAGATCACCTGAAGTCAGGAGTTCAAGTCCAGCCTGGCCAACTTGGAGAAAGCCCATCTCTACTTAAAAAATACAAAATTAGCTGGGCATGGTGGCACATGTCTGTAATCCCAGCTACTTGAGAGGCTGAGGCAGGAGAACCACTTGAACCTAGGAGGCGGAGGTTGCAGTGAGCCAAGATTGCGCCATTCCACTCCATCGTGGGCTACACAGTGAAACTCCATCTCAAAAAAAAAAAAAAAAAGAAAAGAAAAGAAAAAACAATGGCCCAATATTAGAGCATCCTCCAACATCCAGTTATCTAGTCTTGGAGAGCAGTCCATCTAAGACATCCATCAACCTGCCCAGATTGGTCAGTGAAAGCATAGCCTTCTGCTTTTGAACAATCTTTTCTCCAGTGTTAGGGCTGGCTTTGCATCATCCTTCCAGGCAGCATATCCATCATAGCCCAAAATATCCTGAGAAAAAGCTCAAAGTGGAATAAATGCATCTCCCCTTGAATCCATCACAACTTTTGAAAGTTACAGGAGGACCACCGCCCTTACCCAATTATAATCCATTCTTCAATCAGGAACCAGGGTCCTCTTCCTAAATTGCAAATCAGATGTCACCCTTCGACATAAAACTTTATGTAGATTCAGTTTGTACATAAAACATAAACCATGCTGTTGTAGTTCGGTTTTTCAAAGAAGCAGATCCTGAGATGAAGGTCAGTGTATAGGAGGTTAATTGGAGAGTGTTGTCAAGATCAACTCCTGTGGATGTCATGAAGGATGCAGGATTAATCAGAGAGGGAAACACTTGCAGCAAAAGCCACCACCAGTCCCACAGAGCTTGGGAGCCTGCATGACTAGGCAGTGTCATCCTTAATTAAATAAAAAATAAAAAATAAAAGTCAAGCCTTTGTATCTTAGCATCGCCAGTCATTCCAAGTGGGCTGCCCTCCGGAAAACAGTGTGACCGTGGACCATCACCAGGCTCTCTTCAGCCAAGGGCAATTCCCAGTGGGACTTCAGCTTCAGACTGGCATTGCCCACACTCTTGGCAGCTGGGAAAAGGAGAGCTTCATTCCAAAAAGTGGTGGACTGGGAGCTGGACTGGATAGCAAAACACAGTCTACTACTCATGATCTGTAAAATTCTCCAGAATCTGGCCAGGGTTATCTATGCAATGTTGTCTTAACCCACTTACACCCAATGGACTGGAGTCTCATTGGCCTCCATCTGGATTCCTCAGGGACTTTGTACTTACTGTCCTCTTACCCAGACCGCACCCTCCTGCATCTTTGTGTGGCTGGTGCCTACTCCTTCAGGTCAGAGATTATTGCCACAAAGACACCTTCTTTGACCACCTATTTAATGTAACACTTTCACACTTCATCTGCTTTTGGCTTTAATGTCACATTGCTTATTTCTTTCACAGACCTTAGCACAAAATGGCATTATGTATTTTCTTCCTTCTTTAAGTGCTGCTCAAAAGCCACTTAAGGGCAGAGACTTTTTGTTGCTCTTCTTTATTTCTTTATTCCTTTCCCCCAATTCCTAGGGTAGTGACTAAAACATAGTAGATGCTATGAATGAATGAGTGAATGAATGAATGAACAGTGCATTCTGAATTGGAGTTGTTTTTATACTTCCATGTATACTTCCATGCTTTTAGAGGCATGGCTTCCTCTAAGTAGAGTGGATTGCCTTTCCTCCTAACAAATTTGCAATTGCCTCAAATGTCAACTTCTCTGTAAAACATTGTTATCTGCTCCTATGACCCCCTTCCCTTCCTCATCTTGCCACCCTCAGCTCTCTACGGCTAGCACAATGCCTAGCACAGAGGAAGCAGCAATAACAGTACATTTAGTGAGTGCCCACTGTGTGCCTCATATTGCTATTGAACAAAACAGACAAAATCCTTGCCCTTGTGAAATATATATTCTAGTTAGGGAAGACAGACATAAACAAAATAAATAATTTAGCTGTATACTTTTTCAGAAAACAGGGAAAGGGAATACCGGGTGGTACTGCAAAAATTAAAAAGATCAAGGAGCAGCAAGGGGAACAGTAGGACACGAGCAGTGAGTGAGGCAGAGAAGGGCAGAAGAGATCAAAGATGCAACAGGAGTCAGACCATGAGGACTCTTGTAAGTCACTGTCAGTGAGAAGGGAACCATTGTAGGCTCTTTCTGAGCAGAGGCATAACACAACCTGACTTAGGTGTTGACAGCCGGTGTTACGGAGGCAAGTGTGAAAACTGAGACACCTCCTAGGGCCACTCTATATTCATGTAGATTGGATATGAAATGAGCAAGAGGAATCAAGGACTACCCAGCATTTTCATCTAAACATGGAGTTGTCATTCACTGGATAGATAAGATGGCAGGACTAGCAGGTTGCTGAGGAGGAGGGTAGAAACAAGGCATCAGGTATGATGAGTTTGAGATGGCTTAATAGATTCCCAAATGGAGACATAAAGTTACTCACCGAATAGGAAGGAAACCTGGGATCCAAATGCAGAAAAGGCTTTTCTGAGAATGAGTAACTGCAGCAAACCATGTGATCAACCAAGAAGAAGCTTTATAAAAGCAGTAAGAGAAGGATTCATTTGCAATACCCAAAACATGGATTTCATAACAATATATTTTCATACAATACTTTTAAATTCTAAACTATGCCTGAACTTTCATTATATTACATGACTGCTGCACTGGAAATACCTTTGCGTGAGGGGAAATAACAGTAGCCAACACTTAAAGATCTTTACTTTCTCTTCCCTTTCTTTGTCTTTCTTTTGCCCCCTCCCCTCATTCTCCCTCTCCTTCTCCCTCTCCTCTCCACTTTCATATGTTTGTGTCTCCTGCCAGTGGCCACCCAAGGCATTCTGTGCATTTTATTCTCTCCCCGCAAACCAAAATTCTTCCTTTAAGAGTTTTGTGAAGATAATTAGAGGAAAACACTTCGCACCACTTTGCATTTCTTCTGGGGAATACCAGTGATATGTTAGGATATTTGCGGCCCTCCAAACCACATGTTGAAATGTGATCTGCAACACTGGAAGCAGAGCCTGGTTGGAAGCATTTGGGTCATGGGAGTGGATCATAAAGGGCATGGTGACTTCCCATAGTAATAAGTGAGTTCTCACTCAATTCACATGACAGCTGGTTGTTTAAAGGAGTCTAGCAACGTCCTCCTCTCTCTTGCTCCCTCCCTCACCACGCGACATGCTAGCTACCCCTCACCTTCTGCCATGATTGAAAGTTCCCTAAGGCCCTCACCAGGAGCAGGTGCCAGTACCATGCTTCCTGTACAGTCTGCAGAACCATGATCCAAAATAAACCTCTTTTCTTCATAAATTACCCAGTGTTAGCTATTTCTTTATAACAGTGTGAAAGAATTAATGCAACCAGGAAGCAGAAGAGAACAGTTCACACTATAAAGCTAAAGTACAAAGTTATGTTGGATCTCAGAAATACAACAGGTCAAGGTTTTCATCATGAAATAAGAAAATAGATATATTAAAAATGGTAACTATATTGTTGTACATTTATGGAGAAGGTAAAAAATGCATTACAACTTTTCTAAAACTCATTGTAGGAAAAATTATTTTCTTATATACTTTAATTAGTAACGGATATACAACAAGGTTTAAAATTACTTGGGCTTCAATTTTTTAATGACCTCATTGCTTACCAGTACCTGTATTTGGTTTTAATTTCCTCCAGTTGGAGAATTTTCTAATGTCACTGAAAAAACTAAGTTCAACACATTTTGAAATGAGTTTTACTTACGTGAGGTTATTTTTATAAAAGTAAAAAAAAATGGGTCACACTGTAATTGGCAGTATTGTTTTCTCTTAATGGTACATAAGATATTAGTGTGTTATACAATTAATGCTCTCTTAAATTTGCTGAGTTACAGTACTAAACTATATATACAACTATATACTGTATGTATAGTCCTAAACTGTATATACAAACACACACAGCCCTAAGTTTGTGCATATGTATAAAAATGTAGACATAACGCCATTTAGATTAGTACCACAAATGGGTTAATAATTTAATATCAAGAACCATAGATATATTTGTAAATGGAGAATATTTGTTTATTTCTTCAACAAGTATTTTTCCAGAACATATTCATTGAAGGTATACAACATGGTTTGTTCCCGCCAAATCTCATGTTAAAATTTGACCTCCAGTTTTGGGCCTAGTGAGAGGTGTTTGGATTGTGGTGGACATGGTGGCGGATCATTCATGAATGCCTTGGTGCTGACTTTGCAGTAATGAGTTAGTTCTCACTCTACGAGTTCACATAAGATCCTGTTGTTTAAAAGAGTTTGGGATCTCCCCCATCTCTTTCTCTTGTTTGCTGTCACCATGTGACATGCCTGCTCCTGCTGTACCTTCCACCATGAATAAAAACTCCATGAGGCCTCACCAGAAGCTCTGCAGATGTCAGTGTCATGCTTCTTGTACAGCCTGGAGAACTGTGAGCCAATTAAACATATTTTCTTCATAAATTACCCAATCTCAGGTATTCCTTTATAGCAATGAAAAAAGACTAATACAGCATATATCAGTTGTGCTGGGTGCTAAGAATACTATGGTAAACAAAACACACATAGTCCCTGCTCTTAGAAATTTCAGTTCACCTAGGGATATAGGCAATAAAAGAAATAATTAAAATAAAGTGTCATAGATGTGATAATAGGAAAAATTATGTATGCAATATGAACTTGAAGTCAAGACTTGAACCAATAAATTCTTGTTGGAAGAAGTGATATTTTGGACTTAATCTAAGAAAAAACTGAAGTTAGTCAACAAATGTTAGATATGTGTATGGGTATGTGTGTCTGAATGTCAGGTATGGTGGTACTGAGATATTTTTAATATCATATTTAGTTACGTTTTACCAAGCCCCTTTTAGAAAACACACATTGCCATTCTATTTTGGAAGGAGAAGCAGGAGAAATAAATGTAGGCATTAATATTGCCAACACCAAGTTCTGTCATCTAGGATATCTACACATTTTCCTACCAATGAAAAGTCATAGTCTATTCTGAGAAGCCAGCATCGCTTATAGAAAGGTTAACCAACAGGTACAAAGTAGAGTAAGTCAAACATTGGGTGCTGTCTGATCCTTATTAGGAACAATATTCTGAGATGCGGATTTATTTTTATTCTGCAGTTTGACAATAACTTTTATGGCCATGGCCAGTTTCATCTGAAATTATTGGTTCCAGGTGCTCTTAGGGAAAGGAAATACTTTAGAGTTTTGCACAATGAACACTACCTCTCAGACAGTGAGTTGGCCCATTCATGTGGTCTGTTGGTCCGCCTCCTTTTAGCCATATAATCATACAAAGGATCTCTAGAGACCCCACTCAGATGAGCCCAGAAAAAACTAAAGAAGAGCAAGTCTGCCCTTAGCAGACACAGGCTGGGACCATTGGCTCAGTCAGGTCTCCCAGGCTTTCATGTCTCTGCACCATCGCCTGTGCGTCTACATTTCATCATTCTACACTAATTTTCAGAGCTGCATTGTAAAATCCATAGGCAACTCTCAGAAGCTAATGAAAAGTTAAGAAAAAATGAATCACAGTAGATATGTTTGGTATAGTTATGAACTGGATCCAATGTTTTCAGCATTTATTATGAATTCTCTCCTCCAAATGAAAATAAATTGGTAAGCCTAAGCACTAATATAGACATAGTGACAAAAAGTCCAACATTAATGAGAAGCGAAATCATTTATGAAAATTCTAGATGCATATCTCATAATGCACATGATAAAAATGAGTTTTAACTAAACAATTTCATGAGAATAAAACTAATAATCCAATCTGTCTCTGACAAGTGGACTTATGGTTTAAAAGGCCAAAAAGCTAATTAAAATTACAACAAAAGAGAGCTTACTAGTGATTATTGGCAGGATACACATGACTGGGTTTTTTTAAATATACATTTACAGGTATGGAAAGAAAAGGCAGAGAGAAGGAATAGAACAGAATACCACAGTTTCTCTAGAATACAATCCTTTGGGTTTAATTAAAGGGAATAAAGAGAAGATAATGGAAGATGTGAGCCCTGCACAAGATTTGGACTCTCATCTAATTTAAAAAAAGTTTACAGAGGATGTTATATTGAGTGATGCCAAAACAGAAGACAGAGATACGAGCCATAGCACAAAGTTGAATATGAGGAGCAGAGAGAAACATAACAGAAACAGATGGAACAATGTTGAATCTTCGTGGGCCAGGTGGAAGTGAAAGGAGACAATCCACAAAAAGGGACGTCTGCAGAAAGCATGCAGAAGGGCAACTAAGGGACGTGTTGTAAGAATATGAATCAATAATTATCATCAAGTGACAGGATCCCAAGCTGAAAAATAAAAAGGAAGAGCTCTCCTCAGAGATAAACTTCAAAAGTAAACCAGTGGGGTTCCGCATTGTTTGTTCATGCGGATTTGCATTGAGCCACTCCATTTATATCAACAGTTGCAAACAGTGTATGGTCAGCCCAATATGGCTGGCCAGAAGGTATTGTTTGTCCTGCATAGTGATTTTGTATTTGTTTATGTTCTTATGCCAACATTTAGTATTAGCATCATTTGCTTTTTTAAAAATAACAAATTTCTAGCTTCGCTTTAAAAATCAAAAAATCTGGCCACACAGGGATCATTTCACCAATTCGCCCCATCGACACCAGCCCATTTCATTTGTTATTGTTACTTGGCCCTGCAGACATTTCAGTCTATAACCTACTTTTCTGCACTTGTCACCAGCAGCCCACATTTTCAAGACACCTCATCAGAGACAAAGGGGGCCTAAGAATGCACAAAATAACTAACTGAATCCATGACTTATTCCTTATTGGTAGTAATTTATTACAGCAATTTAAAAATTCTGTCAAAGTTAGTTATTTTTCTCTCTTCCTACTAAACTCAGAAGTCATCTGGGGTGGCAAGGGGGAGCTATTTAAAAAAAAAAAAAAAAAACCTCAACTAGAATCTTAGCCATGATTTCCTTCCCAGAACCTACTATAACCAGTAAGTAATTAAGTGAATCTTGAAAGCCATAGAGACTCCCACAGTAACCAAGCACTGGACCAGAGGCCCAAAACACAGGCTGGGCCAACACCCATGGAAACTGATGAATCACTGGTATATAGTCCATCTGCTTTGTGGAAACTACCTGAGTCTTTTCCAGCCCACCTGATATATATAATGTGACAACTGGAAAAGAAAATGTGCGTCTGTTGATATGGGCAAGATACTTCTGGACCAAAAAAGGACAACTCTGGAAGAAATGTAAAGGAATATTCAAATAAGCTATATATAGTAAAGCCCAATTTTAGTCACTACAACCCAAATGTTTGGGGAGTAGTGTTGGCAGTAGGGGTGAAGAAAAGGTAGTGTTCTTTCATTTCTATAGCAATCTACTGTTCTTAAGCTCCCAGTCTTGATGATTCAGAAGTACAAACTTGTTGATTAAAAAAATTTTTTAAGAATTTTTTTAAAACCACAGTCTCCTCTCATTTAAGGCTGGTCAGTTTTCAGTCCCTTCAAAGTTCAAACACTTTAGTGAAGCTATTTCTGACTTTACAAGCAGGCATCCTTCCCTCCTCTCCCTCTCCATATGGCATCTGGACGTGGTAGAGATAAGAGGGGCCTCGGGTCACAGGGCCTTCCTCCGAAGCACCGGGGGATGGTATTGATGACTTCTTACAAGGCGGCTGGTCTGATCTGGTCCTAGGAATAATGCATTACATTGCATGCTGTAGTGTGGCTAATCCCACAAGTCCTTTTGGTTACGGGATGGTTCTGTACTACAATTCATTCTCACGATAATCACTGCAGTTAGTGCCAGATTTCTCAGATTTTAGGGCACAACTCCAGCAAAACTGCCCCACTTCAGATGCCAGTCACAAGTTTGGGGGTCCTCAGGCCACTAGCACTTCTGACCACCTGGTTACAAATCCAGAAGGTTTCCATGACCTCTCTCAGGTTTGATAATTCACTAGAATGACTTACAGAACAACTTTCAGAACTCAGGAAAACCGCTCTACTTACAATTACAATTTTACTATAAAGAATACAACTCAGGGCCTGTCAAATGAAGAGACCCATAAGGAGAGGTCGGGGAAAAGGGGATAGTCCCAAACATAGAACTTCTGTGCACTCTCCCCATAGAATCACGTCACCCTTCCAGAAAATCGATGTGCTCACCAATCAGGAAGTTCCACTGAGCTTTGTGTCCAGAGTTCTTACGGGAATTCTTTTCTGAGGCAGGGTCTTGCTCTGTTGTCCAGACTAGAGTGCAGTGGTGTGATCATAGCTCACTGCAGCCTCAACCTCTCAAGCTCAAGCGATTCTCTCATTTCAGTTTCCTGAGTAGTTGGGAGTACAGGTATGCAAATTAAAATTAGCCAGGACCCCACCTGGCTAATTTTAAAAATATATATTTTGTAGAGACAAGGTCTTGCTATGTTGCCCAGGCTGGTCTCAAGCTCTTGGGCTCAAGTGATCCTCCTGCCTCAGCCTCCCAAAGTGCCGGGATTACAGGCGTATGCCCCCGACCCCAGCCTGGAATTTTATTATGTAAACATGATCAATTGAATCATGGCAACATGATTGAACTCAACCTCTAGCCTCCTTCCCTGTGCAGAGGTTGGGAAGGTAGGCTGATATCCTGTGGCTCAACCTTCTAATCACATGGTTGGTCTTTCTGGCCTGCTCCATCCCAAGTCACCTCATTAACATAAACTATCAGGGCCCATCATGAATGAAAAAAGATATTCCTCTCACTCGGGAAATTCCAAGGCTTTAGAAGTTCTCCCTGGAAACAAGGGAAAAGACTAGACAAATTCTTAATTGGACGTGTGGAGATTATTACAATTCAAGGTGAGATGTGGGTGGAGACACAACCAAACCGTAAAACACCTCACTTAAGGGAATGAGATTGGAGGGGGTGGAGGGGACAGGAAGACTTTCCCATTTATACTTAATACAAAACGTTTTTGTATTTCTTGTGCTTTTGTATTTAAAATCTTTTAAACAAATATTTAAAATATCCTTGATTAAAATATGTACATACTCCTCCTCTTGTTTTCAAGCAAGAAAGAAGCGTTGAGAGGGACATATGTAGAGTAATGAGGGAACACAAAGGTGAGCCCCAGACCAGCTGGCCTGAGACACAAGACCCAGGTCACCCTCATCTCAAGAGCTAACAGCTGGAGAACACAAGACAGATTTTGCTGCCATCAAGATGGATTGATAGTACCAGGCCCTCTAACCCTTCCCCAGACTCAGAGAACTCTTGTGGAACTCTCCTTTCTCTGAATGGTCTCAGCCCTTCCAAATTCTACTGAACAACTTAGCAGTCGGTTGTGCTCATAGAACTCCAGTTCATGTTTCAAGAGTTTGTCTGTGAGTTTGAGTGCTTAGTTTCTCAGAACACATTTTCCCATAGATGCTGTATTATAAATTATTGTTAGTTCCTCAAAACTTCCCACAAAAGGCTCTTTAAAGTTAATGTATTTGAAATACGTACTGCCAATAGTACCATATTAGCTAGCTTAGCCAGCATTTATAATTCTGTTTATATGGGGAAATGCATTCCATTTTGCAACTAGAGCTGGCAGGATTGCCCGGGAAAGAGAATAGTTGACAGTAAGAGGGAGGGCTTCGGACAGTAGGGATTCCGGGGATTTCTTAACTCCGTGGATGTCAGAAGATGCACCTGAGGTGGATATCTGTTTCCCATCAATTCATTCACTCTTCATCTGGAAATGACACTTTGAATTTACTTTGGGGAACTACTCCCCTTGTAACTCAGTGTATGAAGTTAGACTGGGCTTATCCCACATACACACACCCATGACTCAGGCAGTACTGGTCACAGTGATTGATTCAGAGATGGCTGTGCTCTGCCTTCCCAGTTAGATCATACACAACATGAGGACAGGAGGCATGTCCTAAGCTCACTTGTATCCTCAAGATAATCCAGCACAGTGCTCAGCAGTAATGAATGACAGTCATGTCCAGGCAAGAAGGAGAATGGACGTGTATTGAGTAACAACATGTGTTAGACTTTTTATGTAGCTTTAAGGGCTAAATACCTTTCTCCTACCCTATGTGATGCCAACTGGTGTGTTTTCCAGAGACTGTTATGTTCTGGGAATAATATCCTACTCAGTTTACTAATTTTACAATGTTTCACCTTGAGTTTTTAATATGGCTATAAGAAGAAAAATATTTAATATCCCTAGGTATCTTATAGTGGTACATTGCTCATTTATCAGAGAAATAACAATAATGATGCTTGTTTTGACTCACAGGTCAAAAAACTCCTCTTAAGAGCTTGAGAGTTTAAGAGATAAATTTTGTGAGTGACCTTTGCAAAGCACTAAATAAATATTATTATTACTATTACCATTTCCATTATTTTTATTGTTATTATTATTCTCTTTTCTTCTCTTATCCATTCAAATGAATAAAGCATCTGAAAAACAGATGAAGACTGATTAAAACCACATCCCACCTAAGCAATAGACTTTTCCATAACTTGAGATGAATAAATAAATTAAACCGCATGACACACACACACACACACACACACACCCCACCTGCAAAATAATCTTAAATATGATTATTTTTAATATAAATTAAAACAAATGTTTATTTTCCCTCTAGGGAAGTCATGGATTTTCTGTAGCTTGGCAATATAAGTCTATAACAAATATTTACATTTATGTTATTGGTTAATAGCTTTGTGTTAATCCATGAAATCATTTACCTCTATTCTAAATGTTGCTTTTTTGTTAAAATAATATTTCTATTCTTTTAAACTGTTACCTAAGTATCATTTTTAAAAACTGGTTATGATTAGCTCAGCCTTGAGTTTTTTTTGGCAGGAATTTCAGAGGCCAGCTACAAAAAGCTTCATTTCTCGGATACAAGTCTGTTCCTCATTATCTCAAATACATCTCTACTCAGAAACTACAGCCTGCAGTCTTTCAAACATCATTCAGTCTGACACAAGGTAATGAACTTTCCTCATCTGAGGTCCCAGTGGGAGCCAGGGGCAGAAGAGGGAAGATAATCCAATGGCCCCCTTTGCTTGTCTATTGTCCTGGGGCATCCTGTCTCATTATCTGAGAGAGAGGACGAGGGACTGTCCTCCTTCCCACAGAGTACACACCAGCAGGTAAAAAACTGGTGGCCTGAGCCTGGCTTTGAGTGGAGCTATGTGCTCAGGAGAACATATGTGTGGCATGTGGGCACCTGCAGAACCAGCATGGTTAAGCCATGAACACTTTTAAACCAAGTGTCTAGCTTCTGATTTTACTTTGGAAAATCAGAATGGAAAACATTTGCTTAACAAATAAAGTAAGAAATGAATAGCAAAAAGCTCCAGGTCCAGCACTCTATTGTAGGAATTTTCTAAAAGAGCTGAAAAAAATCTGGATATCATCTACTATACTAGAAAAGCATATTATAATGCAGGACTAGGGAAAAGCTCAGCAAAAGGCAAAAATAGAGACGGGAAAGTCAGCAAGCAGTAAATTTCACTGGTCAACTCAGCAGCGACTCTGTGTGCAACAAGTCTTCAGCTCAGTTCTCACCTTTGGGACAGGGAATGCTTTCAAAGAACTTGTTTCTCCATCTGGAGCCAATACACCAATTTTAACTCCAGCTCTGCTCTAGTAAACCAACAGACCTTAAGCAAATCACTCTAGCAAGTGCTGAGGAGAGTATCTGGTACACAGTGGATACTTGATAAACATTGACTACATTTACATCTACCTCTTTGTTTCCAGGATTTCTCATTTGGAAAGCTGTCTAATTAATGGAGTAAAAGAAATTTTCACATTTGCAATACCCACCATTATATCATGCTTCATGTTTGAAGAATTATTTTAATATGCATTCTCTCATGAAATCTTCACAATAACTGTTAGACATGGAACAAGTGTTATTATTCTCATGTTACATACAAGGTAAGTATGGCTCAGGCACATTAACTAGACAATCACATAGCTAGTAAGTTATTTAGCTCTTTAAACCTCATAGATTGTTAGATATCTTATAGGAAAATGTACCTAAAAGTGCCTGGCACATGGTAGTCCATAAATAGTAGTTCTATGGGGAGCCAGTAGAGCACAGTAATTAAATCATAGGCTTTGACTTTTGTATCCAGACTCCATCTCTTACTGTGAGGGTTGATTTTGTGTGTTACCTCAATTGGATCAGAATGCCTCTCTGCCTGTCTTTGAGCTGGGGCATAGGTGTTCTTCTGCCTTTGGACTCAGACTCAAACTGGAACTATACCACTGGTTCTTTCATCTGTTTTCCAGCTGTAGATCATGGACTTCTCAGGTCCCTAATCACATGAGCCAATTCTTTATTTTATATACATGCACAAAAAAGAACCAATGGAGGAGCTATCTATAGATATCTCTGGGTTTTTTTGGAAAACTTGGACTAATACAGATTTTGTACCAGAAAGTGGGGTGCTGCTGTAACAAATATCTAAAAATGTGAAAGTGATTTTGGAATTAAGTAACAGATAGAGGATGCTGGAAGAGTTTTGAGATAAATGCTAGAAAAAGCCAAGACTTTTTCTTGGGGGACTGCTAAAGGCAATTCTGGTGATGGCACAAGAAACAAAAAAAGATGAAAGCTATAGAGAAAACTTCCATCTTGGAGAATACATAAGTAATCATAAACAGAATGTAACTAGAAATATGGAAGATAAAGACCATCCCGGTGAGGTTTCAGACAGAAATTAGGAACAAATTTTGGACAATACATAAAAGAATATCCTTGTTATAAAGTGGCAATGAATTTTGTTGAATTGTTTTCTCATGTTTTATGGAAAGCAGAACTTGCCAATGATGCAATTGGACATTTAGCTGAGGAGATTGCTAAGCAAAGTGTTGAAAGAGCAGCTTTCTTCCAAATGTTTATAGTAAAATGTGAGAAAAGCAAGATAAATTGAAAATGGACTTGTAAGCAAAAAGGAACCAGAACTTCTCAGCCTATCTATATTGCAAAAATAAAAATAAGGAGGCGCCGGGTGCGGTGGCTCAAGCCTGTAATCCCAGCACTTTGGGAGGCCGAGGTGGGTGGATCACGAGGTCGAGAGATCGAGACCAACCTGGTCAACATGATGAAACCCCGTCTCTACTAAAAATACAAAAAATTAGCTGGGCACGGTGGTGCATGCCTGTAATCCCAGCTACTCAGGAGGCTGAGGCAGGAGAATTGCCTGAACCCAGGAGGCGGAGGTTGCGGTGAGCCGAGATCGCGCCATTGCACTCCAGCCTGGGTAACAAGAGCGAAGCTCCGTCTCAAAAAAAATAAAAATAAAAAAAATAAGGAGGCTTGCTCTGAAAAGAACACTAAGAATGTGACCAAGCAACCATTTGATAAGGAGGTTAAGTTGGGTGTGAATCATGAACCTAATCAGCCACTCCAGCAGAAACCCTACCAGATTGACCTGAAAGGGATCAAGATGAGACGAAATGAAGGAAGGTTGGTGGAATTCTTGGATCCTAAAGGATTGGACCTTTATGATCTATAGAGCAATTTGGCTGTGAACATGCACTACTCTTCAAGACAAAGGTAGAATGACCCTGAAGACAATTCCAGAGCTCATCTCTGGACATGGCAATTCAGATCCACATCCCAATGCCTCACCCCTAGAGACCAATATTGCAACCAGTGTCTTGCCACTCTGTGTCCTGACAACCATTCCCCCCAGCCTCCTTCTTATCTCCTTGAATCCAGAGCCCTCATGGAATCCTAATCTAGGTTTTCACTCCCTGGCAACATGCCCAAGACAGCTTACCTCTTCTACCTTCTTATTAGCTGGGAGACTATTTCCGTCACATATAAGCATAGCATCTCAGCAACACCTCCCACCTCATGTCTCTTTCTCTCTCTCTTTTGTTCCCTCTCTCTCTCTGTCTCTCTCTCTCTCTGTCGCTGTCTCTGTCTCTTGCTCTCTCTCTCTCTCTCTCTCTGCCATATGAGGACACAGAGAGAAGACAGCTGACTGCAAGGCAGGAAGAGAGCCCTCACAGGACTTGATCATGCTGTCTTCCTGTTCTCAGACCTCCAGCCTCCAGAACTGTGACAAAATAAATCTGTGTTGTGTAAGGACCTAGTCGTTAGTATTTTGTTATGGCAGCCTAAGTTGACGAAGACATTTACCAAACTATGTGCAATTGGAAAAGGTACTAAATTTTCTCAGGCTAAGTTTCCTCATCTGTACAACATAAACAAGAATACCTACCTTGTACAGTTATTGGGAAAACTAAATGAGAGCAAGCATAAAAAGCACATTAATCAAATTCTTCCCCACACCTTTCTATTTCCCTAAACGATGTGTGTGAAAATAAAACAAGATAGTTTATGCAATTGTAGAATGAGATAATGGAAATACTTTGAAAAAAATTAAAAAACAAAGGGACAGGATAAGGATTAGGAACAGAACTAATTGAGAGTATAAGTCATTACTTTATTGTACTAACTTACTAAATTATTTGTGTTACGACAAACCCACAGTATCACAAATATAGGCCACTTCAAGTAAAAATAATACAACTTAGAAACAATTTCATTCAATGTAAGGGAGGAGGAAAGAGAGCTGAAGAGACTAGAAAAAAAGAATACGTTGATTTCTAAAATGTCTTAGTCTTAGAATTATTTCAAAGCAACTAAAACACATATTAGGAAATATAGCAGGTGGCGAAGACAATATGAAAGAAGTTGAAACTACAAGTTAATTAAAGAAGGGAGCAATCTGAGAGGAGCTTGGGGGAAAATGTTGACAAGAAATTAAGATGTTAAGGGAACAAGATTCCAAATAGTGAATACTGAATGGTTGAAAACAATTGTATCCACCACCTCCTCTTATTCTCCTGGTCACTATTATGTATTAAAAATAACCTCTCCTTACCACCAAGTTCCATCGAACACCTTCTACCACAAGAGTCTCTTTAATAAAATGCTTCTCACTCTCTTTTCCCAATAAAAGCTCATGTTTGTCCCATACATTTCTGTCCAAGAGACCTTGCACAGGCTCAGTCTCCCTGTCAAGCTTCACGGTGGCAGTGGATAATTTTTACAAACTCTCCCTAGTTCGAGGCAAGATGACTTTGAGGATCTTGACCATTTTTAAGAACTTGCAATTCTCCTAGTAGTATTAGGCTTCTGTTTCTCCAAGCCCTTTCTGGCACCTTCATCCTAGTTTAATAACAATCCTATCATTAGGGGAAGAACAGTAGTAGGTTTCCTCATTTCTTGCTACTTTTAGAAGATCTTTCAAGAATGCAAGACAGACAGGTTTATTCTATTAGAATCAGTAAAGTCAATCCTTTTGTATAACAAATCCTGACAATCATATAGAAATGGCATTGATATATATTTGCATTGTATTTGCATATGTATTTCTAGAATAAGAACTCTCAAAAAACAAATATGAAAAGTAATACAGAATTAATTAGTGAGTGCTTCCTGACCCAAATGTGTTCAATATAAGGTAGATCTTTGCGGTACAACACATCTTCCACAATGGATACTGCCTGAGTTGGGAGCCAGTGCCACGATCTCAGGCACTGTTAAAGGTGTCCCTGCCACAGTCCCCTGAGGAAGGAATTAGTCTTAAGAGTTGCGGATGTCCAAATTTCTATGCCTGTCCTCTGTGAATCTGTCCACTTGACCATTACTGACTAGGCCAGAATGGGCTACTCACCAAGACCAGTCCATCTCTGAGAAGTGAGCTGTAGATGGAAATGAGCATTCACAATAAGGCTGAGCCATGTTAATGATCAGCCCTAGAAGAATCATGCATGAGTCACTGCTGCTGGCAGGCCATAGACAACTGTCCTTTGGGGTTCCTGATCACCATGAGACATGGCTGTTCCATGCTTTCCAGTCCACCCATGACATCTACCTGTTTTGTTTCTCCTGTGCACAAGAGGCCTCGCCACAAGGCTAAGATTTCTTATTTCCACTTGTATTCTCTAACCATCTAGCCTAATCCTCACAGAGAGAATACAGTTAGCACATGAACCCTCTCTAATCATTTCTGTTCATAGGATCTTTTCATCAGAAAAGCTTCCTTGACTATTTCAACACTCGAGTACCCTTTTAGTAGCAGGTAACACTGTCACTTCGATAAGTGTTAACCATGGATTGCCGTGTATTGACAGTTGGCTGCTTCATCTGTCTGTATCTTGTCTCCTAAATCAAAGAGGAGTTTTTGGAAGAGAAAGAACTCTGTGTCTGACATAAAGTTGACTGGCCATCTTTAAGAAAATTGCAGCTCATCGGCCCTTTCCATGGATGAACAAATAGCCTCTTCCTCCAGAGATAAAAATGACCCAAGCCTGTTACTATTTCTATTTATTTATCTCTCTCAGAAAACCTACATTCACAAACCATTTGTACAATGTGTTCAACATATTTAGAAGTCAGAAAGCTTTCTAGTCTGCCTGAGAGTGCATTGAACCAGGCTTTTTACTCATGCTTCTTATTTATCTTATTATCTACTCTCTCTCCAAATCTACAACATCATGTGGGTCTTAATAAAAATCATCAGAGTTACTATATTTAAGAATATTGGTCCAACCATTTTCCTCCCTAATGCTCTGTACAACCCCAAGGGGCTCTGTGAAATCTTTCAAAGTTTCCCAGGAAAGGAGGAGAAATGAAAAGAGCAGAGTGGGTGAGATTCTAAGCTGCAACACTCCCCTTTAACATTTTGATCTGTTTTCCATGTTAGGCATAATAAGATTTATTCTACAGCCCTAAACAAAAATGAAAAACAGCCTGTACAGTGAGACTTGAGGAATCTAACTTAGCCTTCTGACCAAAAGCAGTCTTTCTACCTTTAGATCTCTCCTCCTTTGAATTGAGGTTTTGTGCCTAGTGTTTTAAAAAGCCAGTACGTTGGTGTCAGTCTTAGATGCTTCATTATATAGCATTGCCTATTAGAACTGGCATATCACACTCTGATAAAGTTGCTGCACAAATGAGACATATCCAAAAGGAAATTTCCAATGATCAGCCTGGGAGAAGAACCAGATAAAGACCCTGGAAGTTCTATCTTAAGAAATTCTTACCAGCATTTCCCAGGGAGACAGGCAGGAAACAGCCTAAGGATTAAAGCAACATGGAAGGGAGGTGGGTACAGGGAGAGGGGGTTTTATACAATTGTCCCTTGCTTGGGAAACAGAGGCCAATAAAGGCAAACCTCACAATGACTCTGCAGGAATCCAGGGCTTCCCAGCATTCAAACTTCACATGCTTTCTGAGCATGTCTTATCTTGACTTTTACAAGGAAAACAGTTAACTATTGAGTTAACTATTTGTTCAGAATGCTCAGTCCTCCATTCCACAACCAGTACCTGTCAGGTTCTTTCCAATAACAATATTCTTCCTTGAGGAATAGTCAGCAGAAATAGACCAATCAAAACCAGTAACATTAGGTTTATTTAAAAATATATATAAACTGCAGAAAAGTACAGACCAGAAATGGGGCTGTGTCTTCTTTTCAGAAACCACTCTCACATTTAGCAAGATATCTATTTACAGGCAATAACTAAAAACTCATGAAGGGTTAAGAAAAACTAAGTCCACGTTAAAGGAAATATGGATATATGTAGATCAGGGCTTTGTTAGGTTGATTTTTGTGTAAGATTATATATATAGATGTGTGTGTGTGTGTGTGTGTGTGTGCGTTTGTGTGTGTATATATATATATGTGTGTGTGTGTGTCAGCTATGAATTCAATATAGAGGTAGGACAATTTATCACAAATCTATAAAATATTTTTCTACCCAATGTCCCCAATTTCTTACTTCTGGTAGACCAGGTGTTTGATTAGAGTCTTCATTGAACTTGGAGGCATGCTGTAGAAAGGACACAGCTCCTCTAATCATGCTTACCTCCTGCTATAGCCACTAGCATCCTCCAAGAACACACTGACGTTTTGCGGTGCTAAATTCCTTGCTGATTATCCTCACTCTTCTCTTACTTTAATATTTTTGCTTTCTTTTCTATCCTCAGACCTCCACCTCCATCTCCATCTTTCACTCAGTAAAAATAATTCTACTTGCATCTTCATCCCATGAGAATCTATGTTTTTCTTATATTTACATTTTCCCAATGTTTAGCAGGTCAAATGCAACTGGTCTCATCAAAAAACACAAGCCACATGTCAAAATGGTTTAACATAGTGTTAGATCTCAACCTGAGTAGAGCTTCGGCTCTGTAAACTTACCCTCAACGCCAAATGTCACATTTGATGTAGAAGTAATTGCTATGCTGTTTAGATGTTACTGACACCATTTGAATCCATTACTTCATTGAGAGATTTTGCTCAATGTCCTTTTCCTTCTATGGATGAATTAGTTGTGCCCAGCACTGACCATCCTGACTCCAGAGCCCAGGCCAGCTATGACAACCCAGTCAACAACTCCAAGGCTAGTCCTCCTCCCTCCTGATTTATAGTTGGAGAGTCAGGCAATCTGCACCAGCAGGATAATAAAGATTCATTAAAGGGAAAGGAGACTGGGTAGATTTTTCTCCCCACTTCTGCTAGAGGGAACCATATGAAATTGCCATTTTTATAAGTTGAAAGTGATCAAACATCAGCAACATTGTGTGCTTCTACCCAATACATAAAAAAATATCTTCACAATTCAACAAAATAAGTTACAAACTTCATCATGCACAATGAATATGAAAGATACCTTGAAAGATTAGTGCACTACTAAGAACACAAGAATGTTCTGTAGGGCTTTATATGCTTGAGAACTTACCCTCTCAATGCCTTCTGTATTTAAATACTGAATAAGAGTGATAGATCCTTTGCCCCACAGCTGAGGAAATAAAAGCATCACACCCAGGCAAGCAGGACTGATGGAAAAACATGTGAGAGAAGGATACTTTTCTTATTTTGCTCCACAATCCAGAAGCCTGATTCAAGAGGGTGCTTCATTGTGGTTGGTAACTCATCTAAACATGAACCAACTCAGAGAGGGCACCACCCTCCCGCAGGGCATGAGATGAGGTGCTGGCCCACAGACACATGACTAATGCAAGGTCATCCCAGGGTCCACAGGCTGAACAAGTCGTGAACCTCAACCCTACCGATGTCGTGCCATTGCTTCATAAGAGTTGCATTTCCTCTTTAAAATGCAAAAATACAAAACCAAAGACCTCCATGGCCCCAACCAACCCATCTTAGGAACACAGAGGCCCCTTTCAACAGGTCCAACTTCCTTTAGAAATGCTGGCATTTGGTGAGTAATGTTATGTCTCTTCTTCAAAGATTATCTTCTGCTTTTTACTGTCTCAGAGTTTTAAATGAAAGAGCCCTCCCTATAAAGTAAGATATGCATGCAAGCACACATATGGCTCTTGGGCTGGATCTCAAGTACAAGAATTAAGTAAAACATAAGGCCCAAATGTGCAGTGAATTAAAAGTATGTTTTAAAAAAAAATTCAATAACTCAAACTTTATTTAGTGCACCCAGAGATAACATTAATATATGGTTATAACTTTATGGCATTATATTATTTTAGTCCCATTATTTCTAGACATTTTCCCAAAAATATAATTTTTAAATCAAAATAATATTTAAGTTCCTTTTAAAAAAATGCAGCTTAAAAAATCACTTGTGGACTATACAAGTAGACACTTTGCATGCATAACTGAAAGATGTATACCCAATCTTACTCTCAGAGCTGTGCTTCCATCCTCACTAAGTTTTGAAACCACTAAAAAGCTTATTACAAGTCTATTTATAAAGGAAAACAAATGGGAATATAAGGTATAATTTAACAAAATCTCTCGGCTTTAAGCAAATGAAACAAAAGAATGGTGGTGTATTTAGTTGAAACCCACAGGCTCCCAAACCTCATTTCAGGCACGGGCTTACAAAACCATTTTCACCTGACTTTGACTAGAGCTCCTACTGATAAGAGTATCATGTTAAAACTTCTCTGCGTGTCCACACTCCAAACTTTATTTCTCTTAGCAGGTATTGTTGAGCACCTAAAAGATGCATAGCTAAAAGCTCAATGTTGCTGTAAAAATAAAAAGATAAGAGACAGGAAATTCCAGGAAACATCCTATAGAGAGAAAAAATTGCAAGGCCATAAGTCAGTTTCCCACAGCATGCTTGTAGGAACACACACTACCAGATTTAATAGCTTTTATATGAAAAAAAAAAACAAAACAAAACAAAACAATTCAACCACTAAATAGTTTTGAGAACTGCAAGATTGAACTAAGTTAAAGAATTTTCTTTTTTGTCAGCTCTCTCAGGACCTTAACGGGGCTAATGTGAATTGCAAATCTCTAAGACAGGGATGTAAGATGCAGCCCTTCCTGTATTACTTGATCATGAACACCTTTTTATGTGCATCATCTTCCACCAATCACACTGGGAGAAACACTAAGTTAAGTGATATCTTTTGTTCTATTCACTTAAGAAGTTTCAAGGACAGAGATGTGGAATGTTTGAGAAACACTTTCAGAGAAGATTGAATTTAAACCGAATTCTGGGCTGGATTCTCAGATAAAAATAAAATTTGGAAAGGGCCACGAGAAAAAAAAAGAGAGAGGTTTCTTTTGAGGGAAGACACGAATGCACCAAAATTTAGAGTCAGGAATGAGCATGGCATATTTAGAAGTCAGTCAGCAAAGAGAACAGTCTTAGAAGAGTTCATGCGGCAGAGTGGAAGCATTAAATTATAAAGGCTGAAAGTACGATGTTAGACATTTTTTCTAATTCTCCTAACAACTCTGAAAGAGAGGCATTGCAGCAATCACTTTACAGATAAAGAAACTGAGAATTGCGGAGACAAAGAAATTTGCCAACTTCTCATAACCAGTAAGCAGCCAAGCAAGCATGCGAACCCAATTTCTCATCTTCAGAATGGAAATTGAGTGAATTTTCAGACTCGACACATAATAAGCTTGTCCAACTGCAAAGCCCATGCTATTCATATCAAAGGATCTCACAGGATCAAATGAAAAAAATTTCATCTAAATACAAATGCACACCAAGTAAGAGTAAAATAGTGTGATTCCTACGAAAGAGTAGTTATCTATTGTGCAGGACTTTAAAAGCTAATATGGATATTCTGGAGTGTTTTTATATATTAGAGACAGTAGTGGTTTCTGAGTCTTAGAGATTTCTCAGGAGGAGATTGATATGCAACTTGTGGTTTAGTAAGATAAGTTCAACCAGGGTGCTCAGGGCAGATTAAAGGAGGAAGGAAACAGAATCTGAGATGCCACTGGAGGTTGTTTCAGTAATTTCGACATGAAGGGATGGCAAGCAGGAAGAGGTTGCTGGCAGTAAAAGTGAGATAGGAGGAGCCAATGGTAGAGAGTGATGTCCAGCCATTCAAAGGGAGGATTAGAGGCATATGGTGATGCTTGGTGATTGAAGGTAGGCGTGAAAGGAGAGGCAAGAGTCCAAAATGGCTTTTCTGGCCCGTTCTTGCCTCTCTTCACCAGGAGTGGAGGTGTAAACAGTGAGCTGTCGACATGGCCACTGGACAGAGAAGGAAAGGGCAAGCTGATACTGGCATTGGACAGGTTCTATGATGGACTGGGGACTGAGTTACCACCAATAATTCACATAAACAGGTGAATATATGTGTATCCTCAAGAAGCAACTATTTAAAACCGCAACTGTTATCCTCCAGAAGTTCCAAAACTTTTCTTCTATGTTAAAGAATGGGTCCTTTTTCTGAGACAGGGTTGAGCATCACTTGTATAAAGGTCAAGGAGACAGTGTCTGGCTTGGTAGTTCTAAGCTGCATGACCTTGAGCAAATTCCTTCAACTCCTTAAGCTTCAGTTTCTCATCTTCAAAATGGAAGAGATGACTTAAGAAGTTCATGTGAGGCAGTAAATTCTATAATTCTGATAATCAGCACCAAATGACAGCTCTTTGGCTAAAGTTAAATAAGCTATTTTCTGGCCCATCCCACCTTTCTTTTCAAGCAGAACAGAGTTATGCGTATGTGAAAACTCTCATACTCCTCAGGCACAAATTCAATCTTTATTTCAGGTCTCCAGGCTACTAAGCCAAGTCTCCACAGCCAGGCCATGTGGAGTGACTAGTGATAATTAGGTTGTGACCAACGACTTCATTTCCTTCTAAAACAAAGAGAGCTTTGCAAAGTACACCAAGACATTTACTAGATGAACTGATTTTTGCAGAGAAGTCATAGCATTTTGCTTTCACATTCATACGTGAGTGGATTGAGCCTCCAACACATAATAAATGCCTAAATCTCAATTATCCCTTTTGTTTATTAGTAGAAATCTGTCCATGAGTATGCAATGAAGCACTACAGAAATATAAACTTCTGGTAATGGTCAACCATTGAAAGGCTCTGGCCAACTCACTTTGATTTGCTTATTGAATTGACCCTTCCTCTCCCCACAGGATTCACATAACCATGCTTTCTGGTTGGCGCAAACAGAATTCTTTGAGTGCCCCAGGATGGAGTTCATTTACACATCCAAAATCCTGCCAGCATGTTCACACTCACCAAATTTGTGCTTTCAAAAGCCCTTCAAATAAAAGGCAAAAATGTCTGTGATCAAGAAAGCTATAAAATGACTACAAAAGGGCAGAGACCTTGGCTGTGAACCCACAGGATGTGCATGGAGTGATTATTGCCAGAATACGGAGCCGGACATATCGCTCTTGTTGTTTCCTCACAGGAGCCCAGCAAGGTGCTGCTTTCTGTCAACTGCATGAGTCAACCCCCGTGAGAGCCTGCTCAAATGGAAAACAGATAGATAGTGAGTGCATGGGCCGCGGTCAGCCCCGCTTCACACTGTGTTCTCCCTGGAAATGAGAATGGGACTGCAGCCAGGGTAGGGTGGGGTTAGGATGAAGGAGATCCAGTTGATTCTGAAACAGTTAAAGAGACTGGGCTCCGGCCGGGCGCGGTGGCTCAAGCTTGTAATCCCAGCACTTTGGGAGGCCGAGGCGGGTGGATCACGAGGTCAAGAGATCGAGACCATCCTGGTCAACATGGTGAAACCCCGTCTCTACTAAAAATACAAAAAAATTAGCTGGGCATGGTGGCGCGTGCCTGTAATCCCAGCTACTCAGGAGGCTGAGGCAGGAGAATTGCCTGAACCCGGGAGGCGGAGGTTGCGGTGAGCCGAGATCGCGCCATTGCACTCCAGCCTGGGTAACAAGAGCGAAACTCCGTCTCGGAAAAAAAAAAAAAAAAAAAAGACTGGGCTCCATTAATCTCGAACACTATGTGATTCATTACCACCAAATGATGACATTTGCTCTTTTTCTCTTTGTTAGAATGAGCTAAGAATAGGGCAGGAAGGATCCGGGGTCTCAGATTGGTTTCACTCAGAAACAGATCTTCAGACAGTGATTTGAAAGCAAGTACTTAATGGAAAGAAGGTCCTAGGAAGTGCCAGGAGGAAAGTGTGAAAGTGAGCAAGGGGGAAAAGCCAGTACAGGGTACACTGTTGGTACATAGACCGGACGCTGTGGGTAACTGAGTCTTAATCCTTCTGGGTACATCTAGGGTGCAGGGTGGATCACATCACAGAATCTCAGCGTTGTCCCACTAATGAGTGAAGAAACAGGCACATTCATTTCCCAACTCCAGTTCATCGTGGATCATAGCCACTCCAGGTGATTTGACTCCCTGGCAATTCCCACCCGCCCACACGCAGGTCATGAGGAAGCCGTCAGGCAGGCTCCTAGTGTTTGCAGTGAGAGGCTGCCATTCACCTGCACTGTGATGATGAGTGCCAAGGAGGTATGATCAAGGCTCTGACAACATCTGCTAATGTCTGCTGGACAAGCTCTGGGCACCGTTGAAAACCATTAGTAATGAGAGGTTTGTCATTGCTTCAAATACCATCCAGCTCCAGATGATACTATCTAAAGAGTGGAGTGGCAGCCTCTTTAAAACCTGATAACAGGGGACAGGGCTCAAACCAGCTTTTACTGTGCATGGTTGTATTGTAACTCCCACCACAACTGCACCTGGATCACCAAAGTAATTTAAAGGAGTTCCTACTTCCAGGCCTGCCTGCCTCCCACCCATCTCTTTCACATATACACCTGCCAGGCTAAACTTACAGACATTATAAAGACCACAAACACATTCAGCTTAATGCTTAATTAAATGCAATGTGATCATTGTACTTTCATAAGTCTTTTGAAAAAAATGAATCTACAAATCAGAGGAATTCTTGGTCACACCCCACATCTCAATTTTGATGGAACAAACCATGGTCACAACATGAACAGTTTCCAGAATACCTAGCTAAGTTAGAAAAAAAAAACCACTACATACTGTTTGTGTAAAATGAAAGGGGCTAGAGATCAAGAGATGGATGGATAGGCAGATGGACAAATAGGCAGGCAGAAATATAGAAATATATAGGGATATAAAATATACAAGCCTAGATATAATATCTCTGGAAAGATACGCTGGAAAAAATGATTGCCCATGGCGAAGAAATACGGAAAATTAAGGTAGAAGAGAAACTTTTCACCATTTATCAATATATATTATTTGGTTTCTTATCATATGTATGCATTAATTTTTAAATTAATTAACAGTTAAAACTGAAAGCAAAGGACACATAAATATGGTCCCAGTTTCTAGCCCGCTCCTTCTGCTCCAGCCAGACTTTCTCCTACCTACCCTCAAATGAGCAACATTTATTCTCAAAATGTTTAGGTTGCTCCTCTGGGAAGTGCTTTCCTCATTGCTGCTGCTGCTTCACATCCTGCTCAACTCAAGTCCTACTTGCCCCAAGAAATTTCTCCCTTGTCATTCTAGGCCAATTTGACCACTGACCATCACCACCACCAAAACCTATAACCTTTCTTTACTTCGCAGCAAGCACTTGAGACCTGAACAGTATAATCAAGGCCACCACGTGTGTTCTCTACATTGTATGCATCAGGCAGAGGTGCCCGTTAGAACCTGAGACTCGTTCTCCGTAAGGAGGTCCACTGAGGTCCACTGGGAACTGAGAGCCATCTCTATGGCACAGAAGTTGTCTTGCCAAAAGCAGCACAGGCCAAGCCCACAACCTTCAGCTAAACCAGGGACTTAACAGAGCAGCAAGACACCTTCTTGGTGTCTTCAAGGGGTCAAAAGCTAGCTAGCATTGGAGACAATATACCGCAAAGAGAGAGTTGGAGCAGAAAAGGAGAGAAGTAAAACACAGAAAGACCCCTGAACTATGTAGGAAACCATGCTAGTGACTCACCGAAGTGGCCCGGAAGCCCCACTACATTAGATTCCAAAAAAGGAAAGGGATGAGGGACTGTTTGCCAACAGCAGGAGGGTCTTCTGTCTTTTGTACACAGTAAAAGACGTGGACATGTCCATTTGGAGGGTGAAATGGGATGACACCCAATGGCTCTGGAAGAAAAGGAGGAAGGCAGTTCAGGGCTTGGATGGGGGGAACTCCAGGTAGAAAGAGAAAGATGGCATCATGGCAGGGGGCAGAAGAAAGCCTCCCTTTAATAGCATGATGGGAAAGAGCTGACTTTGGAAAACAGGTAGGAAAGATAAGGTTTTGGAAGCAATCTGCTCAGCACTATGTAAGCAGGCATCATTTTCAGTGAAATCTACGTTACTAACCTCCCAACTCCTGCCCTTGGTGTGTCCTCTCTATTTAGTCTTTTTCCTCAGTTGTACATTTCAAGTACAGTGAGATCTTACTCCATTAAAATCCAGGTTCTTGAAGATCCTAAATCCTTGGCCCTTTATTTCATTCATAGTGAAATTATTTGCTTCTTTATATACAAGCACATTTCCAGGTCAGAATTCCTTCTTGAAGACATATAATTATATTCTCTCTTCAATTAAAAAATGCTGTTTTCCCAGCTGTTTTTACAGAGTAAAACTACAACAGACTTGAAAGGGCTTCTGAGTCACAAATCAAAATTTACTTCCATCCAGCTTAATGCTATCCGAACATGTCTAGTTTTTGTCTCTCTTTGCATTTAAAGTTTTCATTTTATCCAAATGAAGTAGTTGGTGATTCTGAAGTTGTTTTGTGCTCAGTATAAAGTTTACTTTTGTCCAAGTCTTGTCTTTCCTGGCCTTGGTACTAGGTTCCCAGTTCACTTAGAAAGAAAGCACTCCAACTATTTTTGGAAGAACAATGCATTTTGGTAATCTAGCAGGATGATTTGATGTGGAAGTTATTGCAGCTTTTCAGATATCCAAGTCCTTGTACATGATCAATCAGAGCTGAAAATGGAGTAGAAATGTTCCTGGCATGCCAAGTACACTGTCGCTGTTGTAGAAATAAGATGTTTGTTGTTGCTTTGTTGAACACATATTGCCAATCAATTTGGTAATACTAAATTCTTTTTGATTTTCAGTCATTGTCTATCATTTTAGAGCAATCCATTGTTTTCAGAATTGAAACTCAAGGCAAGCTAGATTAAAGGAAGTGACTTGGAATCTGAACAAGAAAATTTTCTAGGGCAAAATAAAACACACAAAATGACTTCTTAGTAATTTCTTCAGTCTGTCAGAGACATTCTATATGATGTCTTCTTTTGCTCTGTTAATTGAAGAACTGGCAATCTGGGGCACTTTCCCACGTAATAAAAATGAGGGAATTACAGCCTAGGGAAGTGAAGAGGGAAAAGAGAGGTAATTGTTCTTGAAAGCATGACGTATGACCCACGGTAAACCATCAGTCATGTCTATTGAATCTAGCCTGACAACAAGAAGGTTGAAAACAATATGAGCAACTGGGTCAAAAAATTAAAAAATAATCACTTCTTAGTAAGAACCTAAATGAACATACAAAACATTCCTTTCCTGTTACTCTGGCTTTGAAAGTCTCTAAGCAAGAGGAAGATTTTAATCTTATTCTGATGATGCCTGAACTACCCCCCGCCCCACCCTCAATCTAGTCTGCCACCTCTTCTGGTCAGTGTTGAGAGCTGGATGCGAGCCAGAGATAAATAGCATAAACAATGAGGGGCAATAATACAGTTAGTTGTAGAAGCTAGTCCCAAGTAACGCAGGGAAAAATAGGCGGAGACAAAGACCTTGGGTTTCCATTTAACATATGCTCCAAAATTCATAGTCCCAATAGATAGAGAGACCTATTTCTCACAGAAAAAAAAAAAAAAAGAAAAGAATGAAATAAACATAATTGTGTTTATTATATACATTTTATATAAATTAAATTTTTATTATAGAAATTTTTCCTTTTCCACCATTTCTTGATCCCAGACCCATCCTAAAGTCTGGAACCCAGAGAAGAATAAGTCCCCCAAATAAATGCTGGGATGGGCAGATGAGTAGAGGCCAAATGTTTTCTTCAGACTCAAGAAAGTTCTAGATATTTTTACAATATCCCTTGAGCCTTTCTTGCTCATGATAATAAAAACAAAAACAAAAATACAATAGCAACACATACTATGTGCCAGGCACTGTGACAACGGTTTACCATATAAAAGCTTATTGAATCTTCCCAACCACTAAGTGTAATAGATACTAGGACCTCACTTTAGAGATGAGAGAATTAAAGTTCAGAGAGGTTAAACAACTTGCCCAGGATTAAGGTTATACCGCTAGGAAGGGGTGAAGGCAAGATTCAAATGCAAGCTGTGGGAATTCAGAATATGCTTTCATTGGAATGGGTGTGCCCTCTTCCCACTGTCCTAGTTAGAGGTCACTTGGATTATTCCCCTTGGCTCCAAAATATCTCTGTGGAAGCTCCTCCCCAGGAGCCTCCAGGGGTCACCGTAGGTTACAGACATTCTGAACATTTCAGGGAAGTGTCTTCTGAGGGGCCCAGATGATGTGGCTTGAGTCAAGGCTGGCATTGTAACCTCTCAGCCATTAACTGGTGGTCAGTGAGAAAGAGTTCTGGTGCAAACATGCAAAGTTCTCAAGCACATGAAGACCAGACGGTCTGTGAGGACACCTCAGGTTTAGTATTTCTCTTGAGTGCTCAAACAGTACCCATCATAGTAGATCTTTCTCCAGGACTGGAGCACCAAGCTGGCATCAGATCTATTGTTTAGACAACTCTCTAGAATCAGGCTTCAGGCAACAGGTGCCTCTGATCCAGAGCCTTTCCTGCTTGTCCTGGGATCCCTTCCCATGTGCTCTTTAACTGAACTTTGATAGGATGCTTCATCTGGAGGAGTTTAGATTCCCGCTAGACTAGATTCAAACCATGGGCAACCCTGCGTCTCCCCAACCTAAGACATAGGGGGGGCTCAATGTTCAGAAGCACAATGCTCTATCTACCCTCCCAGGATGGGAAAAGAAAAGCCTTCATTCCCAAGATAGGGTTAGGGGTGTTGGGAGAAAAGAAGAGAAAGAAATTCATATTAAAAATGTAAGCCTTGGCCACCCTACCTCTGGGATTCCCTGGCATTAAACTGATCTAGGCAAGATGAGAGCAGACCTCCATCCACCCAAAGCCTGCATACAACTCTGCTCCCATAGCCCCCTTGGCTGCTCTATCACAGTGTTTATTATGCTGCATTATATAAGCCTGTCTCCCCATTAGACTGCACAGAGACTACAGCAAAATGGACAATAAATGCGAAGTAAATGAATAACGTACAATTCACAAGATAGCACAACGGAAGAACAGCAACATCACGCTTAAACTCTGACCTGCTGGTATGGAGTCGTTGATTTAATTGCTGTGCTGTGTTTTAGTTTGGGTCCATACTTTCCACATTATGTTTAATCCTCCATCTAGTCATCCATTCATTTATTCATTCATTCACGCCGAATGAATTTTTTGAGTGCCTACCATGCGCAGGACACTATGCTAGAGTCTAGGAAACTGAGAGCAAGCAAAGACAGGACATGCTGAAGACACCAGAGCAAGCTGTTCCCCTATATTTTTCACACGGTTGAAAGAAAAAAGAAGAAGAAAAAAAATACAGAAATAAGTTCAATAATGAATAGTAGCTGCCAGAGGAAACACTGGAGATACACTCAAGAGAGAGAGAAAAAAAGTCTTTCAAAAGCGATTAGAAGCCGGGCGCGGTGGCTCAAGCCTGTAATCCCAGCACTTTGGGAGGCCAAGGCGGGTGGATCACGAGGTCGAGAGATCGAGACCATCCTGGTCAACATGGTGAAACCCCGTCTCTACTAAAAGTGCAAAAAATTAGCTGGGCATGGTGGCACGTGCCTGTAATCCCAGCTACTCAGGAGGCTGAGGCAGGAGAATTGCCTGAGCCCAGGAGGCGGAGGTTGCGGTGAGCCGAGATCGCGCCATTGCACTCCAGCCTGGGTAACAAGAGCGAAACTCCGTCTCAAAAAAAAAAAAAAAAAAAAAAAAGCGATTAGACAAGAAGGACACTGCCAAGACAGAAAAACAACAACAACAACAACAACAACAAGGAAAGACATTCTAGAAGTCAGGGAGTTATCAAATAGATCCTTAGTAGCGAGAAGAAGTAAGTTCGCCAGTGCATTCTTATATTGCTACGGGCAAAGGAAAGGGTGCCTGACTTGTCTGTGTATTCTCTGAGAAAGTCCAGCTATTCTCTGGAAAGCGGAATGCCTGCCTCTGGAGTGGAGCTGAGCCTTGCAGACTGATTAAAAAAACATGTACAGTCAGAGAATAAACACAAAGCTCAAGGATGTCTTGCTGTGTGCACTTTGTGGGAGCGTAGTACTGCTGCTCCTTTAACACGAAGCTATTATCCACAGTTGCTGACTCATGTTCCTACACTCCACAAATGTCTTCCATTTTGTAGCACACTCCTAACAGGTTCTCTGTCGTTGCTATGAATATCTGGGTTTCGAGAGGGAGGATCCCAAGAGGAAGAATCCCAAGGGGAGCGGCCAGAGAGCAAGTCTTCCAAGAGAGCCAGCCAGAGGCTGTGTGACGTTCTATGAGCCAGCCTTGGAAATCACACAGTGTCACTTCTACCGTACTCTATGGGTTGAAACAGGCACAAATTCACTCAGAGTCGAGGGAAAAGGGCATAGACCCCACTTAACAAGAGATATGTGAAAGAATTTGAGGCCATATATGAAAATCAACATACTCTCAACATTTTCTTGTTTTTGTTTTTGAATAGAGGACCTGACGCCTGGAGCTGCCACAGCCATCTTGCAACCATTAGGGAAGAGTCAAGAGAATACCAGAGACACCAGTCCCAGCAATATGGAGCTAATAAACCAATCAGAAAACTGCTACCTCCAGGCTTTTGAAGATGTGAGAAAAATTAACTCAGTATTTGCTCTAGCCATTTTTAGATGCATTGGTTACTAGCAGGCAAAAGCCCTTCTGATACACGACCAGAGGTAAGTAGTATACACCTAGAATGGCATTAACAGATCTGGACCTGAAGGAAACATAGAAATATGGAAATAAGAAAGTGTTTGTCTTTGGTTATTGAGTTTTCATCAGTTCTGGCTAAGTCTCAGAGAATTTCAATATGAAGCATAATTGTAACTAATTGACAAATTTTGCATATAAAACTCATATAAAATGTATTAGTTCTAAAAATTGGTGAAGCCCTCAATGCCTACAAAGCACTTCCTGGTCTTCAGCCCCAAAATTGACATAGTTGATTTACACTCTTCTTCCCAGTCAGGGACAAGCCCCAGCAGTTCAGGAAATAAGACATTTGTCTCTTCTAAGACATTATACCCTTGGGAAAAAAAAAAAACCTGGAAGAAGCGCTAGAATTTCAGAAGGATGAAGAAAAGTCAAGAACTCCTCCAAATGTAAAAGTGAGGAAAAGTCCAAAGGCAATGAGTACCTACTTCTTTCTACAGGGGTGCCATCCCTGCTTTGCTGTGTAGAAAACACACACACACACACACACACACAAACACACACACACACACACACACACACACACACACACACACATACATAGTCCTCTCCAAGAGTTGTTTTCTGAGCTCACCTGCCTGAGTTTGCTGAAGCATCTATTTAGCTCATGGAACTAAGCACATTGCCTCTTGCAATATGTGCTCGTTGTATGTGGAAATGAAGTTTAGGAAAGAAATTAACTCATCATTCAGAGAACAGTTTTTCATAGTTCCCAACAGTAGATTCTTGGCCTGAGAAGACTGACTTCAGAAGTTGCTCTAGAGTTTAATATTACTCCAGTATATGCCATTTACTTCTGAGACATATGGAATGCTTTGAGCTACCTGGTCACAACAATAGAAAATACAGGACTTGTTTTCAGAAAAGTTTCCCATCAGATAAAGCGATTCATTATCCCCATGGACATTTCAGCGTGTGCTCAGACCTCACACCACAGGATCCTCCTATGGGGAGTTTCCAAAATTGACTTAGTGAGGGCCAGCTTTTGTGCCAGATCCATGGTAAGATACAGCTCAGAGCATCTGAACTGCTCCCTTCCAGCTTGCAGACCTCCCACACTAATCTGCTGGGGCAGCCCTAACTCCCCAGATCTCCAAGAGAAGGTACTTCATTCCAGCACCCTTTGCCAATCCGAAGGTTATCAGCTAGGACCTTGCATTCCTCCTACTCTTTGCAGGCCTTGAGAGACCCTCAGAAGTCTATGGATCAGGCTTGTAACCCCTGTCTTGTGTCCAACAATGCTTTGGAATACACTGGACTCTGTAAATCCCCAGGCTGGAGCACTGTAACAAAACAGAATGACTTTAATATAAGGCAGAGTTTTATTTTTAAAAGTAAATAGAGAAGGAAGCACAATTGCACTCTTTCTAAAGCTTCCAATTTTCTCAAATTTTCCATTTGGATGGTATGCGTTAAGCCCATCCTTAGTGACCCCAGCTAGTCATTATCATCGCTAACAACAAAATATAGCAGATGTTTATTTGGATAATGATGCTGACTCAGTAGTCCAGAGGGAACACGCTTATGAAAGAAGGAGCTGCAGTCAACATTGTTCAAGTGATCTGCTGCTAAGCATGAACAGGGCAAGACTGGGGTTCTGTAAAAATAGTACTAGCTCCATTGTAAGGTGATAGTGTGTGTGTGTGTGTGTGTGTGTGTGTGTGTGTGTGGGCACAGGTGCACCATTGTAACTTATCCCCTTAAAGGAAATGGAATCTTTTATTTTACGAGGCATTCTGTTTTGCTGTTTTTCTAGCAATACATAAAGCTGTCTTATTCTAAGAAGGTCAAAGCATTTGATAGACATTACCTCAGCACGCCATGCAAGCGCCTAGCAGAGTCCGCATTGCCAGGTATTATTGTTTCCTGAATCAATGTCCTTCTGCAACTCCTAAAAGGGCTCTTGAATGCTAACCAAAGTAGTCCCACCACTTCAAAGCTCACAGATGCTTAAATTAGACTTGAAGGTGAAGGTTCAAGGGAGGAGTTTTCTTGGTTTCTAATTCCTGCCATCTGGTCTTAATATGACTCCAGAGAGAAGCAAGCTGACAGGTGACAGCTTAGAGCATGGCTGGTCTTTAGAAATGTCACCCAATCCTTTTCTGCATAATTGGCACCAGGATTTGCATAGATTTGCATGCATTATGTATCTATCAGCATTCTTTTAGTGCCCTTTTAGAATTAAATTAATTTTGCTATATTTAAGATGTCACTCTGGTGGCTTTTTCATCTTCTTTTTCTTTTTCTTTTCTTTTCTTTTTTTTTTTTTTTTTTTTTTTTTTGAGACGGAGTTTCGCTCTTGTTACCCAGGCTGGAGTGCAATGGCGCGATCTCGGCTCACCGCAACCTCCGCCTCCTGGTTTGAAGCAATTCTCCTGCCTCAGCCTCCCGAGTAGCTGGGACTACAGGTGTGTGCCACCATGCCCAGCTAATTTTTGTATTTTTAGTAGAGACGGGGTTTCACCATGCTGACCAGGATGGTCTCGATCTCTTGACTTCGTGATCTACCCGCCTCAGCCTCCCAAAGTGCTGGGATTACAGGCGTGAGCCACCGCGCCCGGCCTTTCTTTCTCTTTTTTATACAGGTGTGCTACCTGCCTTTATTAGCCATTGCTGTATTGAGGTTTCCCAACGAAAACTGCTCTATCAATAGTAAAGTCATTCATTTAATAAACATGTGTTGAGTAAATGAGTGAGCCCGTTATTAATCCTGAATCAACACCTTAAAACTTGCCTGGGCTAGAAAACAACTGAAAGTCTGGCTAGATGTGGGGAGCAGAACAAAGGCAAGGGCTGCCCACAGGCTGGCCGCGGAGGAGATGAACGCATGTCTGATGCCTGGGGCTGTAGAAGTGGGCTGTCTTGAGGCTATGGTGCTTCCCCTTCTAACATGCCCCAGGTACTTTGGGCACACTCAACTGTTTCCCTTTCGGTCTCTCGCTTTGGAATGCAGGTGGAAGAGAATGGGAAAGATAACTGAGACAAAACAAAGTTGGAATTTGCCTGCTCAGTGATGGGGTCATGCTCCTGTGCTTAGAGGGCCTTGCTGATGATCATTTATGTTGAGACCCTCTGCTCTTATCTTGGAGAACCCTGCTTTCTTCTCAGCTATCTGAAGCCGTCTAGAAAAGCATTAATTCCCTCAAACCCACTCCCCCACACTAAAAAGAGAGGTTTTTTTTTGCTATAAGGAGCCTTTTCTTTTGCCTATTCCAATGTTAAACCCCTAAAGAATCCTGGGATTGAAGTTTACAGAACCCTGGGCTCCCTACCCAATGTACACAAGCACCCCATAGAGAAGAGATCTACCCTCAGAGAGTCAGATTAAATAGGTCTGGCCAGGCATGGTGGCTCATGCCTGTAGTCCCAGCACTTTTTAAGGCTGAGGCAGGAAAATCAGTTGAGGCCAGGAGTTTCAGACAAGCCTGAGCAACAAAGTGAGACCCCCAGCTCTATGGAAAAAAAAAATTAATTATATAGGTATGGTGGCGTGGGCCTATACTCCTAGGTACTTGGGAGGCTGAGGTGGGAGGATCACTTGAACCCAGGAGTTTCAGGTTACAGTGAGCTATGGTCACACCACTGCACTTCAGCCTGGGCAACAGAGCAGGACCCTGTTTCTAAAAATTAAGTAAATAAAATGGATCTGGAGTGGATTCCAGAAATCCAAACCTGAGTATTGAAAAAGCAACTATAGATAATACTGATGGGCAGTGGAGTTGTGAACCGCTAACAACTCATTTACCAGTGAAGGGAATTTGGTTCAGAGAGATGCAATTTAGTGGAAAGCCAAGCCCTAGAACCAGATTTCTCCCTGTATCCAATGCACCCACACCATTCCTTTTCCCCTCAAAACTTATTATCAAATATTTTAAGAAACAGAAGAATAAAAGAGGTTCACTGAGGGTTGAGATTGGGAGAAATAAGATATCTGTATTTAAGGCAGTGGCATCTGGAGTAAGGTAAAGAATGGATCTTATGAGGGCAGGAATATGGTCTTCCCAAGCTTTGCTTTTACAGAATTGGAAACTAGCAGTTCCCAGAAGCCTGTCAAAGAAATAAAAGCCAGGTGTGGTGGCTCATGCCTGTAATCCCAGCACTTTGGTAGGCCAAGGTGGGCCTATCACCTGAGGTCAGGAGTTTGAGACCAGCCTGAGCAACATGGTGAAACCCCATCTCTACCAAAAAAATATATTAATTAGCCAGGTGTGGTGGGGTGCACCTGTAGTCCCAGCTACTGGGGAGGCTGAGGCAGGAGAATCACTTGAACCCGGGATGCAGAGGTTGCAGTGAGCCGAGATTGCACCACTGCACTCCAGCCTGGGCAGCAAAAGAATGAGACCATGTCTCAAAATAATAATAATAAAGTCCATCCAGTTACATAGGGCCCCACTTAACAACTGTCGCCACTGATCCAACTTAACCTTGGCTTCTTAGTTCAGGTTTCCAATAAGGTCAGAAGTGGTTTCCTGGAATAAGAAATGGAAGGTCCTTAATCTTAATCTTCGAAGGAATCCAAAGGATTCTTCAGACACTTTGCCAAGGGTCAGGGATTCTGAAATCAAAAGCTGTCAGGGATTGATATTCAGCCAAATCGCTCTTTGATCCTTCTTAAGGCACTTTCTAAAATCCCTAGACCCTATTTTGCTTTGCAGCAAAAGAGCATTAGAGCCTTAATATAAGACCCAGGAAAGTTCTCAAAACTCAAGAAATTGTGAAGATGTAACACCTCTGTGGTTAAGAGAGTCTTCATGGTTGCCCTTAACTCTCTGTAGTCCCAAGACTGAGCTCCATACCAAAAATACAGTTTCAGAGTCTATGCTAAACGAGATACTGCATTCGATCTAAAGGTAACTAAGGAGTCCTGACTGCATCAAGCCCAGGAACTCTACTTCACACTAACGTAAATGATAAATGAACTGCACAAATACTGTCTGGCTTCTTTATACTATGCAACACCTGGGCTTTTGTATGCTTCCCGATTTACTTCCCAAAACTTACGTGCTGAGAACTTACCTATTTTGGGGACAATGCTGTACATATATTCTCTCTTCTCATCCTCAGAGAAATCTCATGAGGTAGGTGTTATCATCCTTTAGAGATGAAAGAAACTCCCCCAGATCACTTAGAGATCAGCAGGGCCATGGCTCAATCCTATAATCCCAGCACTTTGGGAGGCTGAGGCAGGTGGATCACTTGAGGTCAGGAATTCTAGACCAACCTGGTCAACATAGTGAAACTCAGTCTCTACTAAAAAAAATACAAAAATGACCTGGGCATGGTGGCATCCACCTGCAACCCCAGCTACTCAGGAGGCTGAGGCAGGAGAATTGCTGGAACTGGGAGATGGAGGTTGCAGTGAGTAGAGATCATGCCACTGTACTCCAGCCTGGGTGACAGAGGAAGATTAAGAAAGAAAGAGAATGAAGGAAGGAAGGAAGGAGGGAGGGAGGGAGGCAGGGAGGAGAGGGACGGAGGGAGGGAGAGAAAGAAAAAGGGAAGAAAGAAAGAAAGAAGAAAGGAAGGAAGGAGGAAGGAAGGAAGAAAAGAAAAAGAAAGGAAAGAAAGAAAGAAAGAAAGAAAGAAAGAAAGAAAGAAAGAAAGAAAGAAAGAAAGAAAGAGAAAGAAAGAAAGAAAAGAAAAAAGGAAGGAAGGAAGGAAGGCAGACAGACAGAAAGAAACCAGCAGGGCCAAGATTTGAGCTCATGTCTGTCCAGTTCCAAACAATATGCTCTTCTCACTACATATACAGTCTCACCTGAAACAGCAAGAGAAGAGTTGGGTGGTTCAAACATGCTTGCTCTCCCCTGCTATAGAATGACTCTGCCCTTGCCTGGTGTTTGAAAGTCCATGTTGAGCCTCATATCTGTGAGGATACTCCTCTCACCATGAAGAGAAAGCAATGTGTATTTCCCAGACTCCACAGAGCTTTCCTGGGCTATGGGGCTGGAGACAGCTCTACTGAAGCAGCTTAAATATCTACATTTCCAAGAAGAATATTCTTTAGTTAAAACCTGCTGTTTTGAATTTCTAAAGCTATGGCTTTGCCTAACTTCCTGCAGCGGATGGATTTTAAAAATTCCCTTGCAGAGCGTGGGAGCTGGGAGCAGAGCTGCCCCCTGAAGATGGCTGAGTCTGGTTCTGTTGTCTTGTTTTTTGGTTTGTTGTTTTTCTGATTTTGAGATACAAAACCACAGTGAAACATTTAGTTGTCTTCCAAATAGCCATCTTGGCACAGATTTGAAACATTAGCACAATCACGTGTCTTTAGTGTCAGAAAAGGAGACATTTAACTTTTCATAGAGAGATTTCTACTTACTACTAACTCACATAGCAACAGAAACCAAAAGGGACTTGTTTTCTACAGATTTTCTTCTAAGCAATTCAAAATTTGATATACCAGCAGAGAGCTCTGAATGGGAGAAGACATGCTCCGCTGTGTGGTGAATTAGTAAGTGGCTGCAAGTCATCCCTATAGATGAGGGCAGGTGGTCTGGCCATTCTAAAGTTGAGAACAGAGAGTGTGTCCATGGGGAACGACACTGGCCTCTCAAAGCCCTTGGCACTACTGTGCTGAGCGTGAGCAATTTACATGCACACGCTCAGTAGGTCTTTATAACAATTCTGTAAGGTAAAATAGTATTTTTATGACAAATGAGGAAGCTGATGCCGAATGAGGTCAAGCAATTTGCCCCATTCTCACAGCCAGAAAGAAGTGGACCCATGCAGACATTCCTATTCTGCCCATCACTTCTTTTTGCCCGACGGGAGTGAGTCTGAATCCACCGTGAATGGGATTTTGCTTCCTGAGCTCACTATTTGATTAACTACCTTGCAGACCCAGCAAGAGGTTCTCAGAAAAGCGAGATAACCCCAGAGGGGCCCTCAATCCTGACTTGAATTCTAGCTGACTCTAGATCTTTTTCTGAGCACAAAAGTCCAAGACACAGCAGCAAAATCTCTCAGCACTGTGCTGGCTCAGGCTCTCCCCAGCAGCTGTAAGGCAACCAGAGGAGGAGGTGGTGATGTGCCTGAAGCCCAGGGCTTTTTATTTACCCCTAACTCTCCTGAAAAACAAATATGTGCTCCTCAGCTCCTAGCCTCTCAGGGCTTCCTGTTTTCTTAGGTGCTTTATCACATCTGCTGCTTAGCTGCCTTGGGTTAAGTTTACATTCACTGAAGAACAAAGCCGAAGAATTAGGGGTGAGACCCCCACACTTTTCGTTTTTCTTTCAATCTAAAGCAATTCACGGTTGTATACAAACTCCAATATGTGGTTTATCCTCACTTATAGGGCACAGAAGTCTCAGTGGAATATCCTAAACCATTCTTTAGAATAAAAAATTATGACCAAAACGTTACATTTCCACAGGCAATCACCAACCCCTGTAATTTTTACCATATTCCACACTTGATTGATCTCCAAAGAGAAATGTGCCCTGAGATCAATCTCAGGCAAACTGGGATGGTTTAATTATCCTTTTCTGGTGCTTAGAAGAGCCATTTTATAATTAAATTCAAAGATTTAGAGGTAAGGTGGTTCTTGGTGAAATTCTTTGTGGAGACCTTAATCTTAAGTCTCCTAGAATCTATCCTTTGCTGTACTACTCCTCTGGTCTTTTTGTACCAAAATAAGCATTTTTCCTTGACTAAGCTCTTTTCCGTTATGCTAGCAAAAATCACTGCAGTATACAGTGTTATATTAAATATTAATATTGGCATCAGAATTTTCAGAGCATAAAAAAATGTCTGTATGACTGGTACTTCTTATTGAAAACTCATTTAGAATATTTTCCTTGACCTCCTAGTTGTTCATTCGAAAATGAGGGAGGTAGATTAGATTTTATATGTGTAGCTCCTTCTAATTCAGATCATTTCTGAATCTATGAAGGTCTAGAATACTTCTCCAGAAGCCTTAAGTAGACTCTCTTATAAATAAGTTTTTTAATAATTTAGGATAAATATTTTCATCATCCCAATATGCTTCAAATAAAATTCATATTATTTTTGCTAAAATATTAAGCCAGCTTTGTTGAAATATATTATGAAAAGGAGAAAAGGTGTTATCTTTTCCTTACTGATGAAAAGGTTCATGGCTGACACCCTTATAACGAAATACAGGTTAACAAGAGAAAAATCATAACAAAATTGTTTAACTAGAGTTTTACATGACATGGGAGACTTCAGGAATGAACACCCCAAAACCAGAAGAAAATTGTGATTTTTTTCTTTTTCTTTTTCTTTCTTTTTTTTTTTTTTTTTTTGATTTTTTGTGTGTTTGTTTGTTTAGTTGTTGTTTAGGTTCTATGAAGAATGGGCAGTTATGTAGAACTATGATTGCACAAAAAGGGAGTATGACCCAATGGTAACAAGCTGAACGGAACTTAGCAAGATAATTCAGATAATTTCTTTATGGCCATGTTTTAGGGGAGAAAAATGGGAGAAGCTCACAGTAACCTTGCTTCTGTGGCTTTCTCAATTGTCAAGGTGCTATGTTTTGGGGTATCATGTCCTGAGCCCCAATAATTTTTCTTCCTTTCTTTCATTCTCTGTAAATACATCTACTTAACTAAAAATCAAATATTGAAATACAGATTATTTTGTCAATACAAGCCTTGCCATTTCAAACGTCTTGCCACTTAAATTCTTTTCTTTATGCACATTATGGCTTAGGAACGACAACTGAGGGAAACCCAACTTACATCCATACACGTACATGCTTATCTCTTCCTGCTGAAACCAAGACCTCTCTGATTAGTGAAGACTGTTACTTGAGAAATGATTGAGCTATACATGAATTTAGTTCTTCCCTTTTGTGTCAAGCGTGGTTTGGGTTAACTCCAAACCAGGCATGGGAAGTCTTAGTCACACTAGGCCACGGAGTTTGTGTTTGCAAGGAAATCTCTGGTTTGCTTTCTGTGTCACCTAACACACATCTCCAAAGATTTTACTATATCACTTAGAACCCTAGAACAAATATTATTTTGACATCACACAGTATACACAGCAGAATCCCACAGCTTATAATGCAAAAATACACTTACTTTCAGCAAAGCAAGGCGGAAAAGGAGGGAGATGGAGCTGGTTAAAACTAGAGGTTCCTGCAAGTTAATTTGCTTAATCATAGGAGGGGGTGTATTTGTTTTGTTCAGTTTTCGTGGTGACTTTCTGTTAATGAAGGTTATGTGTACTTGTGTTTGGGGTAAGCTTAGTCATTGATATAAGGACAGGGCTGCAAAACCCAAGTTAAGCTTAGCAAGTTAACATCATAGAGAATAATACAACAAATACTGTCTCTGTAAACAAGGTTCTTTAGACAAGTTTCTTTGTGGCCTCTTCTCAAATAAACCTCATCCTTGGGCCTCGTCTTTGGCCTGCCTAGCCCAGTTTTAGCAAGAATTCTGCTAAGTCAATCTAGCAAAAATCCCCAACCCTTGATATCTAACCATCCTAGCCTGCCTTCAGCAAGAATTCTGTTAGTCTCTTTAGAAGAATCTCCCTATCCTCATTGTCTCCTCTTAGTAATTTTCCATTCACTGACCCCCTCACTCTGTAGCCATTTCATTGGCTACAAATGCCCCACTGCTTTGCTATATTCGGAGTTGAACCCAGTGTCTCTCCCCTACTGCAATAATCTTGATACCTATTGCAATAGTCCTAAATAAAGTCTTCCTTACTGTTTTAAGAAGTGTCAGAATTTTTTTTTAACAAGAGTCAGGCTGTTATTTGTGTGTTGTAAAACAAAACATTTACAATCTTCTCCAAGATTTATAGCTCAGTTTCAGGGTATTAAAATATGATCTTCTTCCTGGGACCTGAAGGCTCCAAACCCCTTATTGCAATTGCACTTAATACATCCCTCTACCCCATCCCCATTTTTTCTACCCTTCTGGGTAAAGAAAAGCTGTGCCTTACTTAAAACTGCTGTGAGCATGAAAACATTCCACCGGAGTGGGGCTGGAGGCATACATGGGGTGGGGGAGCAGCAGCTCTACTTTGAGCCATAAAATGCTAAGTGGGAGTTTCCTTTGCCAAGAAGGGGTCTTCCTACATAAGGTGGAAGGTGGTGTTGGTGAATGAATAATTGCCAAGGAAGTATCACCAGACACCAGGATGAGGTTTTATGGGTCATTGGAAGGAGAAAACAGCTAATAGCATCCTTGTTGAGTCTTTAGAGGCACAGAGTAGAAGCCTGAAGGAGAGTAAAGAGAAAAAATAGTTAATGAAAAAAATACGCTACAAATAGTAAGGAGGGGAAGTGGGAGCATCGAGCATCAGGGACATTTCTGGCAGAACTCTAGCAAATGCCTGCACAAAATTATACCAACCTGATGATGCTGTCGTTCCTGATCATGTTCTCCAGCTGACGGGTTGCTCTCCAGCTGACAGGTTGCTCTCCAAGCTTATGGAAGAGGGAACCTGAAGGCAGTGACCTACCTTTTCACCGTCTGATACATCAGCATGAGTTAGTTATTCCAGCTTATTTTATAAGCTGTTATTCAAGCATTTGGGTATCACCAATGGTCAGGTATTAGGTAATTGCAGAATATTATACTTCTGTCACTAAGTGTAATGAGATCATTTGCAAATTTTCTTTTTTCTTTACCTTCTAAGTGCATGCAATTATTAGACTACATATTTGAAAGCTGATATGATCTGCAAAACAAAGGCAGATTTCCTCTGTTCATCCTATATTTTCAACAGAAACCTTCTTCCCTACCAGTTTCCTAGAGCACTATCAACCTTGCTAAGGTGGATAGAGCACTATCCATCCCCTTGGCTTAAAGTAGCATTGTAAGTTGCTTTTGAGTTTCTTTTTTATTATTATACTTTAAGTTCTGGGGTACATGTGCAGAGCATGCAGGTTTGTGACATAGGTAAACACGTGCCATGGTGGTTTGCCGCATCCATCCCCCATCATCTACATTAGGTATTTCACCTAATGTTAGCCCTCCCCAATCCCCCACCCTCTGCTATCCCTCCCCTAGCCCCCTCTACTCCCCAACAGGCCCTTGTGTGTCATGGTCCCCTCCCTAAGTCCATGTGTTCTTATTGTTCGACACCCACTTATGAGTGAGAACATGGAGTGTTTGGTTTTCTGTTCTTGTGTCGGTTTGCTGAGAATGATGGCTTCCAGCTTCATCCATCTCCCTGCAAAGGACATAAACTCATCCTTTTTAATGACTGCATAGTATTCCACGGTGTATATGTGCCACATTTTCTTTATCCAGTCTATCACTGATGGGCATTTGGGTTGGTTCCAAGTCCTTGCTATTGTGAACAGTGCTGCAATAAACATATGTGTGCATGTGTCTTAAACACCAAGAGCAATGGCAACAAAAGCCAAAATAGACCAAATGGGATCTAATTAAACTTAAGAGCTTCTGCACAGCAAAAGAACTATCATTAGAGTGAACTGGCAATCAGCAGAATGGGAAAAAAATTTTGCTTTCGTGTTTCTTAATGTGCTGAAGATGTGATTCCTAAAGAACCTGAGCACTGTGGACTGGGATGAAAATGCATGTTGGGAGATGTGAGACAGTAAGCAGATGAATGTCATTCAATCAGTCTCTTCTTCCCACTGTTATCTTCAAAGATCTATTGATCAGAGCATTGACATTTATAGCACCGTCAGTGCCATGCAGGGAGCCCACTGGGCTGGGTGTTCTGTATTTATACTGTAGACCTATTCTCCACATTGCCCCATTTTGTTCCCTGGGAGGTTGCACCCTGTGGACCGTATGGCTCCAGCTCACTTCTCCTCTGGCTGTTAAGTTTAGCCAATGAGAGCCATTGGCAAGAGATCAGAGAGTGGAAGGAGTAAGCACTTCTGAAAGTAAATTTCATCCCACTCCAGCCTCTTCCTACTCTCTCTCTCTCTCTTCCCCAGGCTCAATTGTGCAGAGACTGTAATCCTGGCGCAAGGCCACTGCTCCTATCGGGTAGAATCTCTCTTACCAGAGAGCTCCAGCTTGCACTTGTTTCTGGTAACCACTCTCTGGCTTCCTTCAGACCAGGCAGGGAGCGATGCCATTTCCTGACGTGTTGGTCCCTGTCACCATCCCTTGGGGGTTGCCTTAACCTCACTCACACATTTTTTAAACTATCCTCTTCAGTTGACCTTTTGAGTGGGCCATGTCTTTCCTACTGCGACCTTAACCACAACCTCCTCATTCATTGTCAAGATTTTATATCTACCTCGACTTTCCTAGACACAGCTGAAATCTAAAATGTTGTTTTTTACATTTAAGAGTATTTTTAGATTGCAGAGAAATAACTGTAGGTTCTACTTCCAGCAACACAAGGACCCCTGAGGACTCATTTTCCAGTGAAACAATCATAACTGATGAAAATCATTTTTAAAAAATTAAACTTTCTAGAAATTGTTCTAAAAGTATACAGAAAATAAAGAAAAATCTATTCAAGAAAATCTACTAAATCTCGGTAAGAATAGTGAGGTTGTGGCGCTTGAGCTGTGACACACTAGCTTCCTCCCCTCTAGCTCAATCTGAGGAAGTTTTCACTGTGGGACTAGCCAAAAGGTGACGCTCCCTCTCCCACTGTTCCCTTGTTAAGAGATATGCTATTTCACCAGAAAGGGCAGGGCACCAGTGTTTCTCATCCTCTCCAACTCCAGGCTGGAAAGGCTAAATTCCTGATAAGTATGGCCAAAAGGTTGAGAGCTCCTTTCTACCACCCAGCACCCCACACATAGAAGGTGGCTCTACAGCAGATGTGGCAGGCCAGGAACACTAGAGCCCCAATTATCACACTCCGGCTCACTCACAGGACAGAGGTTCCACACCAGAAGAAGCAAAATAAGAAGATGAGAGGCTACTACCCCCTGCCCAGCACCAAAAGCTTAGTTTTTAATCAGAGGGAGAAAAATACATTAAAAAGAGGGCTTTGAAGCTCTCCCAAAAAGAAATTGCTTTATTGCAAATAGAGTGCGGATAAGTTCAAGCCTAAGGACTCTCTCAAAAACAATGGACATTTTGGTGGTAATGGTTAAAAGGAGGCTAGTACCTTTCTCAGAGTAACAAGCTAAACCATAGGCTAGCTAATTTAACAGAGAAAATCAGGGAAAGAAACAGCTAAGAAGAGTACTCTTGACATCAGAACAAACCTCAAAGACTGGCCTCAAAAATTATTCCTGCTTGAATTTAATCGGGTCAGGCTGTGGAACAAAATATGCCCCAGGAATTGTCAAAACAATAGAGCAATCGCTAGAAATTGGGGAAGCCTAACAGCTTAGTGTGATACCAAATAAGGCAGACAGCTTAATGAAGAGCTTAGGGAAAGAGAAAGTCAAAAGTAAGATGGCAGACATAAATCCAATTATAACCATAATAATATTCAATTCAATATGAATTGATTACATGATCAAATCAATAGGCAGAGATTGTCAAACTGGATTTTTTAAAAAGATCCAACTTTTGTTGTCTACAAAAGGCAGATTTTAGATTAAAATTTACAAATATGTTAAAGTAAAATTATATAAGTATACATATATGTGTGTATATATATATATATATATATATATATATATATATATATATCATGTAAATAGCAACCATAAGAAAACTGGAATGTCCATACTAATATAGACAAAAGAGACTTTAAAGCAAAATAAAAGTTATTACACATAATGAAGAATATCTTATGATGATTAAAATATCAATTCATCTGGAAGATATTACAGTTATAAACATATATACACCTAAAACAAGAACCCCAAAATACAAAAAGCAATTGACAGAATTGAAAGGAAAAATAGACAGGTCTATAATTATAGTTGAAGACTTTAATATACTAGTCTGCCCTATGTTGTTTTTCCTATATACATAACTATTATGAAGTTTAATTTGTAAATTAGGCGTGGTAAGAAATTAACAATGATTAGTAATAAAACAGAACAATTATAGCAATCAGAGCACATTTTCTTGTCATGTCTTCCACCCACAATATAATGCCTTTCCCATCTTAACTAAGCACATATTATGCACTGTTGTGATTTGAGGAGCAACAGCAAAACTAGCACAGATTTCCTTTTCCTTCTTTACAATATTGTGGATAGAAGATACATGTTTAACATAGATGTTAGCAACCTCAGCATGTGATTTTTTTTTTTTTTTTTTTTTTTTTGGAGATGGAGTCACACTATCACCTAGGCTGGAGTGCAGTGGCACGATCTCAGCTCACTGCAACCTCCACCTCCTAGGTTCAAGCAATTCTCCTGCCTCAGCCTCCTGAGTAGCTGGATTACAGGTACCCACCACCATGCCTGGCTAATGTTTTGTATTTTTAGTAGAGACGAGGTTTCACTATGCTGGCCAGGCTCGTCTCAAACACCTGACTCATGATCCACCCACCTCGGCTTTCTAAAGTGCTGGGATTACAGGCTTGAGCCACTGCACCTGGCCAGCATATGACTTTTTTCTCTTTCTTTATTATGTTGAGAACTTTCACCTTTTCATTCAAATAAAAGCACTTTATGGCTTCTCTTTGGCATTTCCAAACTGCCAGCATCACTACTCTTGCACTTTGAAACTATTATTAAGTAAAATAAAAGAAGGGTTACTTGAACACAGGCACTGCAACACAAAAACGGTTGATCTGATGACCAATATAGCTGCTAAGTGACTAACAGTCAGGTAGCATATAGGCAAGGGAATGATTCACATTCCAGGCAGGGCATAGTGAGCACAAGGGTTCACCATCTACTCAGAACAGTACATGATTTAAAACTTATGAATTTTTTATTTCTAGAATTTTCCATGTGATACTTTCAGACCATAGTTGACCTCATGTACTAAAATCCTAGGAATGAAGACCATGGATAAGAGAGGACTACTGTACCACACAGATAATAAATAAGAAAACATAAGAGTTACATTTTGCACTATAAACCAACTAAATCTAACAGACATTTATAGAACAGTAGACCCCAAAACTGCAAAATACACTTATTCTCAAGTACACAAGGGACATGCTCCAGGACAGACTTGTAAACTAAAATTAAAATTCTAATTCCCCTGCCAACTGAACAGACTCCCTCTTGGCTAAGAGGACCACAGAGAAACCTTAAACACTGTGTTACCAGATACGACAGGAAGGGAGGGCAGACACATCTCATAGTACTCCCTCCCTTTTGAAGTTTAGACACAACAACTAATCAGCATTAGTGTTAAAAGGAAGTTGATAAGATTGACAAAACAGTCTCTCTGTGGCAATAAAATACCAATTTATAAATAAGACTGAGGGCTATGAAAGGCAAGGGTGAAATCATACAAAGTTAGAGATAGAGTCTTACTCTTTAATCCACTGGAAATTAAAGAATCTCTGAATCCATCTATAACTTGTAATAAGTCCTCTGCTTTCAGATATCCCACCTCTTCAGCCTGACCTACTATATACCTTTCATGTATTGATTTATAACTCCTATGACATGGTTGGGCTCTGTGTCACCACCCAAATCTCATCTCAAATTGTAATCCGCATAAACCCCATGTGTTGAGGGAGGGACCTGGTGGGAGGTGATTGGATCATGGGGGTAGTTTCCTCCAGCCTGTTCATGATATTGAGTTCTCATGAGAACTGATGGTTTTATAAAGGGCTCTTCTCCCTTCTCTCACTCTTGCTCTCTCTCATCTGCAGCCATGTAAGATGTGCCTGCTTCCCCTTTTGCCATGATTGTAAGTTTCCTGAGGCCTCCCTAGCCATGCAGAACTGTGAGCCAATTAACCTTCTTTTCTTTATTAATTATCCAGTTTCAGGTATTTCTTTATAGCAGCATGAAAACAGACTAATACCTCCTACCTCCCTGAAATGTATGGAACCAAACTGTAATCTGACCACCTTGGGTGCATTTTCTCGGGTCTTTTTAAAACTGTGTTTTCCCAGGTTGCAGTCATTCATATTGCCTCAGAATAAACTTCTTCAAAATATTTTACAGTTTTGTATTTTCATTAACAGACTACATGCTAAGTCATAAAATAGCCTGAATAAATTTAAAAGAATTGAAATCATGCAAAGTATGTTTGCCAACCAAAATGCAGTAAAATTAAAAATCGATAAAAATTTTTGAAAAATTTTCCAATATGTGGAAATTACACAACACAATACTAAATAACCAATGAGTCAAAAAAAATCAAAAGTGAAATTAGAAAATATTCTCAGATAAGTAAAAATAAAGACACAACATACTGAAACTTATGGGATGCAGCTAAAGCAGTGCTTAGAGGAAATTCGATAACTGAAAATGCTTACATTGAAAAATATCTCAAGTCATTAACATGCCTCCTTAAGGCACTAGGGCAACAAAAGCAAACTAAACCAAAAACAAGCAAAGGAAGAAAACAATAAGGATTAGAGAATAAACTACTGAATAGAGGCTAGGAAAATAATGAATAAAATCAAAAAAATCAAAAGTTGGATCTTTGACAAGAATAAGAAAGCTGGCAAATATTTAGTTAGAATGACCAAGCAAAAAAAAGAAAAAACTCAAATTACTAAAATTAAAAATGAAGCAGAGAACAGTTCTACTGAAATAAGATTTCACTGAAATCTAAATCTTACAGGGGGATATTACAAACAACTGCATGGCAACCAATTAAATATTTTAGATGAAATAAAAGAATTTCTGTCCAGGCATGGTGACTTACGCTTGTAATCCCAGCACTTTGGGAAGCTGGGGTGGGTAGATCATGAGGTCAGGAGTTCGAGACGAGCCTGACCAACATAAAGAAACCCCGTCTCTACTAAAAATACAAAAAAAACAAAATTATTTGGGCATGGTGGTGGGTGCTGTTAAATCAACAACGTAACTTCCTCCTAAAAATCTTTCTCCCACCATCACCACATACAGACTAGATAAAGTGCTCCTTATACACAGTCCTGTAACCACCTCTGGATCTCATAACGCTAAGGTCAGAAACATCCCCTTTTGCCCAGGGTGATCTCAGTTTAAACATCACGGCCTGGAATAATAATTGAGGACTCTCCTTTCATCTTCAGGTCCCAATTTGAATAATAAACTACATAATAATAAACTACATCTATCACAAAATGTATGTACTCCTATGTTGTTATCTGTTTAATTATATGACTTCCTTGTTAGACACTAAGCTTTGTAAAATGCAGGAACTATGACTATATTCTATGCCAGTGTCTAGCATAGAACAGGTGTTGAATAGTTGTCTGCATTATAAATAAATAAATAATAAAAGAATTTTATTATAATTTTATTCATTTATAATAAACGAATAAAATAATTTTTTTAAATCATCACCACACCTAGTCCTAGCCCCAAGATTTTTTACTTTCAAAATCAGAACTCCTTAAAGCTGTCCCTAATATTTGGTTTTTAAGCTTATCTTTAAATGAATTAAAATATATCAGAAAGGGAACCACATGGTTAGATGTTCCTGTAACACACACCCCTTCAAAATAACAACGTTTGCTTTTCTGGGAGCTGGTAAATGGAAATATCCTATTCTCTTAGACTCAAAAAGAGACAACACCTGAAAAGTCCAGAGTACCAAGTTGAGTAAAGATTTTTCCTAGTTGAGACCTGAAAGTTATGGTAAAATTCCCAGATGCAGAAAAAGCCCCACCAGAGCATCTTCCTGCAATGGGTTCTTACAAAGCTATTGTAGCAAATTTAAGTTGTACAAGAGTACTAAAAATATTTTCTATTTTTTCCACCTGCTTTTTGGCCTTCACAAACCTTTAGGGTCTATAAGCTACGTAATTCCCTCATATTTTGCCCTAAATTTTTTTATAGACAAGAGAAATTATTTGCAAAGATGTTGGAAGAAGTTTTTCATTTTCTGGGCTTGAGTTTCTAGTTCAAACTACAGGAAGAACAAGGACAAATTTTAATGATACTTTACAAATTCGCCTATCCATTTGACAGAATAGGATTAAAAGAATAAGGAAAAAATGCTTTTTAGAATAATTTTGGCATACAGGCTCAGAGGCAAGTGTGGCCAAATTATAAGGTTTACTGTATGTTTCAGAGTTAAACTTAATTCAGATAACTTTCATGTCCCTAAGGTGGGCAGCCAATGTTGTGAAACTAAGGGCTAGTTCAGGTTTTAAAAAAAGGAAGATAAAGAGACGGAAAATGTCCAATGGAGAGGTTAAGTATACTTAGTAAGGGTGGTAAAACCACATGAATATTAATTTCACCAATTCAAACCTTGGCCCCTCAATAAAACAAAAATATTTTAAAGCTTTAAGAGAAAATAAAGTAGGCTGTTCTTCCCAAGCTATTTTTCATCTCGCTGCTTTTTGCATTTCTTACTGCTGGTTCTCAGAATTGCAAGATTATAAAAAGAGAAACTACATTTTCAATCCTTCTTGATTGTTAACATCCTAGAAAACCCAGAGAACTACTGCAAGCTAACAGATAGAAAGAGCCCTTCCGTTCCTTAGGTGCTGAGTGAGGACTAGCTTTGTCATTTCCTTCCACACACTCCAGCCATGGCTGGAAAGGGAATTTTGAACCCTGAATCTTTAGCCATCTGGAGAAGTCCTTTCTCAATCTTGTCATTTTTACTTCTCAGTTAATGCTTTTCCTTCCTTTCCCGCCTGTTCTGTAATTTGCCTGCATACCTCCTAAAGCAATTTATTTGTAAAACTATTAACTTCTTCTACAGTGCTGCATGCTGAACTAAGAAAGGCAGAGATGTGTGAAGAGAGCTGATGTTGAATTACATGTAAAATCCTTCAAAAGTTAGGATGACACCTTCAGAGTTCTGGCTCTTACTTCCAAGCTAGATGGGAAACACTAATTAGGCGTTTTGTCAAAGATTTCTGGACAATGGTGTCAACAAATTGTCTTCCCACTATAATGAAAACCTAGATTAATTATTTTTCATGTCATTACTTTCATTCTCAAAAGGAGAAATGGTCACTGTTTTTGTTACACTCTGTTTTCAAAACACATCAATGTGTCTCACTATTAAAAATCTTGCACACAAAATTCGAACCCAGAAAACATCTTATTTAAATTACAATTATTCACAATTTTTAAGAAGATTCTCTTCACTAAATGATTCCTCATTGGTTTCTTTTCAATAGAGTAGTAAGGGTTTTCAATATAATGAAATTACCTGAGTATATTTTCAGATGTATACACAAGTTCTCAGAGTTTCACATTTTAAAATGTGCAATGAATTTCTTTTTCTGAGTAGATAGATTATAAATACCACTGTTTTCTCCCTGTTATACTGTCCACCACTGCATTGACACTGATATTTCATAGAAACTTTGTCCTGTTCCAAATGTATATATCAAGTATATTGCTTTGATCATTTACTAATTTACTTTTTAAATTTAGTCACTCATGAAACTATTCATTAAACATCCAAGATGTTTCAGGTCTTTTATTCTGCAGAGACAACGGCTAATACCACTTTATGCCTCTTTTCCTGTGCTCCTGTGCTCTGGGCAACACAGGACCTGCTTTTTCATTTAACTAGAATTCAACCTTTAGTCATAACCCTTAGTGATACTTTCAGTAGAATAGGAAGCCCTGCAATCAATACAATTACATATGAAAATTTAACATATAATAAAGTCAGCATTGCTGGGCACGGTGGCTCATGCCTGTAATCCAGCACTTCAGGAGGCCAAGGTGGGCGGATCACAAGGTCAAGAGATCGAGACCATCCTGGTCAACATAGTGAATCCCCATCTCTACTAAAATACAAAAATTAGCTGGGTATGGTGGCACGCACCTGTAATCCCAGCTACTCGGGAGGTTGAGGCAAGAGAATTGCTTGAACCCAGGAGGTGGAGGTTGAAGTGAACCAAGATTGCACCACTGCACTCCAGCCTGGCGCCTGGTGACATACCAAGACTCTGTCTAAAAAAATAAACAAATAAATAAATAAAGTCGCATCTCAAATTACTGGGAAAAAGAAGAACATTTAAGTGGGTAGTACTGGGACACTCTTAACAGATAGATAGCTATACCTTAAAAGAGAGAAATAGATCCATTTCTGACATCATAAAACAAGATAAATCCGAAGTGTATCAGGGATGTAATAAAATGAAACCATACAAATACTACATGAAACATGAGTGAATTGCTTTACTACATGACACTTGGAAAAATGTTCCTAATCATGACTCAAAATCCAGAAGTAAAAAGAGAAAAGACTGATAAAATTATTGATGATTTAAAAAATAAAATAAAGTTTAAAACCTTTGTATGTGAAAAGCATCATAAGTAATGTAAAAAGGGGACAAATGACAAACTGGGGAAAATATGTGCCACTTATATCACCCAGAGCATATATTCTTCATATAAACAGAGGTTTTAGTTTGATAAGACTGATGACACTCTATTGTCAAAAGAAACTAAGAAACAATTGATAAACAAATACCACCTACAAAAAGCTCAACAGTGCTAATAATAAGAGAAGTATAATTTTATACTCCCTGAGATTCAAGGTCTCATTTATCATTGGATGGGGAAAATCCAAAAGTTTGATCACATACACAGGTGACCAGACTGTGGGGAAGCAAGCACTTTTGCTCTGCTGGTGAGAACGCAAAATTGCACATCTCTTCCAGAGGAAGATTTGCTAATATCTTGCTAGATATTTACTCAGCAACCCCATGTTGAGTAATCTATTCAAAAGATACACTGGCAAAAATATAAGAAGATGCAAAAGGCCATGCATTGCAAAACCATTAATAATAATAAAGAACTTGGAAGCAATTCAAGTATCTATGAGAGAACGGATTCAATAAAGAATAAATCAGGATATAGCCACACAATGGAGTATGAGGCAGCTACAAAAAGAAATGAGAATTATCTCTATACTACCATGGAGTGATCTTCAGAAAAGTCATTAAATTTTTAAAAGGCATGGAAGGCTTAACATATATAGTTCTTTAAATAGTTACCTATGAGGAAAGAAGGAATTAGATAGAAGGGGCAGGGCTGGGCATGGTGGCTCACACCTATAATCCCAGCACTTTGGGAGGTTGAGGTGGGTGGAACAACTGAGGTCAGGAGTTCAAGACCAGCCTGACCAACATGGAGAAACCTCATTGCTACTAAAAATATACAGATTTGTATATTTTTAATAGAGATGGGGTTTTCCATCTAAATATTTTTAGTAGAGATGGGGTTTCCCATCTGTGCATGGTGGTGCATGCCTGTAATCCCAGCTACTCAGGAGGCTGAGGCACAAGAATTGCTTGAACCCAGGAGGAGGAGGTTGCAGTGAGCCCAGATCATGCCACTGCACTCCAACCTGGGCGACAGAGTAAGGGAAAAAAACAAAACAAAACAAAAAGAAGGGACAGGGTCAAAGCAATACTTCTCTGAATATACCTTCTTTTGTACATTTCAGGTTGGTATCGTGTAAATATTTTGCATGCTTATAAAACAAAACTAAACATAACAAAATGAGATACTTAGCAACTGAAAGAAACATTCATCAAGTAAATAAAACTGTGTATCTGGTGTATGGCAAAAACCACACAGAGGAACTATTCCAAATGACTGAAACATTGTAAACTGACAATAAATTTCTACTGAGATATATTCTGAGGACAAAAAGAACTGCAAATAAATCTTAAAATTATCAAATCACTGATGCTAGTGGTAGGTATTGCTATTCCAAGACTGCCGTGTGTATTGTGAGATTAAACAAATAAGTAATTGTGTTGGTGTGATCAGGAACCAGGATTTCTGGTCTGAGAGAAAGGAGATACAAATGTAACATGCAGGAGATTGAGTTAAAAGTCCTATTATATATTTGAATATATATTGCTATAAATGCATGATGTATTTTATGTATATATATACATAAAATACATCATGAATTTATACACATGGATTGGTGGAGCATACAAATGGAATAATTAAAATTGAATTGGCAACTATATATATATATATATGTAGTTCCAGCTGGGCACAGTTGCTCACTCCTGTAATCCCAGCACTTTGGGAGGCTGAGGCAGGTGGATCACCTGAGGTCAGGAGTTTGAGACCAGCCTGACCAACATAGTGAAACTCCGCCTTTCTAAAAATACAAAAATTAAACAGGCATGGTGGCATGCACCCATAATCCCTCAGGAGGCTGAGGCAGGAAATCACTTGAACCTGGGAGGCAGAGGTTGCAGTGAGCCGAGACCACACCACTGCACTCCAGCATGGGTGACAGAGTGAGACTCTGTCTCAAAAAAGAAAAAAGAAAAAAAGAAAAAGAAAAAGCGGCTGATTCCAAATCTGAGAAAGAAAAAGTAGAGGATGAGCTGAGCTTGGAATATTTGTCATACTAGACAGCAAGGAATCTCTCAGAGATTACCAAGTTTACTCAAAATATTCAAAAGACAACTTGAATATCTTCCCACTGGCCAAAGACAAACTAATTCTACCCTTCGGAACACTCACAATTACAAAGCAAGTTTGTAATTATGAAAAAAAAAAAAAACTGGCTAAACTCAGAAGCTGGGTTCACTTGACATAGCTAAAGTCCCTTTTGAATGCCCAAAGCCAATGAAAAGCTTTTAATTAGAACAAAGATAAATCCTAAAGACAAAGGACACTATTCCTCCTGGACAAAAGATACCTTAGGCAACTAGTTTCTTGTGAGAGTGTTTGAGGTCATTGCTCATGATACGCAGCAGTCCCATAGGTCCTCAAAGAAGAACACACAGAGAATTTTGCTTAACCCAGGGGACACTATGAAGGGCTGCTCTCCCAGTGCCTTAATCACCCAAGATTCACAGGTTTTGCCAAGACGCGTAAGAGAGGAGAAGCAAGTCGCAGGTGACAGCTTGAGGAGTAATCCTAATTAAGCAGCACGGCATATCCAAAACATCTTTCTTTTTCCGTTTAAAATGAAGCTAATTTACGGGCAGTGATCTATCTAAAACCACGTCTTCCTTCTGAAAGGAGAGCTCCACTAGTGGAAACTCCAGTTGGATTCACATGCAATAATTACAGGGCCACCTCCTGTCAATATCTAGAAAAAGTCTTAACCCATGAAGACACCAAACTACATGGCCAAAACGAGATATCTTTGAAATACCTAAATTAGTTTATTCACACACACAATTAGAAAACCAGCTCTAAAATTAAGCAATAATTGGGAGAATTACTTCCAACGGTACTTAGACCTGTTCAAGAGAGGCTCTGACAAAGCTCTTTCCCTATAGGAAGGAAATCTCCAAAATCACTACACCATGGAATATTATGCAGCCATCAAAAACGATGAGTTCACGTCCTTTGTAGGGACACGGATGAACCTGGAAACCATCATTCTCAGCAATCTGACACAAGAGCAGAAAATCAAACACCGTATATTCTCACTCATAGGTGGGTGTTGAACAATGAGAACACATGGACACAGGGAGGGGAGCACTACACACTGGGGTCCGTTGGGGGGAAATGGGGGAGGGACGGGGGGTGGGGAGGTGGGAAGAGATAGCATGGGGAGAAATGACAGATACAGGTGAGGGGACGGAAGACAGCAAACCACACTGCCATGTGTGTACCTATGCAACAATCTTGCATGTTCATCACATGTACCCCAAAACCTAAAATGCAATTAAAAAAATAATAATAATAATAAAGAAGAAAAAAAGAAACCTGCTTTAATCTGCAACATATGTTAGGCTGTGGTGAGCTCAGGTAATTGAGACTCCAGAAGCAAGTAGAACCCATGTATTGATTGGGGAACTTCTAGGGGATTAAGGGAACTGATGACTGTTGAAGGTCAGCATCCCCCTAAATCTGTCCTTCACATCACAATCTCTAGGTACAGTCATCTAAATGCTGCCACTCTTCTGCCTCTGACTTCAGATAAGAGGGCACAGGATTGTAAAATCTTAACCAACCAGCCTCTCTCTCTCAGAACAGACCCCCAGGAGACTCCCATTACTGGCACTGATGTTGTTTGGTTTACAGATGGATCTTACTTAAAGGATGAATCTGGGACTTACCATGCAGGTTATGCTATAGTATCTTTAACAGAAGAAATAGAAAGTGATGGCCTTCCAGGAGCCACTCAGCTCAATAAGCAGAATTGATAACATTAATCAGGGCCTGTCAATTGGCAAAAGGAATAACTGCAAATATTCATACAGGCAGATCTGCTTTTGGAGTAGCTCATGATTTGGGAATGCTATGGAAACAAAGAAGGTTTTTAACCACTTCTGATCAGTCTGTAAAAATTGGACACCTTATTTCACAATGGCTAGAAGCCATTTTATTACCAAAATCACTGCCCATTATTAAAATCCCGGATCATCCCAAAGCAGATACTCCAGAAGGCAAAGGAAATTAGCTACCTGATACGGCAGGAAAAAGAGCTGTACTGAATGCATCTAAACAAGAAAAGTAATCTCTATTAACTTTTAAAGAAGCACCTGAATTTGACAGAAAAGGAGCTAAGTACAGACCTCCAGAAGCCAGACAGGAAAACTGGAACACAAAAGGGAGGAAGTATACTCCCAAAGATGAGGTGTGGTGTGGGCCAAATAACTTACCTATGCTTCCTGCTGACTTACGGTCCTCATTTTAAACCTACATACGTGATTCAACTCATTGGAGTCCTGATGAAATGGTTGCTTGGAGAAAACAAGACTTTTGAAAACCGTCTCTGGTTATAGCTCATAAGGTATACAATCACTGACATTATCTGCTCAAAATACAATCTAGGGAAACCTTTACACAGTTCCCAAGGACATTTGCCTTTACCTGAAGTCCCCTACGAAGGATGGCAATTAGATTCTATTCCGCTACCACCATTGCAAGGATACCTGCGTGTTCTAGTGATTATTTGCATGCTTTCTCATTGGTTAGAAGTGTTTCCATGTAGAAGAATGACTGACTGCCTTAACAGTAAGTAAAATTCTTTTAGGAAACATTATTCTGACTTCGGGAGCTCCCTTAAAACTCCACAGTGACCAAGCTACTCATTTTACCAGACAGAAAATTCAGGCAGCATGTAAAATATGGCCTTTCCTCCAACACTCTCATTGTGTATGTCATCCCCAATCATTTGGATTGGTGGAGCATACAAATAGAATAATTAAGGTTCAATTGGCAAAAATAACAGAAGTTTTAAAGATTCCATGGCCAAAGTCTCTTCCATTTGTTTTTCTTAACCTAAGATCAGTCTCATTTAGAAAATAATAGTTTTTGTCTCCAATTGAAACAATAACTGGCAAACCTATGAATCTGTCCCCAGAAAAATGTAACTCCTTAATTGTAAAGGGAGACATTCCTTTATTGTTATTACCTTACGAAACAAATAAAAATTACAATCTAGTAAAAGATTCTTAGTGACCTCTCAGGAAATGAAGAATTAAAGACCCACAGTCTTTAACCAGGAGATTTTGTTGACTGGAAATGACATATTTTAAAAGATTGTCTCCGACCGAAGTGGAAGACCCCTTACAAAATGTCTCTTACTAATCCGCCAGCTGTTAAATGAGAAGGAATAGACTCCTAGATCCAAGTTCCTCATCGAAAAAGGCTCCATCTCCTGAGTGAAATGTTTCCTGGAAGGTGAACTTCAACTCAAGTTAATGCCAGGTTGAAGATGTAGACAGCTAAAATCCAAGGCTTCCGACCAGGTCTATATCTAAATAAATGCCTAATATTAACATTTGTTAATAAATAGATAATGAAGATTTTTCTTTACAAGCTCCCACCAAACTTCTTTTCATTCTTAGTTCTCGTGTCTTGCTTCTGCTACCACCAGCTGTTCCCCATGAAACAAACCTCTCTTTGCAATGTGCCCAAGACTATGCTAATAGATTACAAATATATGCTTATTGGAGTTGTGGTCTCATACCCTTTCCAGTGTTTTTGGCTTTCTATGGTGGGTATCTCCCAAGACAAGATTAGATAGAATGTCAGAAATATGTCTGTGTTTCTCAAAAACAGTCATTGATGTTTTATGCTGGTAAGACTAAGGATAATGTACATCACTGGCCGATTAATAATACTTTCTACAATAAAGATCACAGTAAAAACTTCTCAGTAAAAGAAACTAGTTCATTAGCTTTCATGCTGGTGCTGCCCCTACTGAGGAATGAAACAACCAGACTGCCCCAATTAAGAGTTGAGACAAGTCAATTCTAGAATAACATACAAATTTGGGGTGGTTTTATCTGGCTCATCCCCTTCTTTGGCCAGCTCAGTCAGCTTGTCCCTTTATTTTGGGAACAGAGAAATCATACCAAAAATACCTGACCTAATAGCGCTCGAGATAGAGTACTGATTGGCAAGCCACGGAATGGGCACAACCACCAGGTATTTATTGGTGAGCTCCAAATGGAACATCTGGGCTTTGTGGCACTAACTTACAGTCACAGTCACCCCCAGGATGGTTAGGAGACGTTCCTTGTGATATGCTTGGGCACAAGGTCAAGTAGTTCATACTCTGCTAAAACCTGCAAATTTTTCTCATTCACAATCTCATTGGGCTTGTTCTACGCATGATATGACCCTTTATTAGCTTTCATCTTCATACCACAGCTGGGTATTGAGGATGTCATTCGGCACCTGAAGGCCCTAACCAATGACACATAAAGGCCCTAAATGAGAGCCATGTGGGTACTTCGTTATTAAACAATGAAGTTACTCGTACGAGAAAGGCTACATCACAGACCTGGACGGCTTTAGACATACTCGCTGCAGCACAAGGAGGAACTCATGCTGTCGTGGAAACTGCGTGTGTGTCCAAATCCCTGATGAGTCAGATAACGTCACTAAATTAATGGCTGATATGAAAACCCAAATAACTGACATTTCAAATCTAAGGCCCTCTCCAAATGATTGCCTAAGCCACTGGTTTAGATCTTGGAAACTTGGTGGCAAAAGCTGTTACTTATTCTAGTAATTACAGTTACATGTTGTGTTTGGTCCTGTTTTGGTCTACATTGCGGTTGCAGCATTTGTTTGCAATTGAGCCAGGGCACAACTGAAAAGTCTGGAATAATGGTTGCTCAAAGAATTGCTTTGACGGAAGAGGCAATCATGTAGCCTGAATCAGGTTTTAGGACCATTTCTCCCACGATACTTTATAATTCAGCTTCGGTCCTTTCCAACTTTCCCCCTCATGGACCATGACTTCCCAGGAATGAGACTTCCTAGCAATGTGACATGTTGACCTACATACATGACCTAAACACATGATTCTTCTGCAATGCGTCCTCCAAAAGATTTTGGAAAAAAGAGTGAAATTAAAATGAAAATAAATGTTAGGACCCTTTGAATTTATTACACCAAGGGGGAAGTTGAGCCCTGGAGGCTGAGTCATATAACATGTTTGCAACTTCTGTTTCTTTCTTTCCTTCTTTCTTTTTGTAGAAGCCCAGGCTGGTGTTGAACTCCCGGGCTCAAGCAATTCTCCCACCTCAGCCTCCCAAAGTGCTGGGATTACAGGATGAGCCACCGTGCCCAGCCTGCAGCTTCTGTTTCTTCAATTATAGATTAACTCTCTTCTTCATTGTTCTTGTTCTGTAAATGACCAGGAAACACCTGAATCAATCACTTCTATCCTTCCAATCACTGATCTTTGTTATACACTAACTGCCTCCTTTATTGTCCTGTACCTAACTCAGATCAGATGGCACAGAAGACCCCATGACTTTTGACTGTTATGTCTTTATGTGGAATGTTAAGTATATCTTTCCTAAAAGAAAGATCACCTCAGCTAATCAGATGGTGGTAACTACGCCTTAAGCCTTTTATAGAAGGATATTGAACTTCTGTGAAGCTTCTCTAAACTTTATCTATATAAACAATCCCAAACTTCCATATCTCAGCACGCTGACTTCCATTCTTTGGAATCTGTGCTTCCCAGATGGCCGTCATCAATCTTTGTGCTTGAATAAACTCTCTTCAAACTGATTCTGACCCTTTTGATTATTTTAGGTTGGCAGACACAATCAGGATTCAAAGTGGAAGCCAAAGTCAAGGAGGTTTATCTCAGAATTAAAAAGAGATCCCTGGTAATTGTCCCAAATGGAATTTAAATTTCACTTTGGCCTTACTGGCCACTAGTATTGAGTTGGGTAGGAGAGTCATGGAGAGAAGGGAGGAGAAAATGAGAGCCAGCAGTTAGATTTGGTCATTTAATTTGCAACTCCAATTTGAGAACTTCAATCATTGCAAATATTCTTAAATTCAAAATAGTCATAATATTTGAGTAAATTTAGATTCACTCAAAAATGCAAGGTAGGTGAGGAGGAGGGTGAGGTGAAGGGAAGTAGAGAGCAGAGCAACATGGACAACAGGAAACACGTGGGTGGAAAATCGTGGCTGTCACCTGTGTGACTTTGTCTTCTCCCTTTGGCTAACAGCTCCCCACCATAAAGGCACCACCTGTACAGATACACAGTCAACTCTATGATTATATCAGTATTAAAAATGCATACAAAAATGAACAAAGACAGGAAGGAAAACACAAAGGTGAATTTGCCAAAGTAGACTGGTTCAATTATGAGTTGTTTACTATGTTTTTCATTTCCTTTAAAGATGTAATAAGAGCATTCTTCAATTTGACAATAGATGTTCTTAACAGTAGCCCTTAGATGAAAATGGCAAAGCTGCCAAGAAATCAGCACTAAGGTTTAAGGGATTGATAAGTGATTTTAGGGGTTGTTCCTCCCAGAATGTCACTTAGATTGGAATAATAAATCCCTCCTGCTAGATTTCATGATGTGGCTGAATATAGGGAAAACATTGTGAGGTAAGCCTTTCCCTAAAAGCCCCCATTATGTCTAGGGAAATGCTTACCCAAGAAGATAAAATGCACTTTTTCCCCCAACATCTCCGATAAAAGATAGTAACATATTTCAGTCAATACTGACTGTAATTTATTTGTTGAGAATAATATAAAAACAGAATTTTTTCTTCAAAGAAAATGACTTTGTAATGTTCTGACTGTTACTGTCAATTTGAACCCCTTTGTAAAGAAAGCATATGAGTTATGAAGTCACAGCTGGACACAATGGACATTAAAGCAACAAAGTATGGGTGGCTGGCAAGATGGCTGAATAGGAACACCTCCCGATCTGCAGCTCCCAGTGAGATCAATGCAGAAGGCAGGTGATTCTACATTTCCAACTGAGATGCCTGGCTCATCCCACTGGGACTGGTTAGACAGCAGGTGCAGCCCACAGAGTGGGTGAGCCAAAGCAGGGTGGGGTGTTGCCTCACCCAGGAAGCACAAGGCATCAGGGAACTCCCTCCTCTAGCCAAGAAAAGCTGGGAGACACTGCACCATGAGGAACAATGCACTCCAGCCCAGATACTAAGCTTTTTCCACAGTCACTGCAACCCGCAGCCTAGGAAATACCTTCAAGTGCCTATGCCACCAGGACCTAGGTTTCAAGCATAAAACAGGTCAGCCATTTCGGCAGACACCAAGCGAGCTGCAGGAGTTTTATTTCACACCCCAATGGCACCCAGAATGCCAGTGAGGCAGAACCATTCACTCCCCTGGAAACTGGGCTGAAGCCAGGGAGCCAAGTGGTCTAGCTCAGTGGATCCCACTCCCACAGAACCCAGCAAGCTAAGATCCACAGGCTTGAAATTCACACTGCCAGCACAGCAGTGTGAAGTCGACCTGGCACACTCCAGATTGGTGGGAGGAGGGGCATCCACCATTACTGAGGCTTGAGTAGGTGGTTTTCTCCTTGCCGTATAAACAAAGCCATCAAGAAGTTTGAACATTTCACAGCTCCACAAAGCCACTGTAGCCAGACTGCCTCTCTAGATTCCTTCTCTCTAGGCAGGGCATCTCTGATAGAAAGGCAGCAGCCCCAGTCAGGGGCTTATAAATAAAACTCCCATCTCCCTAGGACAAGGTACCTGGGGTAAAGGGCAGCTCTGAGCACACAGCTTCAGCAGACTTAAATGTTCCTGCTTGCTGGCTCTGAAGAGTGCAGCAGATCTCCCAGCACAGTGGTTCAGCTCTGTTGAGGGACAGACTGCCTCCCCAGTTGGGTCCCCTGTGCCTCCTGACAAGGAGAACATCTCCCAGCAGGGATCAACAGACACTTCATACAGGAGAGCTCAGAGTGGCATCTGGCGGCCCCTCTGGGACAAAGCTTCCAGCAGAAGGGACAGGCAGTTTTGCAGCCTCTGCTGGTGATACCCAGGCAAACAGAGTCTGGAGTGGACTTCCAGCAAACTCCAGCAGACCTGCAGCAGAGGGTCCTGACCCTTAGAAGGAAAACTAACAAACAAAAAGGAATAGCACCAACATCAACAAAAAGCCACAAAGAAACCCCATCTAAAGGTCACCAACATCAAAGACCAAAGGGAGATAAATCCACAAAGATAAGGAAAAACCAGCACAAAAATGCTGAAAATTTCAAAAACCAGAATCTTCTCCTCCCAAGGATCACAACTCCTCATCAGCAAGGGAACAAAACTGGATGAAGAATGAGTTTGATGAACTGACAGAAGTAGGCTTCAGAAGGTGGGTAATAATAAACTCCTCTGAGCTAAAGGAGCATGTTTTAACCCAATGCAAGGAAGCTAAGAACCTTGAAAAAATGTTAGAGGAATTGCTAACTAGAATAACCAGTTTAAAGAAGAACAAAAATGACCTGAAGGAGCTGAAAACCACAGCACAAGAACTTCATTAAGTATACACAAGTATCAATAGCCAAATCAATCAAGTGGAAGAAAGGATATCAGAGACTGAAGATCAAGTTAATGAAATAAAGTGTGAAGACAAGATTGGGGGGGAAAAAAGAATGAAAAGGAATGAATAATATCTCCAAGAAATATAGGACTATGTGAAAGGACCATATATACATCTGATTGGTATACCTGAAAGTGATGGAAAGTTTGGAAACAAGTTGAAAAATATGCTTCCAGCTTTTATCCAGGAGAACTTCCTCAGTCTATTAAGACAGGCCAACATTCAAATTCAGGAAATACAGAGAACCTCACAAAAATACTCCTCAAGAAGAGCAACCCCAAGACACTTAATCATCAGATTCACCAAGGTTGAAATGAAGAAAAAAATGTTAAGGGCAGCCAGAGAAAAAAGTTGGATTACCCACCAAAGGGAAGCCCATTAGACTAACAGTAGATCTCTGCAGAAACCCTACAAGCCGGAAGAGAGTGGGGGGCCAATAGTCAATACTATTAAAGAATTTTCAGCCCAGAATTTTTCATATCCACCCAGACTAAGCTTCATAAGCAAAAGAGAAATAAAATCCTTTACAGACAAGCAAATGCTGCAAGATTTTGTCACCACCAGGCCTGTCTTACAAAAGCTCCTAAAGGAAGCACTAAACATGGAAAGGAACAGTCAGTATCAGCCACTGCAAAAACATACCAAATTATAAAGACCATTGACACTATAAAGAAACCGCATCAACTAACAGGCAAAATAACCAGCTAGCATCATAGTGACAGGATCAAATTCACACATAACAATATTAACCTTAAATGTAAATGAGCGAAATGCCCCAAATAAAAGGCACAGACTAGCAAATTAGAGTCAAGATCCATTGGTGTGCTGTGTTCAGGAGACCCATCTCACATACAAAGACACACATAGGCTCAAAATAAAGGGATGGAGGAATATTTGCCAAGCCAATGGAAAGAAAGTAAAGCAGGGGTTGCAATCCTAGTCTCTGATAAAAAAAGACTTTAAACCAACAAATATCAAAAGAAACAAAGAAGGGTATTACATAATGGGAAAGGGATCAATGCAACAAGAAGAGCTAACTATCCCAAATATATATGCACCCAATACAGGAGCAACCAGATTCATTAAGTAAGTTCTTACAGAGTTACAAAGAGACTTAGACTCCCATACAATAATAGTGGGACACTTTAACAGCCCACTATCAATATCAGACAGATCAACGAGACAGAAAATTAACAGGGATATTCAGGACTTGAACTCAGCTCTGGACCAAGTGGATCTAATAGACATCTACAGAACTCTCCACCCCAAATCAGCAAAATATACATTCTTCTCAGCACCACATCGCACTTATTCTAAAACTGACCACATAATTGGAAGTAAAAAACTTCTCAGCAAATGCAAAAGAATGGAAATCTTAATAGTCTCTCAGACCACCAGGCAATCAAATTAGAATTTAGGATTAAGAAACTCACTCAGAGCTTCACAACTACATGGAAACTGAACAACCTGCTCCTGAATGACTACTGTGTAAATAACAAAATTAAGGCAGAAATAAGTAAGTTCTTTGAAACCAATGAGAACAAAGACACAATGTAGCAGAATCTCTGGGACGCAGCTAAAGCAGGGTTTGGGGGGAAATTTTATACCACTAGATGCCCACAGAAGAAAGCAAGAAAGATCTAAAGTTGACACCCTGACAATAGAAAATGATAAAAGTGAGATCACCACTGATCCCACAAAAATACAAACTATCATCAGAGAATACTATAAACACTTCTATGAAAATAAACTAGAAAATCTAGAAGAAATGGATAAATCTTGAACATACACCCTCCCAAGACTAAACCAAGAAGAAGCTGAATCCCTGAAGAGACCAATAACAAGTTCTGAAATTGAGGCAGTAATTAATAGCCTACCAACCAAAAAAGCCCAGGACCAGACAGATTCATGCCAAATTCTACCAGAGGTACAAAAAAGAGCTGGTACCTACCATTCCTTCTGAAACAATTCCAAACAATAGAAAAAGAAAGATTCCTCCGTAACTCATTTTATGAGGCCAGCATCATCCTGATACCAAAACCTAGCAGAGACACAACAAAAAAAGAAAATTTCAGGCCAATATCCTAAATGAACATCAGTGCAAAAATCCTCAATTAAAAAAAAAAACCAAATCCAGCAGCACATCAAAATCTTACCCACCACGATCAAGTCGGTATCATCCCTGGGACTCAAGGCTGGTTCAACAAATCAATAAACATAATCCATCGCATAAACAGAACCAATGGTTAAACCCACATGATTATCTCAATAGATTCAGAAAAGGCCTTTGATAAAATTCAACACCTCTTAATGATAAAATCTCTCAATAAACTAAGCATTGATGGGGTGTATCTCAAACTAATAAGAGCTATTTATGACAAACCCATAGCCAATATCATACTGAATGGACAAAATCTGGAAGCATTCTCTTTGAAAACCAGCACAAGACAAAGATGCCCTCTCTCACCACTCCTATTCAACATAGTGTTGGAAGTTCTGGCCAGGACAATCAGGCAACAGAAAGAAATAAAGGGTATTTGAATAGGAAGAGAGGAAGTCAAATTGTCTGTTTGCAGATGACATGATTGTATATTTAGAAAACCCCATTGTCTCACCCCAAAATCTCCTTAAACTAATAAGCAACTTGAGCAAAGTCTCAGGATACAAAATCAATGTACAAAAATCACAAGTATTCCTATATGCCAATCATAGACAGAGAGCCAAATCAAGAGTGAACTGCCATTCACATTTGCTACAAAGAGAATAAAATACCTAGGAATACAACTCAGAAAGGATGCAAAGAACCTCTTCCAGGAGAACTACAAACCACTGCTCAAGGAAATAAGAGAGGACACAAACAAATGGAAAAACATTTCATGCTTATGGTTAGGAAGAATCAGTACCATGAAAATGGCCATACTGCTGAAAGTAATTTATAGATTCAGTGCTATCCCCATCAAGCTATCATTGAGTTTCTTCAAATAATTAGAAAAAAACTACTTTATATTTCATATGGAACCAAAAAGGAGCCCGTATAGCCAAGATAATTCTACACAAAAAGAACAAAGTTGGAGGCATCACACTACCTGACTTCAAACTATGCTACAAGTCTACAGTAACCAAACAGCATGGTACCGGTACCAAAACAGATATACAGACCAATGGGATAGAACAGAGCCTGATGCCACACATCTACAACCGTCTGATCTTTGACAAACCTGACAACAAAAAGCAATGGGGAAAAGATTCCTTATGTAATAAATGATGTTGGGAAAACTGGCTAGCTATATGCAGAAAACTGAAACTGGACCCCTTCCTTATACCTTACACAAAAATTAACTTCAGATGGATTAAAGACTTAAATGTAAGACCCGAAACCGTAAAAACTCTAGAAAAAAACCTAGACAATACCATTTAGGACATAGGCATGGGCAACTTCCTAAAACGTGAAAAGCAATGACAACAAAAGCCAAATTTGACAAATGGGATATAATTAAACTAAAGAGCTTCTGCACAGCAAAACAAACTATAGTCAGAGTGAAGAGGCAACCTACAGAATGGGAGAAAAGTTTTGCAATCTGTTCATCTGACAAAGGGCTAATATCCAGAATCTACAAAGTACTTAAACAAACTTACAAGAAAAAAAACAAACAACCCCATAAAAATGTGGGCAGAAGATACGAATGGACACTTCTCAAAAGAAGACATTTATGTGGCCAACAAATATGAAGAAAAGCTCATCATCACCAGTAATCAGAGAAATGCACATCAAAACCACAATGAGGTACCATCTCATGCCAGTTAGAATGGCAATCATTAAAAAGTCAGGAAACAACAGATACTGGAGAGCATGTGGAGAAATAGAAATGCTTTTTACACTGTTGGTGGGAATGTAAATTAATTCAACCATTGTGGAAGACAGTGTGGTGATTCCTCAAGGATCTAGAACCAGAAACACCATTTGACCCAGCAATCCCATTACTGGGTATATGCCCAAAGAATTATAAAGCATTCTACTATAAAGACACTTGCACATGTATGTTTACTGCAGCATTGTTCACAATAGCAAAGACTTGGAACCAACCCAAATGCCCATCAATGATAAATAAAGAAAAGGTGGCACATATACACCATGGAACACTATGCAGCCATAAAAATGGATGTGTTCATGTCCCTTGTAGGGACACGGATGAAGCTGGAAACCATCATTCTCAGCAAACTAACACAGGAACAGAAAACCAAACACTGCGTGTTCTCACTTATAAGTGGGAGTTGAACAATGAGAACACATGGACACAGGGAGGAAAATAGTACACACTGGGGCCTGGCAGGGGGTGGGGGGTTAGGGGAAGGATAGCATTAGGAGAAATATCTAATGTAAAATTCAAAAAAAAAAAAAGCAACAAGGTATGAATAGTTAGCACTGTTGTCCAATCTACAATAATTTCTCTATAGGGAATCCTCTGACCAAGGAAAAAAAAAATCCCATCAATTTTTCATTTTCTGATTGTAATTCTTCTTTAAAGAATATAATTTATAATACAATAAAACAAATGTGTATATTTAAAAGTTTAAACCTATCTTCAAAGTTCCCTGAAGATTCATTCTCTTGTTTGACATTGACTTGACTACTGTAAATAAATATTTCAAAAATTTTCAAATATGTTTTATAAGGAAGCACATAAAGCATCTCAGCCCAAAATGCAAACTAAAAAGCAACTCTATGCCATGTTTTTGCTAAATGTCATCACTCAGATCTCTAACTCACCAACCAAGACTTGAGCAAAAACACATATAGACCCAAACAAGACTTTGTAAAGAGATTTTTAAAATGTTCAGGCCTGAAAAATGTGTTCCTGCCCAAATTATTGGCCCAGCAAATACATCCCATATCTGGGCAAGTGATCAGAGAAGTGCTGAAAAGAAAAAAAATGAACCTCCTCAAATGCCCATAATTCTGAGCATTGAAGACTTTTTTGGCTTAAACCAAAGAAGTTTGGCTTTTTAAGGTTTTTTTAAGCAAGCCTTGCAGAATACTTAGAGACCTAACCCGGAACATTCACCAAAAGTAAAAATGTCTTATTTTCTTATTTTATTTTTAAGATATGATAAATTCTGATGTCTACTGTAATCTATATCTTTCTTTTATTATTAAAATAATGTGTTTTTCCTTTAAAATTCTTAAAGTAAATGAGAAGCTCCAGAAAAATGTGTGTGCCTATCCTGTGAATTTTTCCCTAAGCACAGGCCAGATTGGAAAACTTGGAATTAAATGTATGTTAAAGACTCCACTCAGATTAGAATGGAAATGGGTTCTTAGGGGAAGCATATCTGGGGTTGATTTTGATCAACTATTAACAGCATTGCATGGACTGGTTTATCAGAAGAACTGGCAAATCTTCCAACGAGGCCCTAAGGCTGTGAAATGAAAAGAGCAAGCTCCTACAGCAGAGGTGCCAGGAGAGCCAGGGGAGGAGGCTGACCCACCAGTTATGGGGTGATCTAGGTTTCAAGGGCAAAGGATACAGTCATGCCACTAAGAGGTGGCAAGGCTGGAGTTTGATGGAGTGGACAAAAAGAAGAGAAATGTTCTGAAAGAGGAATAGAAGACCCACAAATAAATATTTCCCACATCTTCTGTTTATCAAGAGTATTTCCACTGATAGCACCAGGAATTAAAACCTAAATATCTGCCTCAAACATGATCACTGCAGTGAATTGGAAAGTGACTGATAGAGACCCCTTCTAGTGGTTGGCTGAAGCCCGTAAGAGTGGAACAAGAGCTAAAGGAATACAAACTCCTTCTCAGGCACGGTTCCCTGTTCTCTTTGCCATTCCCACCTAGCGCTCATTTGCAGAGGTCATTTCCTAAGCAGCAAATATGCTATTTGTCAGGTCATAAAAACAAAGGCAAAGTTAAAGATACAAACATACAAGAAGCATTTTTTAATTTGCAAAATAGAACAAAGAAACACAAAATGGGGTCTTTGGCCGGGCACGGTGGCTGACGCCTGTAATCCCAGCACCCTGGGAGGCCGACGCAGATGGATCACGAAGTCAAAAAATGGATACCATCCTAGTGAAATCTGGTCTCTACTAAAAATACAAAAATTAGCTGGGCGTGGGGGCGTGTGCCTGTAATGCCAGCTACTCAGGAGGCTGAATCAGGAGAATCACTTGAACCCGGGAGGCAGAAATTGCAGGGAGCCGAGATCGCGCCATTGTACTCCAGCCTGGCAACAGAGGGAGTCTCCATCTCAAAAAAAAAAAAAAAAAAAAAAAAAAAAAAAAAAAAAAGGGTCACTGATGTCAAGCAATTAATAATTGCCTAATCAAAGATAAACCTGGATTTCAAAAGCACAAAGATAGACTAGCCCAAAAAATGACTAAGGAAAAATATCTGGAATATAGGTGACAGAACGCCCCTCAAATGTCTGAGATACACACATTCCAGCACACCACGAAAACTAAACAAACAGGAAAGCAGTATTTAAACACCTGAGATTTCCCAGGATTTGTATAAAATAGCATGCTAACTAACTCTGGAAAGCAGAGCCTGCTTATCCTTTCAGATGTTGAGGGGAAGATGAATCTGTTTACTGCTTGCTCCTTTCTACCCCCGCCTGAATGCACTCCACATGTAAGAGAAGGTTTTTGCTAAAAAGTAAAATACTCCTTGGCATTAGGAATAGCAGCATACTGTGCATTCTTTTTTTTTTTTTTTTTTTTTTTTCAAAATGAAATCATAATCTCCTTTGAAAGCAAGGACCATTCTATTTACTTACTTTGTATCCTCTATGGTCGGAGCTCTATAAAAGAGAATCCAATCAGTTCTGCAACAATAAATAGGATGTCTCAGAAGGTACCACAAAAATCCTTAAAGCACAGTTAATTAAAAAATTTATTATTGTTATTATTAGAGAATGGGTCTTGCTTCATTCCTCAGGCTGGAGCCCAGTGCCTTGATCACAGCTCTCACTGTAACCCCACACTTCTGGTTTCAAGAGATCTTCCTGGGTTTAAGAGGTGTGTGCCACTATGCCCAGCTAATTTTTCTTATTATTTTTTGCAGAGATGGGTTGTGCCATGTTGCCTAGTCTTGAACTTTTGGCCTCAAGTGATCCTCTGGCCTCAGTCTCACAAAGTGCTGGGATTACAGGTGTGAGCCATCACACCTGGCCTTAATTTAAAAATTAACGAGAACAATTAACTCTACTTTGGCATCAAAAATTATTATCTAGGCCAGGTGCAGTGGCTCACACCTTTAATCTCAGCACTTTGGGAGGTTGAGGCAGGCAGATCACCTGAGGTCAGGAGTTCGAGACCAGCCTGGTCAATATGGTGAAACCCCATCTCTACTAAAAAAATTCAAAAATAAGCCAGCTATGGTGGTGCACACCTGTAATCCCAGCTACCTGGGAGATGGAAGCAGAAGAATTGCTTGAACCTGGGAGGCGGAGGTTGCAGTGAGCTGAGATCAGCCAACTGCACTCCAGCCTGGGTGACAGACTGAAACCCCATCTCAAAAAGAAAAAAAAAAAAGCCTGCCATAAACACTATTTTGTAGAACGATTCAAAATGTCACAAAACCGGGAAAAAAAATCTATATTGCCATATTCAAAACAAAAAAAGTTGGGAATCACCATAGCAGTCCTTACTTGCTTCTCTGTGCAGAACCCCCTACTGTAAAATATAAAATGCCATCCACTGTTCCCTGCCTTGAATATCAGGACACAGGCTGCTGTCCCTCCTTACCCTAGGGCAGCATACCCTCATCAGCACCTACACTGTTCTGCCAAGAGCAGCCTGCAGCCTGAACAGGGCCTTCCCTTGCACCTCCTCTTCCACTCAAAAAGGTGTTGCAGGAACTGCTCCCTGCTGCCCTCTGTCTTCCAAAGATCAATTTGGTTAATTCCTCCACAGCTCGACTTTTCTCCTATCTTTAAGCACCTACATCAACACACTTTTTTTCTTTTCTTCCATCCTTGCCCAGTTACCTGAGAGAAAAAAAAAACTGTGGCTCTATAGTGGATACTGTGATTTCAGGACATCCAATTCCAACAATGGCTGTCATGTTGCTGGCTGTATTTGTCCATTTTCATGCTGCTGATAAAGACATACCTGAGAGTGGGTAATTTATAAAGAAAAAGAGGTTTGATGGACTCACAGTTCCATGTGACTGGGGAGGCCTCGCAGTCATGGCTGAAGGTGAAAGGCATGTCTTACATGGCAACAGACAGGAGAGAATCAGAGAGCCCAGCAAAAGGAGCATCCCCCTATAAAACCATTGGATCTCGTGAGACTTGTTTACTGCCACGAGAACAGTATGGGTGGAAACCGCCTCCTGTGATTCAATTATCTCCCACCAGGTCCTTCCCACAACATTTGAGAATTACACGAGCTACAGTTCAAGATGAGATTTGGGTGGGGACACAGCCAAACCATATCAGTGACCGTGGTACTCAGAAGACTGCATCCCTGGGAATTGCTCTCAGTGAGGAAGTTGCATGCTCAAAGTCACACCTCTCCTGAAGTGGCCCCTATCCTCTCACTGCTCATTGAGTAGACAGACAACTGAAGGGTCATGTCTGCCCCAGAGCTGCCCTGGCATCAGCCAAGTCCTTTGTGGTAGCTGCATCTCCTCTTCTCCAATTCTGCTTCCCTTTCTCGACGGGTTGATTCAGAGTGGCTACCCAATAAAATACACTATCTCAGAGTCTGAATTCCAGGAAACTGACCCAAGATACCCATCCTCTTTTTCCCAACATTCTTTTTCTCTTGTTGTTGTTTTTATAGAGACAGGTGTCTCTAGGATGCCCAGGCTGGAGTGCAGTAGTGTGATCACAGCTGACAGTAACCTTGAACTCTGGGGTTCAAGTGATCCTCCAGCCTCAGCCTCTAGAGTCACTGGGACTTCAGGCATGTGTCTCCACGCTCTTAAGGCTCTGCATCCTTTCTTTGTGATTACAAATGAACCTTGAGGTGCCTGATCAATACTAGTAAAACATGGGTGTCAAAGTACAGTTTTAAGTAAAATTATTTCTTAACTTCTATAGCCTTCAAATGTCCTGAGAGTTTGCCCTTCAATAATCTCCACAAGTCTCCAGAGTTCTTCTCTCCCCCACAATTAAAAATGCCATTGTCAAAGGCAAATTGTAAAAAAAAGAAATTGTTTTTATTAAATTGGCTATGTTCAGTTATAATTAATGGATTTGCAAACACAGTCTGCATACCTAAACTATAACATTTGATTTCTCTGCTACTTTGCATTGCAAATGTACATTAGTTCATCTGGGTTTAAATTTAAATTGATTTCTATGGGCTAGCCCTTTGTTCCTTTTCTTTTATTATTTTTGGTAGAAAAATTATTTTTAAGTTCAAAACAACCGACTGTGAAATAAACTGTTGGAACTCAAATCTCCTGAAAGTGGGAGTTCACGATGGGTTCAAATAATTAGCTTTGGAAACAGAGAGAAGCATCAGGCTTCTCTGTAGTAGGGACTGGAAACGAAGCTTCAGACTCCCCCAACGCCCCCCTAAAGACACAGCTGCCCAGTAGCTTCATTGCGTAATAGCAGAAGGGTCCCAGCTGGACTGTTGCAGTTTAATTTCCCTGACTGCAGATCACTGCTTGGACCACACCTTCATGACTGAACAGTCCAGCCACTCACAGGGCGATCAGGACAATGAGGTCACACTTACCACGGGCAACCACCAGCCATTCTTCGCTGCTTATCAGGGCATGTGAGGACACCTATTGCACAGTCCATAAGCTTCTCCCAGCCCTTTTTAGGGAAGTAAAATAGGGCTGAATATTTTATTACATCTCTGAGTGACTTTAAAAAAATATATTTTTTATTTCTTCTTCTTTTTTCATTTTTTCAGTTCCAGGGTACATGCGCAGGAGGTGCAGGCTTGTTATTTAGGTAAACGTGTACCACGGTGGTTCGCTGCTCCTATCAACCCATCAACCAAGTATTAAGCCCAGCATCCATTAGTCCTTTTTCCTGATGCTCTTCCCCCCGTGCCCTCCCCAAACAGGTCCCAGTGTATGTTGTTCCTCTCGCTGTGTCCATATGTTTTCATTGTTCCCCTCCCACTTATGAGTGAGAAATTCAGTGTTTGGTATTCTGTTCCTGCATTAGTTTGCTGAGGATAGTAGCTTCCAGTTTCATCCATGTCCTGGCAAAAGACATGATTGTGTTCCTTTTTATTGCTGCATAGCATTCCATAGTATGTGTGTACCATGTATGTGTATATTGTCTTTATCCAGTCTATCATTGATGGGCATTTGGGTTGATTCCACGTCTTTGCTATTGTGAATAGCACTGCAATGAACGTACACGTGCACGTATCTTTATAATAGAATGATTTATATTCCTCTGGGTATATACCCAGTAACCAGATTGCTAGGTCAAGTGGTATTTCCAGTTCTAAATCTTTGATAAATTGCCACACTGTCTTACACAATGGTTGAACTAGTTTAACTTTTAAAATTTTTTATCAGTAGTACTCTCTGAGAGATCAGTTATACATTAACAAGGCCAGACCTTATCATTTACATGAAAGCAAAGACTAAAAATAATAACCACCGACCAGAGACATACCAGCCAAAGTGATGTTGATGGGCAGACATTCTTTTTCACATCAAGACTTCGAGGAAGGAAGCAGCGTGTTCACATGCTACTTATCTCTTCGTGGCTGAGTAGCAAACCATTCAAATACTGGCTCCTTTAAGGAACACCCAGTTTCCAGAAACCAAAAGCCACAGTACTACTAAAGCTGCTGATTTTTGAGATGCTAATAAAATGTTTTGCTCTTCTTTAAAGCAGCAAGAATTTCTTCTTCCCCTTTGGCATGGATAACAAAGTAATGCTGCCTCCTGCTCCCGGTGACCCACCTCTTTAAGACTCAGGCAGAAGCACACAGGACCTGGGCCAGGGGTCAGTCCAGAAGGTAGATACCATGAGTTGTTCCACACCTCTTACACTCCAGCACAAGGCATTGTCTTAGCTTAAGCTCCTTTGCTAGATTATTATTTCTCTTAGAAAATGTTGTTTCCTAACCAAGGGTCTGGGCATGCCTGGGATGCCTGGAGGACCATCAAAATGTTCTCCCTCTACCTCCCCCCTCAAACCATGGCATTGACTAACATCCTTTAGGAAACAAGATGCTGCCAATATCAGCTGGGCACACCCTGTTGATTCCCTGCTGAGTACACCCAGCTGATTTCCCTACCTTTGAAGGTGCATTTTATAAGGACATTAGAAAGATTTGTTAATAACAGTAAAACCTGTGTTACAGAATTAACTCTAGTTTACTAAACAAATAACACGATCATACATTTATACACACACAAAAATGCAAATAATATAGTTCTAGCACCAGGATATGACACTGATATTTCCTATCAATTCTTCCTCAGTAGCATATTGGTAAACTCCACATGTAGTTAAAGAAATATCTCTCCATTTTTTTTTTTTTTTTTCAAATTCTCTTCCACTGTTGTGGTGCTGCTAAGGCATTTCTTATTGATTCTCTTTACCTCCATATGAGTTCACATCCAGTTCTGTACCAGACCATTGCTTCCTTCTATCAGGGCTTGTATTCATCTGTTCATTCATTCAACAGATACAGTTTAGGGTCTTCTGTGTGCTGGAGTACTGTTGTAGGTGCTGGAGATACAAAGATAAAGCAGATACAGCTCCTTTCAGTTTCTCTAGGAGCAGGCAGCAAGGAAGACTGAAAAAGAAAATGACCCTTAGGCCGGGCGCAGTGGCTCACGCCTGTAATCCCAGCACTTTGGGAGGCCGAGACGGGTGGATCACGAAGTCAAGAGATCGAGACCATCCTGGTCAACATGGTGAAACCCTGTCTCTACTAAAAATACAAAAATTAGCTGGGCATGGTGGCGCATGCCTGTAATCCCAGCTACTCAGGAGGCTGAGGCAGGAGAATTGCCTGAACCCAGGAGGCAGAGGTTGTGGTGAGCAGAGATTGCGCCATTGCACTCCAGCCTGGGTAACAAGAGCGAAACTCCGTCTCAAAAAAAAAAAAAAGGAAAGAAAAGAAAATGACCCTTGTACTGAGTTTTTTAACTACTTTATTTCATTGTCTTTGCGTTTGTGTTCAAGATCACTTTATTGTCAAATAGGATTTTTTTGTTGTTACTTTTTTGAGAAAAAGTCTTGCTCTGTCACCCAGGCTGGAGTGCAGTGGCTCAATCTCAGCTCACTGCAACCTCCACCTGCCAGCTTCAAGCAATTCTCCTGCCTCAGCCTCCAGAGTAGCTGAGACTACAAGCACGTGCCACCACGCCCAGCTTATTTTTTGCATTTTTAGTAGAGATGAGGTTTTGCCATGTTGGCCAGGCTTAGCTCAAACTCCTGGCCTCAGGTGATCCACCTGCCTTGGCCTCCCAAAGTGCTGGGATCACAGGCATGAGGATTTTAATTGACGTAAGCAAAAGAGAGAAAAACAAAGGTAGATTTGTGAAGTAAAAGATGACTTAATGCCAAATGAAAGCAAAGGAGGTTCAGGTGCCAAGGTTCAAACGGAGAAATGGTGGAGAAATTCGGGTTATTTCGATGCCTCGTGCAAGAGCAGAAGCATGTCAAATTCCAGAACTGGTACCATGACAGCCAGTTGCCTTCACGCTGTGAGTAGCAATGTAATTTTCTTTTTTTTTTTTTTTTTTTTTTTTGAGATGGAGTTTCACTCTTGTTACCCAGGCTGGAGTGCAATGGCGCGATCTCGGCTCACCGCAACCTCCGCCTCCTGGGTTCAGGCAATTCTCCTGCCTCAGCCTCCTGAGCAGCTGGGATTACAGGCACGCGCCACCACGCCCAGCTAATTTTTTTGTATTTTTAGTAGAAACGGGGTTTCACCATGTTGACCAGGATGGTCTCGATCTCTCGACCTCGTGATCCACTCGCCTCAGCCTCCCAAAGTGCTGGGATTACAGGCTTGAGCCACTGCGCCCGGCCAGCAATGTAATTTTCACATCGTCTGTCACATCAAATTTATGTTGTTCATTTGAGTTTTATTGGTTTTGGGGTTTTATTCTTCAGTTTGTAAATTTGTTTCAGTTTTATAATTAGAAGAGCTATGAGCATCAGCCTTTATCCCTAGTTTCATGTTTGCACTTAGGTAAATAACATTGTCATCAAATTAACAATGACAATGAGGAAGACTGTTCCTCATGTTCATATAAGCTTCGGAAACTAATCTTTCACATTAACAGTGGTTGTTCCTAGTCATGGAGTTATGTTCCAGCTCGTACTGATGGAGTCAGCCCTGTTTTCAATTTTTTAGTTGATCTGAGAGATCAAAGAAATGGTCCCTTTTTGTTATCCAGAGGCTTGAGGGGACACTTCTGGCCTTCTATGTGCAGGGACTACAATTTTCTTCAAATTTTTATCAGTGAAAGAAAATGGTCACTTGAGAGTTGGCAAACTTGTGAAAACAATAAAACAGAAAATTCAGAAAGCAGAAAATTCAGTCCATTGTCTTAAAGAATAGGGAAAAGGCTGGGTTTTCTGGTAATATATCTCAGTGTCAGATACCAAGGGACTGCGGCAGTCCCCATAGGCACAGGGAGGAGCCATGTTTTACATTGCAGGTCTAGAAAGTGAAACTGAACATTGCAATCTATACCTACCCATCTGTCTCTCTATCTCTAAAAAACACATATGAGGAAAACAGTTTTGTTCTACATGGTATCCAAAGGTTTCTCTTCAGACCTGCACTGGTCTATGGAAAAAATTTCACTGGTCATCAACAAAATGAGAAAGATAAGGTCAGCACAGTGTTTATATAAGTATGTTGGTGTAAGGTTACCAGCTGTTCCCAAGAAGTTCTTTGTTGCAAGATGTGATGTAACCCTAGCTACACAAATGCTTAAAGCAAGCATTTCCTCCAGGTTAGGAATCAAACACATTCATGGATTTCTGGCCTTCCAAAATCCAAAATACTGCAAAATAATGTCACATACTAACATTTTTAGATACAATAAAATTATTATATTATAAAATTATATTTCTTTTATAAAATCATGTTGAGTAAATAAGGATACTTCCTTTTATTTTTTATTGATTTGGGCATGTAAAAAAACATTTTTCTGTTTTGTTTTTGCTTTTTGAAGTTTTACCAGTTCGTGAAAGTTGAAGAACCACAGAGTAATGACAAGATTTGTGACTTAGAGGTAAAGAAAATAGGATTCTAACCTCAGCTTCACTACCTTGGGAAAGCTACTTGACCTTTCAAAGCCTCAGGGCCCTCATACAAAAAGGAGATGATAGCATCTTCCTTCATAAGCCACATGTGAGGACTCATGAAACATACATAGAGCATCTGAGCACTTAATAAATGGAAGTTATCATAATTGGTAGCTATCAGCCATTGGTTTCTTTCTTCCTTTCTTTTCTTCTCTCTTTTTTTTTTTTAAGACAGTCTCACTCTATTATCCAGGCTGGAGTGCAGTGGCATAATCTCAACTCACCATAACCTCCTGAGTTCAAGCGATTCTTATGCCTCAGCTTCCCAAGTACTTGGGTTACAGGTGTGAACCACCACACCCAGCTAATTTTTGTATTTTTAGTATAGACGAGGTTTCACCATGTTTTTCAGGCTGGTCTCAAACTCCTGACCTCAGGTAATCTGCTCTCCTCAGCTTCCCAAAGTACTGGGATCATAGGCATGAGCCACTGTGCATGGCCCACCCCTTGGTTTTCATACATTCAATATAAATGCAGTGGTCGAGATATTTAGCTACGAAGACTCAACATCCTTTAAAATCAGACAAAGCACAGGACCATACTTCCTAACCTGACTGTTTACTTTATTTTTTTCTGAACTAAAACCAGACTCTATCTACACATATATCAAAATAGATTCAAAAGAAATAAATTAATACATTTAGTGTCTTTTTTGCCTACAAAAAAAAAACGCAGCTACATTATTGAAGCTGATGTTTTTGAACTTAATTTTACACCACTTCAGACAACAGCTCCCAACATCCTTTGATGAAAACCTATTTAACTGGGCATAGACCTGCTGAGACAAAACAATACACCATATTTTTTAAAATAAATTTTCAACATTAGAAAAAAAAAAAACTTTGGAGGACCAAAGGAAGCAGGAACTAGGATACTTGCCCAGAACAACAAGAAATGATTATTTAAAATCAGATATATTTATGTCATTAAAATTTAATGTATGAAGCTCACTCCTTTATATGAATTATTTCAAAACACTATAAGGACATAATTAATGGGCAGATAATCTTCACTGGTCTTATTTACCTAAAGATTCTTTTGAATGATGAATAGGTCTAAACATAAACTAACTTCTTAAAAAAATATAGATGTTAATAGATTTAAGTTGAGGGGACTACGTGTTCTTCCTTGTTTGAATAATGTTCAATGACTGTTTTTTAGCCACTGGGGAAATAGCTCAGTTTTATTTTAAACAGACTCCAACTGAGAAAATAATACAAGACACTCTTTTGTTTACCTGGGGATTTGAGAGCTCTGGAAGTTCATGTAGGTTTCATGAGTGAAAGAATCAACACTCTTTCTTTCCATAGTCATGTCAAATTTGTTGCTCCCTGAATCAAAATATGGCATGGTACAAATTGGGGTCTTGATGTGGCACATTTCTGACATGTTCCTCATGAATGCATGTTTTTAATTCAGCAAGTTATTCATCTGGGCTCAGCAAAGAAGTGCCTTGCCTGTTCCTGAAGTCTTTCTACCGAGCTGTGTTTTCTTTTCCCCTTGCAATTTGCAGTGTCTTAGCAACTGATAAATGAGCCCTGGCTTGAGCACCATTTGACCATTGAATAATGCCTAGGGAACTATATTAGGCAAAAATTATGGGCTTTGCATAGAGAAGGCCAGAACAGTCACTTCAGCCTCTGGATAACTTCAAAACAAGGGCATCAGATGGCAGAACTCTCCACCCTCTGCTGCATAGCCCACTTGACTTGGTTCGTTTACCCCTAATCCAAGCCAAGTGATAGCACATCAGTACCCTAAATCAGCTCCACAGAACTGTTTGATCCCAAGCATTCCCTTATGGTACATCCTGCAAACATATATTAATCTCGGGAAAAAAAAAAAAAAAAAAAAAACAGGTCCTTGCCTTATGAGCCTATCTTTTTTTTCTTTGAAGATAGGCTAATTTCAGATATAATTTCTGAACTGGAGAGTTAAGACCGTAATGTTATTTTCTTTTTCAATTTGTTCAACAACTTCAGTGACCTCAATCTGGCAGAGAAATTGCTTCACTCAATCCTCTCAATCTGCAGAGGCAGAGTTTCCCAAGCATGCATGTTCTTACTCATGTAAACACACATAGTCATTTGTCATTGCACCCTAAGAAACGAGACCTCTATGTATCCCAAGGATTTAGTTCTTAGAGATAATCCTATCCTCACAGCCCAAATGGACTTAAAATTGAACTTTTCAGAAGTAAGTTTGAAAAGGTAGAATAGTCAAAACCCAGAGCAATGCTTTTCTTCATTCCCATGAGATTGAAAGGTGGTAGTTGAGTCTTTTTCATCTTGTAAAGTTCCATGAATTAATCCCTTTATATGCAGAGGGCTGTAAATCACAAAGTTATTTCAAGCATTCACTTATTAAATTACTTTCTTTTTTTTTTTCATTTTCCTCCCTAATTTGATAATGCTACCAATTAAAATGCTACCTCCCAGTTTAAGAAATCTATAGACTTCTAAATGGTTTCCATTTTGGAACAAAATCAATACATTACAGAAATAGATCTCATTAGTGGCAAACAGTCAAAGATGGACTCTATCGACATTATCCAAATCCTATTCATTCCCTAAGAATAACTTCAATCCTGGCTTCTCCATGGAAATTCTTCCCAATTACCTAGGCTGAAAGGGTCACTTACTTTTCTGAAGTGCCAAGTAACTTAATATTTGTAATTAGTCAACAACAGTCTAGGAACATGATTATATTGTTCTCTGGAGGCTTTTTACATTTTGAATGTCATTTTACTTCTAACGTCTTTTTACTTTGTCCCCTCAACTAGCTGGTAAACAAACTCCTCTCATGCACAGACCACCAATTACAATTGTTTGTATCACCCTCCCATACAATCTCTTCATTCAAAAGAACGTTTGTACTATCACATGCCGTTCAGTATACTGAGTAAAAAAGGCACAAAGACATCGTGATTAAGTCTTTTACTTCAAGGGGCTTAAATTCTTAAATTCTGATAGCAGAAAACATGCAAATACAAAAACAACAAGACAACCTGTCAACCTCATGCCTACTAAAAATACAAAAATTAGCCAGGCATGGTGGCACATGCCTGTAATCCCAGCACTTGGGAGGCTGAGGCAGGAGAATAGCTTGAACCCTGGAGGTGGAGGTTGCAGTGAGCACTCCAGCCTGGGCAACAGAGCTAGAGTCCGTCTAAAAAAAAAAAGACAGCATGTCAAAGAATCCCAAAGGGATATAGGGAATAGCGCAGAGGTGGAAGGGGTCAGTTTTGCAAGCTGTCTATAAATATTTGTTGATATAAATTAATATTTTACTTTAACCTAATATTATATATTTCTATCTTTTTGACTTCTACATTCCCCTATTATAATATAAGACAGACATTTGTAGCAATTTTCATTCATTTGTTCCACAAATAGTTATTGAGTATCTAATAGTGTCACCCATGGTACTTAACACTGAGAACATAAGAAGGAACAAGACACATACGATCTTTGTTCTCATGATGCATGTATCTTTGGGAGTTTAGAGAAAATATAAATAAGCAAACAAAACAGTTGCAAATTTTGATAATTGCTTTGAAAGACACACAAAGAGAATTAAAGTAGAAAATAATAAGGAGCAAACTCCTTTAGTAAGAGTGGCCAAGGATTGTGTCTCTGCAGAGGAGCCAGCCCAGAAACAGCAGAGGGGAAATTATTCTGAGATTCAGAGAAGCAGGTGCAAAAGTCCTGGGGCAAGACAAGACCCATGGAAATCCGTATGGCTGGAACAGGATGTGGGAGGAGGCAAGTGCTTCAGATTACATGGTTTAAATGGAAAAATAAGAAGAGTTTCTAGATGAGATCCTAACACAAGTTTACTCCTAGGGCTGTCTCCTGTATGAAAGGTTGTCACATGTTATCTAGGTGAAGAGGTGGGAAGGGACCCATCTTAACATTAATAGTAATTTTCGACACCAGCACCCTTACTTTTAATGCTACATAGGAGCCAGTTTGAATGCTTGCACTTGTATTTCAACTGTGTGTGTGTGTGTGTGTGTGTGTGTGTGTGTGTGTGTGATCTACAGTGACGATCCACTAACATTCTTGTTTGGAAGCAAGTTTACTTTTTTTTATCTAAAGTGTTCCAATGAATTATGATCATCACCTTGTTAATTATGGCCAGCCTTTCATATCTGTGGGTTTTTCATCCATAGGTTCAACCAACTACAAATCTAAAACATTGGGAAAAAAAACTTATGTCTGTACTGAACATGTACAAGCCCTTTTCCGGTCATTATTCCCTAAACAATATAGTATAACAACTATTTACCTAGCATTTATATTATAGTAGGTATTATAAATCTACAGATGATTTAAAGTGTACAGGAGGATGTGCACAGGTTATAAGCAAATACTACAGGATTTTATATCAGAGATTTGAGCATCTTCAGATTTTGATATCCACGGGAGGTCTTGAAACCAATTCCCTGCAGATACCAAAGGATGACTGCATGTCCTCCTTCAGTTAATTTTCTACATTGAGTCCAGGGGTCTTTACCACATTTGGTAATAATAAAAGGAAGAAACTAAATGGATAATTTGGATAATCCATGGTTATTATCTTTATTCCTTCTATGATACGCTGAGTGATGACAGAATTAGCACACCTTCTCTGGACTATTGGCCACAAGACTGCATTCTGTTTTGACATTTTTAAAATTTAACTCAGATTCTTCTCAGGGAATAGAGGGAATGCGCTTTTTCTCTTTCAGTCTCTTTTCTTCTTGTTTTAGAAGCTTGAATCTGGCTGGGCAAATCCTCATTATCTGCAGGGGATGAGACCTGAGTTGGAGGAGCAAGAACTGCCAGGGTAAGAAGGCAGGTGGAGGAAGTGGCGGGAAGCTGGGCAGAAGTCAGCCTCAGGAAGACCCGCCAGCAGTTGAGCTCCAGCTGCTACGTGGAGTTCAGGGCTGGGCGGCTGGATCCAGCATCAACAATCAGGCTTGGGAAGAACAAGGCAAGCCTCCGTCCTAGGGGAATGAAACTACGGGAAAATTATGAAGCAAGAGCTGAAGCACAAAAATTAAGGCTTTGTAACTGGGACAGAAGGTTGGGGACAGAAAGATAGTAACAAGAGAGAGATATTCTGAACCCCAGGATGCTGGGTGAAGTTCTTTAAATTCTGGACTGAGATTCGGCTGGAATACTCTGATTAGTATATTGAAATAGTACCATCCTAGCTGGCAATTAGCTACTTCTTGCCGCTCCCCCTTCCCTCTCCTCCACCCTCAACTAGTGTCCCCTTCCCCTTGCTCTGTTTCGGCCACCCACAACCACCTAGGCCACTCCCCCACAGCCACCATCTCATGGCCAGCAGCCTCTTCCCAGTGCTCTGACCCAGTACACAGGGAGCACTGGCCTCCCAGTGGGCAAATGCTGGCCGGCTGTCTGTCCCCGTCACCATCCCAAGTTGTGGTTGCCCATCAGCCTTTCCCTGGAGTTGCCCTGCGTGGTCCTGTGTTGCGACTGCAGCCTTCACCCTACCCTGGAAGGCAGCCACCACCTACCAGCTGTTCAATATATTTAATATCGCCTGTACTTAAATCTCTACTATTTAGGGTAGGATTAATCCTAGACACACACATACATTCACCCCCAAACACACACGCACACACACACACACACACACACACACACACACACACACACAAGTTTAAAATTACAGTGCTAAACCAGAGGAGGGCAATAATATAGTAACATCAGCTGTGGAAACAGAAAAAATGAAATTGTTGGAAACCAATTGAGGTCTGATACAAAAAAAAAAAAAAGTAAAATGAAGTCTGAGCTTTGTACATCCGAAGATCTTAAATACAGATGCCCAGATTCTGAGACCCAGGCTGAATCAGGGCCTCTGAGGGTCCCTCATAGAGACCACTATGCACAGCAGAGCATGGCTCTGCTCTAGGTTCTTTCTCTTTCTTTCTTTCTTCCTTTTTCTCTTTCTTTCTTTTGAAATGGAGTCTCGCTCTGTCACCAGGCTAGAGTGCAGTGGCACAGTCTCAGCTCACCACAACCTCTGCCTCCCAGGTTCAAGTAATTCTCCTGCCTCAGCCTCCCAAGTAGCTGAGATTATAGGTGCCTTGCCACCACGCCTGGCTAATTTTCGTATTTTTAGTAGAGATAGGGCTTCACCATGTTGGCCAGGCTGGTCTCAAACTCCTGACCTCAGGTGATCTGTCCACTTTGGCCTCCCATAGTGCTGGGATCACAGGCATGAACCACCATACCCGGCCAGCTCTAGATTATTTCTAAAGCGATATCACAATACCTGTGTGAATTTCTTAAGACCTGCCTCCCACTGATCCCATCTGCAGATTTTTTTGCTGATTGATCCGGCTGCCAAGAGTTGAGGTGAAACTGATAAGAGGGAGGGTAAAAATAACCACAAAGACAAAAATTGAAATAGGTGACAAATGAATACTGTGTTAAGAAAAGCATAAAGCAATCTCGACTGGGTCATATAAACTATTGTCTTCAAATTATTTTTACTACCAAACAAGGTTATAGGTTTAGGGGGTTTTTCATTTGTTTTGTGAAGGGTATTTTTTGTCTTGTTTTTTACAAAGCAAAGAAACAATGAAATATTATCTTCAAAATGTACTTCCCTTGAGACTGTGCAGCTATTTATTATTCAAGATAGCATCACCCAGAACAAATGAAAAACAACTGATTGTGAAAAATTATCTGTGAGAATCCTACTGGGAAGAAAAGTCCACGTGAAGAAAAATTGTAAAGGGTTTAGAGTTCATGAAGAATCAGCTGAAATAATGTTCAGTGCAAAGTTTATCATGTAATAAAAGTTTATAATCATGTGTAATACTCAAAATAAGTGGAAAAAATCAATGTCAGTATACCTGCTTTCCTTTCTTCTGTAAGGAGTCTGTACTCTCTTCCGGGCACTCTTGCCAGCCCAGCAGAGTCTGTGGCCTGTGACCTCCACAGCTGGCCTCTCCCTTCCTCCCTTCTCCTTCCTGTCCTGTCCGTCCACACATCCACAAATCTGGATGCCCCCTCAGGTCAAGCAGTGGCCCGGCTAAGCAGCCAGAACCAAGGCTTAGATTCCACAGGACTGCAACTTGGGTATAGCTGGAATAAACTTATCTGCTAAAGGAAGTCGAGGTTCAAGCTCAGGGGAACCCTGGTTCGAACACCGAGTCCAAAGGGCTATAGAGCTACAAGTATGTTGTCAGGCTTCTGTCTGTCAAAACAATAGAAAGTTCAGAAGTTAAAGGAAGGCTCTGAGAATGTAGCTTTTTGGTGGTGGCAGGTTTCTGAATCGGCTGGAGGCGGCATGGGATACCTACCAGGTAAGTCTTCCTCTGTCTCAGCACTGACCATGTTACCTCCCTCCTGGAAAACCTCAGTGCTTCTCATTCCCCATCCAATAAAGGCCCCTTGTGTTCTGGCATTCTGTTTCCTTTCCATTCTTACCTCCCATTATTCATTCATGCAAGCTCTGAACAAAATATGTTAAGTTCCTAATGTATGTCAGAGTTTCTCAAGTGCTGGAGTCAGGGATGGTAAAAAGCACTGTTTTCATCTTCCCCAAATCCACAACTAAAAGGCAAGCAGTTCAGAAACCAATTGCATGGGTGTCTAACAGGTGTCTTGAAATTACATGTTCAAAATTGATATGATCTTCCCTCTCAAACCTGTTCTTCCCACACCCTTTCCTCCTTCAGCAAATGACAATGATCTTCTTTCCATTTCTTCAGGCCGAAGTCTTGGAGCCACTCTTGACTCCTTTCTCTTTCCCTTTCTCTTTTACAGCTTGTATCAGCAAGTCCAGCTGGCTCTGCCTTCAAAATACAACCAGGATCTAATCACTTCTCACAAACTCACTGCCACCACCATGACCCAAGCCACCATGCTTGTTTCCTAGTTTCCTGCTCTAGCCTCCAAACTGTCTCCTAGCTTCCATCCCTCTCCCTCTATAGTAAATTTTTGACACGGCAAGCAAAGCAATCCTTTATGTTTTAATCTAAGACCGGTCATGTCTGTAGCCTCCCTGCTCAAAATCTTCCACTGGCTCCTCCTCATTCAAAAGGAAAGCCAAAGGCATTCGGGCTGTGTCTAGGACAATGCATCCTCTGGCCCCCACTTCTTTTCCCATTAAAATTCCTTATTGTACCACCCACCACTCTCCATCTTGCTCACTCTGCTCCCAAAGGTGTGTTTCTCAAACACCATCATGTCCCACCTCAGGACCTTTGCTTTGCCAGCTCCCTCTGCCTGGAATACTCTTCCCCAGGATGGGCTCATGGTTCACCCTCTCACCTCCTTTGGGTCTCTGCTCAACTATCACCTTCTGAGAGAATTTCTCCAACCACCTTACACAAAATAACACTGTCTTTCCCCAGCACTCCCTACTCTCCTTACTTAATCTGATTTATTTTTCAACATTGTACTTGTCATTTGACCTGCCCTCTGTTTATGTTGTCTGTTTATTGTCCATCTTCCCCATTTGAATAGAAGACACCTGAGTTCAAAGACTTTGTCTGCACTCTTCACTCCTGTATCCCCGTACCTAGAAGGGTGCCTAGCATGTAGTGTGCCCAATAAATACATGTTGAATTCATTAGTTAACTAGTTTGAATAGAGAGCTGTTTTCTCTTCCTCCCAATCCCTGGATTTAGTCAAGTCCTATCCATTTAGTAAAATCCTACTCATCTAGTCTCAGTTTATAGGTCACCTTTTCAAAAAGCTGTACCTGACTCACCCTGGAGAATTCAGTTCCTCTGGCATGTGCTCACGGTACCTCACTTGCTGAGTGAAACGTGAGTGAATGGAGTGGTGGCTTTACCGTTGGCCTCCATCCGCCAGTGTGTCATATTTCCACCTCTATTACTCATCATGGTTCTTCTGGCAGCCAGTGACCAAATCAAGTCACACAGACAATTTGCTTTCAGAACATGAAGTTCCACTTCTGTATTAGGCTACTGTTGAGTCTCCCCCTTACTCCATCCCAGCTTCTACTACCCTGCCCTTCTCCTGGCCTCAGGCAGGGAGCTCATTCCACAGTCCTTAACTCTTTCCTCTAGCAGCCCGACAATTCCACCCTCCACCTTCCATAGCGCCTTTCCCATGAATTTCCTAAATGAAACATGGTGAGGTTATCACTCACTATATTGGCTTGCTTATAGACATTTTAGAGAACTTCATATTTCATGCTAAGATAGTCACTGAGATATATACAAATATGGCATTTGAAGTGTTCCTACAGAATTCTGGGCAACAAGCTCATGGTCCCTATCAAGATCCACAGTGAAATCAAGGGTGACTTAACACTTTTTATCTCCAGTTGTTTTGCCAGAAGCATAACATATTACAAGTTCAAGAAGAGTCACTGCTTTGGGAGGTCAAGGCAGGAGAATTGCTTCAGACCAGGAGTTCAAGACCAGAGTTCAGCCTTATCAACATAGCAAAACCCCATCTCTACAAAAACTAAAACCAAACAAACAAACCAAAAAACAGTAGCCAGGTGTGGTGGCCCACACTTGTAGTCCCAGTTACTCAGGAGGTTGAGGCAGGAGGATCACTTGAGTCCAGGAGGTCAAGGCTACAGTGAGCTAAGATCACACCACAGCACCCCAGCCTGGGTGACAGAGCCTTAAGACCCCATATCAAAAAAAAAAAAATTCAATTAACCTCAACTTCTCTCTCTCTAAAAGAAAAGGTCATCAATCAATCAATCAATCAATCAACATCTAATATGTACCCAATATTGGGCTGTGGGTTTCTCTTATTAGAGAAAACCAACACATCTGAAACAAGGGACAGTGTAGTGGACATCACATGGTTTGTTCTGCACAGAATCTATTTTCCCTTCTGGTTTTCCTTTGGGAAAACACATGTCTCCTCCACTCACAGTCCACTTGTTTGGGTGGAATTGAACCTACCTTCAATCTAGGAGTAAACAGTAATCCAAGTCTGGCCAGTCACAGCATCCCAGCTATGGCCACAGTAATCGGCCCTTATAATATACTAAGCCAACCCAATATGAGTAGATTCGAATATAGTATAGTAGTTAAGCAGAAGACTACCTGGGTTCAGATCCTAGCTTCACTAATTACCAGGTGTAAGAACTTGGCAAGTTATCTGCTCTCTGATGGCTGCAGTTTCTTGGGTAGGAAATAGGGAAGATAATTTCTAGCCATGGGATGGTGAGACAGTTTAGGGAAGATGATAAGGGCAAAGTGCTTAAAACCATGCCTGGTACATATTAAACTTTCCATTATTGCGAATCAGCTCCATTTTTGGAACTTTTTTGAAAGAGGATTTTTCTTGTGCGGCCATCTTGCTAACACATGGCAAGAGCCTGCCTAAGTCAAACCATAGAGGAGAAGCAGCTTAAGTGAAATGATGCGTCCTGGCCACAACAATTGAGTCCCATGATCTAGATGTGCCTGATATTATCTACCCCTGGACTTTTTGTTATGTGAGCCAATACATTCTCTTTTTTTGAATTAGGTTAAGTTGGGCTCCTAACTCTTGCCTGAAAGAGCTCTGCCTAATACAGGCAGTGGTTCCAGGCAAATATAATTAAGTACTAAATGGATTTCATAAACATCGAAAGAGAGCAGAGCATGGCAAGTTCAACATGGGCTACAGTAAGTAGTGAAGAAGGGACGGGGGGAGTATACCCACCTCAAATTGTGCCAGCTCTTCCAGCTGCGTCAGAAAATGTCTGGGGAGTAACTGAGGAATCATTGCACCAGAAGCAGTATACTTGTTAATCAAAGAAAAGTCGGCTGGGCGCAGTGGCTTATGCCTGTAATCCCAGCATTTGGGGAGGCCAAGGCAGGTGGATAACCTGAGGTCAGGAGTTCAACACCAGCCTGGCCAATATAATGAAACTCCATCTCTACTAAAAATACAAAAAAATTAGTTGGGCGTGGTGGCAGGTGCCTGTAATCCCAGCTACTGGGGAGGCTGAGGCAGGAGAATCGCTTGAACTCAGGAGGTGGAGGTTGCAATGAGCCAAGATAGCACCATTGCACTCCAGCCTGGGCAACAAGAGCAAAACTCTGTCTCAAAAAAAGAGAAAGAAAGAAAAAGAAAAGACACCTTCTAGAAAAAATAATGCCATTACAGAGTTTTATTAAGCACAAGTCTCTCCCCCTCCCATAGCTAGAATCTAGTACTCTACCTTTTGCCCATGTGAAAATGACAACTTCCAAACCTGCAAAAATAACTCTTTCCAATAGAGTGAAGAAAGGCCTTTGATTTTATATCTAATAATCGTGTTAGCTGGATGTAGCTGACATTTTCAGAAAGGCCAACTTCAAAGTGATACCTTCCAGGAAATTACCAGGCACAGAAACTGCAGCCTTATCCTGAAGTTTCCATCCAGGGCTCTGTGGGAGCCTTTAGCCCTGAGTCCAGGGAGCTGTCCCTCATCTGGAATAGGGAATGTTCACTGTAATCCTCCTCTAGAGTTTCCTGGGAGGAAATTGATTTAACACCCCTCCCTTAGCCTTTTTTTTTCTTTTTCTTTTTTGAGCAATTTGGTGTTCCCATCTCTCACCCTTTCCTTGAAGAAATCCAGCTATCTATCCTTTTTTCTAAGTTGAAGATAAAAGAGAATCGGTCTTTTTCACGATGAAGTGAGCAGGGTATATACAGCACGACAAAAGCATCATTTCAGTGGCCTAGGGTTTGAAGTTGATAAGAGGTTTTCAGGAACAAAGGGATATTTCAAGTGAATGAGCAAGACAGAGGGAGTGAAAGTGAGAGTAACAGCCAGTCTCACTTCTTCCAAATTACTTCCATTTTTCTCGTGGAACAGTCAGCAGAGGCATTCTCATTTAAAAAGTTCATTACAATTTTATTACCTTAAAATTGCTCAGCACATACCAACAACCATAAAGGAAATCTCAAAAGTGGAAATGTCCACTGTGTTACTCTTAAGGTTAGTATCTGTTGCCAAATTCACCCTTGCTTTATTAAGATTGCAATATTTAGCTTTGAGTTTACTAAATAAAAGAAAGAAAGAAAGAAAGAAAGAAAATATTTGGAAAACGCCTTCTAAAAAGAGGATGTAAAGACAGATCAGAATATCAGTGGTAACTAGGATTTCACTGTTTATTTCTTCTACACATACTTTTTTTTTTTTTTTTTTTTTGAGACAGAGTCTCACTCGGTCACCCAGGCTGGAGTGTAGTGGCACAATCTTGGCTCACTGCAACCTCTGCCTCCTGGGTTCAAGCCATTCTCATGTCTTAGCCTACCCAGTAGCTGGCATTACAGGCACGTGCCGCCACGCCCAGCTAACTTTGTATTTTTAGTAGAGATGGGGTTTGCTGTGTTGGCCAGAGTGGTCTCAGTGATCCATTCCTGGCCTCAAGTGATCCACCTGCCGCAGCCTCCAAAAATGCTGGGATTACAGGCATAAGCCACCGTGTCCAGCCCTTCTATGCATACCTTTCAAAAAGCAGACCACAAACAAATTTATATGCAGAAATCTCTATCATTAATACAAACAACAAAAATGCTGAAACCTACCCTCAAGGAAGGCTCAAAAGTGATTATTCAGTCTCGAATGTTACTTATTTGTCATCTGTTCATTTCTGGCAGTGGTGCCAAGACAAAAGCTCTTAGCTTCTCTCCACTTTCCATTAGAATTATCTCCCATCTTCTAATGACTATTGCTCTAATGGCTGCAGGTTTGAATGATTAGGAAACTGAATGATTTTCTCCCTGACTTGCTGAGTATGGATAAACTGGAAGGAAGAAGGGTTGAAGGAGAGTCTGGTAAGAGGCCTGTGATGCTTGTAGGCTGCACAGGCTTGGCGCAGCTCGACTGGACCGTGGCAGCTGATGACGTCCTCCTGGAAGGATGCTCTGCCTAACATTCGGTAGCTCTTGCTTGTCTGGGACGCCTAAAGCTCAAACAGCATCGGGCTAACTGCCTGACTTTTCCTAGGCCTGGGACTTTGAGCATTGACAGTTTAAAATAAATTCATCCAAGACTAGAAATGCTCTGAATGCACAGGTGTGATTAGGTACAATTAATAGGGAATGAAATGGGCCCTTTCTCACTAGGTGCAGGTAGTTTATTACTGTTAAATTGAGCCAAGAATAAATCCCCTGTACTTTCTTCCCAGATCCCGGACAGACACTTTCCACATCCTCCTCATTGCAGTTTTGAGACCATTTGGGGTTGCCAGTATCCTTCAACTGATGTGGGACCAGCAAATCTCAACTCCACCAAATCCAATGCCCCTTTTAACAATTATATCCCTTCTATTGCCATGAAGTAGAATCCATAGGTAGTATACCCTATGATATGGCTTGGATGTGTGTTCTCTCCAAATCTCATGTTGCAATGGGATCACCAACGTTGGAGGGTGGACCTAATGAGAGGGGTTTGGGGGGTCATGGGGGGTGCATCCCTGATAAATGGCTTGGTGATATCTTCGCAGTAACAAATAATTTCTCATTCTATGAGTTCATGCATTACCTACTTGTTTAAAAGAGACTGGCACTCCTTCCTCTCTCACTCTCCTTCTCTCTTGCTTCCTTTCTCTCCATGTGACGCACCTGCTCCCCCTTTGCCTTCTGCCATGAGTGGGAGCCTCCTGAGGCCTCACCAGAAGCAGAAGCTGATGCCATGTTTCCTATACAGCCTGCAGAGCTGCAAGCCAATGAGGCCCCGTTTCTTCGTAAATTACCCAGCCTCAGATACTTCTTCATGGCAATGCAAATGGACTAATGCACCCTGTCTACCAACTAACATTTTAAAATAAATAAACATAATGAGTAAACTGAAATATCAAGGAGACACACAGGGAAGATCTTTAGAATACAGAATCTCAGCTGCATTAGAAGACATCTACAGTTGTCAGACACTGCCTCTAGCCACAAAACCACTGCGAATGCTACTGACGCCTCATCTCATGAGCATTTCTAATGCATCTGAAATGCTGCACTTCTCATAGTCAAGGTCCAAAGAGAACAAAACGCAATATTCATAGTTTACCCAATAATTACATTCTTGGAAAATTCAGTGTATATTAAAACTATACAGAAAACATTTTGCTTTTGTATGTTAGAGTTCGGTTTTAGATTCAGATAACTGCAAACATGTTTTTCATCGACATGAAAGTTCAGGGAGTTTAAGCTGTCCAGAACGGTGTGAAGCAGGTGTACTGTTCACGGCTCGTCCCTTCAACCCACTGTGTGTTGGGCTGCACTTACACTACTGCCGTCTGCTCAGACAGAACAGTCACTCATACAAATCACCTGAAGTGGGTTTATTACTCACAGATAGGTGGTAAGGGTCACCAAAAGCCTAGCAGTCATTGCAAGCCTGTCCTCTATGGCTCAAGAAAGCTCCCTGGGGTGGACGGAGTCTCATCTGCCTGTGTTCCCTTTGTTGAAGGACCTCAGAATGCAGCCCACTCTGGGTTTTGTACCCCAGGTAAAATGACACACTGGACTGAAGTGCTCAAGAATATCCTGTTTTTAGGGGGAACTGGACAGAGAGTCCAGGCTATTCTGGCTGGTTTCTCTCCATCACAGAAAGTTGCATTCCCAGCACATTCTACAGTTACTCATAAGAACTACAAGGAAGAAAGGAAGGAGAACTGGTCGGTCCAAGGCCACCCAGAGAACTGTACTACAGAGAGGGAACATTACTTTCTTCCACAGGATAAACCTCAGTGTAACAGGACATGTAGCATCACTGAACTCTGGCAACCATTGTGATACCCAGTCCCTCCCCTCAAACACGCAAATCTCCAAAATGACATCCAGGATCTGTATCCTTCACCTCCCACTGGGGACATTTTGGTGATCTCAACACAGTTCTCTAATAAACTCATCTCTGCTTAAAAATAATGAAACTCTTTATTTCTATGGGAGATGGAAACTTAAAAGTCTATTCTAATCTGTTTATTTGAAAGAAAGAAGCTGACAGAATTAAGTTATGTTATATAGGGACACAGTGGCACATTCGTAGCTGGAACTCAGGTCTCCTAAGGATCTCCTGAGTCCTATGGTCATTCTCGAATTAAATGTAGACTGTGATCATCAGTTCTTCAAAGAATCACTTTAAGCAGCTGTATTGCATTTCACTCCGTTTACAAAGTACGTTACTTGTTATTGCTCTTTCCTCAAACACCACCTCTACCTAGAAAATTGACTTCCCAATGACCGTGGATAACTATCTGTGTAAAAAAGCAAGTCAGGTACTCGGCAAAGAGTCACCCAATAATAGATGCCAGTTTTCTTTTGAATCCCTCCATTGGTGACGCAGGGTGGTATTATAGTTTTGGAGCCATTCAGAAATTGTTTTTGATAATTTTCAATACCTTCTCCCACTGTGTAAGTTTGGAGAATCTTCAAAACTGTCGAGTGAATTTAGTATTATTATCCCCTTCATAAATAAGGAAACAAGTCCCCAAAAAGTGAGGGAACTTGTCCAAGGTCATGTAGCTTATAAGCAAAAGGTCAGAATGTTAACCTAAGTCCCCTTAGCTCCAAAACCATATCCCTTCCAGTAATCTATGCTTCTTATTCTCAATAAATATGCATTTTCTTTCCTTCATTTTCTTTTCCTTCCTGAGGTGATGTTCTATTTATTCTTTTTTGTTTCTTGGCCAAACCAGAAAAATAAAAGAGAAAAAACATTAGCAGTTCTGTATATCTACAAGACAGTAGTATTTTCTATTAGCAAAACAGGATCTCCCTTGTTTGAGATCCTTTGTGTTATCCAATAATATGGCTATCGTATTGCTTAAGAACCAACTCTGACTTAAATAAACACAAGAAAAAGAAATCAATGCAAGTATATTGGAATGCCTTGTGGAATCTAAGAAATAGTGAGCAGACCAATTCCCAAAGTGGAACAAGGAGGGCCAGGGACCTCACTAGGAATGGTCCCTGCACCTTCTCTTGCAGGCCTGGGGTCTCTGTAGGGGTGATCTCCTTACCAACCACTCCTGGTTTCTGTGCCTCTCATTTCAAGTTAGAATCTTCACAAGCATTAACCTGAATTATCCTGCTTGGGACCAGTCATTTAGGACCAGTGTGTAAGGTCAAGTAGAAAACAGCAGCAGCTGGGAGTCCGCTCCTATGAGAAAGCCAGACATTTCTCAGAGGAAAGAGACCAGACAGCCAAGCTATTTGTTTATACAAGAGAAAAAGGGCAAAGGTGAAAACATATTAACCAGGAAAATCATAGAGACTTAAGGAAAGATCAGATATAAATGTACGGAAGTCTAAATATCCAGGTTTTAATTAGATACTGAAAAATAAAACAAAGCAGTCACTCTTATGTTTTCCTCTACTTAAAAGACCTTTAAAAATTTAAATATGATCTAAACAAACCATATCTGAGACCTAAGATGAAATCTGATCTCTCAGCCAACCACTTACTATGTTTAAGTGCCTTGTATTCATAGGTATGATCTGTCTTGTGCCACATTTACCTCCCTCTCACACCCCCATCAAACTGAAGAATTTACCTAAAAGGAAAGAGACATAAGCTAGAGTGTGGAGCAATGGAGCAGACATCATAGGCCTAGGGAAAAAACAAGACAGCATCCTGGAGAGGTAGCCTAAGACGCTGAAGTCTCCAGATCATTTTAGAAGGTGTCTGCCAATCCCCACTGGGCGGAGATAAAGCTGAAGGTGCCTTACAGATCAATAGTAGGTCCCCAAGAAATACTAACTGACTGACTGATTGACAGCTCAGAATCCACTTTGGTGGGAAAACAATATTCCACCTTATTTTAAGCCGTTGTATAAACGAGCCAGTATGTTGATCCACTGCATTTTTCATTTATGATCTAATTGTTTTGACATTACATAGTCACAGCCATAGAGCATTTCAACCTTGCAAATGTGGTCATTAAATTTTCTTATTTCCAGGGGCAGAGTGTGCCTCCAAAGCTCATAAATATTAATGCTTGGATCACACTTTTCCCTCTCAATCCCTCTCCCCCCATAGGTATTACCGAACAGCTAATGGGAATGCATAACACTGTGTAATTACTTTTTGTTTTTAAAAGTAAAGGTACAAATTCAGGTGTCTGCGCTAGAAGCAACAATCTAATTTACTCTTGTAGGCCTATATCTCATAGTGCCACACATTTATGCAAAGAACAAGCTTAAGCTCACATTTAATAACTCCAAATGATTTGTTTGGCACCTTTAAATAGAAAATTGGCATATAAAGGACCCCAGGGGTAGAGGGAGGGAAAAATCGTCTATAGATTTTTTTCCTTCCTGCTGTCCTTTTCAGAATAAATTATGGTCTTTTATTTGACTCACTAACCTACTAGGGCTACTGATGTAACAGTGCTTGCAATTTGTCCTTGATGTACGTACCCAACACAGCCATGGTCATTAGACAATAAGAGTCAGAATATTGCTCAAAGTAATTAGATAATTCCCACCCATTTGCAGTTCTGATATCACCTTCCAAAGCATCAAAGGGCCCATGCTGCTGTTTACAGAAATATGCATCACCTTATGATGTTCCTGCAATTATTATTTGTATTCGATGAAGACTGTATACGCATCTCTTTTCCTTTGTCTTCCCTTACCTTAACCCAACCCCACTGATCTTTTACCAGTCATCATTCATAGAAAAAGGTTTAATTTACAAGGAAAACAATACAAATATCACATTTTCAAATAACTTACAAAAGATAAGCCTAACAAAAGACTTAATCTTAGTCAGTCAGTTCATTTCTTTCACGGCCAATGGAGAAAGCGCAGTGAGGGAGATCTCCATTCCCAGCGATTTAAGCCGGATGCTCTCCTGGGCTGGACCACTCACAGAATGAGATCACTCGAGATAACTCATTTTTTTCTGGAAGCATAGTGAATTCCCAGTAAGAAGATCTCTATTCACACTGCTATAACAAAATGACATGCAATGGATACTTTATAAGCAACAAACAAGTACTGCTCACAGTTCCAGAGTCTGGGAAGCCCAAGATCAAGGTGCTGGAAGATTTGCTGCCCAGTAAGGGCCTTTGCCTATGACTCCTATGCCTCCAGGTTCGTAGCACATTCTCACTATGTTTTCACAGGGCAGAAGGGACAAGGGAGCTCTTTAAGGCCTCTTTTATAAGGGCACTAATCCCACTCATGAGGGCTCATCCTCATGACCTTACCACCTATCAAAGGCCCCACCTCCTAATACCACCAGCCTGGGGGCTAAGGTTTTTAACATATGAATTTGGAGGGTCCACAAACATTCAGACTATAGCCATCTCTCTCCTTAATTTCCCTATCCCACCTGCCCACGTCTTTGTGTTCTCTCTTTCAAGCCCTCTTCCACCATTCCCTCAGTTGTTCTTCTTTGAGTCAAGCACCTTTGCACCAACCCAACGAGCATGCTCACTATGGGTGGAGCAGTGCCCTCCCAAGTCATTACCTTGTCTGTAGTGCATTAGAGAGCTGGAGAGGAAGATGAGAAATGCACTCTGATCTCAGGGAACTTTGTCAGTTTGTAGTTCTTGGCCTTTTTTATCTATCATGATCTGTCTGACAGAAAATGTCCATACATGCGTTCCTTCTTCATCAATGACAGCTGTCTACTTCCCACTGCTTAGACCACTTAGGTTGCCAACCATGAGTTATGTGCAAGCTAGCTCTACCCATACCCTTTTCTTTCCCATTGAACCAGAAGATACAAACATAGGGACCATCAGCAGAATAGGACAGACACAAATACATTAAAGTATAGTGGAACAAAATAGGTGGACATATATTTATTATAAACAATGGCAACTTTAAGTAAATACTGATGATTATGGCCACATAAGAAGGATTCAAGCAGTGGAGAAAGAGTGGGTAAAGGTAGTGGAAATCAACTTACGAAAACCCCAGTAAAGATGGAATAAGGAACCTTACCTACAGCATGTTTAAAAAATATATTTTGACACTTGTTAGAGACAGTGAGAGGAAATTTATGCATAAAAGGCCTACTGCAATGAGGTTTTGTAGAAGGAAAAGTGGAGATTTATAGCACAAGAGCAGGATGGGGGTCAGTGGATGGAAAACTGCTGATATGATTTGGCTGTGTCCTCACCCAAATCTCATCTTGAATTGTAGTTACCATAATCCCCCACTTGTCATGGGAGAAAACTGGTGGGAGGTAATTGAACCATGGGGACATTTTCCCCCATGCTATTTTCATGAGATCTGATGATTTTATAAGGGGATTCTCCCTTGGCTCAATTCTCATTCTTCTTCCTGCTGCCAAATGAAGAAGGACATGTTTGCTTTCCCTTCCCATGACTGTAAGTTTCCTGAGGCCTCCCCAGTCCTGTGGAACTGTGAGTCAATTAAACTTCTTTCCTTTATCAATTAGCCAGTCACAGGCAGTTCTTTATAGCAGCCTGAGAACAGACTAATACAGTAAATTGGCACTACAGAGAGTGGGGTGCTGCTGTAAAGATATCCGAAAATGTGGAAGCAACTTTGGAACTGCGTAACAGGCAAAGGTTGGAAAAGTTTGGAGGGCTCAGAAGAAGACAGGAAAATGTGGGAAAGTTTGGAACCTCCTAGAGACTTGTTGAATGTCTTTGACCAAAATGCTGATAGGAATATGAACAATGAAGTCCAGGCTGAGCTGGTATCAGATGGCAATAAGGAACTTGCTGGAAACTGGAGTAAAGGTCACTCTTGCTATACAAAAAGATTGGTGGCATTTTACCCCTGCCCTAGAGATCTGTGAAACTTAGAACTTGACAAAGATGATTTAGGGTATCTGGCAGAAGAAATTTCTAAGCAGCGAAGCATTCAAGAGGAAGCAGAGCATAAAAGTTTGAAAATTTTTTAGTTTGACAATGCAACAGAAAAGAAAAACCCATTTTCTGGACAGAAATGCAAGTCCTGCAGAAATTGCATAAGTAACAAGGAAGTGATTGTTAATCACCAAGACAATGGGGAAAATTTCTCCAGGGCATGTCAGAGACCTTCATGGCAGCCCCTCCCATCACAGGCCCCAAGGCCTACAAGGAAAAATTAGTTTCATGGGCCCAATTGAAGACTCCCCTGCTCTATGCAGCCTTGGAATGTGGTGCCGTGCATCCTAGCTGCTTCAGCTTCAGCGGTGGCTAAAGTGGGAAGGGGGGAGGCAATGTACAGCTCAGGCCATTGCTTTAGAGGGTGCAAGCCCCAAGCCTTGGCAGCTTACACATGACATTGGGCCTGTGGGTGCACAGAAGTCAAGAACTGAGGTCTGGAAACCTCTGCCTAGATTTCAGAGAATGTATGGAAATGGCTGGGTGCCCAGACAGAAGTTTCTTGGAGGGATAGAGCCCTCATGGAGAACCTCTGCTAGGTAAGTGTTGAAGGGAAATGTAATGCTGGAACCTATACACAGAGTCCCTACTTGAGCATTGCCTAGTGAAGCTGTAAGAAGACTGCCACCATCCTCCAGACCCCAGAATGGTAGATCCAGCAACAACTTACACTGTGCTCCTGGAAAAGCCATAGACACTCAATGCCAGCCCATGAAAGCAGTGGGGAGAGAGGCTGTACCCTGCAAAGCCACAGGATCAGAGATGCCCAAGGCCATGGGAACCTGCCTCTTGCATCAGCATGACCTCGATGTGAGACATGGAGTCAAAGGAGATAATATTGGAACTTTAAGGTTTAATTATTGCCCTATTGGATTTTAGACTTGCATGGGGCCTGTAGCCTTTTTGTTTTGGTCAATTTCTCCCATTTGGAATGGGTGTATTTACTAGATACCTGTACCCCATTGCATCTAGGAAGTAACAAACTTGCTTTAGATTTTACAGGGTCATAGGCAGAAGGGACTTGCCTTGTCTCCAAAGAGAACTTAGACTTCGACTTTTGGGTTAATGCTGGAATTAGTTAAGATTTGGGAAGATTGTTGAAAGGGTAGGGTTGTGTTTTGAAATGTGAGGACATGAGATTTGGGAGGGGCCAGGGGTAGAATTATACGGTTTGGCTGTGTCCCCACCATTATTTGTAGTTCCCGTAATCTTCACATGTCATAGGTGGAAACTGGTGGCATATAAATGAATCATGGGGGCAGTTTCCTCCATGCTATCCTCAGGATAGTGAGTAAGTTCTCATGAGAGCTGATGGTTTTATAAGGGGCTTCCACCTTCACTCAGTTCTCATTCTTTTTCCTGGTGCCATGTGAAGAAGGATGCATTCGCTTCCCTTTCCACCATGATTATAAGTTTCCTGAGGCCCCCCCAGTCCTGCAGAACTGTGAGTCAATTAAACCTCTTCTTTTTATAAATTACACAGTCTTGGGCAGTTCTCTATAGCACTGTAAGAATGGACTGATACAACTGCTAAGAGAAAGCATCAGGGGTGAGGAGGATTTTGGCTAAACAGACTTGACAGGATTCTTGCTGAAGGCAGACAGGATAGTCAGACATGACCTGGGAGATGGTGATGTCTGATGGTTAAACCATGAGTAGGATTATTGTTCTTGAAAATAGGCCCAAGGACAGGACCTAGTAGAAAAAGGGCATAGAGATCACAGTTTAATTAAGAAGAGGGTCTTTGTCAGTAATCACCCATTCCCACCTAAAGAGATTTGTTCTGAAACTCCTCCCTGTTCAAAACTTGCAAAGCATTGTTCTTCATCTTATGAGAAAGCAAGAAGCATTGTCTTGCTTTGAAATATAATAAGAACAGAAACAAATAAAAATGTCATGCCAAAACTCAACTGTGCAGGGAAGCATTTCTATCATCTGTGAATGCGTGTTAGGTGGACACCCTGCCATACGCTTTTCCTGTGGCATGGCCATGAAAAGCTGACAATAGGAACTTGGCACTGGCAGCTGAGGGGTTAACATCACCCTTCCAGGGCTGCCCTGAAAACAGGACACTTAATCAGTCAACTATTTTTCCTGCTTCTACCACATGAACTGATGGTATTACACACGTTTCAACTTACTCCACCCTGTGCCAGCTATTGCAAATGCATCACAATAAAGGGGTTTTGTAAGAAAATACTTGAAACTATTTAAAGTAACGGCGAACATATGCATACTTTTAAATTACATTTTCTCCAGTTGCAACCAAGGGCCATATCTGTCTCTTTTTTCTCAGTGTTTTCCCCTTTCTGTTATGCAGTAGAGATGAATTTGTATTGCATTGGGTAGAATATCATTTTAACTAATACCTTCCAACACTTGATTTAGTTGTTAACACAGTTAGTACCCTATGTTAGCACACACTGACATAGCTTTGCTCAGATAGCTACTTTAAATTGTAATTTAGTGTTAAATATATGTTAAAAAGATTCATTTATAAGGCATATCCATTTAAAGATTTATTTGTTTAACAACAACAAAAATAGTCTTTTTAATCCAGAATCTGTGCCAAACCATATATTTCAAATATGATAGTTTAGAACTTTTAAAAAAATATTTGGAATATCATTTATCTCTATGCTCTGTTGGTTTTTAGTAAAGGCTGTTTTGCTTTTTATCCTGTTGATTTCTTTATCAACAGTATTTCTTCATATTGTAGAAAGTGAAATGATTCCCTTTTCTCACTTTTCCCTTCATCCTATCTAGCTCAGCATCCGGTGTTATCATTGTTTAAGTAATGAATTTTTCCAGCTTTACCATCTTGAATCAGCCTCCAATGGTATTACAGACATGAGCCACTGAGCCTGGCCTCCATTTTATTTCAAACAAATGACAAATTATCAACACGGAATTTTGAAAAGAAAGAGAAATTCTTAGACTAATAGATTAAATATTGCATCAGGATACATAAGTACATACATAGCAATATCATTATTTAGTTTTCCAACACCATACACAAATTTACACATCCATATATCTGACTTCTTAAGATTTACAATCATATTTTGTTCATATAGACATGTTAAAATCTGCAATGCTAGAAATCCAATGAGCAAGCCACAAATTGACACAAAGGAATAAAGAAGAAAAACACAAGTTCTTTATATACAAATATATGTTTTATTTGCAAAGAAAAACTTAATTTTATGTGTGTATGTTAATATTTAATAATATGTTTATTAATATAAAATGACACACTGGTATTGAAAGAACATGTAAATACCCAACATCAAGTATTTCACATATATAGAATATCTGGGAAGTGATTGGTGCACTGGGATGGGGGAGGGGTTCAGTTTATCTTAAATAGTTTTATAGAAAGTACACATTTATTTTTAAGGATTCGCATAGCAAAGTACTAGATACATAAATCTTAACGCATTTCAAAATTATTTGGAGTTTTCAAAAATTGCTTAATAATTTATACTGTATTTTATATTGATATTTTTTGTAAGTACTGTGGAAATTGGTGAGCATTAATTGTCCACGGACACCAGCTATTAGGGATCACTTATCATAGTTAATGTTTAACACCTGCATTAATACTACATGTACCTATTAATTAACCCCCTTTGTGTGGAATGTTTATGGTGCATGACATTCTCTAATATTTTCCTCGAGATAATACAAAAGTTAATGAGAACTGCACATGTGCATCAAGAAGAGAATAGAGCCTTTGTCCTAATCTTATTAAGTTTCTCCAGATGTGATAATACTGTCCTGCCTCCAAATGACTTTCTTTATTATCACTTTAAATGAATAAGATTTAAAATTAGAAAACAAAGTAACACAAGCAAAGAACTTCCTGAACTTGCGTTTATTTTTTATTTCCCTTAATCATCTTAAATTTCCTGTGTGTAAAAGAATTGTGCTTGCAGAGCCACTACATAGCTGATTATAGATCTAGTGATGTTTTTCTTGTGCATAAAGCTGAGTTATAAAGCTCAGATTATTTTCAAGTCCAGAAGAGAACCAAATACCAATTCTATTAAGGATTACAGCACCCATTTAAAACATTATCTGTTAAGTGCCAACTATGTGCCTGTAGCATGCTAAATGCTTCCACATATACTGTCTCATTTCATCATTTATTCATTCAACATGTATTTATTAAATTAAACACCTTCTGTGGTAGGCAATAAGAATGCAACAGTGAGCAAAGCAAGCATATTTTCTTTGTGCATCTTTCAATCTGGTGGGAGAGACTCATATAAGATAACTCCATCAGTCATCTATTGCTGCAGACCAACTCTCCTTAAATTCTGTGTCATCCAGCTATAAGCATTAATTATCACGCTTGGTCTACAGGTCAGCTGAGACAGCTTAACTCCTTGTGTCTGTCATTCTTCCAGAACTAGGAAATGACTAAGTGTATGTTCTTCTTAAGGCAATGGCGGAGGTGCAAGAGAACTAGTTCTACTACCCAAACACACTCCAAGCCTTTGGTTGTGTCCTATCCACTAACATCCCATTGACCAAGTGAAGTCCCATGGCCAAGCCCAAAACTAATGGAGTGGAAAGTATACCCTGCCCGCAGTGAGACGGTGAGGGGAATAAGAATTTGCTGAACAACAATCCAAACTATCACAAATAATGATACAATTGAAAACCCTAGCAGTAAAGTGACAGAAGTTTGAGAGTATTCAGTCAGGATCTAATAGGAGGACTGAGTCACATCTAGGGTTCAGGAAGGCTTCCTTGAAAGCAAGAAAGATGAGCTGCAAACTGGAGAGGTCAAAAATTACTAGGTAAAAAGGTGAGTGGGGAAATCACCCAGGTAGTGAAATGGTGGGTAGCATGGCAATTTCAAAAAGCAGGAAGGGATCCTCAAGAGCGTTGTTCAGGGAGCAAGGAGAAAGATGGAAGAGCATGAAGCTGCAGAAGCGGGTCAAGTGAGGTCTCGCAGGACCCCGCAGACCATGTCCAGAATCCCACCTTCATCCTGAGATCAGTCAAGGGCAATGGAGAATTTTAAATCAGTGAGAGACGTGATCAAATCCTGTTTTGGAAATTACTCTAATTGCAATGAAGGGAACAGCTGGGAATGGACTTAAAGAAAGTCCTCTGCAGACAGAGGGTAATCAACATCACTGGCCTAGATTAGGGGTTAGTCCACTGCCTAGTTTTCTAAACCAAATTTTATTGTACCACAGCCATGCTTAATCATGAATAGATTGTCTATGGCTGCTTTTCAGCTACAATGCAAAGTTGAGCCATTGCGACAAAGACCTATGGTCACAAAAAGTGAAATGTTTACTACCTGGGTCTTTACAGAGTTTGCCAATGCCAGGATTGATGAGATGGCTCTAAGAAGAGTTATAGAGGGAGTGGCAGAGGACCTAAGACATAACCTGATAAAGAAGAAAATGATGAGTCACCAAAAGCAATTGAAAATCTGCAAACAAGAGATTTTAGCCCCATTTTACTGATTAAGAAACAGGTTCAGAGAGTGTGGTAAACTGCAACACGCAGCCACAACGTCCTCCTCTTCCTGTATGCATATCCCATTGCAATGTGATATTCCTGCTTACCCTATCAAAAGGTGAAGAATACTTCACAGCTTTGGTTCTAGGTGGTCCTGATGAACAGCTTTCACTGATAAAATATGTCAGGAGTGACACTGCAGGAGTTCCAAGTCTCACCTTTGAGGCCTTACAGTTTCCGCTCTCACTCTCCTGTCCTGAGACAATCAGGTGAGGAGGCCTGGGCTAGGTGCCTTGAAGACAAGTGTTCACATGGAGAGGTCCAGCCAACAGCCAGCAACAACCTCCCAACATGTGCATGAGGCCATCCAGGACTCTCCAGATCCCAGCAAGCACCTGCCTGGCTGCTGACACTTGCGTGATGCTAAGTGAGCTTAGCAGAAGGACCACCCAGCTAAGTGCTGTCTGAATTGTTGACCCACAAAATCCTGAACTAATGAATTTTTGTTTGAAGCCACTAAGCTTTGGGATTGTTTGTAACACAGAGATAACTGAAAGACATGAAGTGACTTTCCTAAGATCACATGGCCATATACCCATTATGTAGCAAAGCTAGGATTAAAATTTTGTCCTAGGACTCCAAGTTCCCAGCATGCTCTCTATTCACATCTATAAATGGCAAAAAAAAAAAAAAGGCAGCAAACTTTTGATATTATGTTAGTCTGTCTCAATACACTGACTTGACTGATTCTAGAGTTGGATAATTTGTTATAATGTGAAGGGGACTGAAAATGCCCTCTTGTATAAAAGAGAAGATACAGCATACAGAAATACTGTGCCAGCTTGCCAAGTGTCTGAAAATGCAAACATACGCAGCTTCATTAGTTCGGTTTTGCTTTTTTTGCCTCCCTTCCTTCTTTCCTTCCTTCCTCCCTCCCTCCCTTCCTCTCTTCCTTCCTCCCTCCCTCCCTTCCTCCCTTTCTTTCTTTTCTTTCTTTCTCTTTCTTTTTCTTTCTCTCTTTCTTTTTCTTTCTTTCTCTCTTTCTTTCTTTTTCTTTCTTTCTCTGCCCCAATCTAACTCTAGAAAAAAAATCTACTCAGCCTTTTACCATCACAGATTCGTTGTTTTGGTCTGGTACAATGCCCTGATTGCATTGCAAATAATATCCCTGGGAAAAGAGCTATCAGACATTTGAACCTGCGGTAGGTAACTGTCTATGAGTGGTTTCCAGCAAGTGTGGCACAGAACAACTATGCCTTATACAGAATACACATGGCCGGACAACCACTGCCTGGACATAGTTTAAGAGAAAGAGAGAGAAATGCCCCACTAAATAGTATAGCCAGGAGATGATATGGAATCACTGGGATATTGACGGTTAAGAATTGAAAGCGTGGGCTGAGCACAGTGGTTCACGCCTATATTGCCAGCACTTTGGGAGGGTGAGGTGGGCAGGTCATGAGGTCAGGAGTTTGAGACCAGTCTGGCCAACATGGTGAAACCCCATCTCTACTAAAAATAGCCAGGCGTGGTGGCACGCGCCTGTAATCTCAGCTATTCTGGAGACTGAGGCAGGAGAATTGCTTAAACCTGGAGCGGCAGAGGTTGCAGTGAGCCAAGATTATGCCACAGCACCCAGGCTGGGTGACACAGCAAGACTCCATCTCAAAAAAAAAGGAGAAGAAGAATTGAAAGAGTAGGAGGAAGGGAAGACAGAAGACCTAGAAGGGCTGAAATCTTCTCTCACGGGTAAGTCAAAGGAGCAGCTATTTAATCCTGAGCAAGGAAAAAAGAAAAAGGTTAAAAAAAAAAAAAAGTTAAAGAGTGAGAAGGGCTCCTCTACCTTCCTTAGAATCCAGATCCTTGCAAACAGTCATTTTTGGTGCAAAAAGTTAAAGAGTGAGAAGGGCTCCTCTACCTTCCTTAGAATCCAGATCCTTGCAAACAGTCATTTTTGGTGCAAATGGTGAAGGAGACAAACTAGGCTCTTGCTGCACTACACCTCCCCATCTTGTACCCCGCAATTTCCTGGCCCTTGCTAAACATACTCTACCTCCTCGATCCCTACCCCCCAAACCCCTGACCCTCACTAAATGTACTCACCCTGTACCCCAAACCCCTGACCCTCACTAAACATGCTCTACCTCCTCAACCTCTACCCCCAAACCCCTGACATTCAGTAAACATACTCACCCTGTACCCCCATGCCCCTGACCCTCACTAAACATGTTCTACCTCCTTGCCCTCTGCCTGCCAAATCCCTGGTTCTCACTAAACACGCTCTACCTGCTCACACTCTACCCCACAAGGCCCTGGTCCTCACTAAACATTCTGTATCTCCCCACCCTGTGCCCCACAGGCCCTGGCCCTCACTACACTATACCTCCCTGCCCTGCATTCTCCAAGCTCCCGGACTTTGCTACACTATACTTCCCCGCCCTGCACTCCCCTCGCCCCTGGCCCTGGCTATACCATGCTCTGTCTCCTCGCCCGGCACTCCCCTCGCCCCTGGTCTACACTGCACCTCTTCCTACAAACATCACCATGATCTCTGGAATTCTTCTAACCATTTTTTTTCTGTTGTCTAAGAAAATCCTCCCTCAGGAAAGCAGCTCTTGGTTATTTGGATGCTAATGAGTTTAAATGAACACATCTATTTGCTCTGAGAAATTTCTGAGGTCTTCTAATTATAAAACACTGTATTAATGGGTTTCCAGGAACAGCAAGCATGTGGGGCAGGCTCTTTCTAGGGCCAGAGGAGGCTATGAGCTAGATCCATACCACGTTTGGCATGGATACACACTCACTGCATTTAGGAATAAAGCCTCTGTAAGAAAGAGACCAGCAAATGAGGGTGGTGTGACGGGCTGGTAGTTTGGTAGGATTGTCCTGAGTTTGTATCCAGGTGAAGATAAACTTGGAGGAAAGTCACATGTGAAAGGGAGCTAAAATCAAGTTGTGTGCTTGCTAACAGATGAGAGAGATGGATAGGAACAGACTCGGAGATACTGAAAGAAAGAGTAGCTGACCTACAGATACAGGTATAAACCCAGCACAGAGGAAAAGAGGTGAAGTGAAAACATCAGAAGCGTCAAATGGAAGGATGATCATGGACGGAGAACAGGACTCAAAGAGACACTGGGTTATACTCACTAGAATGGCTAGCATCCAAAGACGAACCACACCAGATGTTGGCAAAGATAAGAAGCAAATGTTACTCTCATGCATCACTGATAAGGGTATCCAATGGCACAGCCACTTTGAAGAGTTGTTTGGCAGTATTTAAGGTTAAACATTCGTCTAACCTATGACCCAACAATCCCTCTCCTAGTCATTTACGCGAGACAAATGAAAACATATGTTCCCAAAAAGACTTACATAGGAATGTTTATGGCAGTCATATTCGTAACAGCCAAAAACTGGAAGCAGCCCAAATATCCATCAACAGGAGAATGGATAAACAAATTGTGGTATATTCATATCATAAAATGACCCTCAGTAATAAAGAGAGTGAACTAGTAATACATGCAACATTGACAACTATCAAAAATATTATTAAGCCAAGTGTTGGCAAACTGCAGCCCAAAGGCCAAATCTAACCCACCCTCCGTTTTTGTAAATAACGTGCTACTGGAACCCAGCCACATGCATTTGTTTTCATATTGTCTGTGGCTGCTTTGGTGCAACAGCAAGAGTTGAGTAGCTAAGACAAGACCAAATGAATTGCAAAGTCGAAAGTATTTACTATTGGGTCCTTACAGGAAAAGTTTTCCAACCTCTGCATTAAGGGATAGAAGCCAAGGAAAAAAATAATATATACTATATTATTTCATTTATATGAAATATAAGAACAGATCAAAACTAATCTATGGTGATTATGGGGTGTATTAGTTAGGGTTCCCTGAGAACCTGAACCAATGGGACATATAGCGATATATAGGAGATTTATTATGGGAATTGGCTCACATGATTATGAAGGCTGAGAAGCCCTGTCATCTACCATCTGCAAACTGGAGAACCAGGGAGGCTGGAGATATAATTCAGTCCAAGTCCTAAAGCCCAGGAATGAAGTGAGGAGGGGGACTGGTGTGAATCCCAGAGTCGAAGGGCCAAGAACCAGGAACAAGAATGTCTGAAGGCAGAGGAAACAATGGGGTCCCAGTTCAAAGAGAAAGAGAATTGGCTCTTCCCGTCTCTTTTGTTCAATCTGGGCTGTCAATGGATTGAGTGTTGCTGCCTACGTTGTTAAAGATGGATCTTCTTGACTTAATCTACTGAGTCAAATGCCAGTCTCTTCCAAAAATGATCTCACAGGCAACCCCAGACATCGTGTTTTATAAGCTCTTTGGGCATCTCTAAACCAGTCAAGTCGACACATCAAATTAACCATCACAGGTGGAGAGGGAGCACTGACTGAAAAGGGGCACAAAAAACACTTAGTAGTGATAAAAATGTTCAATCTTGTTTAGGGTGGTGGTTATGCACCTGTCTACAGCTGTCAAAATATGAAACCTAAGATATGGGAATTTTATGAATAAAGAAGTATTTCTTTGAGAAAATTCTGAATTAAATCACTTAGTCTGATGGCAGGGAAACAGAATTATAGAGGAATCATAATTTAAAAAAAAAAACTTTAAAAATTCAGAATAAAAGCTGAGTTACAGCCGGTTCACAGCGGCTCACACCTGTAATACTAGCACTTTGGGAGGCCAAGGCGGGCAGATCACAAGGTCAGCAGTTCGAGACCAGTCTGGCCAACATAGTGAAACCCCATCTCTACTAAAAATACAAAAAATTTGCCCAGTGTGGTGGTGTGCACCTGTAATCTCAGCTACTCAGGAGGCTGAGGCAGGAGAATCACGTGAACCCAGGAGGCGGAGGTTGTAGCGAACTGAGATAGCACCATTGCACTCCAGCCCGGGCAAGAGTGTGACACTCCCTCTCAAAAAAAAAAAGAAAAAAAAAAAAAGATTGAGTTACAAAAATAATAACCTTGCTCCTCGACCCTTCAAAAAAAAAACTAAAATAGGAGAAAAGCATGTAGTAAGAACGCAGGAGATCTCTAAGTCCTGGTTTCCAAAGCCAGAGTTTTGCTAGTTCGATGAAAAACTTGTTCTTTGTTGATGCACTGACCTTCTCAAGGCTTCACGTGTTCATGTGCAAACTGCAGGCATTAGACTAGACAGTCACTGAGGTCCCTCCTAGTTCCACTGCCCCATATCTTACGACTCACGCCATTAAGATCACACACTCCTCTCCTGCAGCATTGGTCCCAACTCCCTACCAAGGTGCTTGCTTTAAATATCCAGATAATTGTGGCAGCTCTCCACTTCCCTTTGATTTATAGCTTTTGGTAACAGATAATAAAGAATCTAGGAAGGAGTCTCTAACAGGAGTATTGCAAGCAAACTAAGTTCTGATCAGCTAGAATTGATGAAGACAAGCACTGTCTTTTTACACCATTACTACAAACAGTTTAAGAGAACATACAATTTCCACCCTCTTTCTTTAACACAAAACCGTAGAAAGGAGATAAGTTCTCAAGCGTTCTTACTCACTGTAATTACGATGCATAAAAGGCAAGTGTGCATCCGTCCATCATATGGGGCAACTTAGGGCAAAAGGGTTGCAAAGAAGATCTGTGCTGGCAACATGCCATTGCTTTTGGCCCCTCTGAATGTCCATGCTCCTCTCTGCTGCCCACTCCCCCTACCCCCGCCATCCACCACCAATGCAACACCATGGGACCAAACCAGGGGAGTTGACCTCACTATATAGACAGTTCCCTGGTTTCCTGATTTTATATATCTATTTACTTATTTATTTATTTTTATTCTTTTGGGTTCTTTTAGATGGAGTTTCACTCTTAATGCCCAGGCTGGAATAAAGTGGCACAATCTCGACTCCCCGCAACCTCCATCCCCCAGGTCTAAGCAATTCTCCTGTCTCAGCCTCCCAAGTAGCTGGGATTTTAGGCACGCACCACCATGCCCAGCTAATTTTTGTATTTTTAGTAGAGACAGGGTTTCAGCATGTTGGCCAGGCTGGTCTCAAACTCCTGACCTCAGGTGGTCCACCCACCTCAGCCTCCCAAAGTGCTAGGATTACAGGCATGAGCCACCACACCTGGCCTTATAAATCTATTTAAATCATGCTGTACCTTGCTTTTTTAGGTACAAACTATAATACAACCCCCCCGAGATCTGTTTTATGAAATTCAGAATTAATTTGATATCACTGTCCCTGTTTTATCCCTTTAGATAGATCATTTTCCACAACAGTCAACACACCCATACCATATTTTTCACCATACAGTGGCAGAAAGCTACCATATTGACTCTCTCCATTCATTCACCCAACAAACACGCCTCTAGTGTCTCAACAAGCCATGCAATGGGTTAGACATTATCCCTAGCACCAGGGAAATCACAATCTGGTAAGGTAAGCTGTTGATAACACATGTAGCATAGTGACCAACTGGGAAAATATTCTGTTTTGTTTGTGCTGCTAAACAGTCCATAGAAAGCAATCCAGCTTCTCCTACTCCCATTGCCTCTTTCTCACCATGTTGGTAACATGTTGTTTATGAGAGCTAGGTTCTCTTCATACCCCACAGAGAAGATAGAGCTATTTCTGTATTTCTTAACTTTAAAGTAACACACACACACACACACACACACACACACACACACACACACAGAAAGTTATCAGATAGCTAGAAAGTCAAGCCCAGGGTTTACAAATTCTCAGACCAGTAAAGGTCAGAAACATAATGTAAGTAAAGTAAACCTGGTATAAGATGACAAATAACAACTGATCTTCCCCTCAGAGATGAGGACACAACAGAAAGAACGTATGGAAGTACAGAGCAAATGCCAGCCCTTTGTCCAGTGCAAGCTGGCTGCTGCCAGGAGAGACAGAGATCCCACCATGCTAGATTTGCTGCATTCTCAATAACACCTGGACACATTCAAATAAAATCTTCATTTGTAAATGATAGTAACTCATTCAGATTTTAAACTCTGCTTCTTCTACTTGGCCGGGCGTGGTGGCTCACACCTATAATCCCAGCACTTTGAGAGGCCGAGGCAGGCGAACCACCACAGGTCAGGAGTTTGAGACCAGCCTGACCAACATGGTGAAACCCCATCTCCACTAAAAATACAAAACTTAGCCAGGCGTGGTTGTAGGTGCCTGTGGGTGCTGCTAATCCCAGCTACACAGGAGGCTGAGGCAGGAGAATCACTTAAACCTGGGAGGCAGAGGTTGCAGTGAGGCGAGATCACCCCATTGCAGTCCAGCCTGGGCAACAAGGGCAAAACTTCATATCAAAAAAAAAAAAAACCTCTGTGCAGAATGCCACTGTGTACATCAGGCAAACACAGTAAGACGCTGTAAGGCTAAACATCACCCAAGTGCTAGTTTTCCACCTTTGGTACTAGGTGCACTGAGAGAATTAAGTGCCCATCAGAGAGGAAGGGTGGAGATGGGAGTAACCAAATGTTTGAGCACAGCCAGGTCTCCTGCAAAAGGGAAGGAGAAGGGATAAATGTTATTTATTTATTTATTTATTTATTTATTTATTTATTTATTTGAGATGGAGTCTCACTCTGTTGTCCAGGCTGGAGTACAGCGGCAGGATGTTGGATCACTGCAACCTCTGCCTCCCAGGTTCAAGAAATTCTCCTGCCTCAGCCTCCCAAATAGCTGGGATTACAGGCATGTGCACCATGCCCAGCTAATTTTTGTATTTTTTAAGTAGAGACGGGGTTTCACGATGTTGCTCAGGCTGGTATCAAAGTCCTGACCTCAGATGATCCACCCACCTCAGCCTCCCAAAGTGCTGGGATTACAGGTGTGAGCCACTGCGCCCTACCTGGGACAGATGTAACTTAGTGAAGTAGTGGGGAGAGCCTGCTCTGGGTAGTGCACCTGAAGGACCAGGCTCTCGGATGGGGACAGGTGTCTTGTGACTGAAGAAGCAGCACCAGGTGCTATGTCTTGGGAACTTCAGCAAAGGTTTCTGTGGCTGAGCATGACAGGGCTCCATGCAAGAGCTCTGTGAAAGAGCAGGAGTTGTGGGCAGAGCCATCTACCTTTGAACAGACCTATGGGCTTGAACCAGGAGCTGCCTCAGAGGAAGCCACCCCTGAAGAATGACTAAGACTACGCCCCACTTTCCTGGACCACATAAGCCTCAAGTTTCTCATAGAATCTAAGAAAAAAAGAGGGAGTTCTTTTCACCCCATCAGCCAAAATATCAGTGATTGACTTCTCACAAACCACCAGGAGGAAAGAACCAAGTGGATTTAATTTGATATAGAAAACTAAAGAAATCAGCATGTCTTGTACCCAAATAGTCATTAAACAATTCATGCAATTCTACATAAACCACTGGATAAAATGCAATGGGTTAGATACAATGAGTTAAAGGAGTGATTATTTCTGCCTGAAGGATTGAGGAAGGCTTCTCATTTCAACTTGATCCAAACCCCTCCTCTGAGGTACTCCAAATAGGAAGTTCTCTCAGTGGGACGACAGAAAGTAGAGCAGAGCCACAAAGCTTCTACCTGGAACGTTTCTCTTGTCAGTTTTATTGGGTGCTATATTAGTTTCCTATTGCTACTCTAATTACCACAAACTTACTGGTTTAAAACAACACAAATGTATCACTTTACAGTTCTGAAGGTCAGAAGTCTGAAATTGGACTCACAGGGCTAATATCAAGGAGTTGCCAGGCTGAGTTCCTTTCTGAAGGCTCCAAGGAAGAATCTGCTTTCTAGCCTGTTTTAGAGACCCCATTTTCCTTGGTTCTTAGCCTCCTTCCAGCTTCTAGGCCAGCAATTGCACCCCTCTCACCTCTTCTGTCATGGTCCTTTCTTCTCCTTCTCTGATCCCTGCCTCCTACCTTTAAGGACCCTTGTGATTATATTGGGCTACTCGGATAACCCAGGATAATCTCCTCATTTTGGGATCAGCTGATTAGCAACCTTACTTCCATCAACAACCTTAATTTCTCCTTGCCTTGTAATGTGACATATTCACAGTTTCCAGGAATTAGGACATGGACATCTTTGGGGACTCATTATTCTGCCTGTCACAGGATCCCTGTCTGCAAAGCTCACATGCCTCTTCTTACCACCACCTCAGTTGAAAGTCTACTCATTCTCTGATGCATAAACTCGCTCTACTGAACCCCCACTTCATGCACCAGATGACAACAACAGAGAAGAAACAAAGAGAAGGTCTTTGTTCTAAGCAGTGGAGGCACAGAGCTAACGCTTTCCAAGACATGAAAAGGAAATCCATCTTTAAAAGTCATGCCTGCATTCGTAATCAAAGTAGACCAAGGGACTCTTAGTGACTCCCCTGTGACAAACAGCAGGCATTGATCAGACAGCTGGCAGATACTAGCAAGGAAACCTATGGCTACAAACAGAATGAAACCTCTGATTCATTTAGCATTCAGCTCAAACCAACTTAGCCAGTCAAACCCAAATTCTAATTATCTACAAAACAGTGAATGAGAAGGCAGTACAACCATTGTTATACAAGAATTCTAGAATTATGAAAGTATTCTAAATACTTACAGGTTTTACAATATTTTCATCCAAAAACAGTAACCTAAGGAAACACACAAATGCTTCTGATAATTCCACACACACATTTGTCTTTGTTTTCTACTGAAGACAGATCAACTCAATATATTGGCAGAGCCACCCACCTTTGAATAGACCTATGGGCTTGAACCACAAGCCACCTCAGAGGAAGCCACCCCTGAAGAATGATCAAGACCATGCCCCACTTTCCAGGACCAAATAAGCCCCATCTTCTAAGAGGAGGCTTTAGAAGGTGACTGAAGTATCAGCCATCTTCTACTTTCCACTCAATTCTCATTGGCTTTGAATGTCTTCAGAGGAACGTTGGGCTGAGAAGCAAATTAGATGTTGACACTAAATCCACATATGAAGTAGTCACAGTACAGAAAGAATCATATGCAGGTCCTAGGTCACATGACCTTGGATTGTGGATCTGACATCCCTCTTACAGATCCTATCCAACCAGTACCTTTTCCTCCATTTTTTAAAAGTTACCTGTGTCCCAAGGCTCTAAATAGAAGGTGAAAGTGACATTCAGTAACAATGAGTATACAAAATACGGCAAACAATAGCAGTAGAAAGAACCATGAGATGTTTGTTAGCATTTCAACTAAGGCTTTGATTTGTGTAATTTCATAAGGTTTTTATAAACCATTGATAATTATACATTGTCGCTTTAAATATGGATAATTTTTGAATGGAAACACAGTGAAAGTGGAGCAAATGAATTACTATGATGTAAATGCCATAGTCTCAATCTCTCAAGATGCAAACTCAAGCTTCAGTGAGCTCAAGTTCAGTTAGTGGGTAGCAAAGCCAAGACGTAAGTCCAAGATGTATCTTTACTCTCTGTTATTGTCTTTTTTTCTCTCTCTCTATAAAAAGCACAAGCATCCGAGTAGCTACTTTCTCATGCTCTGTGACATGCTGAGATAACTGAACAGAAGTGTCCCAGAACTCGGTGCTACTGGACTGCAGCCCCTGAGGTGATGAACTGTAGGCAAGAGTGGTCAGGATTAATAGCCAATTCATACAAAAACTAGCCTTGTCAGACTTTCTGGGTCCTGTACACCTAGCAGATGCATTTCCTAGCGTGAAAGATTAGTGCCTGGAATTAGCTGGCCTGGATTCCCTACAGTTTCCAGTGTCACTGGTGAGAGAAGAGTTACAGATTTATTGCTGGACTGTAGTGAAATGAAATCATTGTTCGGTCATCACTTCAAACCAACACACGGTCTTACATTTTTTCTCTCTCTCTCATAAAAGTCCCTTGACACGTTTCCTTCCTTCTTCAGGCAACCATTATCTGCACTATAAAAAATGAGATCAAGTAATAAATTTTTATGCAGTAAAGGTAGCTCCCTGACTATCCGGCATTTAAGGATAACATTTGCCTTTTAATTCTTTTTCGTTGGAAAAATGCCTCTATTTGTAAATAGCTGCTTAGCAACATTCTTTGTAAACACTGGTATCTCATTTGGAACACCTATCACTTGGTTCTGGAAGTCCTTAAATTCCTCGGGGCTTCTGCAGCATTCTCAAAACATAAAGAAAAGAAGAAAACATGCAGAAAGTTGGATCATTCCAATTCTCCAACTACAAGAAGAATTTCATAAAAATGAAAAGTTTCCTTCATTTTGGATGGAACTGATGTGATGCTAAGGGAAAAAAATATGAAATTAAGATGCAGGGAGATAAAGAATAGTTTGTACTTCTATAACAGAGTCCATGCCTAGAGCAGATCAAGTCAGGAGTGGGAGACTGGAAACATATAAAAGGATATCAAACTTTAAGGTTTTATCATCGGTTTATCACTGAAACTCTCTGGTGTCAAATGCAGTGCTAACATTTTACACCTGGTAAGAAAGAATCACAATTATGATTCTTCTCATTAGAAGCCCACAACCTCCGTGTGCGTGTGTGTGTGTGTGTGTGCGCGTGCACATGTGTGTGTGCGTGCATGTGCGTGTGTGTATGTGTGTGCGTGTGTGTGTGTGTGTGTGTGTTGGGTAGGAAAGGAAATACAGAACCGCAGTAAGTTTGTGACATCACATGGTAAAATAAGCCTCAGTCCACATCTCGTGGTGGAAGAAGTGTAGGTAAAGGGATTTCTCCTGAAGTTGACAGACTCAGGCCGAACATGGGAAAGAGCTGACTTCCTTCTGCTGGATCTTTTCCATCCAATACCCTGTCCTGTCTTTTCTTAGTTCTCTATGTGCCAAGCTCTGCATGGAAGGTGAAGCCTCACTTAGGATACAAGGGTTGTCCTGCAGTGAAGGCCCAAGGCTCCCTTGTGGAAATTCTTTGACACTGCTATGAGCATTATTCGATGGACAGCTCTCCGACTGCTGCACCCACTCTTGAGTGCTGGAAAAGAAAAAAAAAAAAAAACAGGAACAAAGGAAGATATGGAAGTACGACACTATGAAAGTCAGGCAGAATATGCATGGTAGCCAGTCTCCAGGGTGGCTCTGTGATTCCCATCTCCCGGTGTTCACAGCCTGGTTTAGACCCTTTCCACATTGTACCAGGTTGGTCTGTGTGACCAGGGAATATGGCAGAAGCAATGGTGTTTTGCTTCCGACATTAGATTCTACATGACATTGTAGCTTTTGTCTTGATTGTCCTCTTGTTCTCCGTCTCCCTTGGAACACTCATCCTGGAAGAAGCCAGCTGCCATGGCCTGAGGACACTTAGGCCTAAGGAAAAGCCATCAGGCAAGGAACTGAGACTTCCTGTCAACAGCCATGTGAGTGGGCCTTCCTGGAAGTGGATCCTGCCACTTCAGTCAAGGCTTCAGATGATGCAACCCAGATGCTGACCCAGAAATACCCAGTGAAACCTCGCCTAGATTCCTGGCTCTCAGAAACTGTGAGAGAATAAATGTTTGTTGTTTTAAGCCACCAAATATGTGGGCAATTTGCTATGTAACAATAGGTAATGAAGACAACCAGTTGAAATACAACATTTGAGAAATTTAGAACCTAACCTCCTTGATGATACTGTTATATTTGTTCTTTGGAAGAAAAAAAAATCCTGAAAAGAAATCACTTCATCTTATTGGGAGGATGTTAAATGCATCTTCCAGCCACATAATATTCACTTTTCAAATCACTTTTCTCCACTGTTATCAAGGACCTTGTATATATATTCTATTAGGATAAAATGATAGAAATATAAAGATGTGTTAATGTCTTCAAAATGCTTAAACCAAAAATCCAAAACTGACACCTTGAAGCATGTTTTGTTTTCATTCTCAGCATTCATTTGCATTTTATTTAACCCAAGTTAATAGCTATCTAGGCTGTATATTTTCCACTAGGCCTTTAAGATCCACTCTTTTCTTTTCTACCTTAGTTTGTACTTTGATGCTGGCCTTTGGGGACTGAATCAATGTGCCCCTCTGCCCTCTGGCTTTCTCTTGGTTTCAGCCAATGGAAGAGCATGCAGGAGACCAGAGAGTAAGAGGGGAATAAGATGAAGGTACCTCTGTCATTGGCTCCTTCCATATCATAGAGTGGCTACTTCTCTTCACCCAAGGCCATGCTCTGGTCAGGCAGCACCCTCAGCCCTCTCCCTTAGCCACAGCTGGCCCGCTAGGGCTGAGGAGCGGTAATGCTTCCTGCTGTTGCTAATCCCAGGGTGCTTTACCATTCTTCAACAGATGAGGGAAACCCTACTCACACCTTTTAAATAATTATTTTATTTGTTAATAACTTGGCTTGAATATGCCATGTATTCCCTCCCAGGGCCAAACAATACACCAACCTTTTTAAAATGTGAGATTTCCCCAAAAGGTTAGAATTATCCCACTCATCTTTAAAGATCAGAATATCTGGAATGCTGGGTCCATATTCCCAAGCAGCTGGCGTCTGTGCCCTTTTGACCAACAGTGCTCTCCCCAGTTGCCCACCAGTCTCCACCATTGCCCATTGTGCAACTTGCTTGATCAATTCCAAACATGTGTAGGATCTGCTTTACCTTTATCTCATTGGAGTTTGTGCACTCAGGCTAAACTGTGGCAGGAGAGACAGTGTTTAACACAAATCACTTTATGCAGTGTGGAATGTTGGTGCCAAGAAGGGATTCAGACAATAAAGACAAGGGCAATTAAGTGGATGCAATATTCATTTCTATGTGTGAGAAATTATATGGGGAACTGGACCTTGACACCTGTCTTTGAAGAACGATACCACACTTGAAACTTTATGGGCTATGGGTTGGTTAGGAGGTGTAGTCATTATTTACACCGTATGTTTGCACAGGAAAACAAATTCTGGGATCCAAACAACTGATTTAAAGTAGCATTATTATAATATAATCCATTAATTAAACTGGTGACCCCTTTATAAGTAACTTGAAATATCAAAATAAGTAGCTTTGAAAGAAGGTACATCCCAAAAGAAAAAGTCTAGGATTAGTGACCTTGATTCAAAAGATTTTAATGGTAAAACATGAAAATCTGGAGGAGAAAATGATGATTATTATCAGCAACACAATTTAACATCATTATGAATTAACTAATCAATGCAATTACAATAGAAGCTAATGGGGTATAAGTACTAAAAAGGAGTCAGAATCATCACTATTTGTAGATGATATGACTTTAAAGACTAGAAACCCCAAGAAAATGGATGTAACAGGTACTCAAAGCAATACCAGAATTAGTGAGGTGATGAATTACAAAATTATTTTTAGAATCAATGACTTTTCTATATGTTTATACATAAAAAGATTTCCTGGCCTGGCACTGTGGCTCATGCCTGTAATCACAACACTTTGGGAGGCCAAGGTGAGCAGACCACCTGAGGTCAGGAGTTCAAGACCAGCCTGGTCAACATGGTGAAACCATGTCTCTACCAACAATAAAAAAAAAAAAAAAAAGTTAGCTGGGCGTAGTGATGTGCATCTGTAGTCCCAGCTACTTGAGAGGCTGAGGCGGGAGGATCACTTGAACCCTGGAGGCGGAGGTTGCAGTGAGCCAAGATGGCGCTACTGCATGCCAGCCTGGGCAACAGAGCGAGACTCTGTTTGTATTTATTTATTTATTTATTTATTTATTGCATGTTGTAGAGATGTCGATCACATCTAGTATTTAAGTTCAATGCAATCCCAAAAGCCAACAGGATTTTAGGGAGGTGAGGAGAGTTGTACCAATAAGGCCAGGCACAGTGGTTCACGGCTGTAATCCCAGCACTTTGGGAGGCCAATGCGGGCGGATCACCTGAGATCGGGAGTTCGAGACTAGCCTGATCAACATGAAGAAACCTCGTCTCTACTAAAAATACAAAATTAGCTGGGCATGGTGCGTGCCTGTAGTCCCAGCTACTCAGGAGGCTTAAGGCAGGGAAATCACTTAAACCAGGAGGTTGCAGTGAGCCAAGATTACACCACCACACTCCAGCCTGGTGACAGAGTGAGACTCCATCTCAGAAATAAATAAATGTACCAATAAAGTTCCACTAGAAAAATTAAAATGTAAGAATCGTCAGGAAAAATTTCCAAAAGAAGAAGAGGAATCTGACTAACAAAATGTTAAGACATATAATAAAATTACAAAAATTAAATCTGTTTAGTATTGGAGAAAAACCTAATGAATGCAATAAAACGCTTGAGAAACCAATCTAAATATATAAGTGAATTTTAAGATAAAAGTGGAATATCACTTTAGTAAAGAAAACTGAATTTTAAAAATGATGTTGAAACACATTTGGGGAACACCTCAAAGCACAGGACAGAAACCCTAGAAGCCAAAAAAGAAAAGACTAATAAAAAGTGACTACATTAGCATAAAAAACTTTTTAATAGAAATATATATGTAATAAACAAAGTTGAATGACCCACAGTAAACATTGGAAAGCATATATACACAGGAGTTAATTTATTTTGTTTAAAAAGAATTCATATCAAAAAAAGAAAAGAAAAAGGACTAAGACAAAATTTAAAAGCAGAAGATTAACAATGCAATAGAAAAAATTGAGATACGTGTATATGCAAAGTTTGCCAAAAATACATAAACAGTCAATAAACTACTTGAAAAGATGTTCAACCCCATTGGTAATTAAAGAAATGCATGCTAAATCAATTATAAAATGTTATTTTTCATAGTCCAGTGAGCCAATACCAAAGAGCTCGATCCAACCAGTACTACTGAGGGTGGAGAAAAAGGAACTTCATACTTTCACTTTGATCCCTCACATAAGTGGCTCCTCTGGGTTTGTTTCTCTTCCCTTTATCTCTTTGCTCCAAGTATGAATTCAGTTTCTTTCCTTTTCAACCCAAAGGCCAGCTAAGACCAGGATGTGCTATTAAACAAAGCTTCATGAGCAATGGAGAAATAGTATAAATAGAGTTTGGAGAATAATTTTAGTTACTACAGAACATGGTTGCTCACATCTTGACCCTACTCCTAAACTCCCATTTACTCTTAAATATCTTCCATGAGACAAGAGGACAGCTTACCCCTCAAATCCAGAATCTCTAGGTCTCTCCCATCCTGAGCTCCATAAAAGCTTCAGCCTCTACCCCAGGAGGATCTCCCTTACTCCAGTCTGAGGGACACTCATTTCAAGCCTCAAGATGACTGAAAGTGGGAAGCTTAACTCTTTTTCGGTAGATAAAATCACAATAGTCGATGGTATATTTCTCAAAATCTGCTGATCAGCATCGTGTGAGTATTACTACTAGTTCATTTTAATCCATATTTAATTTAGGAAAAAAATTTCTTTAACTCTTCAAGCATATAACTGTCCATTTCAAAACACATGAAATTCATAGTACTAAATTGAACACTTAAAATCTTCCATTATAGTCCCTGAAGTCAGATCCATAGTGACTTCAAGTTTTCATCAAGAACTCTAGGTGAGCCCTTGCTTTACTCTCATTCCGATGACGAAGCCAAACCAAATTTTCTCCAAGTGTGAACTAGTAACTCCACTCCCTCCAGTAACCAAAACTGAAGGACGCTCTAAAGGGCAGTTATCTCAGTAAAAGACAATTTAAAATTCCATCTTCATCAAACATTCAGCTTCATGTCCATTCCAATTTTCTATACTGTGTACACTTTATTTCTGTATTTGGACCAAATTAATGAATGTTCTTTAGAATAAATCTTTAGTCATCTGAGTTTAAAGGACAAAGCATAACTCCATGAGTATAACCATTTTGAAAAACTAACCATCCTCTACAGGATCAATTATAGACAAACTTGGGACTTGATTAAGGTTCATCTTGGGGCTCATTCACTTCCCCTTTGGGTCTCCTCAGCCATTCTTCCCTAAGTATCTCTTCTTTCTGGTTCTTAACTACTCACTGAGCTGTTAAACTAACCCGAATGTAACCCAGTGCCTTTCTATTGTGCTACAACTAGGTTTTTTCTAATGCTAGTTGTGATTTAAATCAGAAAATCAAAAATGACACTAACATTTTACAAAAGCACCTTTTGTGTAACACAGGGGACTTCAGACATTGTTCAGAAGAGATATTCCTGATGCTGCAAATCTCACCACTTAGTCTATTTGTAAGCTTTCTCCTTCCCCTCACTTTCCATTTGCTTCTTCTATTGCTACATACAGATAGAAAAGAGAGAGCTCTGATTTTGTTAAGAATTCAAGAGCAGAGGCTGGGTGTGGTGGCCCACACCTGTACCTAGTACTTTGGAAGCCAAGGCAGGAGAATTGCTTGAACCCAGGAATTCCAGACCAGCCTGGACAACATGGCAAAAGTTCATCTCTACAAAACACAGAAGTTAGCCAGGCATGGTGGCATGTGCCTGTAGTCCCAGCTACTCAGGAGCCTGAGATGGGAGGATTGCTTGAGCCTGGGAGGCAGAGGTTGCAGTGAGCCATGATTGTGCCATCACCCTCCAGCCTAGGCAACAGAGTCAGATCCTGTCTCAAAAAATAATAATAAAATAAAATAAAAAAGATCCAAAAAGAAAAAAAAAGGATCTCACTTTTGAAAGAATGCATTCATATTACAAACCAGGCGATCAAGACAGCTGTAAAGAAAATCTCACAACATGGAAATGAAGACCCATCCCACATTTATCATGGCCCACAGCTGGCAACTAGGAAGCTTAAGATAAGCTTTGTGACATATTTTAATAAATCTTCACAAAAGAACATCTCAACTCAACCCATGCTCTTTTCCTTTTTTTTTTTTTTTCCACATAGGAGTTTTTCTACTTCTGTATGTTTTCAAAATAAAGAGCTCTTTCTCAATCATCAACAGATACTATTAAGAATTGCAGATGGAATACAATCTGTTTAGCTTAACTGAACGCTGGACCTCGTTCATAAGAGTTCAGATACTGTTATATTTACCCTAAAAAACCTTGTCTCTTGCCCACAATTCAAAGAAAAGTACACATACTCACAGTGGTCTTTCTGTAGAATTTTCTCTTTCATGATTTAGAAGAGAAATTTCATGTCGGGTTATAAAAGAGAGAAAAATATTTGGCAAAAGTTTGAAAGCATGTGATGTTAGTTTCAAAGATTCAGGAGATAAAGTTAGGAAGTTTGCCAAATGTTTGAAGAATAAAGCAGTGCATTAATTAAGGAAATTTTATTTGATTTAGGAAAGATTTCTTCATTAAACATGTCTATGCAATTGCAGTTCCCAAAGTAGCTGTGCTATTGAATGAAATATTTTGTATTTTCCATAGTATTTTTGCATATACTTTACTCATTTATCAATAATATGGCAAGCAGCCTCTAAAATAACCCCAGGAATCCCCACTTCTTGGTATTTCCCAGGTGACCTCTTCTTCTTGAGTAACTTGTTCCTAAACAATAGAATACAGCAATGTTGCACAGATATCACGTCTGCAATTAGGTCATAGAAGACTGTGACTTGCTTCTGGCTTATAGGCTGTCTCTGTAGCTGGCTTTGATGAAGTGACCAGCCATGTTAGAGAAGCCCACATTGCAAGGAATTGAGGGTGGCCACTGGCCAACAGCTGCCTAGGAACTGAGGCACTTACATTCAAGCAACTGAATCTTGCCAACAATCACATAAATGAGCTTGGAAGTAAATCCTTCCCCATTTGAGCTTTCAAGTGAGACCCCAGCATAGAGAGACCCCCTTGATCACAACCTCGCAAAACACCATGAAGCAGAGAATCCAGCTAAACCATGCCCAGACTCTTGACCCAAAGAACCTGTGAGGCAATAAATATAGGTTGTTTTAAGTCATTATGTTTTAAAATAATTTGTTCATGATGAGCCTCAAAACATGCTACCCCAAAATATGGTATCTTGGTATACTGAGTATTTTAAGCTGGAGGAATCTGAGAAAACAGCAGAAACAGGAAGGTCTCTCTGGTATCTCACTGCTCCCCTGACACAGGCCATAAAAGAATTTTCTGACCTTTTTCTAAAGTACTTCATAAGACCCTCATTCCAGAGAGGTCCTCCATACACCTAAAAGAAAGAAATGAAGACTCAGAGGTGCCAAGAAGAATCTGAACAAACAGGTCGGGCTAAGTTCCCTGTCCTCCAAGTTTATTACCATTCAATCACACCCTTTTGCCCTCCAGTAATACAACTGCCCATAAAAATATACAGATTTCCCTGTTTCTTTGGGTCTTCATTTCTAAAGGCTCTTGTATCATATAAAACTTATTCAAGTAAATCTGTATGCTTTTCTTTTTTTTTTTTTCAAGTTTCTCTAAACAATGTATTTTTTTTAACTATGCAACAACAATGTCAACATTTGCCATATTACTAATCACTTTCACAATGGCTTTCTGATCTAAATAAGCAATCTGAATTAGGTCTCGTGTCACCAGTTGAAGATGGTGTTCTTGTATTCCATAAATGGATAGCTTTCCTAGGGTCAAAATTATTAATGTCTGGAGAATTCAACTGAGAGATCAGGACATCTATCATACTTTCAGCCTTGATTTCAGCGTGCCTATGTGACGTGGTCTGTTTCATCTGACTAAAGCCACATTCTGCTTCAGCTGAACTTGCAGGGAGGGTCAGCACTAGGTTGCACACTTTTCTCTTATTAATCTGTTTTTTGTTATGGGGTGTCAGCCATAAACTCTGCAATGGGTGAGAAAAGAAACCTCTTCTCTCCTACATTACACAACAATAGATAACTAATACAAGCACTCATTTCCCTTTTTGGAAATGTCCATGGTACCCACTATTTGCTATAAACATAAGTTACTACATACTTGTGAAATGACTTAGCATTTTATTTCTCAGGGGGGGAATTTAGCAAGGCCTGTTTGTTCAGATTCTTCTTGGTGCCTCTGTGTCTTCATTCCTTTCCTTCAGGTAAAGGGAGAAACTCTCAGAGTCTGAGAATTCTGATTCAGAATATAGGCAGGATACTTGTACTTATAATTATGAATTTGGTGCAAAAGTAATTGCGGTTTTTGCCATTGCAATGGCAATTACTTTTGTACCAAGTAATCACAATTACTTTTGTACCAAGCTGATACTACTTATTTTGGCTTTAATTATCATGGCCTGGTCCACATTTTTAAAATGAAACTATCTGAAGAAAGTAACTCAGATACAAGGTTATCAATTTACCTCTTTATCTGAGAATACAAGTCAGTTGTTTCATTTTAGACTCCTCTGAAAGCAGGTTTTTATGCGGAAGGACTGGGTCGCTCATGGGGTAGAAAAGCCGCAAGGTTATAAACTCGGAAAACAATTCCAAAATCCTATCACGTGCTTGCGCTACCTGTTTCAATACCAAGAGAAATGACACTCAGGAGACACACAAAAACTCATATTCCCCCTTTTTGTACTCTTTGCCATATCTTTTTACTATGCTTCTCACACGCAACTAAGTTGGAATGACAGCCATAATGGAATCAGGCTTATACACTAATTTTCTTTGGTTCCATAAATGAAAGATGCAGTTAAATTGATGAATGAAAAGTAATAATGGGGTTCATTTTGCTGCAGAAGTTCTCATCTGGGACTTTACCACCACCACCAGCAGCAGCCTGGAGTGAGTTTGGAAATGCTTGTTTGCTTCCTTGGTTTTGACAATGACTGGGTCACGGTGACTCGGATGCCTTATTATTCTTCTGTGCTCTAGGCTTTGTCAGGAGCCCTCAGTCAACTGATACACATAATCAACGTGGAATCTTGAGAGGAAAATACAGGGTCTTTATCCCTTTCTTCCCAGAAGGACTGGAGCCTCCTTAAACAAAAGTGTCCACCCCGCTCCAGCAAACTTCAAGCCACATTTATCAATTGTTTTTCAAAAAACAAAAAGAAGAAGTTTCTCCTCACTGAATACCCTAGAATAACTATCCTCAACTTTTTGATACCAGGGAATAGTTTCATGGGAGACAATTTTTCCACAGGTGGGGGAAGAGAAGTTTCAGGGATGATTGAAGCACGTGACATTTACTATGTACTTTATCTCTATTAGTATTACATTGTAACATATAACGAAGTAATTACACAACTCACCACAATGTAGACCCAGTGGGAGCCCTGAGCTTCTTTTCCTGCAACTAGATGGTCCCGTCTGGTGGTGATGGGAGACAGTGTCAGATCATCAGGCATTAGATTCTCATAGGAGCGCAAACCCTTGTGAACTGCGCATGCGAAGGATCCAGGCTTTGCACTCCTCATGACAGGATGCAGGGCCCAGGCAGGAATGCGAGTGATGGAGAGTGGCTGTAAATACAAATGAAGCTTCGCTCACTCACCCACTGCTCACTTCCTGCTGTGCAGCCCAGTTCCTAACAGGCCAGGGACTACTACCCATCCACAATAAATAATAATGACAGGTAAGGTTTAGTAAGGACTTACTCTATTTTAATGTACCTGGCATTCAGCTAAGCACTTTATGTGTTTCATCTATTATAATACACATCCCAATTCTATGTGGGAGATATTATTAGATATCATTTTACAAACACACAAAACCTCAAGCTTGGATAGGATCAACAACGTGTGAAGTAGAGTGTCACACGTTTTGTTTCCCGAGAAGCAGACTGCAGTGGAGATTAGCATGCCGGAGGTTATCAGGGAGGAGAGTACTCTTAGGATCAATCCCTGAGGAAGCAGGATAGGGAAGAAAGAAAAGCTGAGCTGTGATGGAGCCTCAGCAAAGGCTTCTGCTGACCCCATGGGCAACTCTGCGGCTGGGATGGCCCCTGCAGAATCATCTGAGTTGAAGTCACCACGCGCTTTGACCAGTCATTGGATAGAGGCTACCCCCGGAAGGCTAAATGACCTTAAGCAAGATTGATCTCTTCAGCTAAGGCAATTCCTGAAGGGGATTGGCACCTGAGAGGTTTCTACCACTGCCAGCAGCTGAGAAAATACGTCCTTCACTCCTGCAGCGGGATCTGGGTGGTGCCTCCAGCAACCACCACATGCAGCTAACTGCAGTTTAAGTCTGCTGCTCTAGGATGTTAAGGAATTGCTGTTAGGAAGAAAATTATCTTTTGTTTAGAACAGCCTCTTCGGTTATTAAAGGGGAGGCCCCTCTAAACTTATTTAAATAAAAACAAGACAAAAAGAGTACCAAATTGCCCCACATAACACAGAAGCAGAGATGTGGAACGGTCCCTTGGAAGTTGTGGAGATTGTTAGGGCCTTGAAGACTCACAAAAGAGGAGAGAAAAGCCCCAGTAACAAAGCAGCAGGTGACAGCTGGGGGCATTGATTGCCTGTGAAAGGCTCCCAGGTGGGGTTGGCCACGAGTCTAAAACATCAAATATTTAAGTGTAGGTTGTTTGCTGTTCTAATATTCTGTTTGGTTGGTGATCCCCCTCTGAAAACCTCAGTATATGTCTGCCACACCGCACGTCTTTGTTAGTGAAGCTTTGGAGCACTATAGAAGAAGCTAGTCCATGCCCACAGAGAAGCAAGGAAGCAAGCTGGATAATTCAAAATTTCAAAAAGCAGGAAATTACAAACCTCCCTGAGAACCTTGGAAATACCAGAAAGGGCACAGAATCTTGTACTGCATATGGGATGGGGATCTATTCAACGTATTTGACTGCAAAAGGAAAGGATTATACTCAGAAAATTGGAGGGCTTTGGAATATCCAGTTTATACTTTCGCAAAAGAAAATATGGTCATCTTTGCTTGGGAAAGTTAAGAAAGTGCTTCAGAGGGGAAAAAGATACATGAGCTGGAAATTGGAGGAAGAGTAGGAGATTTATAGGTGGACAGAGATAGAGCAGGTGGGATAAAAATGCATCCCAGGCCAAGGGAATAGCATGTAAGGCCTAAGGAATAATAGAAAGTAGGCCAGTGAATCTGGAGTATAGGATACCAAAAAAAAGAAAAGAGAGATGACTCAGGGCTTTATATGCCACGCTGCAGAGCTTGGCTTTCATTCTAGAAGCTCCTGCTTCTCAATGAGTTCACATCTACCCACTGGAGTAAACATGGTAGGCCGGTACGTAAAGAAAAAATGCCAACAAATGAGGCTCATTTTTTTGAAACATACATTTTACATAAAGATTTGAGGGGAAGGACTTTTTCTTAGATTAAAACAACATGGCAGTATTCTGAAGTAGAATACAAACTCTCCGTATTTTTTAAATAAAAAATAAGGTTTCATATAGATTTCCTGATTGATTTCGTCAGTTCTTTCCATATTCTCTGCCCTCTCATATGAAAATGATTTTGATGAAACTCTTTTTTACATTTATTTATTTATTTATTTATTTATTTATTTATTTTACAAGAGTCAGGAAGTGGGAGAGGGAAATTTCTGATGAAGCTCTTATGTCGGGTGTGAGAAGCTTTAAGCAGGAGAGTAAAATGATCCTCAATTCCATGTAGCTTTGTATTATTCCTATTTCATGTGTTTTAATTTTATGTCCCCTCTTCTGCAATTGTGTTGTAGTTTATAACATGGCAAGAGGATAGAGAGAAAGATAGACTGACTAGAACAAGATGGAAATAATGAACACCTGCCACACCCCGGCAGGATGGACCTCGTGGGACATCTATGCCTCGGTGACATTTCCAACAGGTTTGTCATTGGTTTGCTTGGTCCCCAACATTGCTACTTGATTAGCTGGGATTTTTTTTTTAATAACAGCTTTATTGAGATAAGGGGCTTAATATCTAGGTGATGGGTTGATAGGTGCAGCAAATCCCCATGGCACACATTTATCTACGTAACAAGCCTGCACATCCTGTACATATATCCCAGAACTTAAAATTAACTATATTAAATTAAACTTTTTAAAAAACAAAGTCCTGATACATGCTAAACATGGATGGATCTTGAAAAAAAAAATGCTCAGCGAAAGAAGCCAGCCACAAAAGGCCACATGCTGTATGACGTCATTTGTATGTAATTCCAGAAGAGGTAAATCTATGACCTGGTTTTGTCAGGCCACCACTTCATCCATGGTTGAGCAAATCCCAGAGAACTGAGTCACACTCATTAAAACAAACGACTTTTTTCACAAAACTATTGACAGCATGTTTTAGTCTGCTTGACGAGTTGTCATACTAAAATACCATCTACTGGGTGGCTTAAACCACAGAAATTTTCATTTTCTCACAGTTCAGGAGGCTGGAAGTCCAAGGTCAGGGTTTCAGTAGGGTTGGGTTCCATGAGGACTATCTTTCTGGCTTGCAGGTGGCCACCTTCTCATTGTGTTCTCACATGGCTTTTGTTGCCTGCACTTGGAGAGGGAGAACTCCCGCTCTTCCTCCTCTTATAAAACCACTGATCCTCCTCATGAGGGTCCCGTCCTCATGACCTAATCTAACCCTAATTATGTCCCAAAGGCCTCATCTCCAAATACCATCACATTGGGGGTTAAGGCTTCAACAGGGTGGAGGACACAATATACAGTCTATAACGCAATATATCCAGCATCAAAAAGGAATACTCTCCTAGCCAAAGAAAGATGAATAACATACATTTTCTACCTGAATTGCCTTTGTTTAAAAATCCTAATCCATGTAATATTTTGGAAAACCCTTGCCATTGTCATTTGTTTCAAATTTGAATGGACTCTGGATGAGGTCAACTGCAACCTTGCAATGGGGGTGACTAATGGAAGTAAGGGATGAATAGACCGCAATCACTTACTCAGAGAAAGGTCTGGAGAAGAGTCAGGATTCTTCCTCCTTTTTCTGTAGTTCTAGCTCAGAAATTCCCTACAAAGCCTTAGCTTGTGTCTCTGGACGTTGATCTGTGTCTACCTACAAACACAATGGGCCAGGCTAGTTCAGAGGTTCAGACACCCGGGACACTGGGACGACGTTTAGCCACAGGGTGGAGAGCAGTGCGGGCATTATAAATTCGGGCATTGCATTTGAAAGAGAATAAAAGAGGTTATACACTCCTTCAATCAGTATATATCTCCTTATGCCCTGAAATAGTCTCCTTATGGAAATTTAAAGAATCAAAGTATGTTTCTAAGGAAGGCATGGGAGGGGTCCTAATTTTGGCAGATCCTGACACACTGTGGTTCCCCTGTCCTTGAGAAGAGAAATTTGCATTCACACGTTTGTGTGGTGAACACAGAATCACAGCCAAGGGAACTGGATGGTCTGTGGCAAATGCTGCAGTAGAGAAGACTATATTTGCTTCACTAAGAGGCTGACCCCTCCAGGTGCACTAGAGGCAAGGAGGCCTCAGACAGATAAACACTAGCACTACCCACTAATTTTGGCCTTCTTTTTCTAAACTGCGTAGAGACCAATCCCTTTGCTTATAAAACTACTTCAGGGAAATTAAAACAAATTTGAGTACATATTCTTTCATATTAACTTTCATATTAACTGCATTGTAAAGTCTGCAGTGAGATTTGGGAAATTCCATAGCCCAATGAAGCATAAGGGCTCCATTTTCTGCCCTTTCCTTCAAATTCTGAAATCTCTGGCTCCTTATGGAGTGACTAGTTTGTGAACGCAGTGGAAACCAAGCATTTGACGAATCTGTTTCACAAAACAGGTGAAAGTACACAAAACATAATATTTTATCAACAATTAAATAACTGGTGATGAATGGACACTTGACAGGTGATATGACAAATGGAATTTGTCTTTTAGATAAAGGAAATTGTCTTTTAGATAAAACAACCTCATAACGAAATCCTTCAATAATTAAAGCCCCTTGGCTAATGCCCAAGACCCTCCTGACACTGAGCAGAGCAAACAGCTTTTACTGAGGTCCCGGAATGTTTACTCCGAGATATCGTCATCCTTCTAAACAATTAGCAGCTCTGAAGAAGGGCAATGGAATAACTGCCTGGGTGCCCCTTGACATTGAGAGATCTAAAGGAATTTTTTTTCTTTCCTCTAAAATCTACTGTGATCAAAGAAGACTTAAGGGTGTCAAGAAGAAAAACAGTCTAACACAATTTGTATTGAATTTTGAAAAATCTTTCCCTGTAGCCATGGGTAACTGGATAAGAAAACACTAAACAAGTCCCTTTGGGGATATTACATGATGGTATTCAATTTTATATCCTGCCTCCTGCATTGGGGATTTCTTCAAGATATGAACAGGCTCTGAGAGACAGACTTACATAAATAGAAACATTACTCAGTGATGAGATTACCCTTGGCTATAAGGCAAAATTACTTCTAAATAGATCATAGCATTAAAAAAAATGATTTCTGGTTTCATCACTAGAAGAAAGCAGCCTAAGTATTTTAAAGCCTACTCACAAAGCTCCAAAAAGTCACATATGAAATTATTTCAGATACAGAAGGAAATTATAAGGACGAACATATTCAATTTACCTTTGACAGAATCACCAAATTCCTCCCAACACTCCCCACCCTCAATCACCTACCCAGACATCAGGGCAAAGTAAGGAATCATATTAGAGAGGGTAGTTTTGACTTGCTGCTACAAGAGCTGTGGAAGAGAAACTTTACATGATTAGTTAAAAATTTCCCCCACTGGGAGCATGGCTCCGATGTAAATCTAAAATCAGCACTTCCTCTGTTAGCAGGCTACGTACTTAATTAAGGTCTGAACTGTCAGTGTTCAATATGCTAATTATGTGCTTAAGAACACTGATTATAATTTTTAATCTATCACTCTGCTGGATATGGTACCTTCTGGATATATAATTACATAACCAAGGAATCTTAAAATACTCTCAGGTTGCCTTTTCCCAGTCAAGTCACATCACTCATGTAGTTAACATAATTTTTGGCTGTATAACCACAAAAACATACTGGGACTTCTTCCTCCACCTATGCCAGAAATTTTCAGACACATCCCTAATTCTTCATCTGAAATAGTCATCTTTTTTTCTTTCATCTAAGGAATTCTTCTTTACCATAGGCAGAATAATGTCTCCAGAGACCTCAGTGCTATGAAACGAGTTCCTCTCCTAGTGTGGATAGAATGGGGAAGACTGGCTCAGAGAGACCAGAGCGTCTTATCTCCAGTCTAGACTACGACTCCTGGAAATTCCAGGATGCCAGCATTCACAGTCTCTGGGATTTAAAAACAAGCATACATGTACAAATGATACTCAATGGGTTCTACATTTCCTCCCTGGAAATGTATATTTCAGACAAGTCAGGATTCTTCTATTCACATTAACCACTTCATGTCACCTCTTTTTAGGGGACCATCAATATCACTTTTCTCTGGAACATACCCCAGCTCAGATCTGTGGAATTGTGCGTCTGGAAGGACAGGCAGAGTGTGGAGTAGACTGAAGTCATCATGACCTCTGTAACACCCTGAGGCTTCTATGCCCACATGGGCATTCCATGAAGGGAAGGAACATTCTTCTTACTCAAAAAGCCACTAAGGGAGAGCAGGCAGGATGCTAAACGTTGGCTGGTGGGCACAGCGGGAGCAGTGGGACTCACCTCAGGCCTCTTCCCTGATGGGCACGATGGTGGCCAATCTCCAGGGTGATCCCAATTGAAGCTCCAGAGGCAGAGGGGATGGATCCATCACCAGCTGCCTCCCTGGTCACAATAGCAAAAGGGAGCAAGGACCCCCATGCACCTGTAAAAGGAAAATAAATCTCACGACCCTAAAATCACCAAGCCAAAGGGAAACGTCAAGCTGGGAACTGCTAGTCAGGCAAACCTCCCTCCTATTTTATTCCTAAATAAGAACGCCACAAAGATTTACAAAGCTATACACCTCGCTCATATTTGTCTACGAGGAGATTCCTCGTGGGCCTTGAGATCTTTAGCCTAAAACAGTTCTGTTGAATTTCACCCTAACATTGTAAATTGATAGCTTATCTTCGCAGGCACCAGGCAAAGGACAGATAGAGCTCAAAGTCTTCCCTCCCCTCATTTGAAACCAACACATATTGGATTGCTTCCTCTGCCCTACTGTTTCTGTAAAAATGCAGATTCACCAAGCCAGACGGAGGCATAAGTGACTATTCCTCTACCTCCCTCTCACGTGTAAATTGTGTATTCAGTGAAAGGCTAATCAAAGAATGCAGCAGTTGGTCTCTTATCTATGACCTGAAAGCCTCCACACCCCCACCCTTCAAATTGTCCCATCTTTCCAGACCAAACCACTATACGTCTTACACATACGGATTGATGTATCATGTCTCCATTGAATGTATAAAACCAAGCTGTGCCCCAACTACCTCGGGCACATGCTGTCAAGACCTCCTGAGGCTGTGTCATGGGCATGTCCTTAACCTTGGCAGAATAAACTTTCTAAATTGACTGATACATGTCTCAGATACTTTTGGGTTCAAACACCCACTGTGACCCTCTTTGAAACTCTGAGAAACTTTTCCCTTGCACAAGAAAACTGTGCAAGGAGGCTCCTGTGTGAACAGACGAGGGAGAGAAGCCCTTTGGATGTGCCCTGCGCTGAAGGTGGCTGCATTTTACCTTAGGCTGCTGAAACCTGGTATACTTGGGTTTCACAAGTAAAGGCAAAATAATGTGAAAGGAGCTGTCATTGGGATCGGACTCAAACAACCAGAAAACAAAAGAGAAACAGGAGGGGATGAGGACAAGGCGTTGGGGAAGTCAGGGAAGACTTAAGAGGAGACAAGGCTTAAGTGAGGGCAAGAAAGATAAGCAGGCGTAGCTCAACAGGCTGACGAGTGGGAAGAGGAGACCAGGAAGAGAAAGCAGCTTACACAAAGGCCCAGAGCAACACAACCACAGAGTGAGTTTGCAGATTGGAAGGTGGGTCCATGTAGCCAGAGAGGTGGTGGCTGAAGAGAGGAGAGGACATCTAGGGGATCCCTGAGATCTATTCCACAGGCTCCGAACTTTCTGTAAGTCACAGGAAGGCACCATCAGGATTACGTAGCAACTCCGTCTCCTGAGATTTGAGTTTAGGAAAGATTGCAAAAGCAGCATGGTGGAAGAGAGATTGAGGAGAACTAAGGCTAGAAATGGGGGTCTGTTCAATTGCCAGGGAAGAGAGGAAAAGGGGAAGAGAGGAAAGGCAGTGATGGCAGATGAAGAGTAGTAAACTAAAGAAAAACTTCCTCCAAGCAGGAAGAATCAAAACATCTTATCTTAATAAGAGATCTGATGGTTTCCAAACTCATATCCAGCTCTTAATCCTCACACGAAACCACCAAGGCAGGTAGAGCCAATAGTGCTTTACTTCCAGACAAAGGAACGGGTTCCAGGTGGTTGATCAGAGGTGCAGAGTTCCCCGCAAGGGAGACTACACATCCAAGCCTGCACTCTCCCGCTATGCCATCATGCCTAGCACTGATGAGCTTATGTTTTGCAAAGCTGATAACTGTACTCAGAATAAGTACTTGTGATTTGGGGGAAATACCACTGGCAAAGAGATCAAGTCAAGAAAGAGGAATTCTCAAGGAAAGAATAGTTCCTTCTCATGCCCAGAAAAATGGTACTGCTCTGAGAGCCATTTTTAGAACCGTTAAATCACTTTTCAAATTACATGAAAGATCCTATCTTCTTTCAGGATTTCTTTATTGTTTTGAAATATTTTATTATTTTGTATTTTCTTTTCTATATTTTAATAGGGCCAATTTTTACCCAGACATATGATTTAGAGAATTATGCTACTTGGGAGAAGTAAGATATTTTATGTATCTCAGAGATATATAAAAGTGAATTAGCCCCTCAGATTCAACAGACCTGTATCTCTTTAGGACAAGCAATGTTAAGAAGCTAAACACATTAATAAGTGTTCTATCTCCCTAAAATTCGCATGCACTGTAATGAAAGAGTTGTGTGTTCAGCCACTTAACGGAGTGTGTTTTATGCTGAAAACATCCAGAAACAATATGCCAAGGGGGAGGGAACAGTAAAGATTTTTACAGCAAACACATGATCTTTGAAGAAGAAAATCCCCTACTCCCTTGGCAGTGACCAAAAAGAAAAAGCACAGGGGCATTTTCTTCAAAGGAGACCTCCAGGTGACTTCTCTAATGTGGTTAGCCGTGACTCATTGACCCCTAGAGGGTCATCCAGCCAGAGCTGTGCTAACTAGTGACCTGTTTCCTTATCCACAGTTTGAGATTCCCCAATCCTAAGATCATAAGGGAAGGAAAAGCAGGAGGAACCTGGGTAACAGTTGAGAGATGGTATCTGTAAGCAGCTGGTCGCGTCAGACTAGAACCTGGATATACGACAAATGCTTTCCCAAACACTGGCCTAATTCTTTGATCTTGCCCATGCACTATGGAATTGACAATCAGAATATATTAAAATGAATTCCTTTCTTATTTTTATTTATTTTTTTTTAATTTTACTTTAAGTTTTGTGATACATGTGCAGAATGTGTAGGTTTGCTATGCAGGTATATATGTGCCATGGTGTTTTGCTGCACTTATCAACCCATCACCTAGGTCTTTGGTGTTTCTTTTTTTTTAATTTTAGGGTTAATCAAGTCTATTGGGTTTTTTTCTTTTTTTCTTTTATTTTTTATTATACTTTAAGTTCTGGGGTACATATGCAGAACGTGCAGGTTTGTTACATAGGTGTACATGTGCCATGGTGGTTTGCTGCATCTACCCCCTCGTCATCTACATTAGGTCTTTCTCCTAATGTTATCCCTCCCCAATCCCTCCACCCCGTGCTATCCCTCCCCTAGCTTCCCCATCACCCGACAGGCCCCAGTGTGTGACATTCCCTTCCCTGTGTCCATGTGTTCTCGTTATTCAACACCCACTTATGAGTGAGAACACATGGTGTTTGGTTTTCTGTTCTTGTGTCTGTTTGCTGAGAATGATGGTTTTCAGCTTCATTTATGTCCCTGCAAAGGACATGAACTCATACTTTTTTATGGCTGCATAGTATTCCATGGGTATATGTGCCACGTTTTCTTTATTGGGTCTATCATTCCCATCATCGAGATTTTAAGCCCCGCATGCATTAGGTATTTGTCATAATGGTCTTCCTCCCCTTGCCCCTACTCCCCGACAGGCCCCAATGTGTGTTGTTCCCCTCCCTGTGTCCATGTGTTCTCATTGTTCAACTCCTGCTTATGAATGAGAATATATGGTGTTTAATTTTCTGTGCCTGTGTTAGTTTGCTGAGAATGATGGTTTCCAGCTTCATCCACATCTCTGCAAAGGACGTGAACTCATTCTTTTTTACAGCTGCATATATTCCATGGTGTATAAGTGCCATATTTTCTTCATCCATTCTACCATTGACAGGCATTTGGGTTGGTTCCAAGTCTTTGCTATTGTAAATAGTGCTGTAGTCTATAAAGACACATGTGCCTGTGTCTTTATAACAGAATGAGTTAGTGTAAATTAGTTCAACCATTGTGGAAGACAGTGTGGCAATTCTTCAAGGATCTAGAACTAAAGTGAACTCTTGATACCCCAGCCAAATTTGTTCTTCCTCAAGTCTTTCTCACCTTTAGAAGTGTCGTTTTGACTCACCTTGGTGCTCATTTCTCTAAGTGTCCCTTCATCTTCACACTCAATCCATTACTAAGCCTCAATCCACCTAGAAATCTTAAACCACTCCCGTCACCCTCATTCACAAGCCATGTCAGCACATCAAGCACCTGCCTGCTATTTCTCCCCTCTTCCATTCTTACCTTTTTTACCTTTCTTCACATGGCAGCTGGAATCATTTTTAAATGCAAATTAGAAATTAAAAGTCTTTCAGAGGTGTCCCATTGCTCCTAAAATAAAATACCTACACTGTAGCATGTCCTATGCTAAGTCTTACATGTGATCTGGCCCCAGCCCTTCTCCAACTAACCTCATGCCTCTCTTTCCTGCATGAATTACTCTGCAGAAACACTACCTTTGATTCCATAAATATGCCAGTCAATTTCCCACCTCAGGGTCTTAGCCCATGCTGTTCTCTTTGCCTGGAATGCTCAAGTCCCTGGTCTTTTTTGACTAATTTCTGCGTCTTAAGGAAGATAACTAAATTAGGGCTGAGTGCAGTGGCTGATGCCTATAATCTCAGCACTTTGGGGTGCTGAGGCAGGAGGATCACTTGAGGTCAGGAGTTCGAGACCAGCCTGACCAACATGGTAAAACCCCTTCTGTACTAAAAATGCAAAAATTAGCCAGGCATGGTGGCACGTGGCTGTAGTCCCAGCTACTTGGGAGGCTGAGGCATGATAATCGCTTGAACCCAGGAGGCAGAGATTGCAGTGAGCTAAGATCATGTCACTGCACTCTAGCCAGAGCAACAGAATGAGACTTTTTCTCCCTACCACCACCAAAAAAAAAAAAAAAAAAAAAAAAAAGGTAACTAGACTAAAATATCCAACTTTTTCTGGCCCATTAATCTAAGTTATGGCACTCTTTCTCAATACACTTATATTGGGCATTCTTCTTGGCACTTATGGCAATTTGAATGTACTACATTCATTGTGTGCTTATCTTTTTAATGTCAGTGTCTTCCAGTATGCCGTAGTATCCAGAGAGCAGACACTAGGTGTGTTTTTCTGGTTTACCTCTGTTTCCTTAGCACCTAGCACAATATCTAATACATAGTAGGTGCTCAATACCTATTTGTGAAATGTATGAATGAATAGAGGAGCAGAAACCATGGCTTGGGGATATTTTTTTGCTAAACAGAGAATTTTCACTTAAAAGGCCCTAGTATTTAATTCAACTTTTTAAAGATTAGTTAAATACAGATAAATATTATACAGTTGAGTTAAATGGGTTCATATTCAAATACTACTGAGCCACTTAGTGACTGTATAACTTGGGAAAGTTCCTTACTTCTCTGCATCTTGGGTTTCTAACCTGTATAATAAAGATAATAGGGCCGATCTTACAGTTAAAAGTGCTATTTTTCCTTACAACTTTATTGTATTTTCCAATTTTTCTACTGTTACAATCAGGAAAAAGCAATAAATACTATTTTAGAAAATGCCCTCCTCAAAGTTGTCATGAAGATTATTATCTACTAATCTGCAATTCAGATATCATATTAATAATCTATGCTGGGTAAGAAGTCCCCAAAACTTGGTGATTTAAGACAACGACAATCTTCATGACTTCTCTGTGGCTCTGGAATTCAGGAGTAGCACACCTGATAATTCTGGCTCAAGTCTCTCCTGAGGTTCTGTCAGATGCCACCAGGGCAGCAGTCACCTGCATTCTACTGACAAGATAGAGGATCTACTTCCAAGGCGGTGCATTCACATGGCTGGCAGGCTGGGCTGGCTGTTGGTTGGGGGCCTCAGCTTCTCTTCTTGTGGAGGTTCTTAAGTAGCCTCCCAGATATAGCTGGCTTTCCCCTGGGCGATAATCCAAGAGACCATAGCAGAAGCTACAAGCCTCTTAGGACCCAGCCTTGGAAGTCAAACAGTGTTCTTTACTCCCACCCTATTTTATTGGTCAGAAAGAGTCAGCCCTAATTCACCGTGAGAGGAGACCACACAAGGTGACTAGGAACTCTCACACTTTCACCTTTCTCCTCACATGACACCCATAAACTCTCACCACCATGTCTAATGCTGGCACTTGCTAATTGTGATATGTTTGTTTTTTTCTTTTTAGATACTAGGGCTCTTGTTACACTGCCTCTGATAGAACAAAATGTGTGTCTTTTGTATATTTTCAAAGATGAGTGTGTCAATGTCATTTACTTTAGAGAATGGTCTCCTGTTTAATTTGCTTTATCTAACTCTCACCACAGTGCCATTTTCGTTCACATTAGAACATGAGAATGGAAACAAATTCATAATTTGATCATCACGATGATGATGAGGGTGGTTACACCTCGAAGATCACTCCTAACTGATTTCTACCCAGGCAAAGGTAATGTAACAAGTAATACCTTTGTAACTGTTATTCTGCTGTGGGGGCTGAAAGGGGGTGTGCATACTCACAGAATAAAAAAGCCAACTGCTGCTATCTAGACGCCTGATCCCTAGTCCCATATCCAGTGATACGTCATTGACTAAGACTGATTGAGACACTTGGGTGCTCTAGCTCTTACTTACCCTCCTTACTAAGTAAGATCGACAAGAAATGTCTTCACCTTGCAAGCACAAGTAGGAGTGCCGGTAAGCTGAAGACACCAACAACAGATTGCCCCTGAAGACAGAAAAACTAGCTTTCTGGGAAAAGAGGTGAGTAGGATATTATCACTGTATACTCTTTTATATCATCTGGATTTTAAACTATGGAATGTACTGTCTAATAAACATCCCAGCACTTTGGGAGGCTGAGGTAGGCAGATCACTCGAGGTCAGGATTTTGAGACCAGCCTGACCAACATGGAGAAACTCCATCTCTACTGAAAATACAAAATTAGCTGCGCATAGTGGTGCATGCCTGTAGTCCCAGCTACTCAGGAGGCTGAGGTGGGAGAAGCGCTTGAACCTGGGAGGCAGGAGTTGTGGTGAGCCGAGATTGTGCCATTGCACTCCAGCCTGGGCAACAAGAGCAAAACTCCATCACACAAAAAAATTAATTAAAATTATTGGAACAACTCAACTTTCCATCAATAGGAGACTGGTTAAATCAAGTATGCGCCATCTAAAAAATGGAGTAGTCCTATTCAGCTAAGTAGGGAATAACGTGTGTGTGTGTGTGTGTGTGTGTGTGTGTGTGTGTGTATCATTTATTGCTATGAAATTACCTCCAGGATATATTGTTAAGTGAAAAAGCAAGGTGTAGAGAAAGTGTGCTTAGGTAAAACTGCTACTGTTTATCTAAGAATGGGAATATACATACATACATACATATATATATATATATATATATATATATACAGAGAGAGAGCGATCCCATATATATGTAAATTTTTAAAAAACAAAGTAATGAAAGGATATGATCATAATTTAAAATAGATGGTTTAAAACCATAATTTTTAAAACCTATGGAGGAAGGAGGGCATAGCGTGAAGATGACAGGGATGGAAGCTAGCCTTCTTTGAATATCTGTAGATTTGACTATGAAACCACATAAACACCTTGCAAAATTATAAAATATTTAAATTTGAAAAGCAATCTCTAAAACTTCAAAATGAAATGAAAGAAATGTCCAGTTGGTGGCACAGCCACACAGTGAAGAACTCTTTCGAGTGACTTCGGAACAGAGGAATTTCCCAATGGTGTACTGCAGCCAGCCAGCACTGGCTCTCAGGAGCTGATACTGAACAGGTCTTCCCGCCTCTGCATTCAGTGACTTCAAGATCATGGCTTGAAGGTAGCCACAGTGGGGGTATTTATACCATGGAGATTAGCAAATTCTACAAATCAGGTTTTCATTTACTTTGATTATTTACTTTGGTTTATTTGTTTGTTTGCAGCATACTGATTGTTAAACATTTACCAGAACACCACTGAATTTAACTCTACATACCCAATGTGAGAAAAGTAATTACAAAGCAAAATTACCGCACATTAGCTTCAATAACCATAGTCTTGGTAGTAGTGTTGGAATTGTTATTCTGAAATTATTTTTTGCAAAGCATAGGATAAACAAATAAGAAATTCTGTAGCTCTTGATAATAACTGGGATTTTGGAGAGTGAGAGAAAGAAGATACAAATATAAGAAAAAGTTAGGTAAAAGCCCTTCTTAGTCCTGCATTCCAAGTGAAAGGATCGGTATGCACACATGATGTATATTATCGTATCAAACATAATCATGGGAATGAAATTAGCAAAACCCAAACTGGAAGCTCTAGGACAAACTACATAATTTCTCCAACAAAAACAACCACAAAATCATAAGAAAACCAAAACATAATGAAGGAGAGTCTCTATGAATTAAAAGAGACTTAAAATATATTTAACTAATTCCATTGTATGAATTCTGAGATTTTTTTAAGTTGGAGAGAGAGAGAAAGCATGTGAGGGAGCATTCCTAAGACGATTAAGGTAACATGAAGACTAATTGGATATTTGATGTTATCATGGAATTTCTGTCAGTTTGGAGGATATGATTATTGTCTGTTGTGTGTCTTATGTTTGCATCGTAATAGCATAGTCCTTGTCTTTTAGAAATGCATCCTGAAATATTGAAATATAAAATTATATTAATGATATAACATGGCTGGGATTTGCCTAGTATAATCCAGGGAAGGGGAAAGGAGAAGAGCTATAGAAAAATACAATTGGTCATAAGCTGATCATCGTCAAAATTTAGTGATAGATACAAGGGCGATCAACATGTGATTTGTCTACTTTTGTATATGCTGGAAATTTTTCTTAGCAAAAAATTTTTTGAAGATTAAAATTCCTACACTTGTATGTCTGCTAGATTTTGCTTCCTCTAAGTCTTTGAATATAAGCATATTTTTTACTAAGTTTCTGTGAGTTTTTTTTTTTTTACTATCATCATCATCTACTAAAAATCATTTACTAAGTATCTCATACGTGGGCCTCAATTTAGCAAAATTTACATGTCACCAAAGCATAGACATAAAACCATATGGAATTAGAAAAAAAAAAAATCAGTAGAGTCATTTTATAGACCAAAAGACCTTGGCAGCTTCTGATGAAGTGCTTAATCAGGTACCACAAACACTTCCCAAACAATAAGCAATCAGAACTTCTTAAAAACCACCACCTTTAAAAGACTTATTGCTGCTTTATAACATTATATAGACCCACCTGGAAAGATTCCTTAAAACATCTGGAGAAAGTACGTCTGCTACAGGTGAGCAAACAAAGTCTCCATAAAGCCACAGAACAGACAAAACAAGCTGATTGACCAGAGGGGCACATTTATGAATAGCCCATTAGGAAGAGCGATAGACAGCACTTCTGTCCATGGCACTTTCTCAAGAAAAGGAAGCCACCTAGAAGTACAATGAAGCACCAGTCAAAACCATCCCCATTTGCATTTGGTGCAAAATAACCTTTCCCAATTCAGACAGACAGCAAATATTTAACAAGGAAAGAAGAGAAGCAGGTGCAGTATTTCGGCAATTAGAAATGACTCCTGGCAACATTGAGAGTCATCGGTGGGACATTTAGGTCAGTGACCTCCAGACACAACTAGTGCTTTTATCTTTATAAAAAGCAGAAGATATTTTAAGAGGGGATTCATCCCTGCTCCCAGCCCCAGAGTTCCAACCAAATAAAAACACATGCACCATGGCAAGGCAGTGGTGAGAAACCTCAACCATCAGCCAAAGTAAGTAACACAAGTGAAGCCTGAAAAGTGTCTTGAATTCAGACTTCAGGTGCGATCAACAAGGTGTTGACTTTTGGAGTTCCTAGTTGATGTCCTTAAAGCTTCAAGACACTTAAGGAGCAGTTTTCTGAGTGGCTCTAAGCCATTTTCCTTGTAAATGTGTCCACCATGCCATCTGTGCCAGAACCACCCTGAGGTGTTGCTGAACAAGGACCTCCTACATTAAACTGGCAAGTGTGACTAAGGACTCTGAATATTTAAGCCCCCCTAGCTATTATTTATGCCCACTCAAATTTGAGAACCATTGTGCAAATTGAGGAACCAGGCCCAAATAGTGAAGGTTATCAGAAGATCTCAAAATGCCCCACAGCAGAAGCAAATGCTTATTTTTTCTTTACATAAAGTGCATGTAAAATCATTTTCTAATTGCCTGTCTCATATCTACAAAACTTGGCAGGAGGGTGGGTGTAACTATTGGAAGATATTCAGTGTCAGAGATTTTAACTCCTGACTTCAGCCTAGACTTCTTATTTTTTCATCTATAGGTTTAGTGTTCATGAAAAAATATATTTATTAGCTTTATGAGGGAAGAGAATGACCCATCATTTCTGTTGATTGCCTATGGTATAGAGTATTTTAGGCATCTAGGACAAAGACACATTCACATTGCCTGCTATGTATGCAAAGTAAATCTCACTCCAAATAGAGAGCAAAAGCCTAGAGCTGGGTTCAAATTCCACTTATCAGCTGTGACTTCAGCTCATTCACCTAACCTTTCTAAACATTGTTGTCAGTTCAAATTGTTCTTTATATTTAAACTGAGAACAATGATCATGTCTATCAGGATGCTGTGAGTATCAAATGGAGTACTTACTATGTCTTAGTTCATTCAAGCTGCTTTAATAAAATGCCATAGCCTGGTTGCCTTATAAACGATAGAAATTTATTTCTCACAGTTCTGGAGGTTAGGCAGTCCAAGATCAAGGCTGAGATAGAATCCATGTCTGGCAAGTGTCCACTTCCTCACAGAAGCCATCTTCTCACTCTAACCCACACAGTGGAAGGGGCTAGGGGTCTCTCTCTTAGTCCCCTTTTATAAAGGAATTAATCTCATTTATGAGGGCTCTGCCCCCATGACCTAATCACCTTCCAAAGGCCCCACCTCCTAATACCATCACTGGTGGGTGAGGATTTCAACATAAGAATTTGGGGGAACATAAACCTTCAGATCACAGCATACTGTATGTTTTTAAAAAGTCTTTTGACATCTTAAATTGAGCATAAATTGTTATAATTGTTTATTTGCCCAGCAGCATTCAGCCATGTAACCACTACTGAGCACCTACTAGATGTAGACACTACACTGGTAGACGCTGGGCTATTACCATGGTATTACCTGGTCTGTTACCATGGTATTATTATGCAAATAGACCAAACAGAACACTTACATGACTATGACAGGTAGGGAGGGCTTCTGCCTCTAAAAAGAGTCTTTGAAAAGGGAACTGAGGAGAATTACTGAGCAGGGAGTGGGACACACTAAATAACATTTGTTGTATATACTATGGGGAGGACAGTCAATACAGGATAATCAGTCAACTGAAATGTCTTATTCTAGGATGCTGAGAATTCTATGAGAAATTCTGACTCAAGATTTCTACTCGTAGAGACTTCTAAAGATGCAGCTTTGAAATTAGCAAGCATTTAGAAGAAGAGGCAATGGAGTATATTTCTCTCTCTGATTTAGCAATTTAAAAGAAAGCAACCACTCTCCTCATCAGTTCTTAATTGGCAGATTTTGCTAGACTTTTCAAAAACTGGCTGAGCAGTATTTCTTTTTATTAAGAAGCAATCAATGTCAGTGGCATGACTTTCCTGTGGTTCCCCATCAAGTAAACGGACATAACTCACCTGGGAGGACTCTGAGGCACCAGTAAGGTCGGCTGTAGCACCTGTCTGCCCTCTCTCTACATTTTGTCTCCACCCTTCCTCTGCCCCTTCCTGGGAGCCCTATTTCTAATTCTCTCACAGCAGAAGGAGAACACTGAAAAATCATTAAAATGATTTTGATTTTAGTTATGTGTTACCTCCACAGCGCTGCGTGCACTTTTAAAGAGAAAACCGAAAGAATACATTCCTGATGATGGTGTTTCAGGCAGGAATATCTAGGGGCAGGAGAGAGATCATTTTGGCTCTGCCAGTCACATCTATGAGTTCCTCTGCTTCCAAGCCTACACCTCCCTGCCATGCTGTTGCCAACCTCACTCTCTATCCATGCTTGGTGCTCAGCCACCCTCAAGTGCCACGCAGCCATGCATGGCTCTGCCATTGTTAGTATCTGGAGTAACAGCTGTGGTCATCTCTTTCTTCGGAGAGAGCCAAAACTCACCCTCTTCCCTGAGCACTCCCCACTTCTGCCGCTCTGTCATTTCCTAATCAAGAACGACTTTCGTTTCCTAAAATTATTAAGAACGTCATAATGGGTTGGGCTGGCATGCAGAAGGGAAGCATTGAGTCTATAAGTCCTTGTCTGGGATGATAGCCAGAGATTTTTCTTTGGGCCTTTCCCTAATTCCCTTATTTTTTTTTTCAAAGTTTCCTCAAATCCCACCTCCTCAGAGGATCCACCCTGAACAACCCTACTGGAAAAACCATACCTGCTCCTCACCTCATGAGCACACTCTCCCTTTTCTTCCTACCGGAATATTTATCACCATCTAAGATGCTTTGAAATCTACTTACTTTACCTGTGGTTTACACGTTTCTTCTCCCACTGGTTGTAAGCTTCTTGGTGGCAGGAATGTTTAGTTTGTTCACCAACATACACCAAGTGCCTAGAAGTATGACTGACACTCTGCAAATGCTAGTTGAATGAATGTATGCTTTCAATGGCTAGCCAATGTTATTTAAGAAGCCCAGTTATTAACTGGAGGAGAGGTAAAAGGGAAATAAGGGCCTACTCTCTGCTGGGCCCTGCACAGACATTTATATTTATTAACATAGCACTGCTCATGCCTCACAGAGTTTCTAAAACACATACCCTTAACCAACAAGTCTCAACCTAAGTAAGAGTCCATGCTAAAGCCCAGCCTAGGTGGCATTCCACAAGAAAGCTAGAATGCACCTTGTTCCCAAGACTTTTGCAAATTCCTACAGGGAAAAAGAAATACTGCCCAGTCAAGGACTTACATCCCATGTGATTCCCTCCACCACTTCATCCCCAGTTCATTAAAAAAAAAAAAAAAACCTTAAGGATTTTCAGAAACTAAAAGTAGCTCTTCATCAGGAATTGACTAGGGAGTTGCCAAGCACCCCGCTGAGGACTTTGCGCCAGACCACAGACACAGCTCATGCTGTAAAAGTAGATAAATCAAACGCATGTGTGGGCTATTAAAATTGCATTAAAAACAATATATATATGAGCAAATGTAGCCCATGAGATGAGAGCCTGGTTGCTGGAAAAATCATTGGTTCAGAACAAGGGGTTTGGCCCTTCCATCTCACCAGGCCTTCACCAGCCCCCATTGCTCAAATTTTGCTTGTCTCCCCAAATCTAAAACAAAAGCCTCTGCATTTTACATCTTCTGTCTACTGAGATGGAAGCCTCTCATGGAGAAAACTTCTGGAAGGGCATACATCAACTCATTCACAGCAGTTGCTTCTCAGAAGAATTGCAGGGGAAAGCAGAAGATGATTTTAAATTCATGCACTTTGGGATTTTATCATCTGTCAAAACAAGCATGTATTACTTTTGTAATTTAAGAAGTCAGTCATGAGTCTTTTGTTAAGGTTCTGTGTAGGATAAAAGTAGGCTCCTCAGACAAATGACTGTATGGAAATTCTCAGTGACAGGCAATTCCAGCTTGCTCCAGTGGGAAGCAAGGAAAAACAGCAATCTCATAAAGCTGTTTGTCACCAATGCCACGTCTTCTCAGGAACCAGTGTTCAGCCTCTCAGAGGGGGCTCCACACCTGGGCTTCTCTTGTGTTCCTTAAGCCTCGACGGAGCAAGTGTTCGCTTCATCAACATTGTACTCTGGAAGGCGGTCTGCAGTGTCCCCTAAAAGTTAGCCTGCCTGAGACCAGGGCCACTCCCAGACTCTTTCAAATGATCCCTTGTTTGCCTAATGCCCAGGGTCCCACTGAACAAACTGGTTTAAACCCTCGAGCCCTGTTCCAAAGAGGATACAGCAAAGGGATTTATGAGAAGTCATGTCTGCAGACAAGAGGAAAATATTGGGTAATCAGAGCAGTCTTGCAGAGGCTGGCAGTGGTAACTAGACGTCCACTCTGAGGCAAGGCAGAAAACTGGGTCATGTTATCTGGGCTCCACGGCACCACAGTGGGTCTCATTCACAAAACCACACCCCACGGCCCAGAGCCGGGAGAGGCTGGGTGCCAAGGGCATCTTTTCCAAACTGTGGTAACTCAGATGTGTAATCAGAAAGAGTCTTCATTTCCCTGTGGCCACTGTCTGTGACTAAAAGTGAGGCAAGGCTGGCATTGCACAATGACTGTTAGAGTTGGAAGGGACTGTGGGTGGATTTAGAGGGTGATTTCAGACTGGGCTTCACAAATCCCCCAGGGTCAGAGCCAGCATCTCAGGACTCACGGGTGAAGGTAAGGGGGTCTCTGAGATGCCTGTTCTGTATTCATCAAGCGTGGTTTGCCACTGATCCATGTCATATTTGGCTTCTTCTGTAAATGCCAGACAGCTCTGTGATCCAATCTTGGCATGGAGTCACATTCAAAGAAACAGCTGTCCATCAAAAAATATATAATGTAAAGCAATTCAAATCTATACTCAGTCTCTAAAGAAAAAGCCAAAGGGGTGAAGTATGCGTTTAATGCACACCAAGATGTCTTTAAAATCCATTACTCCCAATCGCTGCCATTCTCAATATCCTTCACGCAGATGGCAGGTGCTTCCTGAAATCTTATGTTCCTTCCTACTTTCACAGCCAGAACAAAACCTTTCCGCGACATGCAGGCTATATGGTTCATCCACCTCTCTTTCCCCACTTTTCTGGCTCCGTTCCCCTTGATGTAGCTCAACTTAGCCTGTCTGGCTTCACCAGTTGGGTTTTTGTTTGCCCCTTGTTTGCCCTGAGTCTGCCCCACAGCAAAGCCCAGATGCTGCTGTAGCCTACGTGAACCCTTGGCAGGGAAAATGAAGGAAATCTGTGATTTCTAATACAGTAGTCATCTCTACCTCACTGCATAGAAGTCCTACAGACAAAAAAAAAAAAAATCATTGGTAAAAGGATGCCACTAATCCAGTCTTCCTAACTGGCATATCTCAGAAAATTCTAACTGGTAATCATTCTGCCTCTACACATCCGGGGACAAGGAGCTCACTACTTTACAAAGTAACATGCATACATGTTAGCCAGGTTTCATTTTTGCAAGTTCTTCCCTAGCCAAATTTTACATAAGGTTTGAAGTCTGGCCAACAGTCCTTCTGCTTAAAAAAGGTTTCTTTCTGTCAGCCAGAAGAAATGTCTCAATGTCTGAGATTCCCACATTGTGTTCCCAAGGACTAGTTAAATATAAATATATTTTCTAAAACAAGTAAACTCTTCAGTCATTAACAGCAGCCTTATTCGTTGAATTTATTTCTCACATTAGCTAGACAGGCAACCAGTGATACCTTGAGACATTGGGTTAGGAGTGAAGAAAGAAAAACTTCCAAAGTATGAAGTGACCGGGAGGCAAGGTCCAGAGAGGGTCACAGGGAAGTGGGAGGAAGGGCTGCAGCCTGAGGAAAGGGCAGACTGAAAGACAGGCAGTGATGGAAACCCTGCCCAACACACAGCCCTCAGAGGAACAGCCTTGAATCACCAGACACAGCCATCCCAGAAGCCCTGTGCTGTCACTATCAGTGAACACCGTGGTCCCAGATGGATTTTTGGAATGATGTTTCCCCTGAGGGCACACCCTCAGCAAATGCTCCTGACACAGCAAACTCACTGGCTCCTCTCTTCTTTAATGACTCCACTAGAACTTATCACCTGATTCCAAATACCTCACCTGTTCTGTTATCCAGCTCTCTCTTCTATCCCAAACCTTAACCTCTCCAAGCCTACCCAACTGCTGCCCTTTCTCTTCCTGGAGGGGATCAGGCCCTGTTTCCTGACCCAGTGCAGTGTGCTCCCATGATCCAGCAAGCTCTGGCCCTCCAAAGCATCTCCCCACAACAAGCCTTTTTCTTCCCCCACTTGCCTCCAGTTGTTCATCATCAGCTGTCTCCCCAGCCTCTGGAGGACCTTAGCTACTTCATAGTTTCACCCAGGGACACCTTTCCTGCCTGATATTTCAAAACCACACTGTGGATTACTTCCCTTCTCAGGGCTCTCTAAATACTGTTAAATGCTTTTCATCCTCTGGCAGAGGGTGTTGTGAGAACCTACCAAATAGAGGTTCCCCTGATATGTGTTCAACATTAACATCAATGGCAATAGCAGCAACAAATATATTGCAGATGAATGTTTAATATGGATCTCTTCTAGAGCCCAACCCCAATGAAGGCAGGCATTCATTGCTTTTGTCAAATTCACACTCACTCCCTTCTGATTTTCCTCTTGGGATTTGCATTCAAAGCGCTTATCCCTCACCTGGTCAGAAATGGGTTCATGGCACAGTGAGGCCACCTCTCTTCCCCAGAGATTTGCATCTTGAGCTGAGAGACCCCAAAATGGAAATAACAGGAGCCAATTCCCTCAGAAGGCTGTGTCCTACAGAGACTGGACGATTGTTTGAGAGGCAGCATGTGGCCACACGAGTACTAGAACCAGCTGGCCCAAGATTGAACACGGCTCTGCTATTCATTGTCCATGTCACCATGGATTACTTAAGTTTACTTCTCTCTGCCTCATTTTTTTCTGCATAAAAGCAAAGTGCACTGGCCATTGGGGTCTTCTGAGGTTCGAATAAACATTTAGACTCGCAAGACAAAGATAAGCTCCACAAGCTACACATTTGGCATCAGTTTATTGAGAGGCACATCAGATGTTCTTCAGCAGAAGAGTCCTTTCTACTGAAATTCCACACAATAAAAATTAGGTTTCAGATCCACACCAAGTGGGAATTGCTCCGGGTTAAACACCTTGTGACCTCTCTTCTCCCTTCACCCTCTCCTCCTCCAATAGCTGGTAGTTCTTGCAAGAAAAAATACCAGAGGCATAGCTTTCAGGTCCCCCATAAGGACATGTGAGTTGTAAGAGCCAGAGAAGCCCAAAACTATAACTTCCTAACAGGTTTTTATAGTTCTGTCAGTCTAGGAGCAATTTCCTGATCAAGGGTCATTTTTACCATAACCAATGTCTCCTACCACCATGGTTGACACATAGCATCATAACTGATTTCCAGAGAACAGGCAGTTAATCAAAGGTCAATTAGATTTTGTAACTCTTTTACACACAGGATAATAAGTGTACCCAACTTATAGCATTGTATCAAGAAGCAGATGAATTCGTGTATGCCACGGGCTTAGAACAAGGGCTAGAACATAGTAAGCTCCCAGTAAGTACTAGCCATTGTTATTGGATATTTCTGGAATAGTCCATATTTTCTCTGCCTTACAAGATCTGATGATCCAGCTATTTCTTCAGTTCTCTTAGCTACCACCGATCTTTCCAGTAAATTGAACATTTGCTTATGTTGATCAAAGTACCTTTCTACTACAGCTTATCAACTCGAATTACCTTGGAGTAGCCAGAGGAGAAAGAATCGTCTGAACCAGGTAGTCTAACCCTACCTGACTATAGGACTTTTGCTAAAGCTCAGATTTCTCAAATTACCACAAGAGTCTGAAACTTCCAATGTCACACTGGCCCGGAGTGACAAGTGACCTGAAGCCTATGTGGCTTCCAGCCCAGAGACTTCGGTGACTGTCGTCAAGGAAGAAGCCCTGTTGCTCCACTTACTTCACTCTGTGATTTTAGGTTGCTGTGTTTATTAGCAACTTGAGGAAAGAATGTTGTCCGTGTACACAGGTTCAAGTAAAGAGTGGTCTCAGAGAAGCAGCTAATTAGGGAACAGGGTGTCAAACTCAAGTAAACAAGACAGGGATGCTTTCATCCTTGCATGATCCTTGGCCAGAGAAAAGACCTCAAGCCGGGGAGGAGCAGGTTATGGTAAATCTGTGCCTAAAGGGGAATCACTACAAATGGCATATTCATTTCTTCCTCCTGCCATTGGTGAATGCGAATGATGGTATCAGCAAATTTTGTTCCCCTGCATTTCACTGAGGTAACTGTCTGGTGTTGAAACAGGATGACTCACATTAGGGCATTTCTCCTCCCGTCTCCTTCTTAGGGTCATGATGTCTGGCTTTCTGAATGGATAGTTACTCCTCTTGTCCCAGTTCCCCCAAGTCCCCTGCCTCCAGCACCCTGGATCGGGCATGGCTTCCACCTTTCTGTCTATGACACTCCAACTAAAGCATTCAAAGCAAGGAACCAAGGTGGCTTGTCTTGGTTTTCTTGTCCTAGAGCTTGACAGACTGATTGGAACAGAACTCCTTGTTAAAGTGAGTCTTCATGCTCTGGATCTAAGGAACATTACCTGAGAACATGACTTCTTCAGAATAGAGGAGATGGTAAATGGGTACAAAACAAAAGCAAATGTACTGATACAGGCTGATGCCTCCCACTTTCATCCACTTCCATCTTTCCCTCCAGAAACGGGGCAATGCAGTATAGCCCTCTGTGCTCCCCAGAGGGCTCAGGCTTCTTTGTGCTACTGTCCTACCTGATATAGACTAGTTATCGTCTTCATATATGACCACTACCTGTGCTATTAGTTACCTATTTTACTTCAAATTATTCCAATCTTTTTCTTTTACTTAATGCCTATTTTACTCTCTTTAAATTCAAGATATCCAATGCAATCATAAGTTTCACGTGTAATTTTTTTATTTCCTTAATAAACATGTATAGAACTCTTACAATGTAACCAAATATTAACTCATCAAATCTTCACAATAACCCTAGGAGGTAAGGCTACTATTATTCCCATTTTACAGATTAGAAAATTGAGGCTTAAACTAATGAGGAAATAATCACATTGCAAGTAATAGAATTGGAATTAGACTCCAGGTAGGATAGCTCCAGAACTTGAGTTTAGCCTGAGTTCACCACTATGCTATTCTGCTTGTCCCCCTTTTAAATTAGATTAAAATAAAAAACTAAATATTAAAATGTTTCCATTTCCATTCATGCACCACCTGAAATCATCTTATGTCCCACCAGTGGAATATACCACACTTTGAGAAACACCAGTTGAGTGAAAGGAGCCCAGAACTTAGACTTAACTTCAATTTCTTTTTCACTATTTACTGGCTGGGTGGCCTTGAGCAAAGTTTTTGAGCTGTCTAAGACTCAGTATCCCCACAGGTTTACTAGTGACAGTAATCCTTACATCTCCCACGGGTGGCTGGAGAGACTGAGGAAATCATACTATGGAGAGTGCTTTGGGAAGCACTGTCGCCGAGAGTCAACATCATCCCCCCTGATGATGAATATCACTTAAAATTAAGGAAGCCATGCCGCTATTTTTCATTACAAGCAGCCCTTGCTGGTTAGAAAATCTTTCAAATAAAAAGTAGATCCTTATGTTCCTTTGTGCTAGAAATTGTTGCTGCTGCCACCAATCCAAAATAAATTACTCCGTGAAGTAAGTTCTGTTTATACTATTCCACTACCTGATGACTTCCTATGCAGAACATTCAATGTGAACATCTCAGCCAAAGGCCCATAAAGCCGTTTCCCCTGCACTTTACACTTAGCTATGCTAAACGTCTGCTTTTCTTGGCCACCTGAGTTGATGAGTTTCACTTTGCACCACGGTGAGGTCCAGGTGTCAAGCAAGGACCCAGACAGATTCTTCCCTCCATACCTCAAGAGGGGGCTGAGTTTATAGCCCTATTTCCCCTGCAAGAGCTAGTAGTGAGAAAACCGCTGCAGCTGGGCCTCATTACACTCAATCAATGGCCATGACGTTTTTTTCTTTTCCAAGGTAACAGACAGGGCCAAAGGTTGCATTCTCAAATTTTCAACCAGGTTGAAGCTGTGGGCATCGGGAAAGATGGATATGAATATAAACCTTGATGAGGGATCTTTAGTTGTGCCTTTTTGGGGAGCTCCTCCAATGTGAAAAAGCCTGGAGCCCTCACCCTGGAGGTAACATATTTTCTTGACTGAGCCTATAAGAGTGGGCAAGCATCTAATCTCAGCTCATTTCTGTTTCTATTCATTATTAATTTTAAATGAGAATAAATAATGTAATGCTTATAGAGTATTTTGATATCCTTGCAGGAACAGTAATCTATAACAAATAAGTGAAACCCTTACAGTGCGAATGCCTTTTGAGGGATCCTACCTGATTCCAACACCCTTCAGTGTCAGAGGATCTTTTGAGCCCTGTACCACTTTTCGCCTTGAATACATCTCATATAAGAGATAACATTATCTGATAACTGGCCATTGTGCGAGGAAAGGCAAGATAAATAAATACCTTCTGATGCGGAGGGAGCATCTCCTGGGTCCCACGTGGCTTATCTCTGTACCTCTGTCAGCTAAACCAGAGTCTCCTGACTTGGGAAGAAAGCAACCCTTTTCTTGCAACAATACAGGCTGTATTTTGGATACCAGATCTTACCAAGGAAATGATTCAAAATCTGTTGCAACTGCACCAATATACTGATCTCCCAGGTGCTGCCCTTCACTGCTTTTGTAGTTAATAACTGGGGGCTTTTCAAGGCTTAGTAACACCTCAGAGGATGACGGTACAAACAGGAAACGGACCCAAAGCGTAAGTTTACATTCTTTCTGAAAGGAGGTTTGCACATGGGGTCCCGTTTGACATATCTCCACACTTACAGTCTAGTTCTGCCCATGGTTTCCTAAGCTACCTCCACTGTCTATTGAGCAGGCGTAGATCACTTTTTAAACAACGATCCTGGTTACCTCTAAATAGCCATACTCGTGGCTGCTTGGGATTTTTCCCTTCAACCGTCCCTTTAATGCAGAGATGTATTTAAAACACCTGTGCTCTAAAGAGTGGCTTTACAGTGTTGAAGGGGTGTCGTCGTCTAGGGTAAACACCTGGAGTTCATTGTCTCAGGCCAAGGGAATTGAGGACACCGACGCAACAAGCAGGTTTAGGAGCAGAGGTTTAATAGGCAAAAGAAAGAGAAAGGAGAAGAGCCCTCTGTCCTGGGACAGAGGCGGGCACCCAAATGGGACTTCTGGCCCATGGTGGAGTGCCCCAGATTTTACAGACGGGCTTGAGGAGGCGGCGTCTGATTTAAATAGGGCCCAAAGATTGGTTGGGCCAGGTGTGCCCCACCCTAATCTTACTATGCAAATAGAGTCTTTGCCCAGCCAGCACCATGTTGCCTACTCCTTACTGTACACGTGGCTGGCAAAGAGAAAAGGAGATGGAGCCACCATTTTGAACATGCCTAGCCCCAGATAGCCTTTTCATATTGCATCCACCCATGCAAGCTTCCAGCTTGCTTGTCTCTGTCTGCAGTTTGATTTTACAGGCTGCTCTTCGTTAAAAAATGATGTGAGGGCTGCTTTTTATTCAAAGGAAAACCTTACCAAGCACTCCTGCACCCTCACTATCTGCCTAAGTGATTCCCTTTTAACTCCTATGTCATTGTTCCCTGTCCATCCACATCTCCAAAAAACCATCATCTTTGATACCGTGCTCTGTGTTCCCAAGCTAATGGGACCATACAGCTTCCTGAGCCTCAAACTTTCAGCCTTATGATAATAGGAACACCTCCATTAGAAGCAAGAAAACCCAGACATGTAAAGGTCATAAGCTAGGGGTGGCTGACCAGGGTTTACACCTGGCTGATATCTGAGTCCTGTATCCTTTCTATTAAACAAACTTCAACTCCTCTTCCCTCTGCTCTGAGCTGTCTCAGTGGACATCATTAATTGCCCATTCTCCTTTCTCAGCAGTATCATCCCTCTTTTCCTCTCCTACCTGGGAGCCCCGCTTCTCTGAGCTCCATCACAACCTTTTTTCTCGGAGGCTTGTATTTTCTCTTTTCCATTGACTCTCCTTTCCTATCCTCTTCTCCTTCTCCTTTCCTATCATCGCCAAATTTCTGAAAAGCCAACTGTGCTCTTCCCATTGCTCAATTCCAATCTGCTCCTGACTCCCTTGGAATTGACCACCAAAAGGACAGCTTCAATTCACTGTGTGTCTATTCCTTTATTTTTATCACTGGCAGATTCCATTCAGGCCTCAAGCAAACAAGTACGTGTTGATTTTCATGCAATTGCGTATGCTGAAAAGAGATCTAGATCCAGATGTACGCTTTTGTCCACAAATATTTCAAAGCATCTTACTAACAATTATTCCAGGTCTTTTGTTTTCCTTTAAACTGCTAAACAATTTAAGCTACCTGGAAATGAGAACTAGGTCCTCTTGCTTTCAGTAGTGAGACCTAGGACAATCAGACAGTCAAATTTGAATCAAATATTAGATGAAATTCAAGCAATTCCTACCAAATCAAATCAACTGCATTTATTCTCTAAATATTGCAGCTCCCATAACTTCAGACAACAGGGACAATATGTAAGAAGAGCTGCATTAGCTAGGCAACAACTTGGCTTTTGAAAGTTGCTAATATTACATAAAAACTTCACTATGGGTAGATGGAAGAGACAGATAGAAAGAAGAAATTAAATTGTTGTTCGCTCTATCAAAAACCTGGGCTGTGTTAGCAGGAGTTGAAGGAAAAAATAACTTTGATGCATTGCCGTGAGTGTGAAGAATATGTGCCCCCAAATATGCCACTTCGGCGTAGAGAATGTTCTGAGCTAAAGGCAACTGAGAACCAGCAGATGCAGAAAAAGCTCTTTGTCTCCCTCAAAATGCCTAAAAAATAGTGTATGAATTTCCCCTTTCATAAAAGAAATAAACATTTTTAAAGGAATTTCCATTTGTAAAGATGTCTCTTTACCAGGGAGAGACTTGTTTCCAGAGACAACTCTTCTCACATGAGAGACTCTTACCTGAAAAAAAGACAATCTTTATTTACCAACATTTTCTTTCCTTGAAACCAGTCTTGCAAAATTATAACAGTGAAAGAAATCAGACCTTACCAACTCCATCTTGCTTCTAACCTTGAAGCTGTCCTTGTTCATTCCTGGCATAGGCCCAACTAACTTTGGAGATAAATTGAGTTCATGGTTTGACTCTGAAACAAAATTGATAGAAGTCCTTTCCCAAAAAGACCTCCTTCTCGCCTGGGGCCCAGTCTGCCTTTGCAGGACGAACAAATTAGCTACAAGATTAGAAATTACAGTTTAGGGTCCAAGAGGCTGAACCTCCCCAAATTGCTCCTGGGGATAACATCACTAGCGTAAAACCCAAGTTCAATGCTGAAGATATTGTTCAGACCCTGCACTTGATGGATCAGCTGACACCACCCAGATTGGTAATCTGGCTCAACCAGTTCTGCCATCCCACCCAGAAACAGACAACAACAGGGAAAACTCACTTCGACCCCCAAAGATTCCATCTCCAACCTGACCAATCAGCACTCTCTGCTTCCCAAGCCCCTACCCACCAAACCATCTTTAACTGAACCCTGAATGCCTGGGGAGACTAATTTGAGTTTTATTATAAACTCAGGTCTCTTGTGCAGCAATTCCCCTGTCTTGATAAAATCAGTTCTGTTTAGGCAGTGGCCAGAATGAACCCATTGGGCAGTTACACCCTCACCTTTCTGTAATTTACTGCCCTGTCCAAAAGTCCCAAATCCTTTTTTCTTTGGTTACCCAAAAATAGTATATAAACCTCAGTCTTCTAGCCACCTCCTTGAGCCATCATTTTTTTAATGAACTCCCATGCATACATCTCTAATTAAAACCTTTTTCTCTTATCTTTCAGTTTGATTCATGGTTCTCAGCCACAGAATCTGCATGGATAGACAGAAAACAATCTCTTTTCTCCCCTGCAAGTGTGAACTGGAGGAAATTTTGTCAATATGTATCAAAATTAAAAATGCATATCTTCTTTGACACTGCAATTCTACTCTTTTGGAACTGATCCCACAGATTTATTTACATTTATGTACAGAGATGTGTATTAAAATATTCACTGTGGTATTAAAAAAATAAGACAGTTAAACCAGTGAAATGGTATTCAAGATACGTAATGTAGAACAGTATGCATAATATGCTAATAGTTACGAAGGTAGGGAAACACATATATATGCACACATGTACTTACATATGTGTGTGTATAAAAAAGATGATAGATCTATAAACACACATACCACATTGAATTTGGAAAGACTGCCTGTGGTAACTTATTTCAGAAAATACTGTCAGCTATTGTCTTTGGGAAGAAGAATTAGGGGTTGGGAATGGAAACTTGCTTCTCCTCTACGTTTTTATGTGCTAACTTAAAAGTTTTGCCTTGTGCAAGTAAGTATACAAGAGAAAAAATAATTTCCTCTCTACCCTCCATGGTTCTTAGCTGGGATTTCCCACAGCAAAAGACAGATTAACAAGAGAAAAATAAACAGAAGTTTAATAACATGTATACTTCCTACATACATGGGCAATAACTTTGGGAAATCCCAAAGATTAAATATCAAGACTAGATAAAGAATTGTCTTAGACTTCAGGCTTAAATGCTATTGTCTCCTGAAACAAAGAAAGAGGAGTGTGGAGAAAGACATGGTTATGGGGAGGTGGTCAGGAAAAGTGCAATAAACAAGAACCATGTTTGTTTTGCAGATTTAAGTCCACACTTTCTCCACTCATAAGAGTCTCTAGTGATTTAGTCATCCCTCTCATCCTGGTACAGAGAGGAAGATAGCCTCAAAAGTGAAAATTTCCTTCATAGGTACAAATTTCTCTTACAAAAGGATAATGTCTGTTTTCAAAGTGTCTCCTGTGTCAGCAGGTTCCCAAAATAACCAGTTCAAAATAATCCTTATGCGAAAGAGGCATATTTTGCAATGGCATATTCTGTTCTCCTACAGTCATATTTGGGGGTAATGTGTTCTAAACACCATTAAAGTATTTTTTTAATTATTTTTAAAGCAAAATGATTGGCTTAAAGATTGGGTTAACTTGAATCCCACTTTTCCCCTAGTTTAAAGATTGCTATAAGATTTGAGACGTATGGGTAAGCCAACTCTGAATTGAGATGTTTCAGCCACTGATCTAGAATGAAAGAGGGTTTTCTCTTACCTTCCACTGGTTTTGTGTTTCACTGTTTTCAGAACATTAAATGACGTGTTACCATAAAGAAGGCACAAATTACTTAATCCTCACACAAGAGCCAGTCTCATTAGCTCACACTCATACCTCTTAGGTCATACCATGGCCATCAATTATACCTGGGTGATGTTGCAAGGAACAATCTCACGCTCTGTGAAATATTTTTCTGTCTTACAGATTCTAGGTCTTAAAATACAAGGAATGATCTCACTAGTCATAGCCCAATTGTTCCTGCAGGTGGTTAGAAGGAGCTATCTTAAGGTTGGTAACACTGTTAATATTATTCAATCATTTCAGCTATCTTCCAAACCTGTCTATTCCCAGCACTCAATTTCAAGTTTATGGCACCACTGTGATTCTAGCCCTTCCATTTCCCACTCAAAATATCTGTGCTATTCTCCCTCAGGAGCTCCTTCAACCCAGCATCCTCTCTACCATCAACCTCACACCCCAGGCAAGAAGGGGAAATCCCAGAGACTGTGATCCCCCAGCCATCTGGGAGGCACCCAAAAGACAGCCATTAGCTGACACTCTGGGACTTGAGGCAGTTCTGCTCCTTGAAACAACAGTCACTGGAGAGGCAACTTTACAGCAGCCACTGTTGTCAAGTGGAAATAAATTTTTAGTAATAAGAATAACAGCAGCAGATGGATATACTGGCTCTTCTGGAACGACCATCCAGGGACATCCCAGCCTTACAGTTCTATCAGGTCAAGCAAAAGATGATGTTTCCACCTCACCAGAGAGCACTTTAGCCCTTAATCTCTTTTACAAGCAGCAGAGGACTTGAGGACCAAATGACAGCCAAGGACCTGACCGTTGCCAGGTAGCTGAGGAATGCGCCATCACTAAGGAACCGAGGCCCTTCTCAGTGTCTCTGTTTTTCTCACTTGTCTTCTTTCCAGCCATCCTATAGGTATGGTAAATCTGAACGCACAATTCTCACAAACCATAACTCTTACTTTTTTTTTTTCTAGGTGCCAAACAGAGTGCTAAAATGTCTTCAATAATCCATTCTCTCTTTCAACTTCAGCTTCTGGTATTAAGACATGGAGACCACCTCATTTGTCCTCCTCAATCTTATTCGTGCACAACAGAGACTCACCGACAGTAGGAGAAACACTTCCAATCACACGACGTGACTTTGTATCTTTACATACCAAACATACTGACTATTCCTGAATCCTCATGCAGTTCCAAAGAGAATACAACGCAAGTAAAACCTGAATTGATTTTAGCCTGATGTTTTTCCATGGAGCAGGGATTCATAAATCACTCCATGTGTCAAACTCTACCCTTTTTCCCCCAGTTCCGTAATCACTCTCATAGTAACTTGGGAGATATAAACTAGACATTTGTATCTACTAGGGGTTCTGTCTGGCTTATTTATTTAATTCAGCTGAGAATTTGGGGTGTTATGTTTCATTAATTCAACAATGAACTATTTTAAATTAATGATTCTGAGTGAACTTTTTGAGATGTAGAAAGAAGTAATTCTCCTTTCTGGGTTAACTTTGTTATTGTGCTAAGTATTCCCATAAGAAAAAAAATTATGTGCTCTCCAGCTTTGCAGATATATTTTTGTCTGTATGTTTACTCAGAAAGTAGATCAAGTCTACAGTTTCATTTTCATACTTTTACAGAAAGATCCTAAGCCAATCCAAAAACCCCAGCTATTTTGCATTAAAGCTAAAATTATGAAAATTAGCATCACAAATTATGTCTGGCTTTCAAACTATCTGTAATGCACAGATGTAATATAATGACACATTGTGTTTAAAAAAAAAAAAAAAACTTAGAGGTTTTAAAGGAAGGTTGGTGTCTTCCTTTCTTTTCAGACCAAATTGTTCAAGTTCCACGGTGCTAAGACTTGGAGTTCTGTTAACTATTATTCATAACAGATTTTTAAATATTATAATGCAAAGGGAGGATAAACCTCTCCACCAATGTTTACTTACTGGAGAAAGAGAAAAAAAAAATGAGTAACCAGATAAAGCTTTGTGATTTAAAGCAATAGCTTGCACTAAATGCCCCATAAAAAAAGTAAATTCTCAATCACACACTGGGGCCTGTTGGGGGATGGGGGGGTAGGGGAGGGTTAACAGGAGGTGGGAGGATTGGGGGTGGATAACAGGAGAAATACCTAATGTAGATAACGGGGGGATGGATGCAGCAAACCACCATGGCATGTGTGTACCTATGCAACAATCCTGCATGATCTGCACATGTACCCCAGAACTTAAAGTATAATCTTAAAAAAAATTTTTAAAAAACAATAAACATTTTACTATCTAACATACAAAAAAATTTAACTTCTTGGGTTTTCTCATTTGAATTAAAGCCAAATTAGAATAAAGAATTATTACATTAATGACAAAAAAAAAAGAGTCACCTTTCAAATCCAAACCTGTAGGTTGATTTTGTCTTCGCCACCAGTGTGATCCATGTTCTCATGACTCAGAAATACTGAGCCACTTCAGGCACACTGGTGGTTTTCCTAACTAAATATTCATGTCTCCATCTATAAAAAGTATAAATTCCTCTCACTCCTGTAATCTCAGCACTTTGGGAGGCTGTTTGAGCACAGGAGTTTGTGACCAGCCTGGGCAACATAGCAAGACCCCATCTCTACAAAAAATTTTACAGATTAACTTGGCTTGATGGTACATGCCTGTAGTCCCAGCTACTGGGGAGGCTGAGGCAGGAGGATCACTTGAGCCCAGGAGGTCAAGGCTGCAGTGAGCTATGATTTTGCCACTGTGCTCCAGCCTCAGTGACAGAGTGAGACCCTATCTCGAAAAAAAAAAAAAAAGTGTAGATTTCTTTTCTATTTTCACCACTCAACTTAAAATGGCCTCTATTGGTTTGACCTATGAAGTCAACAAAAACCAATCAGAACTGAGTTTTCAGCCATACATATTTTTACATCCTTGTGAGAATACTCTGATGAAAACATTAAAAGATAAAGTTAGCCACATTAAAATTTTATTTGAGCAGACAGCAATTCATGAATCAGGCAGCTCCAGATCGCAGGTGGTTGGGGCCCCGCCAATAGGGCATGAGGGGAAGACTTTCACAGGGTGAAACTTTCCTAGGATGACTGTCAGAAGCAAGGTAAAGAAAACACAATTGGTTAAAATGGAGCAGAAGTCTAATTTGGACCATTTCAGCGGAAAGTTCCTAATTAGGAATTAGTTGGCAGTTCTGGTTGGTTAAGCTTAAACTTCATTTTCCTACAATATGACCATTAACACTGACTTGGGTTTCCATCTGCTTACACAGGAGCCAGTCTAATGGCCTCCTAATTAATTATTTTAACAAAAAGAAAGGAAGCATGTTCTCAGAAAACCATTACTGCAGAGGTTTCTGAGTGCTCTCCTCTCACGATGTTCCTTTCACTTCAAAGACCTCCTCTCCGTGTATCAAGCCATTTTCACATTAAGGACTGTTCTGATAACACTTCTTCTTTCCCTAATACCTAACAGGGCCTACCCACAGGAGCACTCAACAAAAATTGTGGGAGAAAGATGTTATGCTTTTCTGCTCTTGAAGGAGCTCCAAATTGTAACCTTTCAAGACTTTCATGTGCCCATAGGATGTAGCTCAAGGCAGGGCAGATACTACACTAGATTCAACTTACATTAATACTTGGTCCAAAACTTTAACTGTTATCTTAGAGGAGGTATACCTATGCACACCCTATGGCCACACAAAATGGCCTTCTTCTCACCCTTCCCCTCTTAACCTGAAAGCTACCCACTATAGCTTGGATGTTTGTCCCCACAAGCCTCATATTAAAATTTGATCCCCAATGTTGGAGGCATGTAGGAGGAGTTTGTGTCATGGGGATGGATTTTTTATGAATGGCTTGGAGCTGTCTTCATGGTCATGAATGAGCTCTAGGTCTATTTGTGCCTGCAAGAGCTGGTTGTTAAAAAGAGCCTGGTACTGGTCCGGCGCGGTGGCTCAAGCCTGTAATCCCAGCACTTTGGGAGGCCGAGGCGGGTGGATCACGAGGTCAAGAGATTGAGACCAACATGGTCAACATGGTGAAACCCCGTCTCTACTAAAAATACAAAAATTAGCTGGGCATGGTGGCGCGTGCCTGTAATCCCAGCTACTCAGGAGGCTGAGGCAGGAGAATTGCCTGAACCCAGGAGGCGGAGGTTGCAGTGAGCCGAGATCGCGCCATTGCACTCCAGCCTGGGTAACAAGAGTGAAACTCTGCCTAAAATTAAAAAAAAATAAATAATAAATAAATTTTTTTTAAAAAAAGAGCCTGGTACTTCCCTTCTCTCTCTTGCTTCCTTTCTCACCCCTGTGATTTCTGCACACGCCAGCTTCCCTTCACCTTCCACCAGGAGCAGAAGCAGCCTGAGGCTTTCAGCAGATATCCGATCTTCCAGCCAGCAGAATCATGAGCCAAATAAGCCCTTTTTTCCTTCAAAAATTACCCAGCCTCAGGTATTCCTGTATAGAAACTCTACATGGACTAAGACATTACCCACAAATGTTTCATCCTGGCTTGCTGAAGTTGTTCGAAGAGGAAGTTACAGATCAGTTTCTTTTCCTGAAAGTACATTCTGTTACCTGAAAGAAAGTGTTGCTATCAGACAGACATATATAAATAGAGCAAACAAATGTAAAATACTTCGAAATGGACCAAAGTTATTATAAGGTGTCTTCAGTGGAGAACTAGCATTGTCTAAATGAGGCCTCTGTGCCTTTCCTTGACTTTCACTGTTTTGCAACTCTTTAAGTTGTGGATAACCAGTAGTGACACAAACAGCTTTTTGTCCATAGACATGCAAGTCCATTTTGTTCTCTGAAAATACACCATTGGTTTTCCTCCCACACTGTGGAATGAGACCGTTTCGCATCTTTTTGTAAATGTATTGCACCGTCACTTGCTGGTTCTTTAAATTCTCCTTTGAACTAATTGTAACATCTTACTGGTTCTCTCATTAATTAGTGCTTTAAATAAAATCTCCAGTGTGTATTCATTTTATATCTGAGATTGATGATTGTGTTCTCTTTTTAAAATTATAAAACCCAGAGAACAGTCAAAATTGTTCTTTACGTTCCTCATTGAAGAATCCATGAAGTCCACCTCAGGTGGGTCTCAAAGGGCCCCTTCCATCTGGTCTCTTCCCTTGTTCTCTCGCACTTCTACTCCTAATGTCTTCTCAGTCTTTTCAGCCATTTACCCTTATGTCAGTGGTGTTTAAACCAGAACAACTCCACCTTGAATAGGAGGTGAGTAATTGAGGCCGAGACCTTCCGGGCTGCATTCCCAGACAGTTAAGGCATTCTAAGTCACAGGATGAGATAGGAGGTCAGCATAACATACAGGGTATAAAGACCTTGCTGATAAAAACAGGTTGTAGTAAAGAAGCCCGCAAAAGCCACCAAAATCAAGATGGCGACTAAAGTAACCTCTGGATGTCCTCACTGCTACATTCCCACCGGTGCATGACAGTTTACAAATGCCATGGCAACATCAGGAAGTTATCCTCTGCGGTCTAAAATAGGTTATGGAGAAATACCAGTGGTGTGTTTCCAGAGAACAAAATTTACTTGCATGTCTGTGAACAGCAAATTGTTTGTATCGCTGCTGGTTATCTACGTGCCTGTGTGGCATGAATAATCCACCCCTCGGTTAGCATATCATCAAGAAATAACCATAAACATGGGCAACCAGTAGCCTTGGGGCTGCTCTGTCAATGGAGTCGCCATTCTTTATTCCTCTACTTTCCTGATAAACTTGCTTTCACTTAACTCTATGGAACCCTCTCTTGGGATCTGGATCAGGTCCACTTTCCTGTAACACCTACAGCAGATTCTTAGGCAGTCAGTTCTGTCTGAAGGGAGGAGAGAAGGATATTCTAATTCTTCCATTCCCTCAGCATGTTACAAATACAGGGACGATAAATCTTCCCGGTGCTAGTAGTCACGATCCATAGAGTCAAAATTCCAGCGTGTTATGCTATTTCCAGTTGTCAAAGGTCCCTTCCGTGAAAGGAGAGGAAAAGCAGTTAAAATTCTCTTCTGCCAGGCCAGGCGCGGTGGCTCAAGCCTGTAATCCCAGCACTTTGGGAGGCCGAGGCGGGTGGATCACGAGGTCAGGAGATCGAGACCATCCTGGTCAACATGGTGAAACCCCGTCTCTACTAAAAATACAAAAAAAAAAAAAAAAAAAAAATTAGCTGGGTGTGGTGGCGCGTGCCTGTAATCCCAACTACTCAGGAGGCTGAGGCAGGAGAATTGCCTGAACCCAGGAGGCGGAGGTTGCAGTGAGCCAAGATCGCGCCATTGCACTCCAGCCTGGGTAACAAGAGCGAAATTCCATCTCAAAAAAAATAAAAAATTTAAAAAATTAAATAAAAATTTTTTTAAAAAATTAAATAAAAATTTTTTAAAAAAATTCTCTTCTGCCACTCTGTGATGCCTTTCTTTTTTTATTAAAATGGCAGATTGCTATTTATCCTTCCATTAATAAGAATGGTCTTTGTTTGTTTTGAGACAGTGTCTCACTCTGTTGCCCAGGCTGGAGTGCAGTGGTGCAAATTAATGAGGATGTTTTTAATTGATCCACTCTTTCAACTCATCTATTTTATGGCTTGAAACCAGTTCAGGTCATTAATTGAGCATTTACTACAGGGTAGGCATTGTTTTATTTGCTGGAAATTCATAGACCTCAAAGAGCTCACGGTTTGAAAGGGTCAGTTTGACATAAATATTTATAACACAATGTAGCCATGCAGCACTTAATAAAACTGTACATTTTCAGGACAGTTGTCATGAAGGAGTTGTCCAGCCTGTATCTAGTTAACTCAACTAGAGGCTCAGCAAAGCACTCAAGCATAAGGTCCTTACATTTTTTGTCATTAAGTTTTAATAAGCCCAACTATCTCCAGACCAGAACCTCTCTGAATATGAAATAGGAGACGTGAGGTATCTCAGATGCTCACCTCTTGGAGAGGTAGCTATCAAGTTACTACTCACAATCCAGAAAATGTCAGGTCTTACTTTGGCCCTCAAGTTCACAATTCATGAAATACAGAGTTAGGAAGGCTATCTTGATGAGCATTTGTGATTAGACCCCTTTGCATTTGGACTTGACATCTGGGGAGCTGTCCTGCTTGGGGTTGCCTTTGTTAAGTGAAATGGGCAATTCATTTCCCTAACCTCCAAGAGACATCCAGAATCTACTAGACCTCCCTCCCTTTTCAACTGCTCAGGCTCACTAAGCTTTTAAACTTTCTATTTCATTACAGTACAAACAACTCTACAAGCCGGCCTCCTGCTTCTCCCCTCAGGCTATGTGGAATTATTCATACCCAAGGTCTAAAGAGGAACATCAGCATGAAGGGAAAATAGACTAAGGAGTGAAAACAAATTAGCAATCCAAACAGCTCTCTCCCTGCCTGTCACTGGAAGGCCTTTGGTGTCTCATTCCAGAGTCAAGGGGTTTTCTGAGTTGAAGATTAAAGGATACATTTTCAGGGCTCAGAGAACAGACAGTCTGTGAAATGTATATTCACCCAAGGCAGCCAGAACAAGTTACGCATATGAAGAACCAGGATGTGCCTTCACCCCAAACCAGACGAGCCTGATATGGATAGTTGGTATTTTGCACCCACTGGGCTCGGATTTCTCATATTTTTATTCATGCTTGGATAGGGAAAAAAGAAAGAAAGAAAGATAAGCCATTAAGCTATCTTTGGGAATGTGATAAATCTTACCTTAAAGCAGTGATTCTCAACCAGGGTGATTTTGCCCCACAAAGAAACACGTGGCAAATGTCTGAAGATATTTTTGATTGTCATAACTGGCACTGGGAGGTGCTGCTGGCATGAAGTGGGTAAAGAACAAGAGGGAGCAGGCTGAGCACCCTGCAATGCACAGGACCATCCCCACAGCTAAGAATTATCTGTTCTAAGATGTTGTTAGTGCAAAGGTTGAAAATCTCTGCCTTAAAACAATCAAGCAGTGAAAATAGAACGTTAAAGCTCCTCCCTCTCTCTGTATGTGTATATCTGTGTGTGTGTCTGTTTCTGACTGTCTGTCTGTCTCTCTCTCTCTCTCTCTCTCTCTCTCTCTCTCTGGTGGTTTCATAGGGGTGAAACCTATGCAAATGCACGGGGTCCCATACTCACATCAGTTCCTGCACTTGATATAATCTTCTGCTTCACCATGGTGAAATTCTCAATAATTTTGCATGAGAGGCCCCATATTTTCCTTTTGCCCTGGGCCCTGCACATTATGTAGCTGGCCCTGCACGCAGATGCCTTTGCAAGGGACACTCAGCCATTTCATGCAGCAGAGCCATGTGTTCTCCACTGCCCTCTTTCTTCACCCCTAAGATTCCACTTCCTCCTAGCAGTGCTTGTTTTCATTCTCTGTTTTTGAAAGCCCTCTCTGCGTTATGGCAGAGCTGAAGCTGGAACATATCCTCATGGATTCCAAAGTGCTTGCATATTTTCTTCTTGCCCAACAGACTGTCTAGATAATCCATACAAGGCACCAAGTGGCAGTCAGCGGATCGTGCGCCATAAACATTTCCTCAAAGAGGCTGGAAAGAAGCGGCAGAGCCTGAAGAGGGTTTTCTTTCCTGCAAGAGCAGTAGGGCTCGGCTCTGATCATCCTTGCAGAGATGACAAAAATGATCCAGGACAAGAATCTTAATATATGCAATAAAATAAAATCCACTTTCACGTCCATCCTTTTCTTGCCAGTCCTTTTTCATTCGATGTTCTGGATTGTTCACAAAACTTATTAATAAGCTTTAAACCCTATTTAAAACCTGCAAGGTAGGAACCATCACTTTACTTCTTGTTAATCACTTTTAATCTACTACCATAACTCAATCAGCAACACTTCACTGAACAACTTCGAAGGGACGTTAAGACCCTGTCTGCAAAGAATCTTGTTCTCGTTTGCAAAAGGATCCCTTAAAATGTCCTGTTTCCCGGAGGACGCGGACCTCTCAGGGCACCAGCAGCAGCACCTAAGTGGATTATCTATGAGGCCTACATGAAAAACCAAACAAGAGCAACAAAACATTTGTTTTCTGAATACTACACGGTATGACAAACCCTGCCTGCGATCCAAATCTGTATGCACGTGCCTCTACCGCCATCTTCCGACGGTCCATCCCGCACACACGTGCGTTAGCATCTGCCACCTGGGAATCCCCGGAGCACTTTAGAATTGAACTTACAAAGTAAATGGGCTTTGAAAAAAATATTAAAGCACAAATCATAGTCACTGCCGCACTAGTAAACAATCGAGAACATCAATAATAATTTTTAAGTTTGCAGGCAATTCAACCTAAAACGGTACACGCGGAGCAGAATTCATCATCTTGTCTGAGCAGGCAGCCTCGGCCGAACTGTGGGGCTCTTCAGGGACCCAGGCAAGGACTGTGGGAAAGTCCAAGGGGAAGGTCAACAGGCTCTGATCCTAACAGCTCGAATTTTTTCGGAGTTTCTGTTTGTTCCTATGAGGGGAAAAAGGACCAAAGCTCTGAGCCTGCTCCTCCGGGTAAAATAGAAATATAGCCAATGTTCCTACTTAGCATCACCTGAGACATGCCTAGTTTTCGTTTTCCTTTTGTCCCTGACAGCACAGACCAGATTGATGGTGAGAATGTGGATGCCTCAAGGGCAGAGGCTTCATTCTGTTCCCTGCTGCATTCCCATGACTAGAACAGCAATTCATAGCAGGTGTTCAAGAGATACGTTCTTAACAAAGGGACAGTCATTGCTATCATTGATTGATGACATTTTATTTATTTATTTATTTATTTATTTATTTTTGAGATGGAGTCTCACTCTGTTGCCAGGCTGGAGTGCAGTGGTGCGACCTCGGCTGACTGCAACCTCCGCCTCCCAGGTTTAAGCAATTCTCCTGTGTCAGCCTCCTGAGCAGCTGGGACTACAGGCGCCTGCCACCACTCTCAGCTAATTTTTTGTATTTTTAGTAAAGACAGGGTTTCACCATGTTAGCCAGGATGATCTCAATCTCCTGACTTCATGATCCACCTGCCTCACAACCTCACAAAATGTTGGGATTACAGGCGTGAGCCACCACACCCGGCCCGATTGATGATATATTTTATGCCAAGTCCTTTACAATTCTTATCTCATTTAATCTCTATAATAACCTATGAAGCATGTATTATTATGCATGTGTTATTTTTGTTTGTTTGTTTTTGTTTTGTTTTGTTTGTTTTTGAGACAGTCTCCATCACCCAGGCTGGAGCGCAGTGGCATGATCAGTGCGGCTCACCACAGCCTCGATCTCCTGGACCAAGTAGTCCTCCCATCTTAGCCTCCTGAGTAGCTGGAACCACAGGCACATGTCACCACACTCAGCTATTTTTTAAATTTCGTGTAGAGATTAGGTCTCACGATGCTGCCACGGCTGGTCTTGAAGTCCTGGACTCAAGTGATTCTCCCACCTCAGCTTCCCAAAACACTGGGATTACAGGCATGAGCCACATTGCCGACTTCCATGTGTTATTGATGGAGAGTGAGAGAATCCCCAGACTTGGCAGATGGCCAGACCAACTGGAGAGAAATGAATTTATGTTGAGTTAAATAAGCTGTAGCCCATGAAGAGGTGGCCACATAAAAATAATAATAAACGTTCGCTATTGAGAAATTACTATACACCAGGACAGGGCTGAGCATGATCTTACTTACACCTAGCAACAGCTTGATGAAATAAATCTTACTTGGCATTGCCATTTTACATATGAAGGCCAGGAAGGTTCAGCAATCTGCCCACATTAGGAAGTGGAGAACTAGAGTTCCCACCCAGAACTGCCTTGTGGATGCAGCTTCTCTTACCCTCATAGCTTCCCGTGATACACGCTGGGCTGTCCTCCTTCCTCCAGGAAATCACCCACGACATTATCAACAGTGTGAGCCAACTCCCATACTGTTGCCCACCAACAGACCAACTGCAAGTCATTTCCTCCCGAAATATGTAGCAGCCTGGATACAGAACAGAAAGAGACACGAGGTGGATGTCTGAGGGTTTGTTTACAGTTGAATGGAGTCTCCTAAACTCAATGACAAAGGTCACAGGACGGTCAGCTGGGGGAAGACAGCACTAAACCAAGGGCAACAGCTTGTTTTGTCCTACAAACACTGTCCTATAAACACTGCACAATTCTCATATTGAAACAAAACTCCTGGGCATCTACACAAAAATCCATACACAAATATTCCTAGCAACATCATTCATAATACCTAAAAGTCGACCTCATTATGAACTGAATGTCTCCAAAATTCATATGTTGAAGTCCTAACCCCCATTGTGATGATATTCGAAGGTGGGGCTTCTGGGAGGTAATTAGGTCATGAGGGAGGAGTCCTCATGAATGGAGTTGGTGCCATTAGAAGAAGAGACAGAACACAGCTTAAAAATAGCCCACTGCAAGAGCTCCCTCACTGAGAATGGAATCAGCCAGCGACTTCCAGGCTCCAGAACTGTGAGAAATAAACGTCTGTTGTTTAAGCCACTCAGGCTTCAGTGAGTGTTACGGCAGCCAGGCAGACTAAGACAAACCCAAATGCCCATTAACTGATAAATGGATCAATAAAAGGTTATGATAGTGTGAAATATCATTTCATAAAAATGAATGAAATACTATTCCACAATACAAAAGAACAAAATTATGATTCATACTACAATATGCTTGAACCTCCCAAACATTTTACTAAGTGAAACAAGTCAGGAATAAAGGGTTCCATATTCTATGATCTACATATACAAAGTCCACAACACATAAATCTAGAGGCAGAAACTACTTTAGTAGTTAGGGTTTGGGGTGAGGAGAAGGGTAGATGTGAAGAATAAAGGACTGACTGCTATAGGGTACAGTTTCTTTTAGGGTGGTGAAAACATTCTGAAATTAATTGTGGTAGTTGCACAACTCTGTGGACATACTGAAAACCACTGAATTTTTTTTTTTTTTTTTTTTTTTTTTTTTAGACAGAGTCTTGCTATGTTGCCCAGGCTGGAGTGCAGTGGTGTGATCTCGGCTGGCTGCAACTTCTGCCTCCCTTGTTCAAGTGATTCTCCTGCCTCAGCATCCAGAGTAGCTGGGACTACAGGTGTGTGCCACCAAGTCCAGCTAATTTTTTATTTTTATTTTTTGTATTTTTAGTAGAGACGGGGTTCCACCATGTTAGACAGAATGGTCTCAATCTCCTGACCTTGTGATCTGCCCACCTTGGCCTCCCAAAGTGCTGGGATTACACGCATGAGCCACCAGGCCCGGCCAAACCACTGAATTATATCCTTAAAATAGGTAAATTGCATATGTGAATTATATCCCAATGAAGCTGTTACCAAACATATATATATATATATATATATATATATATATATATATATATTTTATATGCTCTCAGAAACAAAATAAATTCTTCGATAATTGGGGGTCTGGGAAGGAACTCATGGTATTTCATCAAAACTGATCTAAAACTGATTCTGTTCTGATCCAGCCTCTTCTCCCAGACATCCTTAACTCAGCAAATGACCCCAAACTCTGCCACAACTAGAAAACTACGAGTGATCCTTGATTTCTCCTTTCCCTGCACCATCCCCAAAATCCAAATCCATCAGCAACTCCTGTCCGTTACATCTCCCAAACACACCTCACACTTCACCCCTTTATGCTCATCTTCAATGCCACCATCTCTCAAACCATCATCCAAACCATCACCCTCTCTCAATTCTGACTGCTCATGCTCCCGTTCTTGCCATCCTCTGATCCATTCGCAATGCCTCGCAGGTTATCATTTCACAACATACGTCAGCTCCTGGATTTCCACGGCAGACACTATTCTCTGGCCGCATATGACAGGGACTGAAGGTCCACCCTTCCTCGTGCATCCAGGGCTCTGCTCATCATGACCCCCTGGGCTGCTCCAGAAGCGCTGTGCTCCCTTTCACCCTCAGCTATTCCAAAGCCTTTATCCCCTTTGCTCTTGCAGTTCCCTCTGCCTGGGCCACTCTTCCTTCACATCTTGGCATGATTCATCCTTTAAGAGGGCCAACTCAGGCCTCTCTCGGAGAAGAGACCCTTGATCATGCCTGAGTGGCCCCACACAGCTCCATCTCATCACATCCAGTGTTCATGTTACAGCACTGCTTGGAAATTGTAGTTACCTCATTTGTCTGTCTACTCTGTTCTCATCTGCCTTACCCATCAGAAACTGGCTGGCTCACATTTATTTTTAATGAAAAAGCAAATGAAAGTCATAGAAATTTCTACATTTTAAAACTGGTTAGAGAAGGATCCAGCAAAGGAGACTGCAAAGGAGCTAAGCACCTGAGAATTCCCCGGGAAGAAACATTGATGATCGTGGAGGAATCAGAATCACAGCATCCCAGTAAACCTGCCAAAGACCTCACAACTATTTGTGTAGTTGCTGAACAAAACAATACAACAGCATACAAAACAAAGATAATATCAATAAGATTTTATAGAACTTAAATTCATAATATTGGGTACTGTACAACTAATTTCACCATTTATTATCTTACTTTGAATCCAACATTTAGGGATTTCTCTCACACATAATTCCAAAGAGATATTTATAATTTTTTTCTGCTTTGTGTGTAGATTATATTAATTAGTGAAGCATTTTTCTTCTGAGTGTGGTTCCCCAACTAAAAGCTGAATCATTTTCTTTTTTTTTTTTTTTTGAGACAGAGTTTCACTCTTGTTACCCAGGCTGGAGTGCAATGGCGTGATCTCGGCTCACCGCGACCTCCGCCTCCTGGGTTCAGGCAATTCTCCTGCCTCAGCCTCCCTAGTAACTGGGATTACAGGCACGCGCCACCACGCCCAGCTAATTTTTTTTGTATTTTTGGTAGAGACGGGGTTTCACCATGTTGACCAGGATGGTCTCGATCTCTTGACCTCGTGATCCACCCGCCTCGGCCTCCCAAAGTGCTGGGATTACAGGCTTGAGCCACCGCGCCCGGCCAAGCTGAATCATTTTCTAAACTTAAATATCTCAGAGTTCTTGAGTCACTTTTCCCAAGTTATAGCTCAAAGAAGCTGGCAATTCATGTATATTCTTCATTCTTCTTCTTCTTCTTTTTCTTTTTTGAGACAGTGTCTCACTCTGTTGCCTAGGCTAGAGTGAAATGGCACAATCTTGGCTCACTGCAACCTCCGCCTCCCAGGCTCAAGCGATTCTCGTGCCTCAGCCTCCTGAGTAGCTGGGATTACAGGCATGTGCCACCATGCCTGGCTAATTTTTATATTTTTAGTAAAGATGGGGTTTCACCATGTTGGCCAGGCTGGTCTCGAACTCCTGACCTCAGGTGATCTGCCTGCCTCGGCCTCCCAAAGTGCGGGAATTACAGGCGTGAGCCACCGCGCCCGGCCTACATGTATATTCTTCTTAAAAAATTGGTCACATGTTCTGGAGGATTCGCATCTATAACTTCCTAAGTCCTTGTTTTTTTCAGTCTCTGAACCATGCTGTCTAAGAGCCCGACTCAGGAGGTCTGGAGGAGGCCAGCGTATCTGTACATCTGCAACTCCAAGGGTATTCTGACATGAAGTCAGGATTGAAAAACGTTTTTGTAGGCCAGGCACTATGCAAAGATCAGGTCACAGGGATACAAAGATGACCAGGATTTGGTGCTACCCTAAAGGAGGTCTTCTTCTCTAGGGGTCAGGGGCACTGTAATGTAAACATATACTTCAATGCCATAGGATAAATGCTTTGAGCACTTTTACCATGGGAGCACAGAGCTAAAGCTCTCTCCAAGTTGGAGTCATATTTGTTGTGGAATAACCAAGGAATTTTGAATACAAAAAAAAAAAACAGTGGAGCAGGGGCTCTCTAATTTTATTTGCAATGTTTTGTGTTTCCAAATCACTTTTAGTCATCTGCCTTTTGAAAGAGGCATCTCCTTTACCACCCGTTAACGAATTGCTGAGAGTCTGAAACTGGTCCTAACTGGCCTATTTTGCTTTAGAGCTTGGTTTGCTAAAATAATAATAATGAAAGGACTGACCAGCTTTATAAAATGGGATACAGACTACATCCTATGTGAGGGACGGGAGACTAACTTCTGCTGGTTTTCTGTGGTCCAGTGTTGTGGAGCTGCCCAGAGCTACTACAGGAGGGATCGAGGACTTTAATAAAAGTGAGGAGTGGGAGATTGTTTTGAAGATAGAAAGTGACAAGAGTTAACACAGCTTTGCTTTGAAAACATTCAGGTTCTATGAACCCGGTGAGATGTCCAGGGAAATTCCTAGAGGGGCCTTTCCAGGTTGGAAACAGGAACTGTCTTTGTCATTTACAACAACCAATTGTGTACCAGTGTATAGCTTCTAAGAAATCTAGATTATGGTAGTTTTGAATTCCTTTGTAGAATACAATGCCTAAATATACACACATTTACAATATGCACAGCTATTATAAATCTAGCTACAGCTAAATCTAACAATAAACTCCTCTCTCTTTAAAGATTCTGCACATACATTTCAAAAGCCTTTGAAAACGTTCGTAGGGTTGGACTTCAAAAGAGGATATATCTTTCAGATATGCTCACAGATCTGGTAGAAGTCGAGTTGAAACCTCTTTTTGGAAATAAAGGTTTGAATCTGACTGCACAATTAGCTGTATGAATGTGGGCAACTCCTTAATCTCTCTAATCCTTAATTTTACTGTTTATCAAACTGAGATAGCATAACCTGCCTACGAGGAAAATTGATTAGATGAGTATTTAAAATTGGGTAGGTTTTTTTTTTTTTTTTTTTTTTTTTTTTGAGACAGAGTTTCGCTCTTGTTGCCCAGGCTGGAGTGCAATGGCGCAATCTCGGCTCACTGCAACCTCCGCCTCCTGGGTTCAGGCAATTCTCCTGCCTCAGCCTCCTGAGAAGCTGGGATTACAGGCATGTGCCACCATGCCCAGCTCATTTTTTTGTATTTTTAGTAGAGACGGGGTTTCACCATGTTGACCAGAATGGTCTTGATCTCTTGAGGTCGTGATCCACCCGCCTCGGCCTCCCAAAGTGCTGGGATTACAAAAATTAGGTGGTTTTAAAAGGAATGGGTATTTGGCGCACACGTCACTAGTCTTTCCACTTTTGTTTTACAATTTTGCCGAAGTGAACAGTTGTTTTAGAAAGCGGAAACCAGTAACCCGGAATGCAGCAGAGGCAGCTATCGGCCGTATCTCACATTATAATATTCAAATACATGCCAAAGAGACACAATTTGGTAACACAGAACTAGAGAAACAGGCAGGTCTGAGCATAACTTGAATTTTTTTCTGGTGCAAAAACTCAGAAGTCCAAAAATGATCTTATTTGTCTTTAGTCATTCTTCTTTAAAAGGCATCCTTGCCCTTTCGTCGTTTCATTTTCTGCCAATTTCCAAATGTTCTCAGAGAAAAAGACAACCTCTGAAATTCATCAAAAAATAAATAAATAAAAACCCTCTAAATCAATCACTAAATAAGAGAAAAATAGACAGAACTTCGTAAATCGACTCAGGCTTTTAAAAATTGTCTCTCCTGATGGAAACTGGGGGAATGAGCGCGTGACGCTGAGACCGCAGAGTGGGTCAACAGCGGCATCTAGTGTTCGATCAGAATCCTGCCAAGCCTCTCGTTGGAAATGGGAGGATCTGTTTGCTATTGTGATGCAAATCAGTTACATTTATCCACCCCTGGAGGTCGTTGAGAAGCACTCACCTGAGTGTTCATGGTGCTGCTTCCACAGATGTTCACAGAAGAAGGACGCAGGCTGTCCTAATTCCAGAGAAACCGAACATGACACAGCGTTGGCTTTCATCTCACTCCCATCTCAGCCTCGCCCCCTCAGGATCAAACTCAAAGACAGAAACCATGTGCCTGAGAGTCCCTGAAGGGGAGAAGCCCTCTGGGATGGTTTAACAGCCTTCTCTGGAGTAAACGGAATCGATTGTGTTAATTTTTGGAAATAATCCTGCTTTTGCCTTAACCTTTTTATGGACACCCTGAACTCTTCCGTGAATAGTGAATTCTGAGGAAACTATTTAATCGGCTACAATCTATAAATAAGGGATGATTTTGGATCTACGTATGCCAGTGATTTTCACCATTTTTCCTCAGCAATTAAATTCTTTAAGTGAAAAACATGAAATATTTGGAATAGAAATGTTACAAAGAAGAGATACATATATATATAACCTATAGCTGCTCTCTTTAACCGGGGGCTGGTGTAGAAAAACTAAATCTACAGCCACTCAGCCTTCCAGAATCCCCACCCTTCTCTTGCCTCTCCTCACCCCACTCCCCTGGCCTCCCACCCTGTTCCCCCAGCCCCACGCCACTCCCAGCTTCTGAGGCTTATCTGCAGAAACTTAGGTCCTCCTAGAATAACACAAGCCTTTTAAACTTGGATCTGTTTTCTTTCGGAGACAAGTGACAGAAAAACACCCACAGACCTGGGCAAAGGATACAAGGTACATTAATATAAACAAAGATGTAACCAGCAGACACAGAAAGCTCTAAAAAAGCAGGAGGCTTAGCAGCATTTTTCTAGTTAGAAAGACAAGTGTCCCTTGTTTTCTATACCCACCACGGCGCCCTGCCTTCATCCTCGCCATTTTGCTGATGGCACCACATCTTTGGCTAAGGATGCCATCAGATCCTTTGGGAAATCCTCTCTGCCATTCTGGGAGATTTTATATTCTCCTGAGCCCTCCCAGGGGCTGCCCACCTCTCTGCCCATAGATGCAAGTTACTGGTGACAGTGCCAGCAAAACTCTGAAGGTTGACTGAAGGGAGAATCAATGGGCAGTATCCCACAGCCAATTTCCCAGGCGCAACACCCTTCTAACTGTCTCATCCTTCAGGCCTGCCTGTGACACCTTCCTAACACCAAGTGCCTTGGAGTTTCCTCTATAATTATTCAGTCATTCACTTCTTCCTTCACTGAGAAAACATAGTCAGGCATATTCCAAACTACTCAAACCAAAGGCCAGCATTTGTTATGGTTGGAAACTACATGTTTACCTTGATTATGAAAATAATAAGACCGGGTGTAGTGGCTCATGCCTGTAATCCCAGCACTTTGGGAGGCTGAGGAAGGTGGATCACCTGAGGTCAGGAGTTTGCGACCAGCCTGGCCAACATGGTGAAACCCTGACTCTACTAAAAATACAAAAAATTAGCCAGGTGTGATGGTGGGCGCCTATAATCCTAGCTACTTGGGAGGCTGAGGCAGGAGAATCGCTCTAACCCGAGAGGCAGAGGTTGCAGTGAGCCGAGATCACACTGTTGCATTCCAGCCTGGGCAACCAGAGCAAAACTCTATCTCAAAAATAAATAAATTAATAAATAATAATAATAATAGCATCTTCTAAACAACAACAAAAAACCTGGAAGCTAGCCCTTATGGCTAAAATGTCATTTGTATGGCTTATCAGAGAATAAAATGAAGATTCCTCTCCATCTCTTTCACTCAATAAACTATGTGTCAGACGTATGTCATTCTTACTCAAAGCTTATTAATGATAGGTAACACTGAGCAATTGCTACAAGACAGGCTTTCTTCTCAACAATTCATCTTAGGATTTCTCAGCCTCAGCATTACTAGTATTTTGGGATGTGCAGTTCTTTGTGGTAGGGACCTATATTACTAGTATTTCAGGATGTAAAGTTCTTTGTGAGGGGGGCCTGTATTTCACCTTGTAGGATGTTTAGCAGCATCCCTGGCCACCCACCACGTAAGAATTGCTTTCCCCAACCCCTGCTCCAGTTGTGACAGCTGAGAATGTCTCCAGATATGGCCAAGTGTCCCCTGGGGAGCAAAATCATTTCCCCTCCACTGCTATATAAGAATCACTACCTTGGCCAGGCACAGTGGCTCATGCTTGAAATCCCAGCATTTTGGGAGACCAAGGCAGGTAGATCACTTGGGTACAGGAGTTCAAGACCAACATGGTGAAACCCCATTTCTACTAAAAAATACAAAACATTCACTGAGCATGGTAGCACATGCTTGCAGTTCCAGCTACTCAGCGGGGGCTGAGTTAGGAGGATCACTTGAGCCTGGGGAGTCGAGGTTTCAGTGAGCCCTGATGATGCCACTGCACTCCAGCATGTGTGGCAGAGCAAGACCCTGCCTCAAAAAAAAAAAAAAAATTACTGCCTTATAATTATATAATTCATGCAAAAACCTGTACAGATTAGTTTTATTTCTCCTGTTTTAAGTTGACAAAACCAAAGCACAAAAAGTTGTATAACTTTCCCAATTTTACACAACTAAACTCATCTTAGAGTCCAGCAGTCCAGCTCCAGAGCCTGTGTCCACCACTCTGCGCCATCCTCCTCTAAATTCCAAGTCCCAGTTTATTAACCAGAATCAGCAGAACTCTCAGAAGAGTCGGTAATTTCCCTGGCACCATCACTGTCTTGGGTGGATGTGCTGCCTCTTCCAGAGGCCTGGACGGCAAAAAGAAAAACAAGAATTAAATCAGATCTTTCAACGACATTTTTCAGGACGTATCAGCTAAGAAGTTATCATAAAATTTCAAGAACAGTCTCAAAACAAAATTTCATGTAGCTTCGTCTCAACTCACTGTGGCCACCCCCACAACCTTTAAATTCCTTCCAAAATCTTTGGGCCCCTGATTTACTCAGACACCACAGTGGGATTTTAGTAGGTGCTGGAGCCACTACACGTGGGATTTTCGTGGGTGCTGGAGCCACTACACATGGGATTTTCGTGGGTGCTGGAGCCACTACATGTGGGATTTTTGTGGGTGCTGGAGTCACTACAAGTGGGATTTTAGTGGGTGCTGGAGCCACTACACGTGGGATTTTCGTGGGTGCTATCTGAATTGATCAATTCCCATGCATCATCTCATTTAAACCTTGAAATAAGTATTTTACCCATTTAACTATAGGGGAAACCAAGGATTACAGTTGTTAAATAAGTTGCCCAAGGTCATTCACATTATTAGTCAGTGTTCCTCCAAAAAACAGAACCAAAAGAAATCTATCTATCTATCTGTCTATCTATCCATCCATCTATCCATCTATCCATCCATCTATCTATGGTCCATAAGACATTTTGATACAGGCATGTAATGCATAATAGTCATATCATGGAAAATGGGGTATCCATCCTTCAAGCATTTATTTTTCATGTTACAAACAATCCACTTATACTCTTTTAGTTATGTTAAAATGTACAGTTAAACTATTATTGCCTGTCGTCACCCTGTTGTGCTATCAAATACTAGATCTAATTCATTTTTTCTTTTTTCTCTGTACCCATTAATCATCCTTGCCTTCCCCTCAAACCGCCTCTACATTACCCTTCCCAGCCTCTGATAGCAATTCTTCTACTCTGAGTTCAATTGTTTTGATTTTTAGATCCCACAAATAAGTAAGAGCAATGTTTGTCTTTCAGTGCCTGGCTTGTTTCACTTAACATAGTGACCTCCAATTCCATCTATGTTAGTGCAAATGACAGGCTCTCCTTCTTGTGTATATGCACATTTTCGTTATCTATTCATCTTTTGATGGACTCTTAGGTTGCTTTCAAATCTTGGCCATTGTGAACAATGTTGCAACAAACATGGGAGTGCCGATTTCTCTTCATAAACTGATTTCCTTTCTTTTGAGTATATGAACGGTGGGATTGCCAGATCATGTGACAGCTCTATTTTTGGTTTTTTGAAGAACCTCCACACTGTTCTCCATAATGGTTGTACTAATTTACATTCCCACCAACAGTGTATGAGGGTTCCCTTTTCTCCACATCCTTACCAGCATTTGTTATTGCCTGTCTTTTGGAAATAAGCCCCCTTAGACATCTTCAGACATGCCTGAATTCTTGAGTGGACACAACATCAGTCTTTCTCCAAATGGGCTCCAAAGATCACCTGCATCAAACTATCTTGAAGCAGGGAGCATGAAAACTGTGTAGTTTCTCAGGCAGGTGATCAAGTTCAGCATCATCATACTAAGTCACCTTGTTAATGGGTAACCTTGATATAATGTGACGAAAATGACACTTTACCTCTGTGGCCTTCCTCCTAGTCTAATCATAAGAAAAATAACAGACAAATCCCAACTGAGGTATATTTTACAAAATTTTTGACCAGTACTCCTCAAAAATATGGACAGTCCAAGACAATATCATGCCCCAGAAGAGGAAGACATGAGACATGACAACTAAATGTGATGTAGCATTAGGTAAAAACCAAGGAAATAGGAATAGAGTGTAGCTTTTAATTAGTAGCAGTGTATCAGTATTGGTTCACTAGCTATGACTAACGTACCATACTCATGTGAGGTGTTAATAACATGAGAAAGCAGGCCTGGGGCACATGAAAACTTTCTATACAATCTTTGCAAATATAAAACGATTCTAAAATAAAACTCTATTAAAATGCCTATTTTCAGGCCTCATGCTAGTCCTACAGAATTAGACTATTGTGAGTGGGATGCAGGCACCTGCATATCTAACAAGACTCCCAGGTTTGAAAACTAATTTAGGCTCAGCTGGAACTCCTACTTCACTTCAAGGCAAGACCCTTGCACCCACCTGCTCGGTTGCCTAAAAGAAAGGTGCAGAAGAAAAAAAAAAAAAAAAGGCCGGGAGCGGTGGCTCAAGCCTGTAATCCCAGCACTTTGAGAGGCTGAGGCGGGTGGATCATGAGGTCAAGAGATCGAGACCATCCTGGTCAACATGGTGAAACCCCCTCTCTACTAAAAATACCAAAAAAAATTAGCTGGGTATGGTGGCGCGTGCCTGTAATCCCAGCTACTCAGGAGGCTGAGGCAGGAGAATTGCCTGAACCCTGGAGGCGGAGGTTGCAGTGAGTCGAGATCGCGCCATTGCACTCCAGCCTGGGTAACAAGAGCGAAACTCCGTCTCAAAAGAAAAAAGAAAGGTGCAGAAGCTTCAACAGAAACAAAGTTCAGGATCCTAAAGAGTAGATACTTAGCTTCTAGAATACAGCAGCCAGTTCCTTTGTCTCGTGTATTTTATTGCCATCAAATATCTCTGAATAGAAATCACCAGTTCAATGTTTTGTCCCAAAATTGGACTTGAACCTCTTGCAGTAAGGATGCCAATAATAAAATATTTTTATTAGCATCATTACTGCAAGTTATGATGAGGAATTAAAAATCTCTGATAAGATCTTTAAACTACATTTTTGCACTCTGTCATTAACAAAGTAAAACATTTGATGGTTGATTTTGCCTACATCTTGGCTCACCACTATGTCTCTCAAAAAGTAACAAAACCAATATTCACAAAAGTTTTCCATGGCTCTGGAAATTTTTCATCAAAAAGAGCTAAGTAACTATATCTCTCTAACAGATTTGTGATGTGAATATAATGAAAATGCTGCCATTCCTTACTTGAATTAAGATACATCAGGACCAAATTCTGTTGCAAAATGTAGCAACATGCAGCAACATGCAAACAGAGCCTGATGAAGTGGGAAGAAAATTAAACTTGAGATCATAGTCACAGGTAGTAGACCATGTTACAGTTACTTATTAGCTTTGTGACTTCGGAGAAGTAACCTGACCTCACATTAGCAAAAATGATCAGTTTGTAATAGAGGGTTTGTAAGATCAATTTGAGCTCTGGAGTTTTGACTCTGGAATCCCAAAGCCTCAGGAGTTAGTCTTGCACCCAGTATTACAGTAGTAAATCTGGTATTTGTAAACTCAAAATAATTTAGAACATAATTCAGAAATGAATGATAAAAGGTAAATGTAAAACTTGAGCAGTCTTAGTCCTTGAGAATTATATCCCACAACATGAATTCAGCCAGTATCAAAGGCATTCAAAGATGCCTTTCAATCCATTTTGCCTCTATTACAGATGCCGTCATGTGAGACAGAGACCCAAGGATAAAATCTGACAAGTAGTATAGAACAGAAAAGCCCCATAAAACAGATGTTTTAAACATGAAGCAGGTGTTGATGTTTATTTATACCTGGCTGCTGCATAGATTGACATTGTTAAAATTTCGAAGTAGAGTTTCTCCCCATAGACAAGGGACAATGCAAACAAATAGACAAGTCACAAAAGAAACAAAAGTGGTAAACAAGCATATGGAATAATGTTCATTGTAACTAATAAACATGCAAATTAAATCAACAAGGAGGTACCAATTTTTTTCCTTACCAATTTTTTTTACTAGTGTATATTTCAACGACGACAAAGATATAGTGAAACTATATTCTCATACATCACTGCCAAGTGATAGAGTAAATTTGTACCGGTCTTTTGGAAAATAAGTGATGAGCATAAAGAATTATTTACATATTCATGACCTTTGATTCTGTAATTTCACTAAGACCACAGGACAAAGTAATATGTGTGAAGATGTTCACTGCAGAGAAAAATTGGAAACAGCCTCTAAAAGTCCAAAAATAGATAAAAGACTGTAAACTTTGTTACATCTACTCAAATGTTATACAGCTTTGTAAAAATGATGTTTTCAAGAGCTATTTAGTAACACAAAATGTTTATGACCTGTGAAATGCGGTAAACAATCAGATCATATATATGTCTTTGGCTTATACAAGGTTTTAAAATTTTTAATTTAGTGAACATTTTCATACTGAGAAAATTTACACAAAAAATATGTTTTTGGGCTCTACTCAAAAAATCAGAATAACTGGCAAAAGTGAGCCCTTGTACATGACAATTATTTGCAGCTTAGTAATTATTGCCTTTAGGACAAAAAAAAAAAACAAAACATATAAACCCCTTTGATCCATAGTCCCAATCCAGTGGCTCTTGGAAGCATTTGAGTTCATAATCCCTGACCTAAATTTAAAAATCAGGGTTTAAAATTATACATATAGGCCGGCGCAGTGGCTCACGCCTGTGATCCCAGCACTTTGGGAAGCTGAGGTGGGCAGGTCACCTGAGGTCAAGAGTTCGAGATCAGCCTGGCCAACATGGTGAAACCCTCGTGTCTACTAAAAATATAAAAATACAAAAATCCCAGCTACTTGGGAGGCTGAGGCAGGAGAACTGCCTGAACCTGGGAGACAGAGGTTGCAGTGAGCCAAGATCGTGCCACTGAACTCTCCAGCCTTGGGAACAGAGCAAGACTCTATGTCAAAAAAAAAAAAAAAATATATATATATATATATATATATATATAAAAATTTTAAATGTGCACATAAAAAAGAATGAAATATCCCAAATTGCTATGAATGGTTGGTTGCCTTACAGTTCTGATATTACAGCTGATTTTTCTTTGCTTTTTCAAAATTTTCTTCACCACTCTTTTTATTTGGAAAATGGGTTAGAAATTAGAAATTAGAAACCTGAGCCAATGTGACCACTCAGTAAATGTCTAGTCTTTTAGTAAATACCAATAATCTCAAACAACAAAAAAAGGCAAGTGAAGACCATATATTTGTTTCCCCATAAGCTTGTAACCAGGTGGTATGTTACAATGAAAGCAAGTGATGGCCCAAATTCTTCTAAACATACAACACTTAGTGGCCAGAAAGTCTACCTTTGCTTCTGTAATCCCAAATAAGTCCTCCTTTCTGTTCTCAGGCACAAATATTGAAATAAAACTTTCAATGAAACAGGAGCGAGTTTCGTCCTTAGGGAGACACATTATTCCAATAATAAAATCTGACAACATATTGTCAGGTGTGTAAATAGACAGATAAAAAACAAATAGAGCTCGGGACAGAAGACAGCAAACCACACTGCCATGTGTGTACCTATGCAACAATCTTGCATGTTCTTCACATGTACCCCAAAACCTAAAATGCAATAAAAAAAAAAGAAAAAAAAAAAGAAAGCAGGGTATGATGAACAGGTTGTGCTGCCTCCCTTCTGTCTAGGGCTTGTCTTCACACCAGCTTTCTGTGTGACAGGTATTTCTCTAGGAATGACCTTTGGAAAACCTGATGCCTTTATCTCTATAGAGTCAGCTTAGTGGGAATTCTGAGTAACGGAACACTCAGGACACTGGTGTCCCTCTGTAGCTGCCTCCTACATATTCATCTGGACCCTTCCGGGTCTTCCAGATAGTGAGCAATGTAGTTTGGAGCACCCTGAAGTAGGTCAAATGGTCAATAGCATAGCAAGAGCCTGGCCAGACCACCAGGCAGCTACCAAAAAAGAAAGATGGATTCTTCAAATCTCAGAGAAGCTCACCCAGGAAACAATTTCACATGAGCACAGTGCAAAAAGCCTCATAGAACCAGCACTGTATCACTGGCCTGAAGTCAATCCCATTAGAACCACTGTCAACAGAGCCACCTTTGAAAACAATGGGCAGATTTAAACATAGTTAACTAGGTCTATGTAATGTGGCCAAACAGTAATGTGACCTATTTCACAATGCACATGGCAAAATCAAATGGATATGATTAGAATATTTAGAGAAATTTGCTCTAAATAAACACATACTGTTCAACAATATAACTTAATGTCCAATATATTGCAAACAAGTCAAGAGGAATAGAAGATCCCAACCAAATACCCTTCTCTAGGAAAGAGGTTAAAACTGGAGGCATTTGTCGCAGTGACGTTTGGTCCTTGTATTAGTCCATTTTCATAGTGCTATGAAGTAATACCCAACACTGGGTAATTTATTTAAAAAGCGGTTTTATGGACTCACAGTTCCACAAGGCTGGCTGGCGAGGCCTCACAATCATGGCAGAAGGCAAACAAGGAGCAAAGACACAGCTTACATGGCAGCAGGAAGAATGAACGCTGAGCAAAAAGAAACGCCCCCTTATAAAGCTTTAAGCTCTCGCGAAAACTCGCTCACTATCGCGGGAACAGCATGAGGGTAACCACAGCTATGATTCAACTTCCTCCCACTGGGTCCCTCCCACCATATGTGGGGATTATGGGAACTACAATTGAAAATGAGATTCAGGTGAGGACACAGCCAAACCATATCAGTCCTTGAACAAAAGCTCTTCTATCCACAGAGAAAGGATGCTCAGCTGATACAGATAGTCAGAAGAGGGTTAATTCACACCAGAACCCTCTACGCAGCACATACTGCATGTCAGGCGTTGTGGAAGGGACTTGCGTGTACTTTCTCAGTTAATTCTCACAGGATGTCATTTGCCCAATGAGGAAATCAGCTCAGAGAATTGGTGACATACCCAAGGGTGCATAGCCTGCAAGTATGGAAGTTAAGGATCTTTCCATGTTAACCCCACAGACTTCTTTGCAAAAGGCAGGCTTAAAATAAAGCACTTCCCACTCCAAAAAAAAAAAAAAAAAAACAAATAGAGCTCTAGGCCTTGAGTACTGCTGGGATTGACAGATTTTTAGTATCTTCTTCCTAAGAAAAAGATGATGGAAACTAGACAGTCTTTCTAGTTAACCACTTATCTTAACTACTACTCATTTCATAAACAGAAAAGTATTCCTATTCTCCTTTACACAATTTAGTAAACTTTCTGGTGTAAATTTTGATGAAGATAATTGAAATGATTAAGCAACCATCTCTAGAAAGCGGATTCCTGATAAGGATATTTCAAATGCTATCTACATGTCTCTAGAATATATAATAAAGTTCAGTTATACGTATGCATATTCCACACTACTCATGTTTAAAAAATGTTTAAATTGCTGCATAAAAACTACAGATGTTAGTTTTTGAAAAAGTAATGATCTATAGGCCTAAGCTATCTCTAGCTATTACGTCATAATTTTATTTTTGTATTTCTAATTCATTTCTCTCCAGATGTATTCTCTTTCAATACTTAGAACATAGGTGAGAAACAGTATCAAATAAATCCCGTATAGCTAAGAAGTGATCAAACGGTGAGATTCACGTTAAAATCTGGTTCCCTGATTTAATTCTCCATAACCCAGTGTTCTAAATCCGTATGTCAAGTGACTTGAAAACTGGATGCCCAAATGTCCATCCAGAGTGTGTCCAAAGAGAAGATGGAAGAATATTCTAGAAGTTAATAACACTTCCTGAAACACTGTAAATAGCAAGTCCAAAGTGGCAAGCCATTTTCATCCTGTACATAGTTGTGATTTAGAAGTTATGAGAGTATACTCCCTTCATTGTAAAATATTTCTTGTGATATTAGTAATAGAACGCAATCCAAGGAAATTAATAAATATATTAATTCAATGGAAAGGAAGCCAGGGTTGTACCACGATCCCGCTCTGGGCGTCAGAAAGTAGTCAGATAAATTGGTTTCTACTGCTTTCAGTGCAATCCTCTTCCAAAAGTTACTGCCATTAGTCAGAAAACTCCTATGGAAACTTATATTTAATACCTTCACTAAAGAAAGGAAACTTTATGATGGTCTTGAAAAACCATCACATTGGAAAGTATGTGATAGTGATTGTATTGGCAACTCAGATACTGTCACAGTTGGGTTCCCTGGGGGAAATTATTTTGAAATGGAGATTGGCGTGCAAGAAGTCTATTAGCAAATTGCTGTGGAGGACAGAAGGAAGACAGGCTTGGGGAAAGGGAGAGATGTTACTAAGATGTCACAACAAAAGCCTCAGCCCATCTAATAGGGAACTCTGGAGCAATGAAATGTGTGTGTGTGTGTTTGTGTGTGTGTTTGTGTGTGTGTCCATCATAAATATATAATCTTTTCTATCTCAAGTGAATATAGTTTCTGATCTGCCATTCTGATGGGAAGGGAAAGAACACGTTTGACAGATCAATGGCCACAAACCATGTAGCTGATACTGTCTTAAACTGTTCTAGCCAAGGTTTATATCTAGTACAGACACTGCAGTTGCTACTTAGCTGAGTTTTCAATAGTCCACTGTCATCCTCCAGTGTCTAGTTTTTACGGAGGTCAGAGTGGTAAATTAAATGGAATTATAAGGCTCAACACTCCCACACCCTTTAGGTCTTGAAGGGCACAAATCTCTGCCTTCCCATGGGATGGAATATTAATTTTGGTTTACTATCTTGGCCAGGAGGTGGGGCAGTTTCAGAGTCTTCCACACGGCTTTCCCTTTAAGACAGTTCTAACACACACACCAAGAAAGGGGTGGCGGTTCTGTCAACTCCCAAGTATGTTCAGTCTGATTATTTATTCTGAAAATAAGGAGATGACAGGGAGTCTAAGTAGGTGGATGATCATTCATTCTGAAAGTAGTAGTCAACAGGGGGTCTATCGCTGGGTAGAGCTATGAAGTCAATGGACCTAGTATTAAGTAATACCTGGAAAAGAACTCCATTTATTATCTGAATCCCATATCCCACCTTACTCCAAAAGGTAGACTCTAGTGACACTCTGATCCTGAGGTATCAACGTCAGCTTGGACCTTGTGTCTCAGGGTCCTCAGAGTATTCAGGTACTCTCCTTCCCTAGTGTACAGTTATCCAAGTAAATAACCATAGAGACATCACTGTCATACACAATTGCTGTGATTTTACAAAGACCTTCTTGGAGATCTAGACTTTCCTTCAGTCAGTAGTTTCTGCATTTGGAAAACAACAAAGGGCTGAAAATTTGGCAAAAGAGTATAACCTTTTATTAAGGTGGCTGTGCCCTATCACCTGATCACCCATCCTTGAGGTCTTTCGACGTTACTGTTTGAGCAATACTAATTTTTACTATTTTGCTCCTAAAGATGCCACATTCCATTAACTGTCTCCAAATCTCTCTGCAGGAATCCTTCAGACCTGGCCACTCATTGTGATAACTGTATCCACCTGGCTTCTGATAGCGACTCTGCCATTGGGCCTCCGTTCTTCCATGCCCATTGCTGTCAGTGAGCTCACTTCCGTAACAGCATCTGACCTACAGAACTAGCACTGAGCTTCTCAGGGATGCTGATGCCCTCTTACCAACACATTCCTTATCCCTTTAGTATATGTGTCCTCTTTGCCTTCCTATATATTAATATATATTAATATTCTGTGCAATACATCCATGAACTGTAAAACCAGGTGTTTGATCTACTAGTTAAAGGGTTTTTCCTCTGGTGCATATTAAAATAAACATTAATTATAAACACTTCCATCCATCTACCACCCAAAATCAACCTGCATACACAGATGAGCCTTTAAGAAGTACTAAAATAAGAAAATAAAAAAAGAAAAGGCCGGGTGTGGTGACTCATGCCTGTAATCCCAGCACTTTGGGAGGCTGAGGCAGATGGATCATGAAGTCAGGAGTTTGAGACCAGCCTGGCCAATATGGTGAAAACCCCTCTCTACTAAAATAAAAAATGAGCTGAGCATGGTGGCAGGCACCTGTAGTCCCAGCTACTCAGGAGGCTAAGGCAGGAGAATCACGTGAACCCAGGCGGCGGAGGTTGCAGTGAGCCTAGATTGCGACATTGCACTCCAGCCTGGCAACAGAGAGAGACTCTGTCTCAAAATAAGTAAATAAATAAGAAGTATTAGTCAACAGTGGGAAACTCTCTGGCTTCCCACACATCTGTGGCTCCTGGTCCCTCCAAGCACACTGTGACATCTTGCAGGGGCCACCTGAGGCACCCTTGTGCCTCTCTGATGAACTGCCATGCCCACTGGACTTTAACACACATCTAATCCTTGACTGGCTTTAGGATGCTGGGAGGTCCTTAAACTCATGAGTGTTTCTACATCTATGCCCTTTAATTTAAAGGGATTATGGAAAGAATATTTATCTCTTCTTATGTCAGAAATATAACACATATCCAGCTGAAAAGTAAATACAGGAGTCTTTCAATTCCTTGTAAGGAATATTTCCTGGATAATTCCATGTATTTTCATAATCACAGAGACAGTCTTATCCTTACTCATTCATTACCAAAAATACTGTGGTAATAGTTTACGCTTCATAGATGCAAATAATCTAATCACTTTGATACGAAAAAGGCAGAAGACAAAACACAAATTCTGAGACAGATTAAAACAATACAACATCCTTAGATTTTTTTTGTTTATTTTATTGTTTGTTTCTCTGTTTGAATGTTTATCTTGCAAGAGCCTACAGAAGCGAGGGAAGATATCTGCAGGCTAATTTTAAATAACATGAGACAAAGATTAAGCATTAAATATAAAAAATAAAACTTTCAGCTTACTTATTAAACTAGGCAGAATTTTCCTGAAACACAGCAGTTAAATTGGTCTGAAATGCATTCATAAATGGAGAACATAGGTCTCATCTATGAAATATTTTAAACGTTGTGGACGCTACCAAAAAGCTCATCAGAATATAAAAATTTTCAAGTCCTCTAAGCAGACTAAATACAAGTTAGTTTTTAACCTGAATTCAGAAGTGCAAAATCTGTAAAAATAGAAATATTGTCATTATTCTCAGCAATCTATGGATTAATCCTACAAATCCTTAGTCTTTTTAGCAACATGAACCATGATCTCTTCAAAAGTTCCTTGCTTAAGTGGCAAGTAACTTTTGAAGCTGGTCTTCTCAATCCATAGAGAGAAGCAAGCTGCATTCACAGCATTGCTCCCTTTGAAAATTATCTTCTGAACAGAAGAACGTCCAGGAAAAATCTTCAATGCAACACTCCCTGCATATGTGCAAGTCTGCATGAGGGGTCCCCTACAGGTGCAACTCCCAGCCAATGAACTAGAAACAGATAAAAGACAAGAGAAGAAAGCAGAAGTCAAACGTTTCCGTTTACAGATGCTATCCCAGATAAAATGCCAAGGGCTTGGCCGTGCCTGGAGGCTCATGCCTGTAATCTCAGCACTTTGGGAGGCCGAGGCAGGTGGATCACGAGGTCAGGAGATGGAGACCAATCTGGCTAACCTAGTGAAATCCCATCTCTACTAAAAATACAAAAAATTAGCTGGGCGTGGTGGCACATGCCTATAGTCCCAGCTACTCGGGAGGCTGAAGCAGGGGAATTGCTTGAACCCAGGAGGCAGTGGTTGCAGTGAGCCGAGATCAAACCACTGCACTCCAGCCTGGCAACGGAGGGAGACTCCATCTCCAAAGAAAAGAAAATAAAAGAAATCCCAAGGGCTTTTGGAATAGAAATGGACAATATGCAAAGATGAGAGAACCAGATAAAAATCATGTTGGAAATTTAAAAGGCATGTACCACACATGAACACAGAACTCTTTAAATGCAGCTGTAGGAAGTTCCATTTGGGGGTCATCCTCTTTGGAACTCCCTTTTGAGCAACACTCCTTGTCATTTCTTTTCTTTTCTTTCTTTTTCTCTTTTTTTTTTTTTTTTTTTTTTTGAGACAGTCTCAACACTGTAACCCAGGCTGGAATGCAATGGTGCAATCTCAGCTCACTGCAACCTTCACCTCCCAGGTTCAAGCGATTCTTTTGCCTCAGCCTCCTGAGCGCTGGGATTACAAGTGCGTGCCACCACACCTGGAAAATTTTTGTATTTTTAGTAGAGACAGGGTTTCACCGTGTCGGTCAGGCTGGTCTCGAACTCCTGACCTCATGATCTGCCCGCCTTGGCCTCCCAAAGTGCTGGGATTACAAGTGTGAGCCACTGAGCCTGGCCACTCCTTGTCATTTCTATCATCTGATACATCTGTACTTCTGAATAATCATAACTGGTACTCAAAGCGATGGCCTGACACCCTCCAAGGTTCTAAAAGGTGACCAAATCAGAGAGGTCACATCATGCCTAGCATTATTTTCGGGTTAGCATACATTTTATAGTAATTATTTTAAAATGGTAATCCATTTTTGGGCTCAGTGATAGCTCTCTCTATTAATCGTATCGTTTTACTAACTGAAACAGTCCACTCTGTCAGTAGGATTAATGATCTGAGATTATGGTACAACCAAAACCAAAGCTGGGGCAATGGGCTCTTGGAACGGAACCACCCACTGTGAACCATTCATCTGACCAAGTCTTGAACTTTCTTCCTAAATGTGAGATCACCAGGGTGTTTCAGTGCCGCCTGCACAATTCGTAGAGTAGGGTCCTCAGATTAAAGACCTTACATTTTCGTAGAATTCAGAACCATTTTCCACTCAGCAGACTCTATTTGCTCACTCTCTTCTACATGTAATTGTCCAACTTTGGTTGACCATTGAGTCCTCATGGAAGATTGCCATTCCGCCCCTGAGCCTCTCCTTTAGGGACTTGGAAATGGAAGGTAGTGCAGTTCTTTCCGGGCATCTGCCATGCATGGAACCCCGGGCTTCTTGGGGTAAGTTCGACGAGCAAGTTTAAAGAACTCTTCTGCAGCATCAAGTGCAATGAGACGGTCCTGCAAAAACAAACAACAAACAAAGAAACTGCTGGTGAGATAGGAAACAAGACACATCGACAGGAAAAATCAATCTAACTACAACAAAACCCACCCTGGAAATGATCATGAGCGACTAAGACGTTTATTCATTTGTTCCTAACAAATGTAGAGACACACCTTAATCCTTTACTTACATTATCCAAGAAACATTCCCCCACTCCTTAGAGTCTTTCCAGATTATCTGTTAGTCTTATAGGTTATATAAACAATACTTCTTACATCTCTTTGACCTACAAATGGTTCAGAAAATAGACTACACAGCAGAATTTGCTAAAAATACATACTCTTGAGCTGGAACCCAAGCCTCAGCAGGTCCAGGTGTGATACAGAAATCTGAACCTTTAAAGCTCTTTAGGTGAATCTGATGCCACGGGCCACTGGGAACCAGTGTATATAATGCCAGCATCTTCCACCTCATATGCAATAGTGATGGTGGCGTTGGAATAAGGAGGATAGTGAATAGTTTTTTAAAAGGCAAACATTTAAAGCAAAATTAGGGCAGATAAAAAAAAAAAAAAAAAAAAAAAAAAAAAAAAAGAGCATCCACTCACCACAACAAAGAGATATCTCTCTGAGAGCTCCCAACTTGTTGGGAAAATATTGGTTTCTTCAGCCAGTTTTAACAACATCTCTCGAGCTTTCCTTGTGTTTTTGGAATCGCTGATGGTGCTGAGTTTAGTCACTGACAACAGAGAATCAGCTTCCCTTTGAAAACCTAAGGTAGAAAAAGTTACCACTCATATAAAGTGGTCCCAAGTTAACAAGTGTCCTTCAATATGGTCCCTGCAGGAGATTGTGATCAGACTCATGTGGATACTGTGCAAGCATCAAGCCTCAAGCCTCAAGCATCAGAAAACTGAAGCCAAAGGCTCTATGCCACATGCTGCCTCCCAGATCCCTGTGACTGGCAGGATCTTTAATTAAAATTCTTTTGGCATTTTTTTTTTCTCTTTGTAAATGTTTCCCTCAGAGCCTCAGATACTCATCCACTGGCTGCTTGCCACCCTGTTTCTGGTTTGAAGCCCTCTTTCCTGTCTTCCCTACTCTATACCTTCCCTCTGTCCCCAGAATTCCTACCTGCCTCCCAGTCTGCAATGTGTGGTTCCCTCCAGATACTCCTTCTCCAAACCTAGATGTCCTTCCTCAGGGTAATATGATCAGCTGGTAAAAATCACTTACCCAAAAGTATGAAGACTCAAAGACTTAAACCTACTTGGAGTAACTTACATTTTTTTTTTTTTTTAAAAAGACTATTAGCTCACTGGCCGGGCGCGGTGGCTCAAGCCTGTAATCCCAGCACTTTGGGAGGCCAAGGCGGGTGGATTGCGAGGTCGAGAGATCGAGACCATCCTGGTCAACATGGTGAAACCCCGTCTCTACTAAAAATACAAAAAATTAGCTGGGCATGGTGGCACGTGCCTGTAATCCCAGCTACTCAGGAGGCTGAGGCAGGAGAATTGCCTGAACCCAGGAGGCGGAGGTTGCGGTGAGCCGAGATCGCGCCATTGCACTCCAGCCTGGGTAACAAGAGCGAAACTCCGTCTCAAAAAAAAAAAAAAAAGACTATTAGCTCACAACAATACTGGATATGCAAAGAGGGCAGAGGTCCCATCCCATCCCACTGCATGCCACCCAAAGCAAGAGAGACCAGTTACATGGTGCCCCAGGCTTGAAAAGTTATGATGCCAAGATATCACATTCTCTTTCAAAGCAAAAGGATCAAGGACTTCAGAACTGATAAATTCACTTTTTAAACACTGAAGCAGGATTATTTTATAATGTGGGGGCCACATTTATTGTATCACGATTCCTGGGAGAACTGAGAAAAATCATTATCATTAACCATTAGTGATTAGGGCAGGCATCTACCCTAATGCCACAAGTATTTTTCCCAACCTCAAAGCTTTTCTTCCCGTATTTCTTCTGAAATTCTACACTGAGTTTTGCTGTCTATCTTGGAAACAGTATTTCTCCCAACCTGCATCATCTTAAAAAGCTATGACTAATTGGCCAACACCTCCATCTAATTAAATTAATGTACAATGCCAAAAAAGTAAATGGTAGTGCTCACATGACTGCACTGGACTGTGTATCCTATACTGGGGACAGATGGAGTAACACATGGCAAAGTGTGTCCTGAAGACATGGACTGGTGGCAATAGAAACATCAGGCATTTATGCATGAGGATGTAAGAGCAAGATTGGGAAAATGATTAGCACACAGTAGCCTTAATTAGTCAATTATCAACATTCCTTTTATAAAAACTAAGGTGGAGAAATTGAAGAATAATGGTAACAACTATTTATTTTTACCATTTCACAATCTCTTTCAGACTTACCTAAATCTTCTAAGATGCGCTTCCATCTGTTTCTTACTTCCCTTCGAATCTGCCGCAGGGTATAGATATCGTAGTTGAGTTTCTGCCACTCCTGTAAGAAAATAAATGTTTAGTTTTATTTACACCCCTTGGCTTAAACCTCTATCTCATTCCTAAACTTTGTGTGACTTAAACATGTGGTTCTTCTCTTTTATTAATCTTCAAAGCATGCCTAAAAGAAGAGAAGGAGTTGGATGCGATAGTCGATAGGAATACTGTCGGCTACCACTGCTGGAGATCTGATGTGCACTAGGTAATACGGCACCCTGAATAAATTATCTCGCTTAAACACTTCCCATTACATATTCTCTCAACTTACTGATCTCACTTGTCAAGTGGAGTTAACAATGATAAATATTCCACTTAAGAGTGTTATAAACATTGATGATTAAAAATAATAAAATCTACATGTTATTAAAGCCATTTTATAGATACAGTAACTAAGGCCCAAAGAGCTTCATTGACTAATCCAATGTCATCAGCTAATAGGTATCAGAATAGGTATCTGAACCCAAGTCTGGCTTCAAAGTTCATAAGAAACTGACACTCACACACAAATCTAGGTCTCCCATTATCAGAATAAAGTAGACCTGAAAATCCCAAGTTTCTTGATTCCTGGGCAATGTTTCCTTCACCATATCTCAGCAACATACTTTTTTATTTATATTCCCTGGAAAGGATGAATCTGTCACAAATTCAACTTTTTCAGCTGACTAAAGTTCTTTATCAGTCCTATGTATAGCAGGCCATCCATGTCCCAATATAGAACTTGGATCTTTTAGGAGCATTAAAATCCTCATTGGGATAAGTGTGCCTTTAAAACGTCATAGAAATTTGTTTTTAAGGAGCCTTGTCACTATGATGCAGTCACTTTATAGAATATACCTTTTACCATTTCTTAGCAAGGACATTAACCACGCAACTATCCTAACGCACAGCTCAAAAGAACATCATTCTAAATGCTCAATTTAGGACTCAAGTTATATGATATTTAGACTCCTCTAACTGAAAATGTTTCAAGGATGCCATTATTCCTCTGTTCAAGGCTTGCCTTGGTTATTGCTAATCAACTCGTGACTGGTTAAGAAAAGCCAATTTAGCTGCCATTCACAAAGGTTTATAGAAACCACTTTGAAAAAGAAAAGCTAGCAAAACAAATTGTGTTTTGTTATGACTGCATTTTAGATCTTGACTCTGAGGATATGCCATCAGCAGGACATGAACATTCAGCTATTTTCTAGAAGTCAGGAAGTGACAAGTTTGAACAGTCTTTCCAGGTTTTCTTCTTTCTGACCAAAGGCATGTTGAACGTGCATGATGATTGGGGTCAGGGACAAAGTCTGTGACCTTGGAAGAGGGTGAAGTTAACTAAGTCATCTAAGAAATATACAACCCTGACTTTATCTTTAACATCATGTTAAAGCATACCTATCTAATCCCCCACACAGTACATAACTTGCAGAGGAAAAAACTCAAGTACTGCTGTCTTCATTGGATGGACCTTATTATACTTACTCGGCCACTCAGTATAGCATATTGGAAAATACCGTGGGTTCTGACCCTGAGTGTCTGGATTTGAAGCCTAGCTATTTGCTGACAGCCTGACTTCAGAGAAGTTCTTAACCTCACTGTGCCTCATCTGCAATATGGGGATAATAAAACTACCTACCTCATTGGCTTACTGTGAGGATCAAATGAGTTAATACAAGCCCTTTAAGTGGAGGTTGGTCCACATGCTCCTCAAAATCACTGTGGCACAATTAAGAAACAATCCTAGGTCAGGAGCGCTGACTCACACCTATAATCCCAGCACTTTGGGACACAGAGGTGAGCAGATCACTTGAGGTCAGAAGTTCGAGACCAGCCTGGCCAACATGGCAAAACCCTGCCTCTACTAAATAACAATAATAATAATACAAAAATTAACTGGGGGTGGTGGTGCATGACTGTAATGCCAGTTACTCAGGAGGCCAAGGCAGGAGAATTGCTTGAACCCAGGAGGCAGAGGTTGCAGTGAGTTGAGATCGTACCACTGCACTGCAGCCTGAGCAAGAGTGAGACTGTCAAAAAAAAAGAGTCGGGCACGGTGGCTCACGCCTGTAATCCCAGCACTTTGGGAGGCCAAGGCAGGTGGATCATGAGGTCAGTAGATCGAGACCATCCTGGCCAACATGGTGAAACCCCATCTCTACTAAAATACAAAAAATTAGCTGGGCATGGTGGCGCATGCCTGTAGTCCCAGCTACTTGGAAGGCTGAGGGAGGGGAATCACTTGAACCCAGGAGGCAGAGGTTGCAGTGAGCCGATATCGTACCACTGCACTCCAGCCTGACAACACAGTGAGACTCGGTCTCAAAAAAAAGAGAAAGAAAAGAAACAATCCTTCAGGACTCAGAATTATTTCTACTATGAGCATGTAGACATGATACATTACATTATTCAGTATCCAATTTGTGAGGACCTCCAGAAGAAAAATTTATCTGCTCTAAGTATCAAATGGTTTTATCTTTCCTAAAAATTATTCATCTTTCTTGACACTGTAAATTTTATAACTGATCCAATTCCACTTATTCCTGAAAATTTTGAGTCCTTTCATAAAAAATAATATATAGGATTTCACAAGCAATTTTTAATTACTTCCATTTCTGGCTACTTTTTATGTCTTTATTCATA